>NW_027361917.1:40267500-40867500 GCF_039654945.1 Dendrobates tinctorius
ATCACAGCAAAGGGATTATTCAAATGGATGGTCAGAACGAGGTTCAAGTTGGAGGCCCCGTCACACACAGTGATATCGCTAGCGAGATCGCTGATTTTGTGACGCCACAGCGCGATCCCTGGGTGTGACAGGGATCAGTGACAGCCCCCTTCCCCCCGCCCGCCGGGTATCACTGATCGTACTTGATCGGCCAGGGCCATTTTTTGATCGCTGGTCTCCCGCTGGCCAGCGCACGTCAGTATCGGGTTACTAAGCGGCGCGTGTCACTTAGTTACCTGATGTGTACCTTAGAAACCTGCGTGTTGGCAGCTCCCAGGGCGAGCACGCAGGTTTCTAAGGTACACATCGGGTAACTAAGTGACGCGCGCCGCTTAGTAACCCGATATTTACCTTAGAGACCAGCGTCCTTGCTGGTGCTGACCGCTGGTGAAGCTGCCTGTTTGGCAGCTCACTAGCGATCATGCAGCGATGCACTAGTGATCCTGACAAGGTCGTATCGTTGTCGGGATCGCTGGTGCATCTTTATGTGTGACGGGGCCTTAAGGCAGCAATAGATCAATGAGCAAAGCACTAGCCACCGTGAAAACAAACCACACAGAGCTGAAGCTACGTCTGGCAGCTATCTGGGACTGCTAGCCCAGTTAAGTAGCTGAGTAATCGAGGTAACAGGGAGCATCTGACAAGAGATCAGCAACTCCCAATCTCAGATTGGAAGGCCAAGCTGTCAATCACTGCAAAGACAACTCCGCACACCCCTGAACTAGGCTGGACAACTGAGCTGTCATTCACAGCTCAGACAGCTCAGCATGCTTCTGAACCAGACTGGATGACTGAGCTGTGAATCAATGCATCCTAAAAAGGGAGGATAGTTAGTTAATCAACAAAAATTTCTGTAAAATTCAACCTCTGGTACCACTTCAATTAATATATATTGAATAATTGTCTAAATTATAACTTGCATATTACAATTACTTTGCAAATTTCAGGGCACTCATAGTAGAAAAGTTATCATAAGGGAATGTTTAAAGTCAGTTTTGTTTGTGGTTGCATTGCTTCTATTTGCACCAAATTTATCAAATTGTTACATAATGTTTGTTAAACTCAGCACATCTTTAGATACAGTATATAATTTCTGTCCAGAGCTTTTTACACCACCCTTCTTATTGAGAGAAAATTGTGACTTTGGTCTTCAAAAAAATCAGGCATTATCCTAATTGCCCAGCTAACCACACAGACTTTCCTACAGAGTTTTCCAAGAAAAGCTAACCTCACAGACTTTCCTACAGAGTTTTCCAAGAAAAGCTAACCTCACAGACTTTCTTTGAGAGTTTTCTAAGAGATGCTACCCTGGAGTTTCTCAATAAAAATAGCCTTATTACCCAGCATCAGCATATGTTTATGAGGATCAGTCATATCAAACTAATCTGATCAGATTCTATGAGGAGGTAAGTTAAAAAAAAATCAGGGTAAGGGCATGGATGTTGTCTATTTGGGCTTTCAAAAGGAAACTGGTACAATGCATACATAAGGCTGATACAGAAAATGAATCAGTTGGATTATCAATGGGAATATATGTGTAGTTGGATAAACGGTTGGATATCACCAAGGTCAGAATTGGGCCCTCTTCTTCTTAATATATTAATGACCTTGCTGACAACAGGGTAGAATTTATATTTGCAGATGATGCTAAGCTCTGCAAGGTAATTAACACAGAGGAGTATAATTTATTATTTGAGGGATTTGTGGAAGCTGGAGGTTAGGCCCAAGAAATGACAATTGAGGTCTAAAATAAATATATCATGTAAAGCAAATAATATCTAAGGTTATTTAATAAATGGTGAAACACTGTGTAAAACAGTTATCGATTAAGGTTTGGACTTAGGGATGGTCAGAAAAGTCAACTTTAGTGATGATAGCTGGATGGTTGCTGCTAAAGCACATAAAGTCCTGGGATGCATTAAAATAATTAGGTACTCATGATAAGAACACCGTTTTCCCTCTATATAAGTCACTAGTGCAGTCACACTTAAAGCAGTGTTTAACTTTGGGCTCCACGTTTATAGGAAAGATATAACTGAACGAGACTGTTGCAGAGAAGAACGACCAAGGTATTTAAGAGAATGGGTGGACTGCAATAACAAAGACAGGTTATCTAACTGTGGGTTATCCAATTTGGATAAAACAAGATTTAGGGGTGATCTAATTTAAAAGCACAAATATATAAGTAGACAGTACAAAGATCTTTCTTATGATCTTTTTACTTTAACCATGAGAACACTGCAAAAAAAGCTAAATTTCACCAACTTTGAGCAACAATTACTTGTGACAAAATGTGCAACTTATTGACATCTGAATTTGATCTCATAATCTGTTTCACATTTGCAAAGTTATCACATAACCACTAAAGTGTTGTAGCCTCCATTTAGTCAATATGGCAAATCTACAATACGCTAAGAAGTATAGGGTTTAATCATGAATCATGTTAACTGCTAACCACAACTGTCTCTCCCACTAACTTGCTAAAATTCCAAAGTATATGGTTCGCTAAGGCAAATACTTCTATACTGTGCAATGCTTTCAAGTGGATTGGGATGTTACTATGGTTAGTATAATAAAAAAATTAACAGCAGCAAATATTCTCATTCAAAAGGATGTTTAGTTGTTGTACTCCAGTTTGTATATAGCAGCAACTTATGTTTATATTTTAGTATTTGCGCCCTATAAATCATGTCAGTACCCTGCATAATTTAAAAAAGCTTAAGAACTTAAAGTGAACCTTTCAGGTCCCCCATGCCCTCCAACCCAGCAGCATTCACTTATTTATGAGTAAGCTCCCTTCCCAACCAGCCCTGTATAATGTTTTTCTGTAAAAATAAGGTTTAAAAAAATGTATATTGTCCCCCCTTCTTATTATAATTAGTGCTTTGACTACTGGATGGGGCAATAGTTGCCCCTGACTATTCACCCTCCTTCCAGGTTGTCACGTCCTTGTCGTCATCGCCAGCTCCTGCAAATCTTGTGAATGCGCGCCGTACATTTCGGCAGCATCAATGCACCTCTGCAGTCAGGTGTACACTTCTCGGCTTCAGAGGCGCACTGCGCATGACTGGAAACCATCTTCTGAACTTTCAGTCATGCGCACTATGCCTTCAAAGCTGGAGAACTGTACACCCACCTTCTGAGGCGCACTTATTTCATGCAATAAAATGCCAATTAAAGTGCACCTGTCACCTGTTTTGGCCGCTATAAGATGCGGCCACTGCCTTTCAGGGCTTATCTACAGTACAGATAAGCCCCCGATTCTACCTGCAAGTGAAGAAAAATAAGTTTTATTACACTCAACCGGGAGGGTGGTCCGATGCGGTCTGATGGGTGTCGCAGGTCCTGGTCTGGCGCCTCCCATCTTCTTGACACGCCATCCTCCTGCTTGCTTCATTGCTCCCGGCATCGTACTTCTGCGCAGGTGTACTTCTCTGTCCTATTGAGGGCAGAGCAAAGTAATGCAGTGCGCAGGCGCCGGGAAAGGTCAGAGAGGCCCAGCGCCTGTGCACTGCAGTACTTTGCTCTGCCCTCAACAGGGCAGAGAAGTACGCCTGAGCAGAAGTGTGATGCCGGGAACGATGAAGCAAGCAGGAGGACGGCGTCGCAAGAAGATGGGAGGCGCCGGACCAGGACTTGCAACACACATCGGACCGGACTGCACTGGACCGCTCCCGGGTGAGTAAAATAAAACTTATTTTTCTTTTCTTGCAGGTCGGACCGGGGGCTTATCTACAGCATTATAGAATTCTGTAGATAAGCCCTGAAAGGCAGTGGCCGCATCCTATAGCAGCCAAAACAGGTGACAGGTGCTCTTCAATTATGTAAAAATCATACAATGTGATTTTTTTCAATTTGTTTTAAGATTCTGCCTCTCACAGTTGAAGTCCACCTACGATAAAAATTACAGACCTCTCCATTCTTTGTAGTTGGGAAAACTTAAGCGGTGACTGAAGCTACGCCAGCCACGCCTGTACGACTGAAAGCCCAAAGTTGCTAGGAGGAATAAAGTTCCTCACTCAGGGCCTCTTACTGCTTGACTGATCACTCCTTGAAATCACAAAACATAGAGGCCATCAATCAAGCCGGCGGAGGAGGGCGAGAATAGATCTGGAGTGACATAGGATTCAGATTTACAGCCACATTTGCATATCAATTCAAATGCTGATTTCTCAGTAATGGAGGAGTGCACTGGTAATGTAAAGTTATTGCTGAACTTGTCTTTCAAAGAGCTACATACACATGTACATCATTTGGGGTGTGACATCTGGCCAAAAAAAAATTTGTTAAAGAAGCAGTCCCATCAAAGTTCTCATCCTCTTAATATTCTGCAACCATCATATTATACAGCACTGTGTACTTACAATTGCTCATTTTGCCTTTATACCCAGTAAATTCTCATCTTTTCTCTGATCTATGTAGAAACAGTAAGTCTCTTTTTCCTGCATGAATCATTCCCTTCTTGGACTCCTGACCAGCTGATCCTTCCTCCCTCTACCAGGGACTTTTGCAGTGTCTGATGAGTCATGCAGGGAAAATTGACTTCCTGTTTCTACATGGAGCTGAGAAGGATTCAGTTAGTCACCTGAAGTCATACACCTAGTGGAAAAGAGAAGAATTAGCTGGGTATAAGGGCAAAATGAGCAATTGTAAGAACACAGTGCTACATAATATGATGATTGCAATAAATTAAGATAAAAACTTTCATTGGAGTGCTTATTTAAAGACACTATGACAAATACTATGTGAGAAACTACATCCACAAGATAATTGGCAGCCATTTTACTTAAGTCATGGGATGTCTTTGCAAGAATATTATCGAGCTGCAAACAAACAGGATTGTCATCTCTTCCAAACCGGAGAACCAAGACCACCTCAGCTGTCGTCTTTATCACATAATCTACATCAGATTTATTACTTATTTTCGGTAAAAGAAAACTCATGATTTTCAAGGTTTGCACTGAGATGGTTTCTGGTCTCCGCACACAGTGTCTCTGCAGCAGTCTCTGAGCAGTCTCTTCACCAGCGATCAGCACCAGCGACGCCGAGCGGGCGCGTCGCTGTGTACGTTAGTTACCAGCGTGCGGATGCAGGGAGCTGGTAACTAAGGTACACATTGGGTTTCTAAGCAGCGCGCGTCACTTAGAAACCTGATGTGTACCTTGGTTACCAGCTCCCTTTATCAGCGCGTTGGTAACTAAGGTACACATCGGGTTTCTAAGCGCTGCACGCCGCTTAGAAGCCCTGCGTTTACCTTAGTTACCAGCGCGCTGATCGCTGGTCTCCCGCCTGTCACGCAGCGATGCGTGCTGGCCAGCGGGAGACCAGCGATCAAAAAAATGTCCTGGCCATTTCAGGACGATCAGCAATAACTGGCAGGGGGGCCGGTCGATGGTCAGTGTCACACACAGCGATCTCGCTGGTGAGATCGCTGTTGCGTCACAAAACTTGTGACTCAGCAGTGATGTCGCTAGCGAGATCGCTATGTGTGATGGATGCTTAAAACATGGCCAATTAACTCCTCTCAGCACTTAGTGTGCTGGAGCGTTTCCCTAGGCTTATATCACAGAAGCTAACAACCTCAGTGACACATATCTCATCTCCAGTACTTTGCCAGTGACTTTGTCTCGCTACGTAGTCAGTTTCAATGTAACAGTTTATTACAAACAGGCATTTACAAGAATTTATAGCATAATTAGCATGGGATCATTTGCTGCTCATTTACATGTGGCATAATAAAAGATGTAAAAAGAACCTAATTCCTTGATGGTCATGGTAAGTGATGTTTTGATGCTTTCTTCTATTTTTGTAGTGTGTTAAACACGGCCAACACCACCACCCAAAACCTCAGTATACAGTCCTGGGTGGAGACAGTGAACACATTTTAAAGTATTCAAGTTTTATTGGATTTGTATGTGAATACAAGGAAAGGATAACAACCACACATGGTATATCTAGCCACAGTAGTGTAAAACAGATACAGACATACAATGGGAAAAATATATTAATTCTGGCCCATTGTACAAGAGGTGCATTAGAATTTCCTCCATGCACCGTGCACCAAATTCATGGTTCTACACCAAGTTCAAGAATCGAATGAAAGCTAAAAACACCGCAGAAAAGTAGTGGAATATGTTTATAAATGAGACATATGTGGAGTAACTCTTAAGTTTGGACCATTTTTGGGGGACAAATTCAAATGTGTTTGCAAATGTTTTTTTATAAATATGGTGTTCAGCCTGACTGCAATATATGTCAGTTGAGACATAGGGTAAAAAATACAAAACTTGAGTACAGAAAAAAAGAAAAACTTAATATGTCACTTTTAGGTTGCATTATCACACTAATGAATGGTGGCACTGTTATATGATGTAGCATATGACACTATTTCTAAACTTTAGAAATTTAGAACGTTGAGCTAACATTTGTCACATCATAATCAACTTTTCACAATTTTTCTAAAGCTTCCAGTAGTCTTTTCTCTCGATCACTGCATTTCTTCTGACTTCTTCAGAATAGCTAAAGTTAACTGTTCAGTGGTAAAGGTTGTAAAATATGCAAAAGACGTTTACATAATGAATAAGTCGGCAAATGATAGGACATCCCAAGAATTGGGAGGCATTCACAAATCGCACAATACTGTTTAAACAGCTGTCGGAGGTAAACATTAGTCAGCATGTTCCGGATACGAAAGGCCGTCATACTAATAGAAATACCGAGAATTAAATCCATGGAAACATAATTGCGGATGATTGTAGGGCAATTCATTATATTATTTAGAGAGTAACCTTTGTTTTAATTTTCTTTCCATAAATCAATAGCACACATGAAAATAGGAAACATACACTTCTTTCTCCTCTTGAGCATCATTGTCAAAATTCCCAATTCAGAGGTAAAATCTGTCTTTAGTGAATAAAGATCTTCCCATGAAGTTCTATGGTGAAGTGTAACTGTCAGGAGAACTTGAAGCAGAATGTCTGTGTCTGCCTCTAAATCTGCCCTCCTCCTTCCTTCTCCATAGAATTGTAAAAGCACCAACTGTCATCTATCACAGTAATGGAGAAATCTGTCTCCAATGAATACAAATTCCACCATGAATTGATAGTGAAAGATCAATGCAGGAAAGAAAATAAGCAGATTTTTCTGAAAAGATATATTGCAAAATTGCTTGCTTTCATGTGTAGCATTGATTTTTAAAAAGGCGAAATGACAGTTAACTCATACCTGAATAAACTGGTGGGTCCAATCATATGGCCATTCATTTTTTAATAGGCTTAGATTAACGATAGCTCATATCTTTCAGCATAGCTTTTTCATAAGACACAATTCTCTAACTATCAGTGTTCTTCTCAGTTAGAGTTACCCTACATTCAACTGTAACAGTTGGGAAAAGGAGGATCAGCTAGACCAAATGTGGTCCTTGCACAAACTCAAAAAATGGGATCCATCATACTAGTAAGTCAGGCCATATCACTTAAGGTTATGACTCGGTCATGTAGACAATGCTGTTCAATCTGCTAGCATCATGTTATAGAACAGGAGGATCTGAGCAGACTCATATATAGGTTTGTGGGAGAAGATCCTGTTTAGCTTGTATTTCCTCAAATTCTTCTCAGTGTGGGACTAGTGAGGGGTCATAATTACTGGTTGACTGCCATCTCAGTGTACACATTCATACAAGTCTGTCAACCATGAAAGGACTCCACCCTCTGGACTCCTAAAGTCAGATTAAGCAGAGATCAAAATTGATGATATATAGATGGGCAGCATGGTGGCCCGATGATTAGCACGGTTTCCTTGCAGTGCTGGGGCCCTGGGTTCAAATCTCATGAACGACAATATCTGCAAGGAGTTTGTATGTTCTCCCCGTGTTTGCGTGGGTTTCCTCCAGGTTCTCCGGTTTTCTCCCATACTACTATACTGACACACTGATAGGGAATCTAGATTCTGAGCCCTAAAGGAGACAATGATGATAATGTCTGTAAAGCGCTGGGGAATATGATGGCATTCTATAAGCAAAGTAAAATAAATAAGATGATATACAAGTTATACTGAATAGTTTCCCATAAAACCATATGTCATTCTGCTCAGCTCCTCCTCCGGAGAAAAAAATGTCATTCATTACATGTATCCCACTGGTAACACCCCCTTTCATTTTAAATAAGCTCTGGAGGCAGATTCACATGGAGATTTATGTCTGGCCCATAGATCTTCATAGTTTATTTACATATTATGAAAAACGTGGATTTTTCTGGATGAAAGTATTGGATCACAGATATCAGGATATAATTTTATCCAACTTCCTATGACCTACATGTCTATATAGATGGTTTAGAAAGGTTGGTGCCACCGACAGATTCCCTTTAAGTCCTACGAGGGAACCTAATTGCATAATAATGGTCATGGCTTGCTTAGGTTGTGATGAACATGCACTTTTGTTCATTTAGCATTTGGAACAAGTTATCGATTGCTTTGTTGTTGAATTCGGTCACACAGATAGTTAAACTTGATGTAGTATATCCATGTGTTCCATAAATCCACATTCTATTCATTTTAATAGAAGATATCCTGTCATTTCAAAAGAATAAGGTAAATACCATGGATGTAAAGTGACTATACCTTTCTTGCACAGCTCCAATAAATACAGTCCGGTAGCAACAACTTCCTGATATATGGGAGTTCTGTCAGATTTTTCTTTTTCTAGAGTCTAGATATAATACAGATATAACAGTCAGATCACAGGTTTTCCAAATGTTCATTCATACAATTAATTATTAAAATATATGCTGAAATATGCTTTTTTAAGATGGGTGGGGAAGGACTAGGATCTCCCAAACACTTTTGATGTCAATTATATTAGAAGAAAGTACAGAACTAGGCAAGAACCACCTATCCTGTCCCATTTATATTAAACCCATATTATTAGACACGTGGACACTATGGGGCCAATACATAAAAGTGTTAATCCCAAAAAAACTTTCATAAGACACACCGAATAGTCACTACATCTCTGCAACTTTTGGCATTTTCACAACAGTTTACACCCAGCTCCAGCAAAATGGGTGAATCTTTGGAGGAGCCAGGGCAGGATGGGTCGTGACCATGGCCACCATCAAATTCACTGAAAGTGGTGGTGTTCCTGATGGTAGAAATGTTTCTCCAGAGTGGAGTAATATTTCTAGCAAGACACACGGAGGTTAACACCACTGAGAAGATGAGCCAAATTCATGCAGGGTGCGCTTAAAGGGAATCTGTCAGCAAAATGTCACAACCCAAACTATTTATATGTGCATGTAGCGCTTTCAAAGACAAGTCTAGATATACTTTTACAAGACTAGTCCATTCCTCCATTACTGAGGAATCAGTTTTTAAATTAATATCTGATGTCTTTTTCAGTCCAGCTCTTTTCCCCACCCAGCTCCGCCTCTTCCTGCTTGATTGAGAGCTTTATGCTGTGTAATTTCAGGCAGTGGAACCATCATTCAGCAGTAGGAGGTGGCGCTGGGAACAGCCTCACCTTCATATCAATTCAAAAGCTGATTTCTCAGTAATGAAAGAACGGACTGGTGATGTATTGGTATTGCTAGACTAGTCTTTGAAAGAGCTACATGCACATATAAATAGTTTGGTGTGTGTTATCATGCCGATAGGTTCTCTTTAGTGAATTTGGCACATCTTATTCTGGCACGCAATTGAATTGGCAGCACCATGACCAGATCTTGCTTAGACAAACAGGCTCTCACAACAAATAACCAACGGCTATGGGCCGCAAATTTATATAAGTGCCCTATCTACATAATAGAAACACCGTTCAAATATGTCTTCGCTACTTTACACTGAATTAACCTTATATCATCAAATACAAAAATGCACATCTGGCTTCTTATACGATATCTATGAAATGAGAAATATGTGGACCTGGTCCATTTGAAGTGATACAATGGTTACATGCATCAGTATGACTAGAATGATATTCTAGACATTTTTTATGTCTACTTTTTAAAAAAAATGTCTTATCGATATTTATACTGATAGGATATTTTCATTGAAGCCCTTTTGATAAAACAGGTAGCCAATACCCACTTTGATCTAAGGGCATGTGGTTATTAATGCGCCAGATTATGGATCATAACTACAGCTGCTACAAAGCGTATCACAGACAAAGCCCTCATTCATGGCCATTTCCTTCCAACTTCTCCTTTTACCTTTAGCATATCTTTTAAGTCTGAGGTCTCTCTAATCTTTCTATAGTTACTGATCTCCGCGGACATAATCATAGCTCTGGACTTAATCATCCAATTCAGCATTTCAGCAAATTCTCTGTCAAACCTAAGAACAAAAAAATAATAGAGGTCATTGTGCAGCAAGATCTAAAATATGCCCTCTTAAATAAAACAGGAATAAGAAACGTTAAATAAGATGACTATGTATTTATAATTGTATAGTAAAAAAAATGCTTCAAGAGTTACATGACCAAATCCTGAACTGAGGCACACATGGAGGTAAAATCTAATCCTGTACTGCGGCACACGTGGAGGTAAAAGCTAATCATGTACTGTGGCACACATGGAGGTAAAAGCTAATCCTCTACTGCAGAATACATGGAGAAAAAAGCTAATCCTGTACTGCGGCACACATGGAGGTAAAAGCAAATCCTGTACTGCAGCACACAAGGAGGAAAAAGCTAATCCTGTACTGTGGCACACATTGAGGTAAAAGCTAATCCTGTACTGTGGCACACATTGAGGTAAAAGCTAATCCTGTACTGCAGCATACATGGAGGAAAAAGCTAAGCCTGTACTACGGCAAACATGGAGGAAAAAGCTAATCCTGTACTGCGGCACACAGGGAGGGAAAAGCTAATACTGCACTGTGGCACACATGGAGGTAAAAGCTAATCCTGTACTGTGGCACACATGGAGGAAAAAGCTAATCCTGTACTGCAGCATACATGGGGGAAAAAGCTAATCCTGTACTGCAGCACACATGGAGGAAAAAGCTAATCCTGTACTGTAGCATACATGGGGGAAAAAGCTAATCCTGTACTGCAGCACACATGGAGGTAAAAGCTAATCCTGTACTGCGGCACACATGGAGGAAAAAGCTAATCCTGTACTGCGGCACACATGGAGGAAAAAGCTAATCCTGTACTGTGGCACACATGGAGGAAAAAGCTAATCCTGTACTGCGGCACACATGGAGGAAAAAGCTAATCCTGTACTGCGGCACACATGGAGGAAAAAGCTAATCCTGTTGTCATGGTCACGTGTGTCAGGACGCAGATGTTTCCGCAAGGCGGACCCATAACACACGTGACCCTGGATACACCGCCTCCAGTGGGGCGCATTTAAATAATAAAACGTGCAGGTGGATACGCCGCCTCCACCTGGCGAATTTAGGTATTACACGTTATACATACAATATCTGGAAACACCGCCTCCAGTAAGGCGCATTTAAATAATAAAGGGGGGAACCTGGGTAACTTTAACAATGGTGGGCCCTGCAATAGGGAAAAGGGAATTGGAGACCTCCTGAGCTCCCCTGAGCCAGTGTCCCTGCACTCCTAACGTTCCCTATGCCGGTTTCGCACCGGGCGCCACACGCGTACCTCAAGGCCCTAGCTCGCCCTGACCCTAAACCCTCACTAGGGAATAGGTCGGTGCGGAAACTAATCCCACCACTGCACTAATAACACACATGAGGAAAGAGACAATACAGGGGAAACATCACTTAGCTTTGCTCTGTTGCGTGCGCTCCTAGCAACAGAGCCCTCCACCTGAGTGCATCTTCTCCTCCACCCGGATCCATCACCATAACAGGATCCTTCACCTTAGTGCAGCCTTGGAGCAGAGTCCACCACCAGTTGCAGCTGCTTAGAACCAGAGTCCCAAGGATGAGTTCAGCTGCTGACACGAAGTCGAGCATGCTTGAGTCCAGCTCAGCGGCCAAGTCCCACATGGTGAGTGCCACTCTCCATAGTCGCCACTCCACCAGCCCATGCAGACACTTCCCGCTGACACCATCACTGCGACTCCACCACGCCATGCCAGCCCTTCGTCCAGACACCATAGCTGAAACACATCCCCCCTGGCTAAGCTGCGCAGGACTCCTCACCAGCTCCATCCTTCATCCAGGCTCTCCCAAAAACAGAGTGAACACACTCTCACAATATCACAGGCAGTGATTGCACACCTCTAGCACACCTTTATAGGGTGTCACACCTGATACCTAATTAAGTGCAACCTAACCTAAACCTAAGGTGCGATACCGCTAACCACCACCGGGGACAGTCAAAACACCTTTGAACTTAACCAAAGTAAAAAAAAGTTCACTTTGTGCTTTTAATACCGCCAGATCCAACACTGGATCATGACACCTGTACTGCGGCACACATGGAGGTAAAAGATAATCCTGTACTGCGGCACACATGGAGGAAAAAGCTAATCCTGTACTGCGGCACACATGGAGGAAAAAGCTAATCCTGTACTGCGGCACACATGGAGGAAAAAGCTAATCCTGTACTGCAGCACACATGGAGGTAAAAGCTAATCCTGTACTGCGGCACACATGGAGGAAAAAGCTAATCCTGTACTGCGGCACACATGGAGGAAAAAGCTAATCCTGTACTGCGGCACACATGGAGGAAAAAGCTAATCCTGTACTGCGGCACACATGGAGGAAAAAGCTAATCCTGTACTGCGGCACACATGGAGGTAAAAGATAATCCTGTACTGCGGCACACATGAAAGAAAAAGCTAATCCTGTACTGCAGCATACATGGAGAAAAAAGCTAATCCTGTACTGCGGCACACATGGAGGTGAAAGCTAATCCTGTACTGCAGCACACATGGAGGAAAAAGCTAATCCTGTACTGCAGCACACATTGAGGTAAAAGCTAATCCTGTACTGCGGCACACATGGAGGAAAAAGCTAATCCTGTGGCACACATGGAGGGAAAATCTAATCCTGTAATGCGGCACACATGGAAGGAAAAGCTAATCCTGCACTGCGGGACACATGGAGGGGAAACTAATCCTGTACTGTGGCACACATGGAGGAAAAAGCTAATCCTGTACTGCAGCACACATGGAGGAAAAAGCTAATCCTGTACTGCAGCACACATGGAGGTAAAAGCTAATCCTGTACTGCGGCACACATGGAGGGAAAAGCTAATCCTGTACAGCAGCACACATGGAGGGAAAAGCTAATCCTGTACTGCGGCGCACATGGAGGGAAAAGCTAATCCTGTACTGCGGCACACATGGAGAGAAAAGCTAATCCTGATCTGCGGCACACATGGAGGGGAAACTAATCCTGTACTGCGGCACACATGGAGGAAAAAGGTAATCCTGTACTGCGGCACACATGGAGGGAAAAGCTAATCCTGTACTGCGGCACACATGGAGGGGAAATTAATCCTGTACTGTGGCACACATGGAGGAAAAAGCTAATCCTGTACTGTGGCACACATGGAGGAAAAAGCTAATCCTGCACTGAGGCACACATGGAGGGAAAAGCTAATCCTGTACTGCGGTACACATGGAGGGGAAACTAATCCTGTACTGCGGCACACATGGAGGTAAAAGTTAATCCTGTACTGCAGCACACATGGAGGGAAAAGCTAATCCTGTAGTGCTGCACACATGGAGGGAAAAGCTAATCCTGTACTGCGGCACACATGGAGGGGAAACTAATCCTGTACTGCGGTACACATGGAGGAAAAAGCTAATCCAGTACTGCGGCACACATGGAGGAAAAAGCTAATCATGTACTGCGGCACATATGGAGGGAAGAGCTAATCCTGTACTGTGGCACACATGGAGGGGAAACTGTTGTGAGTTCATTCTCTGGTTCACCAGTTGTGAGTTCTCCTTCCAGACTCCCTCTGGTGGTAATAGGAGGCAGAGAGGCTGATTTGATTGGTGGAGATCTGCCACCTGAGAATGAAGATGACGATTGGATCTCAGAAGTCTCAGATTGGATTTAAGACAGCCGACGCCCTATTCAGTTGCTGGTGATTCCTTCTGGCTTGTCAGCTCTTGGTTTTCAGCTCTGTTCCAGGCATCTAAAGCTAAGTTTTTCTGCTAATGTTCACACTTGCTTTTGTTGGTCTTATTCAGCTTTTTGGTGTGTTCAGCCAGCCCCTGCTGGGGGCTATGCTGAATTTCCACTCTTATTTATCAGTATTTTGCCAATTGGCTTTTTGTCCCTTACTAGATCGGTCTCTTTTTGCTCTGTCTCAGAATATTTCAGAGTGCTGATATAGTGGGAGAAGTCTAGTGACTTCAGGGTTAATTTTGCTATCAGAAGTGTTGGACATGATTTTTGTAGGGTTTTTTGCAGGTTGCAGACAGTGTCTTTCCTTTCCTGTCTAGTTAGTTTGGGCCCCGTCATTTGCTCAGCCTATTTTCCTGCCTGTGTTTGTGCCTTCATCTTGTTTC
The DNA here is from genome assembly GCF_039654945.1 of Dendrobates tinctorius. NCBI lineage: Eukaryota > Metazoa > Chordata > Amphibia > Anura > Dendrobatidae > Dendrobates > Dendrobates tinctorius. The sequence continues at coordinate 40,281,981 of NW_027361917.1, forward strand.
ACCGTCAATACATGTGTGGGGGCTATCTATTCCTTTGGGGTCTGCTCTGGGGCAGTTAGTTTTCCCTTTCTTGCTTTAGGCTTATTTAGCCCTCTGGCCGTGACGAGGCGTCTAGGAACATCGTAGGCACGCTCCACGGCTACTGCTAGTTGTTGTGGTAAGATCAGGGATCTGCAATCTGCATAGTTACCAACCTCTCTGGTTTTCTGTGACTTAGCTTGTTCTGCTTTTTTCTCCTCGGTGACCCATTCATAACAGAATCACCAGCCATACCACAGATTCTAGGGTACTCAAAAGCAGGAAAAAGTTGTTAAAAGGAAAAAAAAAAAAAAAGGGTCAGAATTTTTTTATTTTATTATTTTTTCCTCTTTATTCTCTGGGGCCGTAGGAGGATTTTTTTTCTCCTAATGGAGATTAAGCAATTGTCTGATCGTGTGGAGCAGCTGGCTGCTGAAGTGCAGGGAATTTCCACCTATCTCATTCAGTCACATGCTGCTGAACCTAAGATCCCTACTCCTGATGTGTTTTCTGGGGATCGGTCTAAATTTCTGAATTTTAAGAATAATTGTAAATTATTTCTGGCCTTGAAGCCTAACTCATCGGGGAGCTCTGTGTGGCAGGTTAAAATTGTCATCTCCTTGCAGCGTGGCGATCCCCAGGATTGGGCTTTTTCTCTGACACCTGAAAATCCTATTCTGACTAATGTGGATGCATTTTTTCAAGCCTTGGGGTTGTTGTATGATGAACCTAATGCTGTTGATCAAGCTGAGAGAACCCTGTTGGCATTAAACCAGGGTCAGGATTCTGCAGTTATACAGTCAAAATTCCGAAAGTGGGTGGTCCTTACTACATGGAATGATAGTGCATTGGCAGCTCTCTTTCGGAAGGGTTTATCAGAGACCGTAAAAGATGTTATGGTGGGATTTCCTGTGGTCTGGATGATTCTATGTCATTAGCCATTCAAGTTGATCGGCGTTTACGTGAACGTAAAACTACACAGGAGGCGCTGCCTCCTTTTGAACAAACGTCTGAACCTATGCAATGTGATGGGGTTTTGTCTAGGGTGCAACGTCCGGAGTTTAGAAGGCGTAATAAGCTGTGTTTTTTCTGTGGAGACGCCTCTCATATTATTTCTGTCTGCCCAAAACGAGAGAAACATTTTGCACACACATTTGCTGTGGGCAGTATACAACCTAAGTTTCTTTTGGCAATTACTCTGATCTGCTCCTTATCCACGTTTTCCACAAAGGCTTTTGTGTATTCAGGAGCAGCGTTGAATCTGATGGATTTGGACTTTGCTAAACGTTGTGGTTTTTCCATGACGCCGCTGCGGAGGCCTATTCCTTTGAGGGGTATTGATGCTACTCCTTTGGTGGAGAATAAACCTCAGTTTTGGACCCAGGTGACAATGCGAGTTGCCCCAGACCACCAAGAAAATTGTAAATTTTTGGTGCTGCACAATCTGCATGATACTATTGTTCTGGGTTTTCCTTGGCTGCAAACTCATAATCCAGTTTTGGATTGGAAATCTGGGTCTGTGGTGAGTTGGGGTTGTCAGTGTGTTCTTAGGGACGCTCCTGTTTTCTCCACCTCTCCTCAGTCTCATGATATTTCTGATTATCTAGCCGAATTTTCTGATGTATTTAGTGAGAGCAAGTCTGCGTCTTTGCCTCCTGATAGGAGTTATGACTGTGCAATTGAGTTGATGCCTGGGGGTAAATTTCCCAAGGGTCGGCTTTTCAACTTATCTGTACCCGAACATGATGCTATGCGATCCTATATTAAGGAGTCGTTGGAGAAGGGTCATATTAGACCATCCTCGTCACCTTTAGGTGCTGTTTTTTTTTGTGGCCAAAAAAGATGGTTCATTAAGACCGTATATTGATATCGTTCCCTTAACAAGATGACGGTTAAATATCAGTACCCGTTACCTCTGATGTCTGATTTATTCTCCAGAGTTAAGAGTGCCTGCTGGTTTACTAAGCTTGACCTCAGGGGGGCGTATAATCTTATTCGCATCAAGCACGGGGATGAATGGAAGACGGCGTTTAATATTCCGGAGGGACATTTTGAGTACCTGGTGATGCCTTTTGGGCTCACTAATGCCCCTTCTGTCTTCCAGTCCTTTATGAATATTTTCCGTGACCTTGTGGATAAGTTTTTGATCATCTATCTGGATATTTTGATCTTTTCTAGTGATTGGGATTCTCATGTGGAACACGTCCGGACTGTGTTCCGGATTTTGAGGGAGAATTCCCTGTTTGTTAAGGGATCGAAATACCTCTTTGGTGTACAGAAGATTTAATTTTTGGGATTTATCTTATCTCCATCGACTATTGAAATGGACCCGGCCAAGGCACAGGCCATTCATGATTGGGTTCAGCCTACTTCTTTGAAGGCCCTCCAGAAGTTTTTGGGTTTTGCTAATGTCTATCGTAAATTTATAGGTAATTTTTCTGGTATTGTCAAACCACTGACTGATCTGACCAAGAAGGGCGCTGATGTGCTGAATTGGTCTCCTGAGGCTATCTCAGCATTTCAGGAGCTTAAGCAGAGATTTACAGCTCCAGTTTTACGGCAACCTGATGTCTCACTTCCATTTCAGGTGGACGTAGATGCTTCTGAGATTGGTGTAGGAGCTGTTTTGTCCCAAAAAGACCCTGTGACTTCTAAGGTGAATCCCTGTGCCTTCTTTTCTCGAAAGTTCTCCCCATCTGAACGCAACTATGACGTGGGGAATCGGGAATTGTTGGCCATGAAGTGGGCATTTGAGGAGTGGAGACATTGGTTGGAGGGAGCTAGACATCAAGTTGTGGTCCTCACCGATCACAAGAATTTGATTTATCTGGAGGCAGCCAAACGCTTGAATCCTAGACAGGCTAGATGGGCCTTGTTTTTCACGTGTTTTAATTTTGTGGTCTCTTTTCTTCCAGGCACTAAGAATGTTAAGGCAGACACCCTTTCTAGGAGTTTCTTCGCCGATTCTCTTAGTGTGACCGAGCCTACTACCATCCTAGGTGAGGGGGTAGTTCTCTCTGCCATTTCGCCCGATTTGAGACGCGCCCTGGAGAAATTTCAGGAGTATAAACCTGAGCGTTGCCCTATGGGAAAATTGTATGTTCCTCACCAGTGGAGAAAGAGAGTGATGTCTGAAATTCATTGCTCCGCATTGGCTGGTCATCCAGGTATTTTTGGTACCAGAGATTTGGTGAGTCGGTCCTTTTGGTGGCCTGCCTTATCTCGTGACGTCAGGAATTTTGTACAGTCCTGTGGGACTTGCTCTCGGTCTAAACCCTGTTCTCGTTCTAGTGGGTTGTTGATGCCCTTGCCGGTGCCCAAGAGGCCATGGACCCATATCTCAATGGATTTTATTTCTGATCTTCCTGTCTCTCAGAGAATGACTGTTATCTGGGTGATTTGTGATAGATTTTCGAAGATGGTCCATCTTGTACCACTCCCAAAGTTGCCATCTTCCGCTGAGTTGGTGCCGTTGTTTTTACAACAGGTGGTTCGGTTACATGGGATTCCTGAGAATATTGTGTCCGACAGAGGAGTCCAGTTTGTTTCCAGATTCTGGAAAGCCTTTTGTTCCAATCTGGGAATTCAGTTCTCCTTCTCCTCCGCGTTTCATCCCCAGACCAATGGACAGACTGAGAGAACAAACCAGACCTTGGAGTCTTATTTGAGATGTTTTATATCTGCTGATCAGGATGATTGGGTCTCATTTTTGCCCTTGGCCGAATTCGCACTGAACAATAGAGCTAGTTCTGCCACTTTGATGTCACCCTTTTTCTGTAATTTTGGGTTTCATCCTCGATTCTCTTCAGGGCAAGTGGAATCTTCGTCCTGCTCAGGTGTGGACACTGTGGTTAAGAGAATGCAGCAGATATGGGACCAAGTGGTGTATAAGTTGTCACTCTCTCACGAAAAGGCCCAGTGATTTTCCAACCGGCATAGGACCATTGGTCCCCGGTTTAAAGTGGGTGATATGGTTTGGTTGTCGTCTAAGAATATTCCTATGAAGGTTGCATCTCCTAAATTTAAGCCAAGATTTATTGGTCCTTATAAGATTTTGGAAATTCTTAATCCTGTTTCGTTTCGATTGGCTCTTCCAGTTACGTTCAAGATCCATAACGTATTTCACAAATCTCTGTTGAAGAGGTTTATTGAGCCAGTGGTTCCTATGGCAGCACCTCCTGACCCTGTGTTGGTTGAAGGCAATGTGGAATATGAGGTAGAGAAAATATTGGATTCTCGTTTGGTTAGACGGAGACTCCAGTATTTGGTCAAATGGAAGGGTTATGGTCAGGAGGATAATTCTTGGGTCTCTGCCTCTGATATTCATGCCAATAGATTGGTTCGTGCGTTTCACCGGGCCCATCCTGATCGGCCTGGTGGCGTGGATGAGGGTTCGGTGACCCCTCCTCAAGGGGGGGGTACTGTTGTGAGTTCATTCTCTGGTTCACCAGTTGTGAGTTCTCCTTCCAGACTCCCTCTGGTGGTAATAGGAGGTAGAGAGGCTGATTTGATCGGTGGAGATCTGCCACCTGAGAATGAGGATGATGATTGGATCTCAGGAGTCTCAGATTGGATTTAAGACAGCCGACGCCCTATTCAGTTGCTGGTGATTCCTTCTGGCTTGTCAGCTCTTGGTTTTCAGTTCTGTTCCAGGCATCTAAAGCTAAGTTTTTCTGCTAATGTTCACACTTGCTTTTGTTGGTCTTATTCAGCTTTTTGGTGTGTTCAGCCAGCCCCTGCTGGGGGCTGTGCTGAATTTCCACTCTTATTTATCAGTATTTTGCCAATTGGCTTTTTGTCCCTTACTAGTTCGGTCTCTTTTTGTTCTGTCTCAGAATATTTCAGAGTGCTGATATAGTGAGAGAAGTCTAGTGACTTCAGGGTTAATTTTGCTATCAGAAGTGTTGGACATGATTTTTGTAGGGTTTTTTGCAGGCTGCAGGCAGTGTCTTTCCTTTCCTTTCCTTTCCTGTCTAGTTAGTTTGGGCCCCGTCATTTGCTCAGCCTATTTTCCTGCCTGTGTTTGTGCCTTCATCTTGTTTCACCGTCAATACATGTGTGGGGGCTATCTATTCCTTTGGGGTCTGCTCTGGGGCAGTTAGTTTTCCCTTTTCTTGCTTTAGGCTTATTTAGTCCTCCGGCTATGACGAAGTGTCTAGGAACATCGTAGGCACGCTCCACGGCTACTGCTAGTTGCTGTGGTAAGATCAGGGATCTGCAATCTGCATAGTTACCAACCTCTCTGGTTTTCTGTGACTTAGCTTGTTCTGCTTTTTTCTCCTCGGTGACCCATTCATAACAGGAAACTAATCCTGTACTGCGGCACACATGGAGGAAAAAGCTAATCCTGTACTGCGGCACACATGGAGGAAAACGATAATCCTGTACTGTGGTACACATGGAGGGAAAAAATAATTCTGTACTGTAGCACACATGGAGGAAAAAGCTAATCCTATACTTCAGCACACATGGAGGAAAAAGCTCAGAGAGCTGCAAATTGGTCCCTCCGGTATGACACCAAAATACAAAGATACTGTATGGGTATATCCAATTGTATCTTTTTCCTTTGCTTGTGCATGCTTTCTTCTACACTCCAAAAACAAACTAGTATGTGCTCTTCACTTTCTATAAAGCTGGCACTAATCAATTTATCCCTAAGGCCACATAAGCAAAAAAAAACAGTCTGAGTTTCTTCAGAGTTTTTGATCCAGTTATTATCTGTGTTTGGTCCATATATCCATGTATCATCAGTGATTTTCTTGCATGAAAAAACAATTACAAAGCTTCTCCTATTCATTGCAATGTTAAAGAAGCCCCTCCTCCCATAAAAGTTTTTATCCCCTTAATATATTGCAGTCATCATATTATAAAGCACTGTGTACTTACAATTGCTCATTTTTCCCTTCTACCTAGCGAAATTCTTCTTTTTTCCATTAGATCTATGACATCAGGTGATTAAAAACTGACTAGCTGAATCATTCTAAGCTCTATGTAGAAACAGGAGGTCTCTTTTCCCTGCATGAGTCATCACTGTGGAAGTCCCTGACAGAGGGGAGGAATGGAGCAGGTGGGTCAGGATTTCAAGAGAGAGATGACTCATGCAGGGAAAATAGACTTGCTTTTTCTACATTGAGCAGATAAAACAGAAGAATTAGCTTGGTAGAAAGGCAAAATGAGCAATTGTAAGTGCACAATGCTACAGTATATAATATGATGATTGAAGTATATTAAGAGGATAAAACTTTGATGGGAGGAGTGCATCTTTAATTACGGACAGCAAATATATGACATCTGTGTGCTGTCTGTGATTTTTCATGGATCCAAAGACATGTATGAGGAGTTTTGATCCATGACTCCGATCAAAAATAGACATGTCTCCAGGATTTTTTTTTTGCTGAAACAGTCCACATAAAAACATAGGTATGTGAATAGCACCATAAACTTTAATGATACGTTTTCTAGTCGTAAAAAAAACTAATAGAACACATATGTGACTCGCAGACATCTGAATGAGGCCTTACAAAGAGAAGCTTTATTATCAGCTCCAAAGAAGGGACTGGGACTGGTGTTGATGAGTACATTCAGGAACAATGTCACTGGGTAAATTTATGTTAAAGCACCACTCCAGCGGTTTCTTTTTTCAGTGCTGGAGTGGTGCTTTATAAATAACCCCCCTGCCCCCCGGTCATATACTCACCCTCCGGCGTCTTCACAGCTTTTTTTCGGTGCCATTTCAGTCCCCCCCACGTCACGTTGTGAAAGTAGCTTCTGACTGGCCGGAAGTCAGAAGCTATGACATACACTTTCAATACAAGTCTATGAGAGACAGAACAAGGCCAGAACGAGGCTCTCATAGACGTGTATTGAAAAAGTAACCATGAAACACTGCAGCTGCCGACAGGTCACTTTTCGCCAGAGTCTTACTGGAGCGATGTTGTAAATGGATGAAGGTGGTGGCAGTTGAGTATGAGACTTACATTTAAAGCACCACTCCAGCAGTGCAATAAAAAAACACTGTAGTAGTTCTTTAAAAATACATTTTCAAGAGAATCTGCCACTCTAAAAACTGACCTGAGGCACAATAATGTGTAAAAAGCTGAAAGACACAGATTCCAAAAAATACCATCACTATCTCTGAACTCACTTTCACACACTTCACTGCCAGCAGCCCATATAATGCAGTGTAACTTGATGCTTTTCCCTGGTCTCCAAACCTCAGACAAACAGAACTGCAGAACAGAGCATGAGACATTTCTGGATTTGCATGAAGATGAGTTAAGAAATAATAAAATACTGCGACCTATGTTTCTTCAGCTAGCCATGTACTAAAGTGGTTCAGGTCTGATTTTAACAAAGACAGATTCCAAATACCAAAAATTAATTCTGACAATTATTACGGTAACTTTCAGACTGCCAAAAATTCATCTGTAAGAAAGAAAAAGCAGAAAAGTTTCATCAAAACCATTTCTAATAACGAGAATTACTTTTTCTTCTCTTCAACATCAAGGTACACTTGGCGTTTCTTTGGTGGAGGTGGAGGAGGAAGTTCTTGTTTGATTAAGTGAACACTACTGTGCTCCTTCACAGTCACAGTCTCAGTAGTAATCTTCCTTGTAATCTGCGTCACGCCAAAACTGCTGACTGACTCCGTGACCTAAAAAATGATAAACAATGTAATATTCGAGATTCTCTATTGAAAGCATGCCCTAAAAGTCTATTTTGCAGTTTATAACATCCATTTAGTACTTCCAATTTGCCCATTTATACAGGGTGTGTGTCCAAGTAAATAGAGAAGATTTTTCTTCAATCTGAGAAGTAACACAACTAGTATCGGTCAAACGTTTGGACACATCTCCTCTTCATGTGTTGATTTTCCTTGTTCACATAGGAACATGTACATTGTATATTCACACTGGATCAATGGAAATAAGGAGTAAAGAAACTTCAGTGAAACAAACCAGAGTATGACTTAAATCTTAGATTTTCCAAAGTCCCACTTTTACTATGATGACAAATTGACACATCCATGGCATTCTTTCTAGCAGATTCATCAGGTAGCCACCTGGAATAACTTCCAATGAATATGTCTCATCAAGAGTGCATTTGTGGAATCACTGGTCGTCAGAAAGTGCTTGTGACCATCAGGTGCTGAGGCAGTGTTGGCACATAGTTGCATATAATGGATGGTGGGCCCTATTCCACAACTTTTGTAAACCAGAATAGGACAAAAACCACTCAACTGAGTAAAAAGAAATGATAATATATCATTAGTTTGAGACATAGAGGACAGTCAAACCAGAAAATTGCTATAACCTTGAAGGTATCCTCAAGTGCAGTCGTGAAAACCATCAATCATTTTAACAAAACTGATTCTCATGAGGACTGCTCTAGGGAAAAAATTACTAGCGCAGCTGTGGATAAGTTCATCAGAGTTATCAGCCTCAGAAACCACAGTACATCGGATAACAACCCTCAAAAATAATGCACAGACATCAAGTAACAGACAAATCTCAACATCAACTATCCAGAGGAGACTGCAAGAAGTACCGTAGACCTTTATGGCCGAATAGCGGCAGGAGCCACTACTGAGGACAGCAACCAAGAAGAGGAGACTTGTTTGGGAGAAGCAATATAAGGACTGGACATTAGATCAGTGAAATCTGTACTGTGGTCTGATAAGTAAAAAGATTTGTAGTACCAACCACCATGTCTTTGTGAGATGGTGAAAAGGTGAGTGAATGGTTTCAACATGTGTATTACCCTCTATGAAGCATGGAGGGGAGGTGTGAAGGTGCTCTTCTGGTGACAATGTTGGTGATTTATTCTAAAATTAAGGCACACTTACTCAGCATGGATACCAGAGTATTCTACAACATGTCATCCCATCTGGTTTGAAATTAGTGGAACCATCATTTGTGTTGCAACAGGACAATGACCCAAAACAAAAGGCAACGTTATGTAATGGCTACATAACTAAAAAGGGAGGAAGTTTTTGCTGCATCAAATGACATGCCCGCACCCGACCTTGACCAAATAAGATGGCTTGGGATAAGTTGGACCACAGAGTGAAGGCATAGCAGCCATCAAGTGCTCGGCACCTCTGATAACTCCCTCAAAACTGCTGGAAAAACATTCCAAGAGACTAAAGCCCCCGTTACACATAGCAATATCGCTGGCAATATCGCTGTAACATCACCGATTTTGTGACGTTATAGCGATATTGCTAGCGATATCGCTACATGTGACACTTACCTCCGACCGGCTCCCCCCGTTGCTCATCGCTGATCGCGCGAGAAGCTGCTGGATCATTTCTCGTCGGGCGCTTCCTGCTGGGCTTCCTGCTGTGGAGACGAGCGACGCGTGGAGGCGGGCGGAGGACGTCTGGATCGCCGCGTCTGACAGGTAAGTAGCGACCCCCGACCCCTGCGATGTCGCTGGTGAGATCTGCCTGTGAGTGTGGCAGCTCACTAGCGACCACTTAGCGATGCACCAGCAATCCATATCGTTGTCGGGATCGCTGGTGCATCGCCTAGTGTAACGGTATCCTAACTGATAAAGCTGCTCAAGACAATATCAAGGGATGTGTAATGCTATCAGAGTAAATGGTGGGTACATTGATGAATCTAAGGCTCAACATATATTCTGGTTTATTTCATGTCTTCCTTTACTCCATATGTCCCTGTGTATTACTTCGTGGATTTGCTGACTATCACTTTGACGCTACAATGTGCTGAATCCGAGAAGAACAAAGAAATCCACTGTATGAACAGGTGTCCAAACTTTTGGTAGGTAATGTACATAAGCAGCCAATTAAATATTCTACATTATCATATATCTATCTTGGAAAGAAAACTTCTCATTCTAGTAGACCCCGCGGATACATAAATTACAGATACTGAGTTTTTTGCCTACCTGGCACCTATTATTTCTGATTCTGGCAAAAATATCTTCATAGCCTTCTATATTCCACATTTTATTCACCATTATCTAATGGAGTTAAAGGGAATCTGTCACTGGAAGTTGGCGGGCTATGTAAATGGCCTGTGTCCGGTCCGATGGGCGGTGTTTCTTCTTTTTTTTCTCCACCCCATCCGTGGCCTCCATCCACCATCTTTTCCAGAATTCTAGTAGTTCTACTCCATAGTTCGCGCGTGCGCAAAGCAAGCTTGCTGTTAGGCGTCAGGTTTCTGCATCTGCTCTGCAGGAATCCAGAGCCTCACAATCTGCGGTCTGCTGCTGTCTAACTACCGCAGAGGAGATTACTTTGCAGCAGATCGCTCCAGAGACTAAGTCCCTCTTTTCTCCTACTGGGCATGCTCACGAGACGATCTCCCATTGGAGATCGGGAGTCATGTGCCCAGGTCCTGCTCCAGATCTCATTGGTCCATCTCGGAGATCTGGAAGCTTCCGGAAGGTCCCGGCTATAAAAAGCGCGCATGACCGTTCAGCCATGCGCTAGTATAGTCTCTAGTTGTTACTGTGTGAATGATGATGGATGTAAGAACCTGCGAATTACTCATTAAGATCCTCTCCCTCTGATATTATGAATGTGTACAGGGACTTAGTTTAGAGTCAGCGCCAGCGCGTGGCAAGCCTCAAGCCACTACAGCATCATCCACAGTGCTAGCGTCCGACATTGCGCCTGCTTCCTTGCTTTGTCAACTAGCGGTAGTGTCCTACGCCGCGCTGCAGTTGCAGCCCTCTTTGGTGTCCACAGTAGCGACGCCGCACGCACAGTAGGTCTAGACGGACGCAGCTCCTCTGTCTTGGGTCCTGCTCCTGTGACCAGATACCGTGTGTGCATTTTCCTGAGACCTGTGACACTAACAGGCTCAGCCTTTTGTGTTTACCTCTGCTGACATTTCTGTGAGCAAACAGAGATTTGTTAGCGCACTTGGGTGATGATCAACCCGCGTGCGCATTTCCGCCTTATTGCTCGTCTGTCTCTACTTAGCAGCAGTGTTTTCACCTACTGCATGGTGGACCCCGAGTGGCGAACGCACTTTATTTATTTTTATTTAGTGCGTTCTGCCGTTCCTAACATTATACTAGCGCCAGGGTCTGGCTAGTAATGGCAGATCAGCAGCAACTCCAACAGTACATTCGGCAGCTAGAGGGCCGGTTGGCTACTCTTGAAAGTGCTATCTCAGCTGCAAAGTCTACTGAGGCTGCTGTACAGGCAATCGCAGAGGCGGTTTCACGTATGTCCATGTCCTCCCCTGTGCCAACAGTTTCCCGCCTCCCGTTGCCCGATAAATTTTCTGGCGATTGTGCCTCCTGTAGGGGTTTCGTGAGCCAGTGCTCTATCCAGCTGGAGTTACTGGCTGCGCGATTCCCTACGGAACGGGCTAAGGTGGGGTTTATTGTTTCCCTACTGTCGGGCAGGGCGTTGGAGTGGGCCACGCCACTATGGGAGCGTGGTGACCCAGAGGTTCGGACCGCTGCTCAGTTCTTAACATCTATCAAGCAGGTCTTCCTGGGACCACGGGTCACGCACGATTCCTCTCTTCAGCTACTTGCATTAACTCAGGGATCTCTCTCGGTTAGCCAGTATGCCGTTCGTTTTCGGACACTGGCTTCCGAGCTGGAGTGGTCTGATAAAGTCCTCATACCTGTGTTTTGGAGAGGTTTAGCGAAGCAGGTTAAGGATGCTCTGTCTACCAGAGAGGTGCCGGTAAGTCTGGAGGAGCTTATTGCCATTGCCACCCGCATTGATCTCCGTTTTTAGGAGCTCTGGGTTGGAGCGTGCTCAAACCAGACGGAAGGTTACTTCGGCTCCCAACCTTTTTTGAACCTCCGGAATTACCCAAGCCAGAGTGTTCACTCCCAGAGCCCATGGAGGTGTCGCGCGCCAGTCTCGAGGCACATCCGGCACTAAGCTCCACTCGCGGTTACCATTGTCAGCACTCTGTTTCCCAGGATAACGGGGCCCTGCAATGGCCAAACTCGGTGCCACCGGGCAAGACCTTTGTCCCCCCTCGCCTTCGGCCGAAGGTTCTCGCGTGAGCACATGCGTCAAGGGCGGGTGGCCACTGTGGCTACATGCAGACCTCAAAACTCCTGACAGGGTCTTATTGGTGGCTGCACAGGTCTCGGGACACTAAAAAGTATATTCGGGCATGTGCCTCTTGTGCTCGGAATAGCTTCCTTAAACAGAGAGTGATGACGCCCGCCGACACACTGTGGCGTTCCAGTTCAACTTCTGCTCCTGGCGATTTTTCTGCTCCCGTTGTCTCCCACGTGTCCCTTCTTAAACCTGGCGATCTTGCCGCCTCTGATACCTTCCACGTGTCCCGGTTTTCCATGTCACCTGCCGGGACATCAGACTTGCCTTTGGACGAGTCTGAGGCCTATGCCTCTGATAAGCACAAGGTGGTGGATTGGAAGGCTCAGAGGGGAGGGGGTCCTAGGGGGGGGGTAATGTTAGGCGTCAGGCTTCTGCATCTGCTCTGCAGGAATCCAGAGCCTCACATTCTGCGGTCTGCTGCTGTCTATCTACCGCAGAAGAGATTACTTTGCAGCAGATCGCTCCAGAGACTAAGTCCCTCTGTTCTCTTACTGGGCATGCTCATGAGACGATCTCCCATTGGAGATCGGGAGTCATGTGCCCAGGTCTTGCTCCAGATCTCATTGGTCCATCTCAGAGATCTGGAAGCTTCCGGAATGTCCCGGCTATAAAAAAAGTGCGCATGACGGTTTGGCCATGCGCTAGTATAGTCTCTAGTTGCTACTGTGTGAATGATGATGGATGTATGAACCTGCGAATGACTCATTAAGATCCCCTCTCTCTGATATTATGAATGTGTACAGGGACTTAGATTAGAGTCAGTGCCAGCGCGTGGCAAGCCTCAAGCCACTACAGCATCATCCACAGTGCTAGCATCCGACATTGCGCCTGCTTCCTTGCTTTGTCAACTAGCGGCAGTGTCCTATGCCGCGTTGCATTTGCAGCCCTCTTTGGTGTCCACAGTAGCGACGCCGCACGCACAGTAGGTCTAGATGGACGCAGCTCCTCTGTCTTAGGTCCTGCTCCTGTGACCAGATACCGTGTGTGCATTTTCCTGAGACCTGTGACACTAACAGGCTCAGCCTTTTGTGTTTACTTCTGCTGACATCTCTGTAAGCAAACAGAGATTGCTTAGCGCACTTGGGTGACGTTCAACCCGAGTGCACATTTCCGCCTTATTGCTCGTCTGTCACTACTTAGCAGCAGTGCTTTCACCTACTGCACGGTGGACCCCGAGTGGCGAACGCACTTTATTATTTATTTTTATTTAGTGCGTTCTGCCGTTCCTAACACTTGCTTTGCGCACGCGCAGTATGCTTTGCCCAACTGCGGGCAAAGCTGAAAATCATTACTGCGCATGTGCTGGTACACTATGTCCCGGAACACAGCAAAATACTTCCTGGACATAGTGTACCGGCGCATGCGCATTAATGATTTTCGGCTTTGCCCACAGTTGGGCAAAGCATACTGCGCGTGCGCGAAGCAAGATTGCATTGCGCACACGCAAACTATGGAGTAGAACTACTAGAATTCTGGAAAAGATCATGGACGGGAGCCACGGATGGGGTGGAGAAAAAAAGAAGAAACACCGCCCATCGGACCGGACACTGGCCATTTACATAGGCCGACAACTTCCGGTGACAGATTCCCTTTAAGTTATTTCATGCTTGTCCTGAGAAAACTGCACTCTGGTTTATACCTTAATATAAATATATAATTCTATAGATACTTCTATTATTGTAATTACCTGATTAGTATAGTCCTCTAAAAGATGCACCAATCCATCCCATCTTTGAGCAAGATCTTCCATGTCACTCTTTAGTTTTTGAGATGCTTTTCCATTACCGATGAGAAGAGCTACTTCTTGGGCCAATTCATGCAAATGGTCGAATGTTTGTCGCTTCATTCCCAGTTCTTCTTTCAAACTCTAAAACATAGATCCTGTATGTAGCATTTAAAATGCAGAAAGTTCTAACTACTATGATCAGGCCTCGCATCTATGTACATGAACATATTGAAAAAACAACATTTTCCAAGACAATAGGATTAGCATTGGGAGTTAAAATTTAAAATGAATGATTCTTCTCTCTTGTGATATCTTCTATCAAGGATAGTTAGGAGGCCTGTATACACATTAGATGATAGGGTGCTTGAGATAAAATAAAACGTTGTAGACAATCAAGACTCAAGGCTTAACAAAGAAAATTCCCAGCTACCATGGGATTAAGGTTCTTGGTGACTATACTTTGGGTAATGTCACCAGAGCAAGAAATGAGGTCCCACCTGAATGGGTCTCAATTTTTATGATATATGGCCAAATCTAATAATATTGCCTGAAAAATCTCTGGGACATATATAAAGCAGGAACCAAACCTATTCCTCGTACCAGGCACCAATGTCTATGTTAACCAACCACTATTAAAAGGGCTACATGGTAGAGTTAGGGTATATTCACACATTTAGTATTTGCAGCAGACAAATCTGGTGCAAATACTGGAATAGGAAAAAGTAGGGGAGGACCCCACTAGAAAGACCCCTCTCTAACAGGACTTTAAAACGTAAACTTTTATTATGACCTATAAAACGCATCTGCATTGGGGCGATAATCAAAATAGGTCTGCTTGTTGCATTATGGTGTAGTTATTATACAACTGAATTATTGATTAACTATCAAAATGATAGCACCCTGGGGTGCCATCCTTATTAGGCAGAATAGGACAAAAGAGTTACAGCACATTCCCCCAACAAGTTTCACCGCAAACACGGCGTCATCAGGGGATGGGTCAATAGCAAAACTGCTTTAAACCTGCAAGGAAAAAAGAAGCAGTATGTGCATGAGATCTCAGAACTATCATTCACATTGCTGGTACAGCAAAAAGCTGCTTATGTCAAATGTGCGAGGAAAAAATGAGGCAAAATGCAATGTGTATATTCTTAAGGTGGGAATTAACTAAAATAGCAATCATTCATAGACTGCTGGAAAAACGTTTGGCTGTGTCAATAAAGGATTACTATGATTCCTAGCACATGGTATCCTCCCATTTTCCACAGTGGTTTGACTGTATGCACTGACAGGTCAAAAGCAGACAAATTGTAATTAGATGGGATAAGGAATCAGAAAGCTGTTTGTTTACTTTCAATCTTTTCAGCGTCAAAGGAAATGAATGGTAATGAATGACAGGAAAGGATGCATGCACTGACAGTAATCCACTTGTACCATGGTGAAGACTCGTTTCTCTCGTTTTTTCTTGTCTTATCTATATGGACGTCACCAGATTCCTCACATAACATGAATACTGCACTCACCGCCAACTTCCTCACATTCACACTCAGCTCGGCTTGATCTTTGAAGTTACCACGCTGGACTGTACTCAATGATTCTTCTTTCTCGCTTAGCCACATCTTGAACAAGACCTGAAAAGACAACAGAATATTTAGTTACAAGTTTCAAGCCACAATAATAATAAACTGTGATTAAAAGCAATTTAAACCATACCAAGCATTTCAAATAACTTTTCAGAATAGGCTGTCATTAAAGATGAGCCATTCCAATTGTGCAACCTTTGTCCAGCATCTAAACTGGTCTCCTGTCACGGCTCTGTTGGTGTACTGTATGTCCCGGTACCAAGGGCTCCTTCCCTGTCCCTAACACTAGGGGCACTCTAGCTCGCCCTGTTCCCCAGATTACTTCTGATGGTGAAGATGCTGGGGCCACGTATCTTGCCTTAGTTCCTGAATCCGACCTCATTCTATACCCTTCCTCCACACAGGGAAGAGGAGTGTAGTAGTGTACCGCAGTACACCAACCAGACTAACAAGGTAATGCTATCAGAGGTAACAGAAAATACCAAACATACAAATATACTCACAGATATAACAGAAGAATGTACCAGGGAGTGGAGGATGGGGTAAAACCAAAGTAGGAGAAGAAAGGGAATTATCACACACTTAAAACCTAGAAACAGTAACAGATAAATCCACCAAACAACTTCTCCAATGATAACCACCAACAACCTCCAGCCATGCAGCAAAAGCTAGCTCGGACGATGAGTGCTAGCCAGGACCCAGATTATATAGGAGATGGGAGTGGTTAACAAGAGCACAGCTGAGAGTCTTAATGCTCCTGGAGTTCTCACCTGAGCAAATTAATCCCTGCACTGCCAAAAGAAACTTACACCATTTAATATGAAGGTAAAGTGCTTCTAATCAGTGCAGGAGTAGGAGAAATCAGATGCTGCGGTATTCTGGCTCCTCTCTGTCACGGTAAATCCGTGATATCATCCCTGGCAGTCATTCTTCACTACCATACCTAGCAGCCTCAGCCGGGTATCCTGGGTGTCTCCTCTGGTGCTTATGAAGCCCTAAAGTGTGATCTCGAGTTGCAACGAAGCAAAACATGACAACAATAGAGATGCTTTGTGACTAGCAAGCACCAGAAGTGCCCCAGGATACCAGACCGAGGATGCAAGTCACATAGCTGAAAAATGTTTTGGTCTGGCTACCAAGAACAACCAGAGTAGACAATGAATCACCATGGCAGCATAAATTAAATTGCTCATCTCCAGCTACATGTGCGTACAAGATGAATAAAGCCATTTCTGCATTTTTCACCAGGAACTCTCTCTGCAGGCTCTATCCCTAATTCTTATCAGTCTCTCTGAAATAGTAGTAGGAGATTATTCTGTGATGATGTCTCCTATATAATAAAAACACAGAAAGAGGGATTCCTTCTACTCAATTGATGGCATATTCAAAAGTAACAGCAGAATTACTGATCACAGTGGCTGTGAATCCACGTCAGGGGGTCAAATAAATCAGTCACTAAATTGAAAATAGTTTGCCTATCTTGTCTGCCTCTGCTTGTTTTCTCACTCCTCAGATCTCTCATACCCTGCTCCCTCCACAAAGTATAATGGGGAGTACAACGTAACACCTTGCTGTGTTGGCAGTCTTCAGCTATTTTTCAGAGTGGATGGTGAGTTCAGGTGGCAGGGGAAGAAGAAGAAAAGGCTTATAAGAGGAGAAAGAAGCACATCACTTGGACAAGATATATTGCAAAGTTTTTTATATTCACTTGTACGTACTTTTTTTTGCGGGGGTTTGTACGTGCAGTTATAATAGTTTTATAAAAAAAAAATCTTGTTTATAATTGTTCCCTCTATTTTCGTGATATATGATGAGTATCGTATACTTGGATTAAAATGTACACAAAAAAGGAAATATGTTTGTTGTTAGCATTTTTTTAATTTTATATTGTTTTTACAGTAACCAAGAACCATTAAAAGATATTTTAAATTGTGTTCTTCTTTTATAGCAATATGTCAGACATATGTTGTGTTTTTATTTTGATGGAGGTGAGGCTAGAAACTAGCTAGAAACAGAAATTTTGATGGCCTTCTTTGATTAAAATTAGTAAAATTAGCTTTTTATATTTATGTGTCTTTTATCTACTTCACAAACTGTGCTCCGTCATAAGGTCATAAAACACCTTTATGGCAAATTTATACCAAGACATACATTTTTAATATTGCAGATTTTTCCTCCTTTCTGACACCCAGTGATCACATGATTGTTGGGAGAACAAGAGGAATCATTTTTGATGCTTCCAAAACTGAATATACAGCGCTTGATCAGAATAGTGTGTATAGCGATCAAGAGGGCAGATTTGATAATAAAATATTTATGCCTTTTCTGAGGGAGGTCCACCTGCAGGAGATTGTGATACCTTCCCACTTCTGCATGATCTCATACTGCTGCTAACTCTGCAATGACGTTTTAAATGGAACTTGTCACCAGGATTTTGCTACCCCATGTGACAGCAGCATGATGTTGGGGCAGACTCTTGATTCCAGCAATGCATCATTTACTGGGCTACTTGCTGCAGTTTTGATAAAATCCCTGTTTTACCTGCTGAGCTCTACCAGTTCTCTGATCTTGAGCTCTGTATAACCCCACCCACACTACTGATTGGCAGCTTTATGTGCACACAGTGTATAGGCAGAAAGCTGACAATCAGTGGTGGAAGTGGGGTTAAATAAAGTTCATGAACTTAGTGGACTACATGGCAGCAAGTTTACTCGTCCTCTAGTGATGATCTGCTAAAAAAAATTGCTTTTATCAAAACTACAGTAAGCATCCCAGTAAGTGACACAAACCTGGAATCAGGGCCTCTGACTCTTCATTATGCTGTTCTAAGATTGAGACAAAAATTTGGAGACAAATTTCCTTTAAAACACCACTGAGAGTCACATATGAACGTTACAAACCTCGGGCAGTCTGCAAGAAGTTAAAGGGTTTGTCCACTAGTAGGACTGCCCCTTCTCAGTCTAAATGTTTGTGTCAAGGCACAGTTGCCAGAGATCCCAGGGCTAGGGGCTCCATCACTATCCCTAAAGATAGTGGCGGCCTAAAAATCCCTGCTCCCCGGATTACTTCTGATGGTGAAAATGCCAGGACCACGTGCCTTACTGAGCTCCTAAATCAGCTCTTATTTGTCCCCTTCCCCACCCAGGGAAATGGGGAGTTCGAATGTATAAGAATACACAAACCAGACTAACAAGGGAAGATGCTCAGGGATAAACCAAAATACCAATTATACAAATATGCACTCACAAAAAACAGAGTGGAACACTGGGAAGTAAAGGGAATAAAAATTAAATAGGAGAAGATGAGGCTATACACACAAACAAATCATCAAGCAGCAACCTTTAGCACAACACTCCAAACGCCTCCTAACAACCAACACCACTCACTCCAAAACCAGGCAGTATTAAACTAACATTGGCAATCCCTGCTTGCCAGAAGTGAGTGCATTTAGCAGAGGGGAGTGGCCAATATTGAACAGCAGAGTCCATCAAAGCAGGAAAGCTTCCAGGAGCTCTCAACTGAACAGATTAACACCTGCACGGCTAACAGAAACATGAACTGTTTAATATAAAGGTGAAGTGAATCTAACCAGTGCAGTAGTTTGCGAAATCAGAAGTTGCGGTCTTCTGGCCCCTCTCTGTTGTGGTATACCCATGAGAGTTTGCCTCAGTTAAAATAAAAACACTTATACTAATGTCCGATGTCAGCATTATTTCAACGGTGTCAGCACTCATGTTCCCGGAGCTGACATGAGGTAGCTGCATCACCCGAACCCTGCAAACAATCAGTGCCATCTTCACTGTCCCTGCCTTGGGATGACTAGAACATAAACAGGAAATTAACTATCCTTCCCTAACTACACTAACTATGGCAACATGCTGGGATACTCAAACAAAGAACCATAAGGGAGCAGAGGTTGCAATCACTGCTGCAAACTTTGTCCCCTTCCTAAAATGAAGCGTCATCAGGGACCTTTGTTTCAGGGGCTGGGCTAGTCCCTGCAAGATGTGCAGAATGACATTGTGCTCTCAGGCCACCTCAGATTAGCAGTAACGAGCCAGCAACAGAGCGGACTTTCAATGCGCGATGTCAGACTTCCCAGCTTGCAGAGACCAGTGCCGCACCCGCTACTCATATCACTTCCCGGGGGCTGTCATGATCTCTGCATGCAAGGTATTCGGACAACACACACTGACAGTGTGATCTGTTGCCGTCTTGTTGCTTAGGATCTCAACTGATGAAGCTTTGTTTTAGGGAGGGGACAAAGATTGCAGCAGTATCCTCAGCCTCTGCCCCCTGATGGCACTTGGGATGCACTGGGATTCTCAAAGTTTCATCAAAAAGGATGTAGGAAAAAAAGAAAAGCAGCTAGATAGTGCAGTTAAGGAAGGATAGGGAATTTTAAATTTAGATATATTAGAAAATAGTTTAGATTATGGCATTAAATAGAGAAGGGATTAGGATGAAAATGAATTTGTATTTCAGACCACCCCTTTAATGTATTTATTTGAATCTAGACACCTAATATATTTTCCCCAGATGTCAAGTAAGTCATTTTAGCATTTCAGATTTGTATAAGCAACAAAGCCCATTGTGTTAGCTTCCGTTTATGGTCGTGTCTCGGCTTACGCTTTTACCGGATGCATGATTGATAACAGGTTGGTCATTATTGGTTATGATTTATATCCATTGCAATGTTTGTTTTTAATTTGATTTGTTGACTTAAGATATTTTTTTCAGCTTTCTATGGTTTGTTTTGCTGGTTAGAATAGGGCAACGTGCAACACATTAAAAAGCAAAGGACATTTGCTAAAAGAAAAAAAAACCCGAATCTGTAGTGATTATTTTCATGAGTAAAAAATGTTATACTTCTTTACCAGTTCTTCTAATAGTTTCTGCCAAGGGATAAGGATTCCCTGCAGCTTACTCCAGTGCTCCTCTGTCCAACGGCAGACTGCTGCCCACCTCTCTCCGAGTCTCTGCAACGAAGAATCAAAATATTTAGGTAAAACAAATTTCCTATATGGAAAGTTTTGCTTTGACGCTCTGTGGAAATGTACATTTTTTGGGGCCATTATTGTTAGCTGAATCACACATAGTTAGGTTGCTCTGTTGTATTTGCAGAGGAAAAGAAAAAAGTCATATAAATATGTATCTCATTTATTAGCTAAAGAAGGCTCTGCCTGAGACTATTATTAGGTTGTGTTTACACATGGCAGGTATGCTGTGGGTTTTGCATCTGGATTTTAAGGCTGAAAAACAGCAGCACATTACAGTACCAACGAAGAGGACGGCATTTCACAAATCACACCCACACACTGGGGATGTTGATAATTCACAATTTGTGCTGTGGATTCTCACCATCAATTTCACCCTTTGCAATGCATTACACTCCTTAACTGCTAATTTGCCCCACATAAAAATAAAGAAAAACATACACTGACCTCCCAGACCGATTCCAGTGTTTATGTGACATTGTTATAGCCAATCAGATAAATTGATATGATGTGAATTGTCAATTTCCACACTGCATGGATGAGATTTGTCAAAATCTCCTCAATGTTGCTGGTTCTGTGATCTGTTGCTGATTTTTAGCCTTGAAGAGGATCTTTCACCAGTTTGAGCATGTTAAATCACATCATGGAATAATGGCTGTATGGCTGAATATCCTGTAGTTTTAGATTTTCATTTCTCTTGTTGAGGAGATATTAGCTTGTAAAGTTTAGCTTCCAATTTGGTATAGTTCAACTGGGTGTTACCTGCTATTTGTCTCTTGGGTCGTGTTCTTCTTCCCCTGCATAAGGTTGATCAATCACAAGTGGTCAGCAACAAATAGGGGAAAATAGAACACACCCTCCTCTCCTCACTTATCTGTGCAGCTACTACATGCTATATGGAGATACAACAGAGCTAAGTTATGTGTCATTAAAATCCCTTCCCGATCTCATCATACAGCAGTCATCATACAGCACTGGGAGATGAGATCTGAAAGTGTTTGTAATGATACATAACATAACTCTGCTACATCTCTGCAGAGTAGCTGCTGAGATCAGTGAGGAGAGGAGAGCGTGTTCTTTTCTCTTCTGAATGACACTACCTGTTTATGATTGGTCAATCTCATACATGGGAGGAAGTTTACGCCCCAGAAATGAGTGACAGAGTGACTGCAGACTTATCATTTCCGCCCAGACAGCCCTTTTAATATTGTACACAGAATGGTAAAAATCTGAAAAGTCTGCCTGCTAGTATAATGATAGCATTTTAAAGACACCAAGATGCTCACTGATCTACTGGTGTCAGTAAGATATCTCAATATCTGCAAACAATTTTAATATTTGAAGCGTACAGACAATTAGGAAGGAATGACAACATCAGCTATATTCTATGTCAAAACAAAAAAAACTAATTCTAAACAAGCTTCCCAGAGAAATAGCTCTATATCCCCAATAGCTACATGTTCTGTTATTTACCAAAACTCATTATAAAAACAAATTATCTATAAATTGCTAGTCGGCAGATGACATTGCGTCTGCGTTTAAGGACTATATTTATAGAATTTTATGCTCTGTTTCCTACATAAATTGTTTACTTTAATGCATTCGATTGAATGTAGCCTGAATTGTTATTTCAAATTAAAAGTGTATACTTAAAGAAAAAAAATGTTATCTGTAGAAATGGGACAAAATCTGACTCATAGTAAAGAAATTCAGACAAGGAGTACTCATTATCAAACTCAAGGAAACAAACAGATGAATAGGGAATTGTAAAGTATTCTGAAGCTTTAAGAAAATAGTTCTTAGCTACGGCAAGTAGAAGTGACATAAATGGACAAACAGGAACAGTAATACAGCGGAGCGCGAGCCTTATCGCAGTAATGTTGCTGATTATATTCTATGCTAGTTATGTAGTGGCATATTTTAGGCAGCCAGGGTGTGTGTAGAGGAGACATTAGCATTTATTTTAGCTTTGGGTTCAGCCACTTTTTTTTTCCTTTAATAGTTATTGTCCAGGCAGACAATGATTTATTTATGTAACCATCTAACCTAGAACATGGGGATCCCATGAGCTAATCTGGCATTGAGCATACTCCTAAGAAGTTTTCACAACAGAAACATATGTATAATTCCAACACTGGGTATTCGACTGCTCTTCAGTATCCGTATTTCAGCAAAACTTTTAACCACCAATCTAGTGGGTTTTTTTGGGATAGCGCTGGAGTGGTGCTACTAAACTAATTCCCTGACCCTAGTCTTATACTTACCAGCATTCGTCTTCATCTGTTCCGGCATTACACCGGTCCCACGGCGCCATCTTGCTACCATAGTTTCTGACTGATTGGAAGTCAGAGGTAACGGTTTTTAGCTCTCGGTGTAAGTCTATGAGAGTCTTCTTCTGGCTCTCTTAGACTTACATTGAGTTGTGACTTCAGCAAACACTGGATCGATTCGGCAGGTCAAAAACTGCTACAGACCGTCAAGAGCGGCGCCAATAAGAGATGACGTTGAAGGGTACTTAGTTTAGTAGCACCACTCCAGGGTTTCAATATGCTGGAGATGTGCTTTAATAAAAAGTGACTGCACCTCTGTACACACCACTTTTTCTTGGTATCATTGTTGAAACTGTAACCAGTCTTGAGACTGAGGGGTTCCTGGGACTCATTTTTCAGCATTCACATGGGCTTACACACATGGCCACACAGTAAAAACCCAAAAGGAATATGCTAAAAGCATTTGCATCCATTCTGACCAAACATTATTGGCATATCTTTTGCCATACCAATGTCTCCAGTGGGAAAATCCTTTCCACATCCAGTAAGCCTAAGCAGAGTACACATGTCAAAACCAGCTATGTTCCTCCTGTCACCTTTAAACCTATTGTTTCCATTAGGACAGAGATTACAACTCCAGTCTGGTTACATAGGCTTTATCCATGTTTGTGTTGCATAGATAAACACTAAGGCATTTACATTGCATTGTTTTCCCATATAAACAAAAGTTCAGCCCTTTAGTGAAAGTGAAATAACAGCAAAATTAACAATGAAGAAAACACACACCCTATGAAGAAAACACATAGGCCCCAGTTCATTATTTGCTGGTCTTTTAAGGCACTTTCCTTTTTTGTACTGTGGCATTAGTTGCGTTTTTTAGCACTAAATGTATCAGAAATCAAATAAATCAGGCAAGCCCATATAAAATATAGTTCAAAAGGTACAAATAGAATAATGAATTGGGTGCAAATAACAAAAAGGCACAAAACTAGTCAAAAAATAGAAGCAAAGACAATGATGCATCAGTACCATAGCATGTCAATGTTGACACACGCATACTATGGCCCCAATTCATCATTGTCTTGGCACTTGTTTGCCTAGTTTTGTGTGTTTTGTGCCTTTTTGTTATTTGCGCCAAATTCTTTATTTTATTTGTACCTTTTGCAAAGTCTATTTTATATGTGCTCACCTGGTTTTTGTTTTCAGTTTTGTGCACATTGTTTAGCTATATATATATATATATATTGTGGTAGAGCGGCTCACTTGGCTGCACACGGAGGTAGACACACGAACACTGTCTCTTTAAGAACTTTCTTTGGTTTATTGTAGGCAGCATAAATCAAGGTGTAGTAAAGAAAATACAGCCCTCTGAGCAAAACAGGAAAACAAAAAATGGTGGCAGAACAAACACAATCCTCCTGTAAGCGGCTTTCCTCCAGCTCATGGCTGACAGAACACACACTATTCAGGTTCACTAGTCTATGCAGCACTCTCCTGCAGTGCTCCTTCTCCAGGCACACACACTGAAAGTTCCTTTCTTCAGCCATTTAAGCTCAGACCATGTGACGGACCACATGACTGTGACCTCACCAAGGTCCTGTCAGCACATACTGTAGTGGTGCTAGCTCTGTAGGTGGAGATATGGGGGGACACACTATGAATGTCCCCCTAAAAACTAGCCCATAAGATACGTTAACTTAACCCTCGCAACACTTACTGTGCTGGAGGAAATAAAACTCTAGATTTTATATCACTGACGCCATTAGGTATAGTGAAACATATCTCCCCTCCATTACATTACCAGTGACTCGGTCACGATATATATATATATATATATATATATATATATACAGTGCCTACAAGTAGTATTCAACCCCCTGCAGATTTAGCAGGTTTACACATTCGGAATTAACTTGGCATTGTGACATTTGGACTGTAGATCAGCCTGGAAGTGTGAAATGCACTGCAGCAAAAAAGAATGTTATTTCTTTGTTTAATTTTTTTTTAAATTGTGAAAAGTTTATTCAGAGGGTCATTTATTATTCAACCCCTCAAACCACCAGAATTCTGTTTGGTTCCCCTAAAGTATTAAGAAGTATTTCAGGCACAAAGAACAATGAGCTTCACATGTTTGGATTAATTATCTCTTTTTCCAGCCTTTTCTGACTATTTAAGACCCTCCCCAAACTTGTGAACAGCACTCATACATGGTCAACATGGGAAAGACAAAGGAGCATTCCAAGGCCATCAGAGACAAGATCGTGGAGGGTCACAAGGCTGGCAAGGGGTACAAAACCCTTTCCAAGGAGTTGGGCCTACCTGTCTCCACTGTTGGGAGCATCATCCGGAAGTGGAAGGCTTATGGAACTACTGTTAGCCTTCCACGGCCTGGACAGCCTTTGAAAGTTTCCTCCCGTGCCGAGGCCAGGCTTGTCCGAAAAGTCAAGGCTAACCCAAGGACAACAAGGAAGGAGCTCCGGGAAGATCTCATGGCAGTGGGGACATTGGTTTCAGTCAATACCATAAGTAACGTACTCCACCGCAATGGTCTCTGTTCCAGACGAGCCCGTAAGGTACCTTTACTTTCAAAGCGTCATGTCAAGGCTCGTCTACAGTTTGCTCATGATCACTTGGAGGACTCTGAGACAGACTGGTTCAAGGTTCTCTGGTCTGATGAGACCAAGATCGAGATCTTTGGTGCCAACCACACACGTGACGTTTGGAGACTGGATGGCACTGCATACGACCCCAAGAATACCATCCCTACAGTCAAGCATGGTGGTGGCAGCATCATGCTGTGGGGCTGTTTCTCAGCCAAGGGGCCTTGCCATCTGGTCCGCATCCATGGGAAGATGGATAGCACGGCCTACCTGGAGATTTTGGCCAAGAACCTCCGCTCCTCCATCAAGGATCTTAAGATGGGCCGTCATTTCATCTTCCAACAAGACAACGACCCAAAGCACACAGCCAAGAAAACCAAGGCCTGGTTCAAGAGGCAAAAAATCAAGGTGTTGAAGTGGCCTAGTCAGTCTCCTGACCTTAACCCAATTGAAAACTTGTGGAAGGAGCTCAAGATTAAAGTCCACATGAGACACCCAAAGAACCTAGATAACTTGGAGAAGATCTGCATGGAGGAGTGGGCCAAGATAACTCCAGAGACCTGTGCCGGCCTGATCAGGTCTTATAAAAGACGATTATTAGCTGTAATTGCAAACAAGGGTTATTCCACAAAATATTAAACCTAGGGGTTGAATAATAATTGACCCACACTTTTATGTTTAAAATTTATTAAAATTTAACTGAGCAACATAACTTTTTGGTTTGTAAGATTTATGCATCTGTTAAATAAATCCTGCTCTTGTGTGAAGTTTGAAGGCTCTAACTTATTTGCATCTTATCAAACCTGCTAAATCTGCAGGGGGTTGAATACTACTTGTAGGCACTGTATATATATATATATATGCCAGATGGACAATATTGAATTTGCTTCAAGTGAAACCTTTGCTCGCTGACTTTAGATGATGATACTTGCCATGGTTGAAGGACCCAGTGCCTCTTCTCCATCACAATTCACCTCCATTTTTTCTTCTTCAGTTGATAATCATAGACTCATATCATATTATATGATCTTCATAACCCACAGCTCATTTTTTATTTATTCTCCCATCCCCTTGCCCTTTCTCCTACCCAATCTTCTTTCAGTTCCTGAATTACAAAAATACAACTGACCACAACCATGAATTTTATTTTAATCGGCGTCCATTCCAATGACTAGGCAACTATGTAATCCAATGTTGAACCGAGTTCTTTAGAAATCACTCTCTAAAGAGTCTCTCTGCTCAAAGCTTAGAGAACACGAGATCTTACGCTCTGATGTCCATAAGTATAATACAGCAACCAGCCATTTTACAGAAAACTTTATCCACAAGGTAAACAATTATGCCACATCTATACATCAGTAGTTGGGAGTCCTATTTTAGGAGCTCCACCTATCTTTAGAACGGTGGATCCCTGACCCTCATCCCACCCTGTTAAACAGTTACCAGATCCAGGTAAAGAATAAACAATTATGGAATCATTTAACATAAGAGAACCAAAAGACATAACAGTATCATCACTAAATGACCCACCTGTAGCTGTGCTTCCAGTGCCGCAGTGGCGCCATCACCACTGTTTTCATCCACAATAACCACCATGTGTGTTAAGGAGTTGACTTTAACTTGTTCTGTCTCCAGGTCATTTTGCAATTTCTAGAAAAAAATTGACAGCAACAAATTAAAAAAAAAAAAGCAATAAAAGTAAATAAATAGCCATACTTTAATGTAGTTTTATTATCAGATTTGCTTCCTTTAGATATGGAGGGTCAATTTTCTAATAATTTCACTCTCTCCTCTACGATCCTTTGCAGTCACTACAGTGAACATACAGCATGTAAATAGGATACAGAGTGCAGACTGTCACAAAGCAGCCTGTATCCTGCTGTTGATTAGTATCTGAGATATTAATTTTGCCCGAGTATTGTATAGTCGTTGAATAATTACTCATGTAATAGGCTGTTCTAATATTCACTTTTCAGGATTATAACACTCCTCTTCCTGCCGGCTTCCTGTTTGCCGGTGGAGGTGGTGCGCTAACGACTGACAGATTTGGTTTAGGCTACTTTCACACATCAGGTTTTCGGCGTCAGGCGCGATCCGGCGTCGTGCCGGAACGCCGGATCCGGCAAATGTTTTGTAAAACCGGATGTGACGGATCCGGTTTTCTGCCGGATCCGTCTTGTTCTTGACAGACAAAACCGGATCCGTCTCATCCGGTTCATCCGTTTTTCTATCCGTTTTTCGACGGATAACGCCGGATCCGGTTTTTAAAAAGACCCCTTGTGGCCTTCCGAACGGGATTGGCTACTGGAAAACTATATATAGTGTGTTCCTACAGCCCTTCTTTGACAGGTTGTAGAGGAGAAAGTGCAGGTTGGAGAGAAGAGCAAGTTACTGGCGAAGATGGATGTTGTGATTGGAAATATTTTGAAGAATTTGGCAAATTTTATAGCGGAGGCGAATCGTTTGAGGGTGATTGTTCTGGAGAAGGAGAGAGCGAGACAGCAGCGCATCAGGCATCGTAGACGACGTTTGTGGATCCACCCCATCACAGCCAAGAGAATGACGCGTGGGGTCTATTCTACACTCTGCATGGACCTTCGACGAAACCCGGATAAATTTTTTGGATATGTTCGGATGAAAATGGAGAATTTTGATTACTTGGTGGAGCGCATTGCACACCTCATAAGAAAAGCGGACACCTATTGCCGCTTCTCTGTTTCACCCGCAGAGCGTCTGATGGTGACTTTAAGGTAAGCCACATTTATTGGATGTGCTTGCATCAGAGCACACTTTCACTGCAATCTTGTTGGTGGTAGTTTGTATCTCCAAGTGTTATAGCTGAGTTTTGGTATGTAATGCTGTGATTTAAAACTAATTGATTGTTTTTTAATTCCCCACAGATTTCTTGCAACTGGAGAATCCCTTTCGTCACTGCATTTCCAGTACAGACTCGGGATTTCCACCATATCTGGAATAGTGAAGTACACATGCCGTGCACTGTGGGACTCCATAGCTGAAGAGTTTTTACCAGAGCCCACAACAGAGAGGTGGATTGAAATTGCTGACAAGTTTCAACAGATATGTCAGTTTCCCAACTGCTTGGGCGCTGTGGACGGGAAACATATCCGCATTGTAAAGCCAGCCGGATCGGGATCGGAATATTTCAATTACAAGAAATATTTTTCAATTGTCCTCATGGCCATCGCTGACGCGGAAAACAAATTTATTGCTGTTGATATTGGGGCCTATGGCCGCTCCAATGACTCTCAAGTTTTCAAACTGTCTGCCATGGGGCGTAAACTGTATGGAAACACCTTCCAGTTCCCACCACCTAGACCGCTGCCGCAAACATCTGGTCCACCTATGCCATTTGTCTGTGTAGGGGATGAAGCCTTCCAGCTGTCAGAACACCTTTTGAAACCGTACTCTAGCAGAGGATTGACAAGAACAAAACGCATTTTTAATTACCGCCTCACAAGAGCAAGAAGAATGGTTGAATGTACCTTTGGTATACTGACAGCCAAATGGCGGGTCCTATTGACTGCGATCAACCTCAAGACAGAAACTGTGGACGAGGTGATCAAAGCTTGCGTGGTACTCCACAATTTTGTTATCTGCAAGGAACCCATTTCCATTGAGGACACCTCTGAAGAAACCACCTTGCAAGATTACCATGACATTACCACTAGAAGTTCTGTGACGGTTTCAGTAATGAGGGACAATTTTGCACTATACTTTATGTCACCTCAAGGCAGAGTACACTGGCAGGATGACAGAGTGTGAAAGATTTGTGCCCTTAACCAAACTTGTGTACCTTCTGTACCAACAGTATATTCCTTTGCCAACCAAAGTTGGCTATCTTGTCATAGTCTCTATTTTTAGCTTTAGGCCACAGGTGTGTACCTGGTTGTGTTTTATGCAAAGTATTTCACCTTTTAACAAAAGTTGTGTACATTGTTAGGAAATCACCAACAATAAACACAACTTTTTAGGTGAAATACTTTGCTTCAAACACAACCAGGAACACAACTGTGGCAAAAAGCTAAAATTTACCCACAGTTATATACCTGGTTTTGAATACCTTTTTACCTTTTAAATACCCTGTATTTAACCTTTTTTTTAAACATATTTCGCCGCAGAAAGAAATGACAAACAACCAGTGTAAACAATAATTTAACTTTTATTTAAAATATTTTTTTTTTGTAAACTGTTTTTAAAGTTAAAAAAACTTTTTTAATAAAGGTTTGAAACCAACTGGGCATTTTTATTACAAAACACATCATAAATCTGTGTAGTGTGGGGTGGAAATACTGCTGGAGGGGCTGCGGGACACTTCGACAATGGGAGTGTGGAGAGAGGACTGGGATCGTGGTGGGGAAGGAACAGTTAGAGGTGATGGTGTGGAAAAAGCTACAGAATGGGTGGACATGTGGGAGGCAGAAGAGGTGGTGGGCGGTGGAGTGGAGGGTTGGGCAGGGACTGTAGGAGCAGATGATGTTGATGGCAAGTTGTATGGGGAAGGAGTTTGGTACGGGGAAGGAGTTTGGTACGGGGAAGGAGTTTGGTACGGGGCTGGTTGCTGGAAGTGGGGAGATGTCTGGTACTGGGGAGGTTGCTGGTACTGGGGAGGTTGCTGGTACTGGGGAGGTGGATGGTATGTAATAGGAGGGGGAGGATGGAAAGTGGCTGGAGGGGGTGCAGATGTAATAGGAGGGGGAGGATGGAAAGTGGCTGGAGGGGGTGCAGGTGGAGGAACTACTGTGGTGGGAGGAGGAGGTTGGGAGGTAACTTGCTGGAGAGCACCGTGGCATGAATGCATTACATGCATCTGCTGGGTAGGAGAGAGCGTTTCCATGCGCTCCACAACAGACCTGAAAAAGGTGTGGTTTGGCGAAGATCTTGCTTCTGAATGCATGGTTTGCAGAAGTGTCTTCACCTCCAGAATGCTGGAGTTGATCTGCTGAAAGCCTGCGGAGATTTGCTCTGACAAGACTTTTAGACAGTTCTGGAAAGATGCATTCAGATGCAAGAACTCTGGCGCATAACTCTTTTCCTGACCCCTCTGCCGCTGCCGCCCAGTACCCGCAGGTGTACTAGAGGTGGCAGGGGCAGAAGGGTGGGGTAAAGGGAAAGCGATCTCCTCACCAGCAGCTTCATGTAATGTAGGCGGCCACGATGCTCCTGTGCTGGTGGATGGGACAGATGGGTCGAATGTGTGGGAAGGCTGGGAAGGTGCAGATGTACCGGGGCGGTCGAAGTGTCCCTCGGTGCCGGTCTCCTCAGGGATCGCCTCAGAAGGGTCCAATCGTGCAGGCTCCCGAGTGCTGCTCACCGTGCTGTGGAATAAAGAGAAAAAAAAACAATTAAAATAGTGACATGGTATGGCCCTGGCTGAAAAAAAAAAGTTACATCTAAACATTTTTTTGTCACATGTGGTGTGTAATATTTACCTTCTGGTGAGCATTGTATCCCGGAGGAACGACAGGGCTCGTGCGTACTTGTACTTGCTCCTGCGTCCTCCAGATCCACTCGGGGCCCGCATCTCTTTATTGAACTCCTTCTTGAAACGATCCCTCACAGACCGCCACCGCTTCACAATTCTCTCCCCTGAAACGAGAAAGGACAAAGTGGTTAGTATACAACATCAGTGTTTCCCAAACTCCAGTCCTCATGGTCCCCAGGGGTCATGTTTTCAGGATTTCCAAAGTAAATAGAAATCCTGAACACATGATCCGTGGGGACCACGAGGACTGGAGTTCGGGAAACACTGGTTTAAATCAAGCAAACGGTGCTGTATATACTTACGCTCTTTAATCTGGGCCCGAGCTTCGAGGTCCTCCCAGCGGTCCACAAGGAGCGAACAGATTTCCTCCCAGAGTCGTCGGGTAACGATAAGGTCAGCGTGGCGGCGGTCAGCCATATTCCAGAGCGGCTCCCTTTCTCTGACGAGATCGATGAGGTGGTCCACATCGATTCCTCCATCCTCACCGTCAGTCGGGAGCACGCTGTGAAGGCTGTTAAAGAAAAAGACAAAAATAACATAATTAGCCTCCACAAAAGAAATGAAATAAAAAGTGCAAAAAAACAAAGCAAAAATATTTATACTTACACGCTGGTGACCGCCGCGTTGCTGTCGCCGACGACCCTGGGAGGCACTGCGAGGACCTCTTGGCCGAGCACCAGATTGGGAAGACTAGAGAAGAAAACAAAAAATGTTATGTCTTTGGATGTAGGCATTTGTTTGCTGTGTGTGGTCTGCAGAACATTGTTTTCTATGTGTTGTGTGTAGTGTGATGTTGTGTTTCTGCGTTTGATGCAAAAAACTTACCAATTGTGAGCCCACTCCAAGTGTCTGTCCACCCCTTCCTTCTTCTTCTGAGAGCTCCTCTTCATCTTGTGATTCCTGTTTTGAAATAAAAGGCAATGAATAGACATATATTACAGAGATGATGGATTTTGGAAATAAAAACTTACCGTCAAACGCTGACGATGCGAGGGAGGGCTCCCAGAAGAAGATGTGCTGTCTTCCTGCTGGCCAGACTCCATGGCTGTGGGTGGTGTTCCTGCTGCTGCCATTGCTGCTGCTGCTGCATCTCTTGGGCGGCTGGTGAATAAAGAGAAACAAAGGGCCAATGAATATCTTGATATTCCATAGCCCTAGTTTGGAGGAATGGGGGATTTGATAATTACCGTCTCTCATCTGCTGCTGGACTCCCCTCCCATTGTTTAGCATGCTGCTCCATTTGGGGTAGTGCTGATGGTGCTGCTGCAGATGTCTCCTGCCTTCTCCTGCTCCTGGTTCTTGGCTTGGGTGTCATGTTGGGTGTGGCTGAGGGTCCCACTGTCTTGCTTTTATATATGTCTTGTGGGCAGAGCTACTGAGCATGCTCTGACCAAAAAAAACGGATCCGGCTGTCGCCGGATCAGGCGCATTGCGGCGCTCATAGGCTTTCATTGTGTGAAAAAGCCGGACACGCCGGATTCGGCGTGTCCGGCTTTTTCGCCGGAGACAAAAAACGTTACAGTAGCCGTTTTTTCCAGACGCCGGATCGCGACACATTGCCGGATCCGGCGAAAACCGGATGAAACGCATGGCCATCCGGCTCGATCCGGCTCTAATGCAAGTCAATGGGGGGGAAACCGGATCCGGCATTGCATTTCGCCGGATCCGGTTTTTGTCAAAAGCGCGATCCGGCGAAAACCTGATGTGTGAAAGAGGCCTTACATTGAGCGCTCTCCCAGGTTTGCCTCTACAGCATGGGGAGAAGCACCAACGCACTGAAGATGGCTGGATACATCAATCTAATCTGCCCAGCTTCAAAGGACCATGAGCAAATCCCTCCATCCTCGGGAACAGAGGGGATGTTTAATAGGAGGTAAATTGCAAAGTTGCTTCTTTTACAAGTATCCAGCAAAATTACCCATTTAAGAACATGATCCAATATCTTTAAATGTTATACTAGTATAATGAAGCATTATTACTTAAAACATCTCTTTGCAGATTCTGATAGGGTCACCAGAGGCGTCATTAAACTTTAAGATATTACCAATACTATAGCTTGCTCACTTTGTGTTCTTCAATCTGTTTTCTAAAGGAATCAAAATCTTCACTGTAGAACTTTAAATCCATCTTGTGGATTCGCTCTTCCGTGACAGTCAGCCAGTCCGACAATTGGTCAAGTTGTTTTCTTTGCAAATCCATCAACACTTCATGCAATCTTCATAGAAGAAATAAGAAAATAACATAAAAACAGGTTAAGTCAGGTAAAACAAGAATTTTTTTCAGATACGATCTCTACAACTAACTGCTTACTGCAAGCAAGATTTTCACCTTGTACTAGGCATGCCTGGACAATATAATGTAGTAGTAAAAGTGCATTGCAGTGTGGGAATTAATGACAATCTCAAAATTCAAAAATGTTTATAGCTTATTCCTTTAATAAAGCAAGATATTTCAGATAGACACCACCTGTTTGTCATAGAGTGGAATCAGCCACTAGAACCCCATTTCTGTGAGACGGAACTAAAAGTTGTTCTGTAGGAGCGGCTCCCATTCTGTTGGACTTTAGCGGCGAGAATTACATAAGAAGCTTTTTATCTAAATTTCTTATAGATTGTTGAGCAGGGACCTCACTCCTCCTTTAACTGTTGAATTATGTGTTAGTTTGTAATGTCTTTATTGTCTACATATCTCTGATTATGTTGTAGTCATATAAATAAATTATTATTATTATTATTATTATTATTATTATTAATAATAATAATAACAACAGGGGCCTCTCTCCTTCTGTACTTTTGTGTCCTTTGTCCTACACGGTTATTGTACTTGTCTATATTTCCTCTTTTCACATGTAAAGCGCCATGGAATAAATGGCGATATATAAATGTATAATAATAATAATAACAACAACAACAAATGTCTGGGTTGTAATACTAACTGCCCCATACAGCAGC
Source organism: Dendrobates tinctorius (assembly GCF_039654945.1). Classification (NCBI taxonomy): domain Eukaryota; kingdom Metazoa; phylum Chordata; class Amphibia; order Anura; family Dendrobatidae; genus Dendrobates; species Dendrobates tinctorius. The sequence goes on from NW_027361917.1 coordinate 40,315,693, forward strand.
CACTGCAGGAGAAATGGCAGGCTGGTGGCAGCTTTCCCCACAAAATCAGATTATATCCTGGTCTGTTGAGCAGGGCCAAGCATTGGGAAGACCTATGGTTTTGCCTCTGCTGAGACAACTCCAATAAATATATCATTTTCTTGACATGTAGATGTTAAAATGTAAAATAAACAAAGTCTTACATATATACTTTTTTATCATTCTAACATGTACATATAAATACACATTCTCAATTAATATGGGTATTAGGGTGTTTAACCCCTTCACGCCGCAGCCCTTTTTAGTTTTTGCGTCTGTTTTTCGCTCCCCTTCTTCCCAGAGCCATAACTTTTTTATTTTTCCGTCAATATGGCCATGTGAGGGCTTGCGGGATGAGTTGCACTTTTGAACGACACCATTGGTTTTACCATATCGTGTACTCGAAAACAGGGAAAAAAAATTCCATGTGTGGTGAAACTGCAAAGTGCAATTCCACAACTGCTTTTTTTTTTTTTTACCATGTTCACTAGATGCTAAAACTGACCTGCCATTATGATTCTCCAGGTCATTACGAGTACGTAGATACCAAACATGTATAGATTGTGTTTTATTTAAGCGGTGGAAAAAAAATCCAAAGTTTGTTAAAATAAAAAAACTGCGTCATTTTCCGAGACCCGTAGCATCTCTATTTTTCGTGATCTGGGGCTGCGCAAGGGCTTATTTTTTTTGCGTGCCGAGCTGACATTTTTAATGATACCAATTTGGTGTATATACAATCTTTTGATCGCCCGTTATTGCATTTCAATGCAATGTTTCTGGAGTTTTTTCTTCTTTTTTTTTCGCTACGCTGTTTACCAGTCAGATTACGGTAATTCTTTTTATAGCTTGATAGATCAGCTGTTTCTGAACTCGGCGACACCAAATATGTGTCTATTTTATATATATTTTTGCTTGTTTTATTTTGAATGGGGTGAAAGGGGGGGATTTGAACTTTATTTTTTTAATATATTTTTAAAACTTTTTTTTACTTTTTGCATGCTTCAGTAGTCTCCATGGGAGACTAGAAGCTGCAGTTGTCCGATCACCTCTGCTACACATAGGCAATGATCAGATTGCCTGTGTGTATCAAAAATGATCACTTGCTATGAGCGCCGACCACCGGGAGTTGAAAGGGTTAAAAGTTTTATCCAGGACTAATATTTTTTTTAACTACAGGCCTAAGAACTAACAGGCAGGTTCCTGTCACCAATTTCTGTCGATGCAGAGCAGTTACATACCACTCCTGCCGGTGAATCAGCGGCTTCCGCTGACAACACGTCGACAGCGCAGCTGCTTCACTTCTGCTCTGTTGATGTTCTGCTGATTGACAGCTGACCTACCACTGCATATCTGCTGTCAATCAGCATGACGTCATCAGCCTGGAAGAGCTGCTCTGTTGATGTGGAGCAGCTGAATCGCTTGCAGACATGGTTTGTTACTATAAAACCAAAAGGGACTACATAAACCAAATTAATCAGAGCGCTGTAGTTATACGGTATCTAGAACTGTGTGAAGGCCAATACTGTATAAAGGGGGGCTGTGTGGGGTGCTTACTGCATATAGGGGCTATGTGGAGGCTCACACTGTATATGGGGGTTATGTTGACTCATACTGTATATAGGGGGACTGTGTGGGACTTATACTGTATATAGGAAGGCTATATTGGGGTCTTATACTGAAACATAAGGGAGGTGTGTAGGGGTTCATACTGTATTTAAGGGGTCTGTGTACTTGTACTATATATAAGGAGTCAGGAGTGCTGTGTGTGAGCTAATATGGTATATATGGGGAATGTGTATGGGATCATACTGTATGTAGGGGGGCTGTGTGTGCACTCATACTGTATATAGGGGGGCTATGTCTGGACCAATATGGTATTTAAGGGTATGTCAGCATGGCACTGGCACTTTATTAGGGGTAAGCACTTTAATTGATATTTACATGCATTCATTCCATTGCAAATCTATCATGCGGCTAGTTCTGAGAATTTAGGCAATGGGGAAAGGAGATATGCAATATAATTAATCTCATTTGTTTCCTATATCTGGCTTCCTGTGGCTATATTATACAATGTGTTACTAATTGACATGCATGACTTTTGCTTGCTAATTCCAGGGAATTTATTTCTTCTTACAGTTGTGGCCAAAAGTATTGACATCCCTGCAATTTTGTCAGATAATACTCAGTTTCTTCCTGAAAATGATTGCAATAACAAATTCTTTGGTATTATTATCTTCATTTAATTTGTCTTAAATGAAAAAACACAAAAGAGAATGAAGCAAAAAGCAAAACATTGATCATTTCACACAAAACTCCAAAATGGGCCCGACAAAAGTATTGGCACCCTCAGCCTAATACTTGGTTGCACAACCTTTAGCCAAAATAACTGCGACCAACCGCTTCCGGTAGCCATCAATGAGTTTCTTACAATGCTCTGCTGGAATTTTAGACCATTCTTCTTTGACAAACTGCTCCAGGTTCCTGTCATGATCCCAGTGCAGGTTTTTGAGCTGCACACCGGGGGTTAATGTCTGGAGCTCTGTGCAGGTTTTGACCTGCACACTTGTGGTTAATGATTGTGGCCTCTTTCTGGTTCTGGGAGAGCTTCATAAACCCCTGGGTAGCTTCAATCCCTGCCAGTTATACTTTCGCCTTTGGCCTAGTGTGCTGACCCCCGTGTGCCTGTTTGTTGCTATAGCTTGTTTATATGGTTCTGACCCGGTTCTGTTTCCCGTTGTGAGTTTGCCTGTTGTTTTTGTACTGCGTTATCTGTGTATGACTCATTGCCTGTGACCTGACTATTCTCTGCTCGCCCCTCTTGTACCTTGCAACTATCTGTGTATGACTCATTGCCTGTGACCTGACTACTCTCTGCTCGCCCCTCTGGTACCTTGCAGCTATCTCTGTGTGTGACTCATTGGCTACGTCCTGACTATTCTCACTGTCTATGCCCCTTGGTAACTTTGTCTCGCAGTTAGTCTGCTAGGAATTGTCTTGCAGCTCCTAGCTCTGTGGAGTTTAAGCCACGCCTCTAGCAGTCACGTGCTTCAGGTCCTGCGGCTCTGAAGTACACATCTATTCGGTTGCTGCCCGCTCCACAGGTAGCTTTGAGCACTGTTCGCTTTACTCAGGACACGCGCACTGGCTCAGTGAGCAAGTTCAGTGCGGTGTCTCTGACAGTCCCTGATATTAGAAGGGTGCCTTCTCCAAACTGCCATTTTTAGATCTCTCCACAGGTGTTCTATGGGATTCAGGTCTGGACTCATTGCTGGCCACCTTAGAAGTCTCCAGTGCTTTCTCTCAAACCATTTTCTAGAGCTTTTTGAAGTGTGTTTTGGGTCATTGTCCTGCTGGAAGACCCATGACCTCTGAGGCAGACCCAGCTCCTACCATACAGTCCCTTTTCAGTCAGACGCCGACGGATAGTACGGGTTGACACTGTTGTACCCTCGGATTGCAGGGCAGCTTGAACTTGTTTGGATGTTAGTCGAGGTTCTTTATCCAACATCCGCACAATCTTGCGTTGAAATCTCTTGTCAATTTTTTTTTACCGTCCACATCTAGGGAGGTTAGCCACAGTGCCATGGGCTTTAAACTTCTTGATGACACTGCGCACGGTAGACACAGGAACATTCAGGTCTTTGGAGATGGACTTGTAGCCTTGAGATTGCTCATGCTTCCTCACAATTTGGTTTCTCAAGTCCTCAGACAGTTCTTTGGTCTTCTTTCTTTTCTCCATGCTCAATGTGGTACACACAAGGACACAGGACAGAGGTTGAGTCAACTTTAATCCATGTCAACTGGCTGCAAGTGGGATTTAGTTATTGCCAACACCTGTTAGGTGCCACAGGTAAGTTACAGGTGCTGTTAATTACACAGATTAGAGAAGCATCGCATGATTTTTCGAACAGTGCCAATACTTTTGTCCACCCTCTTTTTTATGTTTGGTGTGGAATTATATCCAATTTGGCTTTTGGACAATTCTTTTTGCGTTTTTTCATTTAAGACAAATTAAATGAAGATAATAATAACAAAGAATTTGTGTTTGCAATAATTTTCAGGAAGAAACTGAGTATTATCTGACAAAATTGCAGGGGTGTCAATACTTTTGGCTACAACTGTATATCTACTTCTTTTCAGTGTGTCATTTTTTGTAGATATTATTTTTTCATTAATAAAATGTATACATTTTTGATATATATTGAAGTCAGCTCTCCATTTTGTGTATATTTTACTGAATGTGCCTGTAGACTTGTGAATCCTCACATCACGCACACTGTGTGCGGTGAGGATTCTCTCGGACCGGCATCGGGCACGTACTGCAAGTATGTGATTTGCATACATGCGGTAAAATGCCCAAAAACGAATATATTCAACTCACCTTTTTTACTTGTCACGTTGGAGGCAGTTCTTTGATGAAGGTGCTAGGTAACATGCCGACTAGTGTATTGATCGAGGCCGAACACAGTCTAGTCGCAACGTGGCAGGAAGTATGCAAATCGCAAACGTGTGGTTGCTTGACTGGCCATTCTCGGCAGATACACAGGGGAATCCTCACAGTACAAAGTGCGCGCTATATGAGGATTCTATGAAGGTCACATAGAGTGACTGCAAACTTTTAGCTTAACACTGGACATGTTAATATTCTAAAGTATACTCCTTTAATATAATGAGGCCTAAGATAATATTAATCTAGAGGAGACCCCTGTTCTGGACTCTCATGTAAAAGGCAACAAGTTGTCTCTTACCCATTGATTATTTTGGATACTGTGTAATGCCAGATCTCTCCTGCGGAGGAGCTGCAGGGTGATTAAATGTTAAAACAATATAATATAGTTAATTGGCATGAGTTGAGTGATCCTTCTAATATAAAGGAATTGTCTGAAGCAGACTCCGCTGGAATGAGTTATCATGATAACGAACAGGACACTGTTATTAAGCCTTTTTAATGCATGCAACATCTTCATTATCTACAATAATAAAGAACACACCTGGACTGCCTATGCATGCTTTCTAGTCGGAGGTCTTCCCAGCGAGAGTTCAGCAAGGTCATCTGCTCTTGTATCTCATTTTCTTCATCGATTGAGAGGTCACCCTGAGCAATGAGTTGATTTCCTGCCTGTAGAACATTGCCCACACTGCTCTGGTGTGCTGTGAGCTCCATCATAAAAGCCTTAAGACGAAAAAGGTCACAGAAAAAAACAAAACAAAATAAAAAAAGTATACATTATCTAAAGAAACGGCAGAAGTACTGATGCAGAATACATAATATGAACCCCAATGGTAGAAGTCACACAATTTAAGTATCAATCTATCTTCAGAAAATGGATACAGTGCAAATATTCTGAACTCTGAAGGAAAGTTCCACTTTAAACTTGCATGAGGTTAGATAAGAGATTTCACAAAGTTTCTTTATTGATAGATTACTTTTTGCACACATTAAAGAATACTTTGTAACAAACAATGAGTCAGAAAGAAAAATGTCTGTGATAAAACACATTGTTACAATATCTGTCATATAATAAGACAGCATGATCACCCTTCGTCTTTGTGTCCTTCTCTTACTTTCCACTGGTGGATAGTAATCATTCATCACCATTCACATTGCAAGTTAAAGCCAAGCTCCAGCTATCATTAGTAATAATTATTTATGATTGTGGAATTTCTCAATAAGTGGCTTCTGGCAGATTTGTTATCAAAAGTAGAGTATAAACTACAAAACCGCAAACAAAAAAGGCTAAGTTCACACATGCCCGTTTTGCAGCATTTTTTTTGTGCATTTTTTTTCAGAGGAAAAGAAGCTGCATTTTACAGTAACGGCAGAAGCAAAGAGATGTCAGAAATCTGATGCACACTCAGCTCTTTTTCTTTAATGAATTTGAGAACTGCAGCGTTTTTGAAAATCTGAAGCGCGTCAGTTTTTTTTCCAGTGATTTTTCTTCCCATCAAAAGCAATGGGAAACTGCAGAAACGCTAGAAAAACACAGTATAACATTTGTGCTGCAATTTTTGTCAGCATTTTTGGCAAATAAAACCAACTTTCTTAACATGTACTATAAACAAATTAAACATGTAATTCACCTGAAAAAAACGTTACAACAAAAAAGGCGTTGATGCGTTCAAGAGTGAACGTTTTGGCTGCAGAAAAATGCTGCCAAATTGCCAACTACAAACATTCCCGAAGAAAGATCATTTTAAATGAAGAAGAAATCCAGTGCATCCGATCTTCTAATATGGCTCAAAAACATTTGAGAAGTTTACAACATTGTGTCATATTTCTTTTATTAGAAATCTCTTATCAGAGCAATATACATTAACGTGGACAACAGACAGCATTCATTCAGGAAATCAGAGGCCTAATAAGGGGTAACGTCTCTCGATGTTGAGAGTAACATGCCTGGCATGCCAGTGTAAGGAGACTTAGAGGCCAAACTATTGCATTCTGTGGAATTAAATATCCAAATTGCCTCTTCAGAGAGAAAGAAGACTTGAACTCTAGTGCTTCCTATTGGAAGTAGCAATCCTGAAAGTCAATATCTGGAAATCAGTGTCAGGCCAAAGATACAGACTTGACAAATGAGATATTCTCATGTGTTTCTATAACCTAATACAATCATTTCCACACATTTAATAAAGCTCACCTCGTGAGTGGCAAATTGTTGCTTGACTTCCTCAACATCGTCAGATATATCATCTTGCTCTTGAAATGTGTCTTCTGCCAAGAGAAGCCAAGTGAGGACGTCTTCCAGGGCAACCTGATAGCTATCAAGATCCATCTCTACCTCGGTTACTGTACTAGGTGTTTCAGGCCCGGAGTCTCTACAAGGTCGATCAGATGCCTAAAATAAAATTGGAATCAGGAAACATTTTCCATCAATTCTTTTGCCTTACATTTTCTCTTGAGAGGTTCCACCTAATTGTTATTTTTATTGACCATTTTTCTAGAAACTCTTTAACTGAGCTATACAAGCTTTTTTTTCTTACATCCCGATCAGCTGACCACAAATGAATGAAAATATTACCACTATTGCTCAGCTTGTATATGCTGCTCTTACGATGTTAATGTTTTGTGGTTTTTGTACAGTGCTCAGCTTCTCTTCTTTGGTGTAGCCAAGTTTCCAAGTGTTTCCAAAAGGGAGTGGAGAATAAGACACTATTAAACCACAGGAACAAAGAACATCCAATCCAATATGCTCAACCTTTCCTCCCACCGACATCTACTGTCGAAGGAGGAACGGGACACCCAAATACACAGCAGGTAGTCATCTGTTCCCATCAATATAAGTGAGTTAAGACATTACATATGGAATGTGTGTTGGCACCCTCAGGGTACGTGCCCACGATACGGAGTTGCTGCGGGTTTGGCGATGTGTATTTATGCAGCATCAAACCCGCAGCGGTCAGCTGTTACCGCATCATGGTTTGGACTTCAAGAAATCCCATGTCCACTATGCATCCACAGACGCCTGCCGATTACCGTCTTTCAAAGAGAGCGGCATGTCAATTTCTCTTGCGGAGACACAAGCCTCTGCAAGAGAAATTTCTCCAATAGAATGTATTGGAATACATGCGGATTCACCTGAACTCAATAGGCGGCAGCTCTTTGGACGAGGTGAACATACGAAAGCACCGCTAGTTCCGGATCGAGGGCACCCAGCCTTAGACCATGAAACTAGAGATATTATGATTTCATTCTCAAATGCTTAGGATGAAAATGTCAAAAAAATGGATTATGCCAATAAATAAATACTGGATATAGAGCAAATCAGACAAACAGACGCTCTCACTTTCAGATTCTAGTTTGCTGAGCGAGAGGCTATCGCACAGTACATGCTGGAACAGGGATCACCTGCCGAGCTGGTTGTATTATTGGTGTCTAACATTTCAATGAATTAATTTTTAATTATGCTCTTTATAGGCTTGTAAACAAGGGTGGGGGAACGGATGAGAGAAGACTTTAAAAGAGACGTTTCCATTATACATGAACTCACTGAAGTCATCATGTGCATTTTAGCAATTATTTTAAATAGCTGCCTCTTTAATAGACTGTGAGAAACACAATATTAAAGAAGCCAATTTCTAGATTCAAGAGACATAGGTTAATAGGAAGGTAGCAGTGGCCAATAATGTATCTTGATATAAAAGTTCAAATCTGATGCCTTAGGGTCTGTAATTTGTAGAGGTTAATAAAATTGCACTTTAAGGCAAACTGCTCTAAATGGTCACTATTCTTTAAACCAACTTTGCATAAATCAATAGTACATGCGGATATAGGATATTTTTAGTACATATTATTGGAGAAATCTGCTTCTTTCTTCATGTATGAGTCAGTTCTACCCCTTCCGCTACCTCCTGCACTCATCATCTAGCTCAAATCTGTCTTGGTCAAAGTAAGATGGGCTGCCAACAAAGTGGCAGGTTATAGAATATATTGTAGTCTATGGATACAAAAGAGTAAGAGTGATCAGCACAGTGAGAGACAACCAGACAGATGTAACTGCACCTACCAACACATTTATTTTACTTCACTGCTGGATTCACAGCTACACAGATCATTACTGATGTGTCATGTCTTTCATGCTGCTTCTGTCTGTGTGCTACAGAGAAAGAAGAGCAGGAATACACAGGCACATAGGCAATAAAGACAAGCATAACAATGCAGATCGCATACAGTCATTTTTAAGTAAACTAAAAAACAAAAAAAGGAGTAGAATAAGTAGATATTATATATTGACAGATATTAGAAAGAAAATTACCACTCTTGCTCCAAGACACTATAAAGTCACACAGAGGATAAGGTAAAGAGAAAACAGTAAAGTAAGGAGGTCTCCAAACAGAAACCACCAGAGTACTGCATGTCTCACGAAGCAGGACAGACCAAGCCACGAATAGTGGCCCATTTCCCATTCTGGTTAGCTGCCAGTCACCAGTTTATGATAATTCCCTATAAATCAATCTAGAAAAAGAATAGCGCACAAGATCCTGCCACTTACAAATTACTACAAACTTTAGAATTGAATAGACATACTCATTTCTAAGAAATGTTCCCATACTGTGATTATATTACAGCAGGAGATCAGTCTGTTGAGGATTAACCAAGCACGAGGAGTAAAATGAGCTGAAAATGAGGATTAAGGGAGAAGAGGTTGTTTGAAGTTTATGGAAACTGGCAAAAACACAAAAGGAACAAAAATGACCATTCTCAGAAAGGCATATTTGTATTAGGATCATGGATATGATAATTGGTTGGGATCTCTGTTCTACTGGTGCTTAAAGAGATTTCCGGGCTAAACATGAATTTCTAAAGCGCCTCTATCTCACTGCACACTGGAGAATCCTGAGTGTGAGCAATATGCACAGTCAGGATTCCGCTCTGTCGTCAGCTTGAACGGTCGTCACGTGACTGCTCATATCTGATACTTGCGGACGGTCATGTGATGACTAGCAACATTTTCTTCTTCTCTATGTTATATAAAGAGAAATGGATGAGATGAGAGTCAGGAAGAGACAGCTACAGGATAACTACTGGAGCAGAGTCCCGACACTGTGCATATTGCACTGTCCGGATTCAGCAATCTGCAGCGAGGAAGAGGCACTGCAGAAACGTATGCTAAGATCAGAAGACCTCTATTACACATTCATAGACTCATCACACTGTGAATACAACAATTTGTGGACTGGAGACAAATTCATGATTTGTTGGTCTACTGATTTTCTGCATAACTGATCAAAGGGGCAGTACCACAAAGACTGTGCAGAGTGTGCTTTGGGCACTGAAAACTACATGAAAAATACTAGCTCGAATACATAGACATTTATCTCACTGTTAACTCACTGTATTAATGAACAAACCTGATCATGTTTCTTGAGCTAACAGGAATTACCCAAAATGCTAGCAGTGTACACATTGTAGATAGTGCAATGAGGCTGCCGTTTATGGCAGTCCGTATTCTGTGAATGGAACATGTAGAGAACGCATTCTGCAAAACCTATAAGGAAACTGTAATAAAACTTTTTCATAAAATACAGGCAGGCTTTGCGTTTTCACTGTTCTGGTTTACGGTCATAAAAAAGGAGTAAAGAGAATGTACCGCTCGTCAGGCAGCCCAAAACAAAATGCTAACATAAAATATGCTCTCATGCAGTTCTGTCGGATAAACAAGTCTCTAATTGAAAGAAATTTTGTAGTATCAGTTGTCAAATTACTGGATAAGTAAATTTTCACTTTTTTTGCCAAGTCTATCCAGTATTGAAAATGATTGAATATTGCAAATCATTTAAGGGACTTGGCTTCAGTCCTGTGAAAAAACTGCTTTGAAGGGGTCTCCAAACCACTCATGTACTTGTCTAGCTTTTCTGTACTTCCTTACTTTCACGGGGCAGGAGACACCCGATGTAGTAGTGCTTATGCAGGACACAGTGCGATCCTCCTGAGCACAGAGAGGGTGATACCTGCATTAAATACTAGGAAGGGGAGTGAACCCAGTCCTAAGGTGCCTACCCCTCTACTGCCAGAGTGCATAGTAATGGAGTACAGAAAACCCAAAAATGTACACTAGGGTATGTGACCAAGACTTCATTTTCTGTGGAATTCCGCTCCAAAAAACAACTGAAAAAGCTCTAAAAAATGCTCAAAAGAATGAACATGAGCAATTCTATATAAGAATGACTTTCTCTTCATATGTTTCAGGTTTCCAAAGTCGCCAAGTGGTTAAAAGGAGTAACCTGTCCACACTTCAAACATTTTCAGCTCAGGAGACATTTTATAATTGGTAATAGAAGTCAATGACAAGGCTCACAAGACACTTGAAAAACATATGGGCGTCTATTTGATTGTTTTGTCAGCGCTTTTGCCACATAGCCCACCAGTGGTTTCTTCTTTATTCAATGCAGTTTAATAAAAAATGGCAAGTAATAAAGACACCTCAAAAGTCATGGGACAAGACTTCTCTGGCAGTAACAATTAATCATCAGCTTCTTTTAAAAGGAACCTGTCAGCAGTTTTGGCCGATATACGTTACGGCCATCACCTTTCAGGGCTGATATACAGCATTCTATAATGCTATACTGTTTATCTGCCCCCAGTCCTGTCTGATGGGTGTCGCAGGTCTTGGTCCGGTGCCTCCCATCTTCATGTGATGCTGCCCTCCATCTTGCTTCGTGTGGATGACGCATCCCTGTATTATCCACACAGGCTCCCCGGCATCACGCTCCTGCGCAGGTGTACTTCTCTGCCCTGTTGATGGCAGCGCAAAGTACTGCAGAGTGCAGGCGCTGGGCCTCTCTGACCTTTTCTGGCACCTGCGTGACACGAAACAAGCGGGAAGACGGCATCGCATGAAGATGGGAGGTGCCGGATTAGGACCAGCGACACACCTCGGACCGGACCGCCCAGCAGGTGAGTATAATAAAAGTTATTTTTCTACTCTTACAGGTCAGGTTGGGGGCAGAAATACAGCATTATAGAATGTTGTATATCAGCCCTGAAAGGTGATGACCGTAACTTAAATCAGCCAACCTGGTGACAGGTTCCCTTTAAAAACTTTTTTTCATGTCACAATCCCTTTATATCCTTCAGCACTTTTTGCATGCTTTTAATTCTAATTATGCACTAACTATTTCATTCACTATCATATACCTGTTGCCTAGTGAATGGCATATCTTCACACTCTGCCTTAAATCTCCTAGGAAGAGTCTCCACTTCTCGAATGTCATCCATTGTAACTTCATGTGGAAGTATTTCAAATAGCGATGTTAAGTACATAAGTATTGACTTCTTGTCCGGCAAGGGGACAGCCACATCTGTAAAGAAATATAGGCACAAAGTATGACAAAACTGATGAAAGAAAAAAATAACTGCTAGACCGTTGTGAAAATAAGTGACGAATCGATATGATCCAATGTAGTGAAGGTGCGTATCAGTCACAAAATTCTGTGCTCTTTAGTTTGGTGTCCTCCACCTTCTGTGCACACGTGATTTACCTGGCTTCATTCCCTCCAGACTTCCACTTCTTCTGTCCTGCTGCTCTCAAGATTCCCGAGTGTGCCACGTCCTCAGTTTCCACATGACATCTTGCCAGCTGAACAACGCCCGCGGTACGTGTACCCACCTGGGGCTTAGTGGGTTCAGTTCACAAGGTGAGCCTACCAGCAGGTCTCCTGACCCAAACCAGCTACGTCTACAAGGCCGTTGCGTTCACGTTCTAGTGATCCACAGCCGGTATAATCATCACGGTCCGTACTCGGACTGTGTTTCATGGACATCTAAATTTGGCCTCCATCAAACAGTCAATTTTTTTTCTCTTTTTTACTTATTTTAAAGTAAAATTAGCATATACGAAAAAGCTATAGTATATTATGCTTGGCAAAGAATCAAAGATGCATTTTAATATACTGAAAATTTCCTTTAAGATTCAAGGCTGAGAATGTAAAACCACTCTCGCTATTCACCCTGAAGTTTCCAAAGTTCAGAGAAATACATTATACTGACATATCTGACAGGAGGCAATAACGGACTTTAACTAAAGTTTATGCTGTATCTTTTGGTATAAGAGAAATAAATCAAAATGACATTTATTTAAGTCATGCATTACAACCGGTCAGCAGGAATTATGTATGTACCTGGCAGAAAACACAAAAGGTAACAAGAGAATAGAATATTCCGGCCAGAATGTGTTCAGCTGTCGTTTTTTATAAATGTGAATTGACATTTTACATTTGTAGACAAACATAAAGAGGTTGTACTGTATAACTTTTTTCTCACAGCTTACGGTAAAAAAAAAAATTTAAAAAAATTAGTATTCACTTCACCAGTGCATGTGCCAACACTTTCCTTGTCTCTGCCTCCAACACCAATGATGTCACATCACCATGATTTCATCCACTGAAGGCGGGTGAACGTGAACAAAGATCTTTCGCACAAGGGAAGCCGGGGATTAATAAGGTGAACATTAAAGTATGTGCACACGTCTATTTCTGGATGATTCCTCCTGAAAATGCCCTAAATAAACGTTAAAAATAATGAACACATACTCAGCAATATTAAAACATAATGCTTCGGTCTTGGTCTTTGAAAGCCTTGTAGCAGCTGAAAGAAGTGACTTGACCATTCTTCTGGCAGCTTCTGATTGGAAGCTGCAACTAGTTTATACTAATTTATATATACAATTTAAACAAAAAATACACCAGTGGCAAAGCCGCCGCCAAAACGACTAAAAAGACGCCAAAGAAAATGATTCAGGAAAGACACTGCTGGCATTTTCCTGATACATCTTCTGCTTCACAATCTATGTAACAAAGTTCCACTTTATGATGATGTTCTAGTGGACTTTAAGAAATATAGTTCTGGCGCTTTCAACCTGAGTAGGGTTAAAGAGAATCTGTCAGCGGGTTTTTGCTATGTAATCTGAGGACAGCACTTGTCAGCAGGTTAGACACCGATTTCAGAGATGTGTCACTTATTAAGCTGTGTGCTGTTCCATACAATGAATATTTTATTACCAGGAGATTATTACCAGACTAGCTCCCTCATGCCTAATGATCAGGCCACGCCCTGCCTAATGATCAGACCACGCCCTGTCTAATGATCAGACCATGCCCTGCCTAATGATCAGACCATACCCTACCAAATGATCAGACCACGTCGTGTCTAATGATCAGACCACTCCCTGCCTAATGATCAGACCACGTTCTGCCTAATGAACAGACCACACCCTGCCTAATGATCAAACCATGCCCTACCTAATCAGACCACGCCATGCCTAATGACCAGGCCACGCCCTGTCTAATGATCAGACCACACCTTGCCTAATGATCAGACCATGCCCTGCTTAATGATCAGACCACGTCCTGCCAATTGATCAGACCACGTCCTGCCTAAAGATCAGACCACGCTGTGCCTACTGATAAGACCACACCCAGTCTAATGGTCAGATCACGCCCTGTCTAATAATCAGACCGCCCTGTCTAAGGATCAGACCCTGCCCTACCTAATGATCAGACCACACTGTTATGAATGGGTCACCGAGGAGGATGGCAGGAACAGGCTAAGCCACCAGAAGACCAGAGAGGTTGGTAACTAAGCGGATTGCAGACCCCTGATCCTATCCGCACAACTACCAGTAGCCATGGAGCGTTCCTACAATGCCCTAGATGCTTCGTCACAGCCGGAGGACTAAGTAAGCCGAAAGACAGAAAACTGAAATCTAAACTGCCCCGGAGCAGATCCCCAAAGGAATAGACAGCCTCCAAACATATATTGTCGGTGAGACAAGATGAGACACAAACACAGGCAGAGAACAGACTGAGCAAATGGTGGGGCCCAAGCTGTTTAGACAGGACAGGACAGAAAAAGATACTGTCTGCAACCACGCACAAAACCCTGAAAAAGTTCAACACTTCTGATATACAAAAAAAACTGAGATCACGCGATCTCACCCCCGCTAGATCATCACTCTGGTATAAACTGGCAGCAATCAAAAAGATACTAACATAACAGGGGACTGAACAAGCTGCAACATATGAAGCAGGGCCCAGCGCTGCCCCCAGCAGGGAGCACGCTGAACCCTAGCAACAAAACAGAAAGCAAAAAAAGACACAACCAGATTAGATGCAAAGGATTAGCAAAAGAATCACGCAGCTGAACATGCAGATCAGGCAGGGGACAAAGGAGCTCCAAGTGCACACAGAGGAAAAAATCACCAGCAACCTTCAAGAGCAGCCAGCTCCATTATATGCTCCCAGCCAGCAATCCCAGATTCCCAATTATCGTCATGTGGAGAACCTCCATCCACCTGGCCAGCTCCACTACTCTCAGTAACCACCAGAGGGAGCAGAGGGAACTTCGGCCCAGAAATCCGAGCAAGGGAGTTCACAACATCACACCCTGCCTAATGAACAGACCACGCCCTGCCTAATGATCAGACCATGCCTCACCTAATGATCAGACCACACCCTGTCTAATGAACAGACCCCACACCCTCACTAATGAACAGACCACACCCTGCCTAATGATCAGACCATGCCCTGCCTAATGATCAGACCACGCCCTGCCTAATGATCAGATCATGCACCGTCTAATAATCACACCACGCCCTGCCTAATAATCAGACAACACCCTGCCTAATGATCAGACCATGCCCTAATGATCAGACCACGCCCGACCTAATGATCAGACCATGCACTGTCTAATGATCAGACCATGCCCGACCTAATTTTCAGACCACGCCCTGCCTAATGATCAGACCACACCCTGCCTAATGATCAGACCAAGCCTGGCCTAATGATCAGACCACACCCTGCCTAATGATCAGACCACGCACCGCCTAATAATCAAACCACACCCTGTCTAATGATCAGACCACACCCTGCCTAATGATCAGACCACGCCCTGCCTAATGATCAGACCATGCCCGGTCTAATGATCAGACCACACCCTGCCTAATGATCAGACCATGCCCGGCCTAATGATCAGACCATGCCCTAAGTGCAGCGAGTGTGGAACAAGGCTTGAGTTTATAATGTAACACAACAGGAGCAAAACACGACAGTACTAATTTTATTCCAAGAAGCTAAACTATTAAGTTCAAGGTCATGGATACCCAGTTGGTTACATACAAGTTCTACAGCACATCAAAGATATGAGGAGGTGAGCCCGAACATATCACAAATGCTTAAAAAATACAAACTACTCATAATAAATGTTGTAAAGGCCATGTACACCATGTTTGTAAGGGTTTATTTTTAAGTATTTATTTCTTAAATGCAAAGTTACACAACTGTCTAAATAATCTTCATGAATATATTTTACAGAGGGGCAGTATGGAGGGATATTTTGTAGAGGGGCAGTATGGAGGGATATTTTGTAGAGGGGCAGTATGGAGGGATATTTTGTAGAGGGGCAGTATGGGGGATATTATACAGATGTGGGGGGAGATTTCAGAGAAGGGCAGTGTGTATGGGGGTTATTTTGTGTAGGAAGAACGTCGAGAGACAATTATTTATTTAGGGGTACAGAGTGAGAGATATTTTTTATCTATGAAGCAGTAAAATAATGCTTTTATTTTTAACGTCACCATGTTAGGATGTGCTGCTGATGATGGAAAGAGGAGATCTGGACATGAAATTTCATCATGGCGTCTCTGCTACACAGAGACAATTGGGATGGGAAAAACTCTAATAAGAGAAGATGTCACCTATAATTTACCTGGATGTAAATGTTTATTTTTGAGACTGATTACATCTCATTAATACCTGTATGGCCTGATGATGGCCTGTAATACAAATGTATGTGGGGCTAACATCACATTACTGTTGATCACTGTACTAAGCTTGGCGCTGCATTTATGTACTGATGGAGGTTCTTTTGATGCATTCATGTACTGACAGTATTTCTTGCATTGTATTTATGTACTGACGGTGATTCTGGCACTGCATTCATCTACTAATGGTGGTACTATTTATCTCCAATAGACAATCTTCATATCCCTATCGCATGCTTTACTATTGTTGTAGCCACAGTATGATACTGCATTGACGGAATGCCAATATATCCCCTGATGAACCCCATTGTATTGTTATGGGGGGAAACACGTCGGAATTTAAATTCTGATGAGGGATTGTCGAAAATAGTCACAAGCTAAGTATATTTAATTTATTCAGGATAGTGTTTGTGATTGCTCTATTATTTTCTGTAACTCATACTGATCTAGATCTAGTATATTTATGGGAGTTGGAGTGCCTCCATCTGGGAATCAGATTGGTAGATAGGAGCAATGTGAATATTGAATCAGATTGGTAGATAGGAGCAATGTGAATATCTGATTATCTATAGGAGATAAATACTACCTGTACTGCACTTAATAATAGGGGAGGTTTGGGGATATGAATATTTGATTGTCTATTCGAGATAAATACTATCTGTACTGCACTTTAGAGTAGGGGGCTTAGGGATATAAGGGAAAGCCGTCAACTAGTGGGGACCCATACCGTTTAACATTAGGGTGCCAACCTCCACTGGCAGGTAGGGACTCCTGTAGGGGATATTAGGGTGTGATAGATTGCACTTATCTCCTCGTGAATGTTTTAAGGGGGTTTTACACATAGCGATATTGCTAGCAATATCGCTATGTGTGATACTTACCTCCGACCGGCTCCCCCGCTGTCTGTCGCTGATCGCGCAAGATCAGCTGGGTCCATTTCTTGTCGGGCACTTCCTGCTGGCACCGACGAGTGACGTGTGGACGCGGGCGGAAGGACGTCAGCATCGCTGCGTGTGAAAGGTAAGTAACGACCGCTGCTGCGTCGCTACATCGCTAGTGAGATCTGCCTGTT
Source organism: Dendrobates tinctorius (assembly GCF_039654945.1). Lineage (NCBI taxonomy): Eukaryota > Metazoa > Chordata > Amphibia > Anura > Dendrobatidae > Dendrobates > Dendrobates tinctorius. Next base: position 40,333,042 of record NW_027361917.1, read on the forward strand.
TGGCAGCTCACTAGCGACCAATTAGCGATGCACCAGCGATCCTGACCGGGTCATATCGTGGTCGGATCGCTGGTGCATCGCTAAATGTAAAGGGGCCTTTAGTGTGTTTATTGGAATACAATATTTTCAATAGATAATGCATATTGGATTTACACATACTAATATTTGATGTTAATGAGAGTTTACAAAGATTTTTAACTTAGCAACATTAAAAGTTATATTTTAGGGGTCTATACTTTTTTCTGGTTTACAAAATAAGTTGAGTCTAGCTCACTAAACAATTTTTTTTTTTTTTCATTTATGTATTGACAATGGTTACGGTGCTGCATTCATGTACTGACGGTGTTTCTGGTGCTGCATTCATACACTGACAGTATTTCTGAGGATACATTCATGTACTGATGGTGGTTCTGAAGCTGCACTCAATTACTGAAGGTGGGTTGTGATGCTACATTTATGTTCTGATCAAAATTATGTTTACTAAATACCCTTATTATTATTATTACCTTTATGCATTATTTGCAGTTTATTTTTTACTTTTTTATTTTAGGATATTTGTTTTTTTTGCGTTTTATTTATGTACTGATGGTAGTTCTGGTGCTGCATTAATGTAATAATTGTGGTTCTGTCACTGCACTCATGTGCTGACATTGGTTCTGATCTTGTACAAATGTAGCAATCCATAACATGTTTCATGGCTATATTAAAACTTAGAATGTGTCAAAACTTAGAAATTTGAGATTATGAGTGTGTTCACAGTTTTTTTTGGAGCAGAAACTCTCTAAATTCTTCTCAAATACAGTATATACTCGAGTATAAGCTGACCCGAGTATAAGCCGAGGCACCTAATTTTGCCACGAAAAACTGGGTAACCTTATTGACTCGAGTATATGCCGGGTATGTATCCCCTCATCCCTGTTCTGGTATGCATGGCTCCCCCATCCCTGTCCTTGTATGCATAGCTCCTTATCCCCTATCCTTGTATGCATGGCACCCCCATCGCTGTCCTGGTATGCATGGCTACCCCGTCCTTGCATGCATGGCTCCTTATCCCCTATCCTTGTATGCATGGCACCCTCATCGCTGTCCTGATATGCATGGCTACCCCATCCCTGTCCTTGTATGCATGGCTCCTTATCCCCCATACTTGTATGCATGTTTCCTGTTAAAAAAACAAAAAAAAACATTCCACTTACCTTGCCTGCGCGCCCTCGATGCATCTTGTTCCGACGTCAGCAGCTCTTCCTGCTGAGCGATCACGTGCCCTGCTCATTAAAGGGAATCTGTCACCCCTTTTTTGAGATATCATATAATGATATCATTCAATTATGTGTCACATAAGGATTCTCTTAGTACTTTTGCTTCCCCCTGACCCCGCACCTTTCATGCATAAATACCTTTTTTATAACGGTTCAGATGTATGTAAACTGCCGCAGTCCGGTCCGCTGGGCAGGGATTATTCAACTGTTCCCCCCCTCACTATCTTGCTCTATGGATTTCTTCTTGTGTAGAGCAAGACAGGGAGGGGGGGAGCAGTTGAGTAAGCCCCGCCCATTGGACCGGACCGTGACAGTTTACATACATCTGGAGATCGGAGATCACGCAATTTACGTGACTGCCTAGTAAAAAGCCACTATGTTCAGACACCGGTTAACAATTTTATTACACAGTTTAAACAAATCACGGGTTGTAAACCATGTGGACAGTGTATAGCTTGCCCTAACATTGTCAGAGCACGCACATTTAATAGCTCCAATAATGCTTATGTCTTTGATATTAAAAAATCCATAACTTGCTCATCGACGGCAGTCATTTATTATGCCACTTGCCCCTGCCCCCTCATCTATGTGGGCCTTACCACTCGCCAGCTCAAGGTGAGGGTGCGGGAGCATGTTTTAGGCATAAGGGCAGCTGCTGATGTTGAAGATATTGCCTCACTTAAAACCCTGCCTAGACATTTTAAAACACACCATAATTGTGATTCTTCATTATTGAAGGTAATTGGCATCGATATGGTGTATACGGGTGATAGAGGGGGCAATATCAGTAAACTCCTTGCGCAACTTGAGACACAGTGGATATGGACACTAGGTACTGTGTCCCCACTTGGTCTCAATGAGAGTCTCTCGTTCATTCCATTTTTATAATTTGTGTATTTTTAATCATTTTCTTCTTACCTTTTTTTAGTGTTATGTCGGTTGTATTTTTATGAGGATCACTGCATCAATCTTGGAAGAAGGAAGCAATGAAGAACTATCTATTATTGCATTTATAATTACTGCAATATTGTGGCACTATTTAGTTGCACTTATGTAAATTGTATGCATGATGATATTATATGTTTGTTTATTATTGATTATTTATTTTTATATGTCACATATGTCACATTCATACGTATTACAATCATTATGTGATTATACAAAATTGCATATGGTATCACTATTTTTCTTAGTATTCATTGTTTCCCATTTAAATTGTATGAGGCAGTCATTGGCATTTGACTGTGCGCATGCGCTTTCTTGGCATCGGTGATTTGTATGGTGGCGGCGCTACATTGCTTGCCTCCATCCAGGATCCGTGTTGCCACGTCTGCGCCGTTATGTTGTCTGCCCGTGTCCTCCCTCATTATATAATTATTGTGCCATATGCCGCCGCTTTATTTATGCGCCGTTACATATATTGTTATATTGCTATCTTATTTTTGTTTTATGAGGATCACTGCATTAATTTTGGAAGAAGGAAGCAATGAAAAACTATTTATTATTGCATTAATAATTACTGCAATATTGTGGCACTATTTATATATATACACTTGCACTTATGTAATTTGTATGCATGATGATATGTTTTTCTGTCACATATTTCACATTTATATGTATCCCAATTACTATGTGATTACATAAAATTGCATATGGTATTATTATTATTCTTAGTATTCATTGTTTCCCATTTAAATTGTATGAGGTAGTCATTGGCATTTGACTGTGCGCATGCGCTTTCTTGGCATCGGTGATTTGTATGGTGGCGGCGCTATATTGCTTGCCTCCATCCAGGATCCGTTTTGCCACGTCTGCGCATGCGCCGTTATGTTCTCTGCCCATGTCCTCCCTCATTATTTAATTATTGTGCCATATGCCGCCGCTTCATTTATGCGCCGTTACATATATTGCTATTTTAATTTTGTTTAGCAAGTATTTAAATTACACGCATTTGTTATTATTTTGGTCTGCATAGCAACGGCGTCTAATGACTCTATAACCCGGAAGCAGTTAATCACATGATCTGGATTTGTCTTTGACTTCCGGGTATTTGTGACGGCGCATGCGTCGTTATGGCACTTTGTATGCAATTGATTCCCCTATAAATAAGCCGTCGATCTACGCTACATTATATTTATCCCCCTGACGAAGGAGATTCTATTTCCGAAACGCGCGTCGGGGCGCGTTTTTATACAACCCATATAGCACCAATTGGCTTACAGGTATTATTTTGTGTCTTGCACTCGCCTCACGGCGATTTATATGTATAATTCTTTTGCACATCAGCACCTTTTTGCACTTTTTTGCACTTTTGGACACATTTATTAGATATTTTATGTTACTTTATTTATGCACTTTTTTGTATCTGGATCATTAATTAAGCCTTTTGTTATGGACTGGTTTTTCCATTGTCCATAAATATATTGCTTTTGTGGTTGTATATGTCATTACATTATCTTATTTTATTTTATATATATACACAATTTTATGTATTTAATTGTTGTGCCAATATTTCAATAAAGGTATTTTTATATTATATTGTATCATTCATTATTATTGTTATTATTTTTTATCATCTTTTTCATCTTGGTTTTTATTTCAACCCATCTTTGAATTTTTTCAATTTGGATTTCTTCTTGTGTAGAGCAAGACAGGGAGGGGGGGAGCAGTTGAGTAAGCCCCGCCCATTGGACCGGACCGTGACAGTTTACATACATCTGAACCGATATAAAAAAGCTATTTATGCATGAAAGGTGCGGGGTCAGGGGGAAGCAAAAGTACTAAGAGAATCCTTATGTGACACACAATTGAATTATATCATTATATGATATCTCAAAAAAGGGTGACAGATTCCCTTTAAGGTGATGCATATTCACTCCACGCCTATAGGAGTGGAGAGGCGTGCATATTCATTACCTTATTGAGCGGGGCCACATGATCGCTCAGCCGGAAACGCTGCTGGGCCGGAACCAACGAGGTGCAGCGAGGGCATGCAGGAAGGTGAGTAGGATGACTTCCGGAAGTCGGCGGCTGCGGGTGTCACTGTGCGCGCTATAAGAGAGATGAATATTCATTTCTCTTTAGCAGAGGGAAGTTACAGCTGCAGCCACTGGCTCCTGCCTCCAGTGACCCGCCGCTCCCCCTTCCCGACTGGCCCTCTGGGACAACTGACTCGTGTATAAGCCGAGGGGGGCCGTTTTAAGCACAAAAATGTGCTGAAAAACTCGGCTTATACATGAGTATATATATGGGACTCAAAATTTGGATCCAGTTGTGAATTAATGCACTGATGGCAGTTCTACTGATGTATTCATATAAGTACCCCTTTATAAAAATAGAGGTTCTAGAGAGTGGTCCAGCATTGCAATGTAGCCCTTGGATAGAAAAATGTTGTGCACTCCTGCCCTATAAGCTTCCTTGTGCCTGCTTGTTCAATCTCTCCTTTGACATTCTTTTCTGCACCAGTCACACTGTAGATAAAGCTAATCCAGCTGCTTTCTATAATAGTACTGCTACAAAAAAGGATTTCACAAAGGCCCTACTGTATACTTTATAGCTGTTACCACCTTCTTTAGCAAACTGTTATGACACAGCTCTGACACATGCAAATGAAATGTAAAATATGGCAGCGTTACCCTCTGGGTCAAGAAGCTTTTCAATTCCCAAGTGTTTTTTGGCAGTGGTGAAGGCATGCTCCAGCCTTCCGAGTGGAGAGAGTTTGGTTATGTCTTCCCAGTTAAACAGGTTTGGTCTGTAATAAATAAATATTTGATAGTTATTAGATAAATCAATTAAAGTTTTATGAAGAAGAATAAACAATGATCAATACTACATTAAATGTGCAATACAACTAATCTGAATCATGCAGTTTCCAAAGCAACTCCTTAATAAAAAAAAATGCATGTACACATGCAAAGTGTGGGAGGGGGTTCATCTAAATAGCCTGCACCCCATTACATACCCAGTGAAATTATACCTAGATCACCATATAATTGATAGTGTTAAATTCTTGCATACTACAGTACAAAAGAGGATTCATTTCCATAAAGGCTGCCGATGTTCATTCGTACATGATTGTGCATTTACTCTGCACTGACTAATAATAATAATACATTTTATTTCTATAGAGCCGACATATTCCGCAGCACTTTACATTTCAGAGGGGATTTGTACAGACGATAGACATTTCAGCATAACAATAATCACATAGATCATAACAGATACCAAAAGGAATGAGGGCCCTGCTCGCAAGCTTACAACCTATGAGGGAAAAAGTGAGACACGAAAGGTGGGTGGTAACAGTTGCCCTGATTGTTTGGCTCAGCCATAATGTTAAGTGTGTAACAGTATGGACACAGAGGGTTAATAGATGCATAAAGCATGTGGGAACATGATGCGGGGAACCTGGTTATGGTAAAACTTTTGGCTGTGCCACACAGCGATAGTTAGGTTAATGTGTTGAGGCGATAGGCCAGTCTGAATAAATGCGTTTTCAGGGCACGCTTAAAATTGTGGGGATTGGGGACTAATCGTATTGACCTGGGAAGTGCATTCCAAAGAATTGGCGCAGCACGTGTATAGTCTTGGAGACGGGAGTGGGAGGTTCTGATTATTGAGGATGCTAACCTCAGGTCGTCAGCAGAATGGAGGGTGCGGGTAGGGTGGTATACTGAAACAAGGGAGGAGATGTAGGGTGGTGCTGAGCCATGGAGGGCTTTGTGGGTGAGGGTAATAAGTTTATACTGAATTCTGGAGTGGATGGTTAGCCAGTGTAATGACTGGCACAAGGTAGAGGCATTGGTGTAACGATTGGCGAGGAATATGATCCTGGCTGCAGCATTCAAGACAGATTGGAGAGGGGAGAGTTTGGTAAGAGGGAGACCGATTAGAAGAGAGTTACAATAGTCGAGACGAGAATGAATAAGAGAAACAGTAAGAGTTTTTGCAGAGTCAAAAGTAAGAAAAGGTCGAATTCTAGAAATGATTTTAAGGTGCAGATAACAAGAGCGAGCCAGTGATCGGATGCGGGGGCAAAGGAAAGCTCGAAGTCAAGTATGACCCCAAGACAGCGGGCATGTTGCTGGGGAGTAATAGTGGAACCACACACGGAAATGGCAATGTCGGGTATAGGCACATTAGTAGCGGGACTACTTTAGGATGCAGATGAAGGCTTACTTCAAACTGCCGGGTGTCACAGTCCATATACCGGCAGCGATGCCTGGACTGATCGCAGGTCTCCTGATCCGGACTTACAGCCACATAGACATATATGAATGAATCTGTAAGCCCATGACAGGAGACCCACGGTTAGTCTGGGCATTGAGGACCTTATACGAACTGTGAAATACAGCAGTGTGAACTTGAAGTACAAAAATCCATTTAAAAATTACAAAAATATTTTTTTATTATTTATTTAGTTATAACATCAAGTCATCAAAAATAATAGTAGTTACAAAAGTATATGGACAAAAGAATTTAAAAAGTGAAGGACTCGAAAAATGGTAAGTCTGCGGTAACCACATATATATGGACAGGGAAGTGACATTCCTATGAGAATTTTATCTCAACACTTCAAATTATGGTAGTCCCAACTGAATGTATGTGTGGCAGCACATAAAGTTATATATACGGGCAAAAATGCCATTACTTTATCCACACATATACAACAGACACATTATCTATGTAAAAAAAGTGGCAAAGTGCAACAGGAATGAATCTTCCCCCTATAAGTCCCTGTGAACCAACAGACAACGCAGCCCCAAAGCGCGTTTCGCTTGGGCTTCCTCAGGAGAATCTGATTACCTCAGACTTACCATTTTTCGAGTCCTTTACTTTTTAAATTCTTTTGTCCATATACTTTTGTAACTACTTTTGTTTTTGATGACATGATGTTGCAACTAAATAAATAAAAAAAATTTTGTAATTTTAAATGGATTTTTGTACTCCTTATTCTCTCCATTTTGTACTCATGTATAGAAGTTTGTCTGTTGCATTTGACATTATTATTCATGGTCTTGAGAATTTTTATTCTGATATATTTGTTTAAATCAGTCCGAACTTGGCCTAATGTGCAGTAATCATAGAATCATAGCAACGTGGAGTTGGAAGGGACCTCCTGGGCCATCTAGTCCAACCCCCTGCTCAAAGCAGAATTCGCTAAATCATCCCAGACAGATGTCTGTCCAGCCTCTGTTTGAAGACTTCTATTGAAGGAGAACTCAGCAGCTCTCGTGGCAGCCTGTTCCACTCATTGATCACTCTAACTGTCCAAAAGTTTTTTCTAATATCTAATCTGTGTCTCCTTCCATTCAGTTTCATCCTATTGCTCCTAGTCTTTCCTTGTGCAAATGAGAATAAAGATGATCCTTCTACAATGTGACAGCCCTTGAGATATTTGTAGACAGCTATTAAGTCTCCTGCAACCTTTCCTCATAAGACAGGGCTTGCAGACCAGTCACCATTCTGGTCGCTCTTTTCTGAACTTGCTCCAGTTTGTTGATGTCTTTTTTAAAATGTGGTGCCCAAAACTGGACACAATATTCCAGATGAGGTCTGACCAAAGAGGAGTAGAGGGAAATAATGACTTCACGTGATCTAGACTGTATACTTCTGTTAATACATCCTAGAATTGCATTTGCCTTTTTTGCTGCTGCATCACACTGTTGACTCATATTCAGTCTGTGATCTATTAGTATACCCAAGTCTTTTCACATATGCTTTTTTCATTTCTATTGCCCAGATGTAGTACTTTGCATTTTTCCCTGTTAAAAACCATTCTGTTAGACATCTCTGGTACAAATTCCTGTTCCCCTTGAGCCGTTGGTTTGTCTATTCGGAGTATGGGATGAGGAGACATGGGGACAATATGTTGGGATTTTTGTATGGGAGACGTTGTTTATGGCACGAAAGGTACTGGTATTACTGTGGATGGGAGGTTCATCTCCCTCTCTCGGGTCGTGAATCAATTTGGTAAATTCGATTATCCCATATGAACGCACGTTATATCAAAACAGAGGGTGCCCGGGTAAATTCGAAAAGATTTGGGAGAGGTGGAATTCCTCTCATCTCACTTTGCAGAGTAGAGATGTCACATAGTGAACAGCTAATTATGTGGATGTAGGCTGCGGAATAGTTTATGTTCTTGTAGATGTAGGTACGGTTTAGAAGCTACGTAGATTTCATCACTGGAATAATAACACAAAGGCATTGTGATTTAATTGACATTATGTTTAGCTTTATTTTGAATACAACTGGTGTGCACATTTTGCTTTACATTTTAATGTCATATGAAGCATATGTATATTTTGTATCAAGCTTAACATAACATACCAGTGTGTGTATTGTATGTCTGTTTATGGTTTAATAAACGAATTAAGAAAAAAAAAAAAACATTCTGTTAGTTGCTGCCCACTGCTCCAGTTTATTTATATCTTTTTGAATCCTCTCTCTCTCTTTTCCAGTATTAGCTATCCCTCCTAGCTTTGTGTCATCAGCAAATTTAATCAGTTTACCCTCAATTCCTTCATCTAAATCGTTGATAAAGATGTTGAACAATACAGGGCCCAGGACAGAGCCCTGTGGTACCCCACTTGAGACATTCTTCCAACTGGATGTGCAGCCATTTACGACCACTCTTTGGGTCCGATCACTAAGCCAGTTATGAATCCACCTAACAGTTGCCTTGTCCATTCCATACTTAGCCATTTTTTCAATAAGGATTGTGTGAGATACTTCAAATGCTCAAATGCTTTGCAGAAGTCAAAGTTGTAGATTAATAAGTTGTAGATTAATAAGTGCCCAAAGATGTGATACAAATTTCATTTATTTTCACACTTTGATGCCATAAATTGTGACAAAAACTAGACATAACTGGTTTGTGCAATAATCACTGGCACGTGAGGGTGTAGGACCTGCACAGGTAGGGTCACATCAGCTTATTTCTGCAGGTCCAATAGACAGAGGGCAGAGTGGCAAGGCTCCAGAGAAGAGTGGTGTCAGCTGTTGTATAAGTGAATCATTTCTTTATTTATGGATTCTCATCTAGGGTCTACATTTAGGTAGTCTGGTTTGGGCTCTGTACTCTAAAGGGCTGGTTCTTCAAAAACCAGTGCCAACCTATCCACACGTTGTGTGTGCTATGGTCCAGTTCACTCCTATGTAGAAGAGCAACAATACCAGACACAACCAGTGTTTAAGAAAGAAGCCATGTTTTCTAATCTTGGACAACCCCTGTAAGGCCTCAATTAATAGGTGAGATATTATTAATAAGTGTCTAAATGTTATTGACAAAGAAGTGTATGTGATGGAGACCTGACTGGTTGAAAGGCAGGGGTTCAATACAAACCTTTACATTTCTTCAGAGTAATTGTTGTTTTAATTTTTATTTAATAAATCAGTAGTATACATTAAAATAAAAAATGTTGTAATATATCTTAATAAAGCAATCAGCTTTTTTCACTTCCAGGAATGACCTTTCAATCTCAATTCATGGGTAAAATCTTTATTCAATGAAGATTTTCCCATTACTGAGACAGGAGATGACAGTTGGTGCTTTTAAAATTCTACGGAGAGGAGGAGGAGCTAGAGGAAGACCCAAACTTTCTGCTGCAAGTTCTCCTGTAGCGAGAGTTACAGTTTTCCATAGAACTTTATGAGCACCAACTGTCATTGCCTATCTAAGTAATTGGAAAATCTGTATTCACTGAAAACACATTTTACCATAATGAGAATTTTGAGAATGAATGATCAATCCAGGATGAGAAAGAAGCAGATTCCTCTTACAAGATATATTACAAAGTTTCTTACTTTCACGTGTGTTATTGATTTATGATAAAAATCTATACACTAAACAATGGTTACTCTTTAACTTCACCACAAAATAAGTGCTGACTATGTGACAAACTATGCTGCATTACACCAAGGAGAAAGGAGATTTAGAGACAAAGATTCAGAACAAATGTCACCTACTTGTGCCTATGCAGCAGAGCGTTGAACGCTAGGCCATCTGTCCAACTGGTGGTGAAATTTAACACGTTGACTTCTTGGTTATATGGTCTTGTTGATTGTCTGATCCAACTCAGAAGAATTTTCTCACTGTTTGTCTGTTGTAGCTCGGACATGATGGCCTTCATGACATCTTTCACCTGTCAAATGTGCAATAAGGGCAGTTAGTACAGAATTTTACTGGCACGTCTATAAAGTGTCCTTTTACGTGTCCTCATGGTGGTAATCAACTCAAGCAATCTGCTAAACTAAGGGTCTAAGGGTCAAGCCCAAAACAGATATTGGGAACTACTGCAAAGAACGTTTCTTCAGAGTGCCCTACATCATAGTCGTCACGTTTAGCCCAACAGAAAGCAGATTTATGACGAATTTCCATCAAAACTAGTTATTGAAGCATGCCATGAAATTTCACATGACTTCTGTAAGCCGAAGGAAGAAATAATGAGCTACTTCAATGTTCTCCCACAGCTTCTCTTTGGTATGTAAAGGCTGGTCTGCTGCAGCCTAGAAATGAAAGCTTGAACTTTTGCTCTAAACAGCTAGAAGACATTTAGAAATGGTATTTTCTTTCTTCCATGAAATAGGGTGAGTGACCATCAGTGCAGTAATTATTGAATAGCTAAAACACAACTCGCGGTTCAATAAATATTAATGTGAGGAAGGAAAGATGAAGAAAAGAGAAGTATTGGTTAACGTGACACATACATTTACCACCAGAGAACCAAGACAAGCATTTGGAACTAAAAACCACATAAAAATATGAACTACTTCACATAATTGCTAAATACTCCACTTTTGGAAGAATTTCCTTACTGTCTGGATGCATTAAAGAGGTTGTCCAATGAAAACAAGTCATCACATTTCCATAGGATAGATGATAACTTCTTGATTAATGGGGTCCAGCTGTTGTGACTTGCATTAAGCGACAGTTATATCCCCACTTTTATTCCCGCTAGAATGGAGCAACATTGCACATTGACCTTCGCTCCATTCGTTCCTTGTGACGCTCCACATGGCTTTTTCCGGTTCCCCCATAGAGAATGAATGGAAAGACGGGTGGGCATCCGCGCCATTTTGTAACAGGGATACAAGTTATCAGTCAATGATAAAAATTCCCAAATGTACCAATCGGTGTGAATCCGAGAGGTGGGAAACCCAAGTTATTACCAACCTTGTAGATAGTTGATAACTTGATTAGACAACACCTTTAAAGCTTTTAAAGTGGCACACATAGCTCCTAACCTTATTTTACAATGGTGCTTCATATGGCATTTGTGTGAGGAAGCCGTGCTTTTAGTAGTGAACAGTGTAGTACAGCGTCCAAATGAACAGTGTTCAAAAGAGTTGAGCGACGGATCGGGTTTCATGAAAAAAAATTTGTTTCAAATGAAACTGGTCCGACTAGGGCAAAAAAAGTCGGAGTTTCGTCCGAAACCCCACCCCAATGCAAGTCAATGGGGAATAAAAGTCAGCATTGAGTGGATGAATGTTTCATGAAACCCGATCCGACCAAAGTCGCTCAACTCTAGTGTTCATTATTCTTCTGTTGGATTCAGAAATTTTGGAAGCATACAGAGTTCCAATATGACACCATAAACAGTGATAAAACTGTCTCACCTGCCATTTATTATACAGTATATTTAGACATGTGTTTCAATATGAGTGATGGGGACGTGATGCCCTCAAGTTACTGGTAAAATAGTGTGGCCCAAATCCCATGCCCAAAATTGCACCACAATTTTTTAAGATGCATGAGTCCCTGTGATACATTTCATAGAATCATAGAATGTTGGAGTTGGAAGGGACATCAAGGGTCATTGTATCCAACCCCCTGCTCAATGCAGGATTCACTAAACCATCTCAGACAGATGTCTGTCCAGCCTCTGTTTGAAGACTTCCATTGAAGGAGAACTCACCACCTCTCGTGGCAGACTGTTCCACTCATTGATCACCCTCACTGTCAAAAAGTGTTTTCTAATATCTAATCTGTATCTTCTCCCTTTCAGTTTCATTCCATTGCTTCACACTGTTGATTAGAGTTGAGCGATACCATCCGATACTTCAAAGTATCGTATCGGATGGTATCGGCCGATCTTTAAAAAAAGTATCGGTATCGCCGATTCCGATACCGGAAGTCCCATTCAAGTCTATGGGACTTCCGGTATCGGAATAAGAAAAACCCTTTCCTGCCCTTGTACAGCCTCTCTGGGGTCTGTACGGGCCTTTCGGGGGGCTGTGCCGGCCTGCCAGGGGGTCTGTGCAGGCTCCGGTGGTCTGTGCCGGCCTGCCGGGGGGCTGTGCAGGCTCCGGGGGGCTGTGCCGGCCTGCCGGGGGGCTGTGCCGGCCTGCCGGGGGGCTGTGCCGGCCTGCCAGGGGGTCTGTGCAGGCTCCGGTGGTCTGTGCCGGCCTGCCGGTGGGCTGTGCCGGCCTGCCGGGGGGCTGTGCCGGCCTGCCGGGGGGCTGTGCCGGCCTGCCGGGGGGCTGTGCCGGCCTGCCGGTGGTCTGTGCAGGCTCCGGGGGTCTGTGCAGGCATCGTCCGATGGGACTACAAGTCCCATCGGGCGATGCCTGCTACCATGACAGTGATTGACACATTAGCCAATGATGGGACAGTAGTAGTCCCATCATCCGGCTAATGTGTTAAATGTAAAAAAAAAAAAAAAAAAAAATTACATGCTACATTCATACTACATACTTCATACATGCTACATTCATACTACATACTACATACATGCTACATTCATACTACATACTACATACATGCTACATTCATACTACATGCAACATACATACTACATATATACTACATGCATGCTACATATATACTACATACATACTACATATATACTACATACATGCTACATACATACTACATATATACTACATGCATGCTACATATATACTACATGCTACATACATACCACATACATACTACATACATACTACATATATACTACATGCATGCTACATACATACTACATGCTACATGCATGCTACATACTACATACATGCTACATATATACTACATACATACTACATATATACTACATGCATGCTACATATATACTACATGCATGCTACATACATACTACATGCTACATGCATGCTACATACATACTACATACATACTACATGCTACATACATACCACATATATACTACATACATACAATACATTCATACAATACATACATAGACATACAGTACATATAACATAGAGTAACATACTTACCAATACTTGTCACATTGTTCCCCGAAGCCATTGTCGTCTACGGAATAAATATTAACATAACAAACCACAAAAATACTCACCCACGATCCGAAGCAGTCCACGAGTGTGTCCCACGACGATCTTGGGTAGAGAACTGCAGCATCAGATGATGCTGCCGTTCTCTACGGGCTGCAGGAATCCAATGACGGAAGGTAGGTATCCTTCCGCACTGTATTCCTCCGCCACTTAAAAAAAAAAAAAGTCCCTAGTCTCACTTTATGCCATTGCTGTGTGGGAATTTCCCACACAGCAATGGCATAAAGTGAGACTAGGGACTTTTTTTTTTTTAAGTGGCGGAGGAATACAGTGCGGAAGGATACCTACCTTCCGTCATTGGATTCCTGCAGCCCGTAGAGAACGGCAGCATCATCTGATGCTGCAGTTCTCTACCCAAGATCGTCGTGGGACACACTCGTGGACTGCTTCGGATCGTGGGTGAGTATTTTTGTGGTTTGTTATGTTAATATTTATTCCGGAAAGACAATGGCTTCGGGGAACAATGTGACAAGTATTGGTAAGTATGTTACTCTATGTTATATGTACTGTATGTCTATGTATGTATTGTATGAATGTATTGTATGTATGTAGTATATATGTGGTATGTATGTAGCATGTAGTATGTATGTAGTATGTATGTAGCATGCATGTAGCATGTAGTATGTATGTAGCATGCATGTAGTATATATGTAGTATGTATGTAGCATGCATGTAGTATATATGTAGCATGTATGTAGTATGTATGTGGTATGTATGTAGCATGTAGTATATATGTAGCATGCATGTAGTATATATGTAGTATGTATGTAGTATGTATGTAGCATGTATGTAGTATATATGTAGTATGTATGTAGTATATATGTAGCATGCATGTAGTATATATGTAGTATGTATGTAGTATATATGTAGCATGCATGTAGTATATATGTAGTATGTATGTAGTATATATGTAGCATGTATGTAGTATGTATGTAGCATGCATGTAGCATGTAGTATGTATGTAGCATGCATGTAGTATATATGTAGTATGTATGTAGCATGCATGTAGTATATATGTAGCATGCATGTAGTATGTATGTGGTATGTATGTAGCATGTAGTATATATGTAGCATGCATGTAGTATGTATGTAGTATGTATGTAGTATGTATGTAGCATGCAGTATGTATGTAGTATGTATGTAGTATATATGTAGTATGTATGTAGCATGCATGTAGTATGTATGTAGCATGTATGTAGTATGTATGTAGTATATATGTAGTATGTATGTAGCATGTAGTATGTATGTAGTATTTTTTTTTTTTTTTTTTTTTTTTTTAACATTTAACACATTAGCCGGATGATGGGACTACTACTGTCCCATCATTGGCTAATGTGTCAATCACTGTCATGGTAGCAGGCATCGCCCGATGGGACTTGTAGTCCCATCGGACGATGCTTGCACAGACCCCCGGACATCAGCACAGCCCCCCGGCAGGCCGGCACAGCCCCCCGGCAGGCCGGTACAGACCCCCACAGGGTGCACAGCCCCCCGGCAGGCCGGCACAGCCCCCCGGCAGGCCGGCAGAGACCCCGGGCAGTCCACACAGCCCCCCGGCAGGCCGGCACAGCCCCCCGGCAGGCCGGCAGAGACCCCCGGAAGGCCCGAAATGACGGCGCATCATGATGCGCACACACCGCGCATCATGATGACGTCAGGCCGTCAATCAACTGAACTTCCGATTCCGATGCCGAATTCCGATATTGAAAAAATATCGGAAGTCGGTATCGGAATTCCGATACAGCAAGTATCGGCCGATACCCGATACTTGCGGTATCGGAATGCTCAACACTACTGTTGATTCATGTGCAGTCTGTGATCTATTAGTATAACCAAGTCTTTTTCACACATGCTGTTGCTTAGCGCTTATTCCTCCCATTCTCTAGATTTAATTTTCATTTTTATTTGCCCAGATACAGAATTGTTCATTTCTCTCACTCACTGTCTACAGCCTGTCTAGTCTAAGTTTGCACTTTCTAAAAGGTAGATAGCTTAGTTAAAACAGGCCCAATGTATTCAAATTCTGTCAGTGTGAACAACAACCTGTAGAGAAAAGCTAGGATCTGACTTAGTTGCTGCAGCTTTCTCCTTGTGAACTGCTGTACGGACTAGCTGACAAAGGGAATGAGAAAATGACCTCTTGTTCAAATCAGGGTTTTGTGCTAAATATATTTGCTATTTACATTTTTAATAAATGTTTGCTTGTTTTCATATCTCAATCTATATAAAAATATACAAATCTTGCAATTTTCACAACTGGTCACTGGTGCTATTTTATACTCCTAGATTCTATTCCTTAGGCTAGGGTCACACTTTCGAGTACAGTGCGTGAAACTCGCTCGAGTCTCCCGCCTCAATACCCGGCACTGCTGCTGGCACTCGGGACCGGAGTGTGCGCCTGCATGTCTTTCTATGCAGCTGAACGCTCAGGTCCAAAACGCAGGTGGCAGTGCCGGGTATTGAGGCGGGAGACTCACGCAAGTTTCTCACATTGCACTCGCAAGTGTGACCCCGGCCTCACAGAAAAAGTTTCTGAAGTCTCATTATCACCACAGGCAGAATTCCGAGGACAGCTCACACATCTATACACAGCTAATAACCCAGGATTCACCAATCACTATAGGTGTTATTACAGTGGAGCGGAGCGCTGCCCGCGATTATTAACCTGTTAAATGCTGCTGTAAAATTCTGAAAGCGGAAATGATTACACTCAGGCATGGGGGCGCGTTATTCCATGAGCCCACCGACGCGCCCATGTTTGTGATTATTGAGCTCCTTTGAAACTGAGCCTGTGGCCGGGCTCCAAATGCAATTGTGTCTTCGCTATATATACTAGAAGCAATCAGATGATGACAGCTTTAAGTCCCTTTAAGGGGACTAATGAGGTCAGTGAAAAGTGAAAAATAATGTTTTGAATAAAAAAAAAGAAAAATACAAGATTAAATCACCCCCATTTTCCCCATTAAAAATAGAGATAATAAAAAAATGAAAAAGACATGTGTTAGTACCGTGTTCAGAAAGCTATCAAAATATAAAATTCAAGAATGCCAAAATTACGGGATTTGTTTGGTTGCTGCAATACCACAAAAATAGTGCGGCAAAGAATCAAAATGTCACATCTATCCCAAAATACTATCAATAAGAATGTCACACAGCTCCATCAATCGAAAAAAATGAAACCATTACGGGTCTCGGAAAATGGCAACACAACCCCCAATTATTTTTTTTTGCAAACTTCTGATTTTTTTTTCTACTACTAAATTAATTTAAAAAAACTGGACATGTTTGGTATCGCCATAATGGTACTGATAAGCAAAATCATATTGCAAGGTCATTTTTAGCACAAAATGTACACAAAAACAATTCCCAAAAAACTGTCAGAATTTTTTATTACAATTTCTCCTCGCTTGGAAATTTTTTCCCTGTTTTCCAGTACCCTATGTGGTGAAAAATGGCGTCACTGAAAAGTTTAACTTGCCCAGAAATAAACAAGACCTCATATGTCTATGTGGACAACAAAATGAAAAGTTATGGCTCTCGGAAGAAGGGGAGGAAAAAATGAAAGCGCAAAAACGGAAATTGGACATGTAGTGAAGGGGTTAAGCAAAATAATATCTCTGTATGACTTTAGAAAGTGCATCAAATAATAAGCAGAAAATCCACCAATAAATATTTATGGCAAAGAAGTCCCTCATGGAATGGGCATATTCTGTCTCTGAGTGGGTTTCCTCCAGATAATCTATTTCTTCCCACAGACCAAAACAACATAATGATAGGATAACTGATTGTGATTTAAACTGGCTGAGATTTATTATCTCTGTAGTTTGTTGCAGAATAAGTAAATTATGACATGCAAGACACAGCATCTTACCTGCCAATGGAGAATGATGCTCCATATTAAACCGAGGGTGAGCTTGTGGTTTCCATCAACAATATCTGTCCCTCCAATATTCACCAACTCCACCTGAAGAAGAACATGAGCCATTTTATTTAAGGTTAGAACAAAGTATTAGATGGTAACTACAGGTATGGCGTCACACTGCTTATAAATACACCATTATAGTAGAGATTCCAGGTCATAGGTCACGTTTACCATTTTTATTATTTTTATTATTTTTTGCACAGAAATGTTAAAAAGGGTGACCATGTGACTATATGACATGACCGAAATTACAGACTGTGGCAGCTGTGTTTAAAAGCAGCTCTGGGTGTCGCAGTGCTAGGGCAAATGGTGGGTCAGGATTATTCTCAGGTCATCACAATAGACAAGAGGACTGAGCACTTTTCCTTTAACCAGACACAAATACGACAGGAGTGTACCAGGAATGACATCTTTCTGCGGTACGCGCACACACTTTAAAATACCACTACATTCAATTGCTCAATGCCTCCTGAAGAAGCTGTAGAGACAGCGAAACGCACGTTGAGGCCTGTGTTTAGTTCCCTTCCTACTGTGATCTCGTGGGTTACGCTATGAGAGCTTTTTAACTAATGTCACGTCTATTCTTATAATCAGGTCATGGCTTTCTGTCTGATTCAGTCATTTAAACATTATTATTGATCTGTGCTCAGGAGAGCTGAATTGAATATGTTTATCCATTATTGCTCTAGTTTATTGAAATTGTTATTATATAATTGGATTGTTTGACGTTATTAATATATGAGCATTCTAGGCCAACGCATCCTAATTTGCTATACTGCAATAGTGATATTGTTGATCTACTGTATTTATGGCTGTGCTCATTAATATGCACATATTGTTATTGTGCTTTTATTGGATTCACTACTCTGTTTGTACATTGCTTAATGAGTTTATATTGAGTCTGGCTGTGCTCGTTACGATACACAAATTGTACATTGCGTCTTTATTGGATTCACCAGACTGTGTACCTTGTTAATGAGTCTGTGTACGGCTTATTCTAATTCTTTGTTATCTGTCAGAATATTCATTGGAGATATTAAACATTTGGGCTCTACAAGCTGCACATTGACATTTGTGTCTTTGAGGTATGGGCATGCCATGCCTGAACGATTTCTCAATTATTTCTGTATGTATTTGATACTAAAAGTGCAATAAAAAAGTATGGTATCTTGAGTATTTTATAAAATGTATTGCTTTTTTCTATTTTTTTTTAGGTTAATAGTGACTAATGGAAATAGTAATTGAGATTGTCACTTGGATTTATTTTGCAGGTGTCCTGATCCCAGTGCAGGTTTTTGAGCTGCACACCTGGGGTTAATGTCTGGAGCTCGGTGCAGGTTTTGACCTGCACACCTGGGGTTAATGATTGTGGCCTCTTTCTGGTTCTGGGAGAGCTTCTTAAACCCCTGGGAAGCTTCAATCCCTGCCAGTTATACTTTTGCCTTTGGCCTAGTGTGCTGACCCCTGTGTGCCTGTTTGTTGCTATAGCTTACTTATATAGTTCTGACCCGGTTCTGTTTCCCGTTGTGAGTTTGCCTTTTGATTTTGTACTGCGTTATTATCTCTGTGTATGACTCATTGCCTGTGACCTGACTACTCTCTGCTCGCCCCTCTGGTACCTTTGCAGCTATCTCTGTGTGTGACTCACTGGCTACGTCTTGACTATTCTCCCTGTCTATGTCCCCTGGAAACTTTGTCTCGCAGTTACCCTGCTAGGAGTTCTCTTGCAGCTCCTAGCTCTGTGGAGTTTAGGCCACGCCCCTAGCAGTCACGTGCTTCAGGTCCTGCGGCTCTGAAGTACTCGGCTGCTGCCCGCTCCACAGGTATCTTTGAGCACTGTTCGCTTTACTCAGGACACGCGCACTGGCTCAGTGAGCAAGTTCAGCGTGGTGTTCCTGACAGCAGGTTTCTTGCTAGAAAAAAAAACAAGATCTGCTTTTTATTATTTTACAGAAACAGCGCCATTCTTGTTGATAAGTTGCATCTGGTATTGCAGTTTATGTCTATACCAGTGAATAAGGGCACATTTAGAAAAGTCGATAGGCTATAGATAAGCCGGTTCGCGGTCGTTTTAACGGTCATTTACAAAGGCCGATCAGAAATCTATGTGCAAAATAAAAATGTTAAATGGAATCTGTCACCAGGATTTTGCCACCTAATTTGAGAAGAGCAGGATGTTGAGAAAGAGATCCTGATTCCAATGATGTGTCACTTACTAGACTGCTTGCTGTAGTTTTGATAAAATCACTGTTTTATCAGCAGGAGATTATCACTATAGGACCAGTAAATCTGCTGCCATGTAGTCCTCGATATCCACAATCTATCCACAGTCTCTGTATAGCACCAAAAAAAGAGCAGACATACCATTGGTGCAACCTGTGCAGCTAGACAGGAGCCCAAGAGGTAAAGGGCCCGTCTCCATCCCCAAAGCAGATGGAATTGTGCATTATGATGAGCAATTTTACTGCAAAGGCACTCTTTCTGTCTGTGTTTGGCCTAACACCACCAGTGATTGGAAGCTTTCTGCCTATGCACAGTGCATACAGAAAGCTGCCAATGGTGTGGGCGGAGTTATACAGAGCTCAGCATTCAAAGAACTGGTAGATCTGCAGCAGACAAAACTGTGATTTTATCAACACTGCAGCAAGAAGCACAATAATGACACATATATGGAATCAGGGTCTCTGACCCAACATTATGCTGCTCTCCGATGGAAAGCAAACAGCTGGTGACAGATTCTTTTTGATGTGATTATTCTGTGTGCATACCTCCTGCTTACACTAAACAATGTGCAGCCAATAATGATAATTTTAAAGGGAACCTGTACTGTTAAAAAAGCTATTAGCCTGCAGATATGGGGATAACCTGCAGGTTAATAGCGTTCTGAAACCGTGCCGTCGCTGCACTAGGAGCCCCACTGCCGGGAGGTAATGAACGTTATTCCCTTAGGCAGACTCGCTCTTTAGGTCATTAGAATCCACTCAATAATGAAAAAGTTTCCAGCTTCCAAATATACAAAAATTTATTCAAGGCATAAGAACAAGGATAAACGGACATGCCCCATCATAGCGGAAAGACACAGCAATGCGTATCGAACAATATGTTCTTTTTCAAGCTCCACGTGTGGCTTCACGAAATATCCGAGCTTCCACGCACCACTACTAGCCAAGAAAGCAGGTGAGCTGGTTACCTTTATTTTTTGCACATTAGAATCCACTGCCAGTCAGTGCCGGGGCAGGGTTACCGCCGCCGCTCTCTATGCATAGAGCAGTGACTGAAACTGTGCCGGCGCCATCCCTGTGACTGAAAGAGCGAGGCTGTCGGGGGGAACAAAGCTCACTTCCTCCCTGCCGATTAACCCCCTAGATTAGTGTTGTTTTACATGACAGGTTCCCTCCTTTCATTGTTTTACCAGATCTGGAGCACATTACGATATGATTCCCCATAAGTGTATAGAATAGTAATGAGAAACTTACATTGTTTTGATGCAAAATTTGTAGCACTCGGTTGACATTATTTAGAGCGTGAACTCTTGTAGATCCACGTTCCTTTGGCTAGGGTGAGAAAAGTAAAGAAATGTCAGCAAACAACATATTTTCACTTTAGCAGATTTAATATAACGTGAACTTTTCACCCTGAGGTGAAGAGCATCTGACATGGACAATCTGTATAGGACAATTTGTTGGAATATGTTTGGTACAACAACTCCATTCCTGTCTATGAGTGTTCAGTTGCTAGATTTCTATGCTGTTCATAAAGTGAGAACAAAAAAAAAAAACTCCCAGAGGCTCACACAGGGAGAGCATGTAACTGTATTTCCTGTTTTTCCTGTGTCTCAGAGAAGCAGCCTGCTGTAGCTGCTGCACAGATAGAGACATACAAATGATTTATTCCTGATCTGTTAAGCTTATCATATATTGTTCCTGATTGTTCATGAATAAAGAAGCTCTGTTGTCACAGCTTGGAGAGTATCATGAGTAATCCGCTGCCAACAATGACAGTGACCATTTAGGCATTAAAAGGTCGGCCACTGTCTCTTGTTAGTGCAGGTTCCTCACAAACTGACCAGACCTTGTGTCCATACAGTGGCTGCCGGTGGAGGAGCCAGTGATCAGATCGGCCCATCAGTTTCCTCCAAAAGAAAAGCAGCCTTCCCCTATGAGGAGTTTTAGAATTGCAGGAGACTGATGGGCAGGTCTAGTCACACGTCCTCCATCAGCAGCCATTGTATGGTCAGAAGTGCTGGTCAGTGTGTGAGGTACGTGACTGCAGACTTGTGAATCTTCACAGTATGCACACTGTGTGCCAGAGCCGAGAGCGGCGGCACGTGGCCGCAAGTATTTGATTTGCATATCTGCAGTCACATGCCAACTAGACGTGCTCGGCCTTGCTCAATGCAACTGTATTAAGTGGAGGCCGGATACGTCTAGTTGGAATGTTGCCAAAAGTATGCGAATTGCATACTTGTGTTTACATGACCGCCCGCACCCAGGGCTGGTATCAGAGAATCCTCACAGTGCATAGTCACATAGAATGACTGCAGACTTGCAGCCTAAGGCCCGACAAACCCTTTAAGGAAACATCCTGCAAGGTTATGAGCAATATAATATCCCCTGCTTGTCTTATCAATATTTATTGCCGCCTATAGTCCTTTAAAGGGAACCTGTCAGTCAATTCATGCTGCCCAAACCAAGGAAAGTATGGATGAGAGCCTGGCTGTATGATTGCAGCTAGGTACGGTATATTTTTCTTGGAAATGCTCTGCCGTTCAGAGACAATATTGTTTAAGGAGATAGCTAGAGACAACGGCGCCACTCCCACTCAGCTTCTTTCTGTATTGCTTTATTTGATTGACAGGTCTCTCCCACGGTTGTACTAGATCTTCAAACTATGTTTTCTCTGAAATGATGGAGTGTTTCAAAGAAAAAACAGTCAGCTGCAATCTTGCAGCTAGGTTCTAATTCATGGTACGCATGGTTTGAGCAGCATGAATCGGTTCCCTTTGGATCCAATAAGTACTGAGGAGCCAGGATGTATTACTGAGTGTACTAGCTGGATTTGGCAGTAAATGTATGTTATTTACTACTAAAGGTCCCTCTAATAATAAAGATTGCATCAACATGCCTCCAAGACAAGTTCCCTTTAATGTAGCTCTAATTAAGAAAATAATAATCACACCAGATGCAAATACTCTACAGGCAGACAATAACCTCATTTCCCCTTAAAGCATAAATCAGAAGGGTGTTACCATGAAGTCTCTTTGCAGGAAGCAATTTTTACTTCTTCTATGTGTGAAGGTATTATCCTGGATTTTTTCCAATCCACAGAATGCATTGTAAAACCCTCAGGGACATGTTCCCCACACCCAAAGCCCATAAAATGCTCAGAATACGATGCAGTCTGCCATCCAACAGGCATACGCGGGCAGCCAGCATCCTCATGGCTCTGCTGAAATTCCTCTAGTAGGAAATTTCGACTCAGGGGCATGAAAAATAATCTGATGTGTGTATGTGCGATAACAAAACTGGGAACTGAAGTTAGTAAGTGTAACTGCACGGCAGGGAGTTCATACTAAAGTAAAATAATGATTTTTTATATTATTCTAGGACACAACAATCAGCATATATTACACTGGGACACAACATCTGTACCGTAATAATACAATCCTATGTTCAGTTTCATGACATTTCCATTACATTCACAACAAACATAAGTCCTTTCTGACAATCTAATATTTATCTATTCACAGATGGGTGACATAAAATCGGTAGAGGCACATTTACACTGTACAATTATTGTGGATGAGTGTTACTAGTAATGCTCATTTAATGGTAATTGTGCAGTTTAAACAATTTCCGCGGCAATTACGCAACTCCCTGCTGCGGGAAATACGCATGCGGAATTCCCGCGAAAAACTAGCGTTTTGCAAGCGTAACTAGCTTGCAGAATGCTAGCGTTTTCCAAGCGATCTGTAGCATCGCTTGTAAAACTGATGGACAGGTTGGTGACACTTGTCAAACATAGTGTTTGACTAGTGTGATCAACTTTTTACTATGAGGCCGCCTATGCAGCATCAATAGTAAAAGATAGAATGTTAAAAATAATAAAAAATCATGATATTCTCACCTTCCGGAGGCCTCCACAGCCCAATCCTCGCGATGCTCCCAGCAAGTCCCGTTCCCAGCGATGCCTTGCGACAATGACCCCAAGTGACATAGCATCACGCGAGACCGCTACGTCATCACAGGTCATTGTCGCAAGGCATCACTGGAAACGGGAGTTGGCGGGAGCATCGCTGAGGCCTGGGAAGGCTGCGAGGGACGCCGGAAGGTGAGAATATCATGATTTTTTATTTTAATTCTTTTTTTTTACAGGGACATGGTACCCAGGGCCTGGAGGAGAGTCTCCTCTCCTCCAGACCCTGGGTACCATCCGCACATTTTCCGCTTACTTTGCGCATGGTGGGCATAGCCACATGCGGAAAGTAAGCGGATCAATACATTGCTATGTGTGCGGAATTCCCGCAATTCCGCACAAAGAATGAGCATGCTGTGTATTTTTCCGCGATGCGATTTCGCAGTGGAAAAATACGCAGCATTAGCACAGCATGTATGGAATGCCATTGAATTCAATTGGTTGCTTTTTGTATGCGTTTTTTAAGCGTTTTTGCGGCGAAAAAAACGCAGCAAAAATGCTTACAATCCGCTGCAATTTTGCACGTGTGCACATAGCCTTGAAGTTCAACAGAAAAATCACTATATTACAGAGACAATTTGACGTTTTGACGATGCCGCGACCGCATCAAATTCCAAAATGTTGGGTTCGACGCAGGTCGCTGCATCGTCAAAACGACGCATGTGGAGGCATCCGCACGACCTGCGTACCCAATGTTAAAGATAGGGTATGTAGGCCGCATGCAAAAGTATGGGGACATAGGCGGAGCTGACTGGAGGAGGTGTGGCAGTGGACAGAGCTTCATGGAGGAAGTCCACAGCCCTCCGCAGCTCCTCCATACGCAAATGTGAAACCAGCCTTAGCGCTATATAAAAATAAAAATTATTATCACGTCCATGCATTACAAGCCAAGTAATGCTACTGTTTCCCTGGTCCACATGATGGATTCATTGGGAGTTTTGGGGATTAAAAATACTAGACAAGCTTCTAAGTAAAAAAAATTCCTTGCATCGTCCAACGTAAGATAAAAGCAAAACGTAAATCGTCTGTGTATTTGATCACTTGTATTCTAACACCAGAAATATTACCAATGAAAATATCAGCATGTGCCAAAGAAAAGTGAAGTCACTCGAAACGCATGTGGTTTCACCTCCTTGCACCCCTTATCCCCAATCATGCCTAGGCCTCAGTATATTGTGCCGTTGCCAAATCTATTTTAATCATGAAGTAAAAGGATTTGATTTTATGGATTTAAGCTACATTCACTTCCTTCTCAGAAATGGCTTCCCTGAATGAAAGTGACGCATGTTTCTCGTTGAAGACTGTCACTACAGACTTTTTATGTGACTCTCAGCCACCCTGGGATACAGTAATGCTCAGTCTGATATTGTTTCTGCAGCCATGGAGCCATCACAATGAGGAGACAAGTTCCTACAAGAATCCTCTATGTAGGCAATACCACACTGTGCATTTTATCTAACATTTACGATGCCTTTCCGTTGATGGAATACATGATTCCCCAAAGCCACAGTAAGTGATCCGCTCTCACATGGGACTAGATAGCGAATTACATCATGCTGACTATAAAGCACATTAAGATTTTAACTCCTGTCATTTGCATAGCATAATGTTAAGATGCCCATAGGTATGCGTTATCTGACGACTAAAAGGTGTTTGGCAGGAATTTATCACCCCCAGTCCACATATTAAGATGCATGCTTAGCTAGATTCAACGTGCATGTTATTTTTTATGATTAGAGGTGGAGCCGTTGATAGATTCCTCTGAAGACACGTCTCGGAGACAGAAAAACAAGCGGAGAAAATCCAGCACAACAGAACAGATGATATAGTGCACAGGTGCCATTCTGGGTGGCCGCCAACCATATGGACAGAAAAACGCTCTGTCTGACAGGTTAGCTATATGTGAGCAGCCACACAAAAAAGAGGAGTGGCAGCAGCTGAGGAGCAGGACTGGGAGGTACTAATGGTGCACGGTGTAGACATCTCTGGAGGCCTCATACATCAGGAGAATGGGGTCTCGTTACCCGTTTGGCTTCAGAAAGCAGTATGTGAATTAGACCGGTGGTCTTCCGCCTCTGTGGCTATCATCACTGTAGATTATGGGAATTGTGAAACATTAGGCAATAAGGAAAAACTTATGATCTATTACAGAGAGTCATGTCCATGCATCACCTCTTCCTCTTTAGGGCCTATTCACACAGTTTTTCCGAGGATTTAGAAGATGATTTTACTGCAAATCCACATAAAACATGCTTCAAACACTCTTTAAACAAGATTCCGATTAGTTTTACTGGGAAATTTTCAAAATAACGTTAAAAAAAACATTACAATGTGCATATAGGAACTTTAAAAAAAAAATTAAAAAATCAGTCGAAACTTTTCCAAAAAGTATTTGACAAGTTTTTCTATGTGAATTTAGGAGCAGAATCTATTTCTAAATCCTTGTAAAAAAAAAAACCTCATTGCGAACGCACCATTAGACATTAGAGTGCTGTTTTTTTAGAGGAAAGAGTCAGACATTCACAGTATATACTTTTGATATAACACAAATGTCACAGTAGGCAATACTCCTTTCATTTTCATTAGAGCAGATTGGTTCAGTCTGACAATGTGGCCCTTGGAGGAAAAAAGGTTGTGCACTCTGGATCTATCGAGTCTGAGAGTCACTATAGGTGTCAGTGAGGTCTGATGACAGCTATCAGACTCACGGACAATGACATAATGCTGAAGGCTTCACAGAACACATTAGCCCCTGGGCCATTTTCCATTTTTTAGTTTTCATTTTCCCTTCCCCTTCCATAACTTTTTTATTTTTCCGTCAATGTAGCCGTATATTTGCTTTTTTTTTTTTGCAGGACGAGTTATACTTTTGAATTTCACCACTGATTTTAACATGTAGCGTACTAGAAAACAGGAAAAAAATTCAAAGTGTGGTAAAATTAAAAAAAAAAAAATGTTTTTTGTGATTCTCCACGTCAGTTCAAGTATGCAGATACTACACATGTATAGTTTATTTTTTATTTAAGTGGTTAAAAAAATTACAAAATCTGTATATAAAAAAAAAGTTTTTGTGTTTGTAACCATTTTCTGAGACCCGTAGTGTTTCCATTTTCCAGCATCGGGGGGCTGGGTGAGGGCTTATGTTTTGCTCCCCGAGCTGAAGTCTTAGGCTAAGTGCACACGTACCGGAACTCTCGCGGAAATTACCGCGAGAATTCCGGAATTCCAGTTCGCGGGAAAATCGCATTTTAAATTCCCGCGATTTTCCCGTGGAAAAACTAGCATTTTGCAAGCGTATTTAGCTTGCAAAATGCTAGCGTTTTCCAAGCGATCTGTAGCATCGCTTGGAGAACTGATTGACAGGTTGGTCACACTCGTCAAACACAGTGTTTGACAAGTGTGACCAACTTTTTACTACTGAGGCCGCCTATGCAGCATCAGTAGTAAAAGATAGAATGTAAAAAAAAATAAAAAACTGTGTTATTCTTACCTTCCGACGTCCCGCGCAGCCGTTCCCAGTAATCCTTTGCGAAAATGCCCGCGATGACGTCAGTTCTCGCGGGATCGCGACGTCTCGCGGTAATTCGCGATGACGTCGCGCGAATGACCGCGAGACTTCGCGATCCCGCGAGAACGGACGCCATCGCGGGCATTTTCGCAAAGGATTACTGGGAACGAAAGCGTGAAGAGAAGCGGGAAGACTGCGCGGGACGTCGGAGGGTGAGAATACAATATTTTTTATTTTTAAATTCTATTTTTTACAGGGATATGGTACCCAAAGCCTGGAGGACAGTCTCCTCTCCTCCGGACCGTGGGTACCATCCGCAAATGTTCTGCTTACTTTCCGCATGGTGTGCACAGCCACATGCGGGAAGCAAGCGGAACAATGCATTCCTATGGGTGCGGGATCGCCGCGATTCCGCAAATTAATGAGCATGCTGCGGTTTTTACCGCGAAGCGATTCCGCCGCGGTAAAAACCGCAGCATTAGCACAGCATTGCGGAATCCCATAGGAATGCATGGGATGCTTATTTTTCGCGTTTTCGCGGCAAAATCGCGCGGTTAAAACCGCCGCGGAAACGTGAAAAAAAGCCACGTGTGAACTCAGCCTTAATTGATACCATTTTGGGGATGATACAATGTTTTGACTGCATGCCATTGCATTTAATTGCAATGTTGTAGCAGACAAAAAAACTTAACTCTGGAGTTATTATTATTATTTTTTTATTATTTATATAGCACCATTGATTCCATGGTGCTGTACTTGAGAAGGGGTTACATATAAATCACAGATATCACTTACAGTAAACAAACTAACAATCACAGACTGATACAGAGGGGAGAGGACCCTGCCGTTCCAGACTTACATGCTACAGGATGGTGGGGAAGGAGACAGTAGGTTGGGGGGTTGCAGCAGTTCCGTTGTTGGTTGAGGGGATATCTCCGGTGGTGGTGAGGGGGTAGCCAGGTCATTGCAGGCTTTTTGAGTTTTTTCTCGTCATGCCATTTACTGATCTGATTAATTTACTTTATATTTTAGATAGATTTTAATCCAATATTTTATATGATATTTTCAATGCAGCAATACTAAATATGTATATTTTTAATTGTTTTATTTTCAATGGTGCAAGAGAATAGTGATTTGAACTTTTGTGTTTTTTAATTTTTTTCATTTGCTAAAAATTTTTTATTTCTCACTTTTTATACATTTTAATAGTCTCCTTAGGAGACTTGAAGCTGCAATCACGATCTCCTGTGAATGCTGGACATGAGCTGGCGTTCACAGGAGTACCATAATGACAAGCCCAGGGGTCTTCTGCAGACCCCCGACTGTCATGACAACCAATCAACGCCCTTCAATCATGTGACAGGGGTCAGGATTTGTGACGCACATCCGGCTGGCACGTGTTAAATCCCGCTGTCAGAGATTGACAGATGAAATTAACTGGTTAACTGCTGCAGGTGAAGCTGCAGCTGTTAAAAGCATGTGGGGGGGGAAGATGCGGGCTCAGCGCCGGAGCCCACATCTATGTCAAGGACACTGTCACAATTAATTTTATAATTTGTGGCAGCTCTGGTTCTGCTATAATTTAAATTTTGCTTTTTTTCTTTTTGGGCCAGCAAGGGTTAATGTCAGTATCGTTGCTGGTCAGCTGATGTGGGTGGTGACCGCTCACACCATCCTTTAAATAGTCAGGTGACACATCAGCTGACTGTCGGTAATTTTTCTTTACAGACCAGCCTGGAGTTAGGAGCTCTCTGGTGTCAGTGGTGTAGCTACTGCTGCTGTTGAGTTTTTGGATTTCCGGTGCCGTATCCTCTGCTTGGCAGCAGATCAAGTCGTTGAGTATAATTTCCCTTTTCATAGTCTGTCTCGTGTTTGTTACTTCCCCTGTGTTGTTACCATCTGCAGTGATGAGGCTAGCTGAAATGTATTTGAAGTGACTTTGTTCCTGTTCCCATATCTATTTAGTAAATTTGGTTCTGGTACCCTATCTATGTAAAGAGTGTCAGATACTTTGTGAGGATGTATCGAGTCCCCCCTACGGTGAATTTGTTTAAGATCATCATATACACACTGAGGGACATTTATTATTGCAACTCAACAAGAAACTAGAGTGAAAACATTGAAAATTATGGCACATGCCAGAAATTGCAACTTTAAAAACTTTTTTTTTTTTAACTAACCAAAGAAGTCCCAGTGAGGCCTTCCAGCAAATCCAGCAATTTTCTTCCATCTTTAAGATCTATGAACAGGTCCTTGATCGGTACTTTTCCACTCTGTATGGGATAAAAGAAAGAAAATTTGTAGATATTAATCCATTGGGAGATTTGTTTTAATGTATAAACTTACAGCACATAAATCTAATGTAGCATTCCCTGTTTGACTAGTATGTATATATATACACAGCGAAGAAAATAAGTATTTGTATCTGATTTTGTAAGTTTGCCCACTGACAAAGACATGAACAGTCTATAATTTTAAGGGTAGGTTAATTTTAACATTTTGTATTTCTTCCATTTTCTTATTATTGCACCAACAGTTGTCTCCTTCTCACCCAGTGTCTTACTTATGGTTTTGCAGTCCATTCCAGCTTTGTGTAGGTCTATGATCTTGTACCTGACATTTTTATCAAGCGCTTTGGTCTTGCCCATGTTGTATAGGTTAGAGTCTGACTGATTAATTGAGTCTGTGGACAGGAGTCTTTTATAAAGGTGACTATGTAAGACAGCTGTCTTTAATGCAGGTAACGAGTTGATTAACTGGTCTGTAGGAGTCAGAACTCTTCTTAATGGTTGGTTGGAGATCAAATACTTATTTCTTACTGCAAAATGTAAATAAATTTATATAATTTATACAATGTGATTTTCTGGATTTTATTTTTGATATTGTATCTCTCAATGTTAAAATAAACCTACCCTTAAACTTATAGACTGTTCATGTCTTTGTCAGTGGGCAAACTTACAAAATCAGCAAAATCAGCAAGGGATCAAATACTTATTTCCTTCACTGTATATGTTATATAAAGATATATATTACAGTCAAGATAACTAGTATGAAGTGTGTGTAATTATATATATAGCCTCTGATTAGATGACCAGGCAAGACCTACATATAAATAGGCTAGCTGTTCTCCATAGTTAGTCAGCTCAGGGAAGCTGTCTATACTGCCCTCCAAAGACATGCCTCCCCACACCATTACTAATCTACTGCCAAACCGGTCATGCTGGAAGATGCTGCAGGCAGAACGTTCTCCACAACAGCTTTAGGCTGTGTCACGTTTGTCACATGTGCTCAGTGTGAAATTGCTCACATCGTGAAGAGCACAGGGCCCTAACGTCAAATCTGTCAATATTGCTGTTCACTTATTATGGCCCAAACAGTGCTTACTGGAAGAAGCTTCAGTAGTTTATAAATTCTTCTGTTAAAAATGCCATCAGTATGTTTTGCAACAGTAAGACTGCGGAGGTCCTGAGACAGCTCACTGGTTTTACCCATCATGAGATGTTTCTTGTGTGACACCTTGGTAATGAGATACCGTTTTTATAAGCCATCAGTTGAACCAGCTATCATTTTTTACTAAGTGGCAGGATCTAATTACTGATAGATTTCAGCTGGTATCATGAATTTCCATGGCTTTTTGCACCTTCTTCATTTGTTCAACACTTTTTCACTGTGTTACTTCTCATTATTACACATAACTTAATTTATGTACATTTATGGTTGGACTTCTTTGCCTGCATGAATTGGATTGCTTGTTACTGACATCTGGTGAAAACTGTCACGGGTTTACTGACACAGAGAGGGGCCAGAAGGCTGCATTGACCCCTGCACTGATTAGAAGCACTTCACAATCATATTAAACAGTGCAGGTTTCTGCTAGCGGTGCAGGGGTTAATCTGAGAGCCCCTGCAGCGTTCCTGCTTTGATGGTCTCAGCAGTTCAGTGTTGGCCACTCCCCTCTACAATATATACTCGCCTCTGGCAATCAGAGATTGCCAGTGTTAGTTTCATACTGCCTGGTTAAGGAGTTGGAGGTGTTGATTATTTGAGGAGGCGTTTGGAGTGTTGTTCAGAAGACTGATGTTTTGGGATTTGTGTGCATATTCTGATCTTCTCCTATTTGTTTTTTCCTTCTTTTACTTCGGCGTGTTCCACTCTGTGCTTGTGAGTGCATATTTGCATGATTGGTATTTTAATTTCTCCCTGTACGTCTTCCCTTGTTAGTCAGGTTTGTGTATTCTTATGCACTACAACTTCCCACTTTCCTGGGTGGGGGAGGGGACAGATAAGGGCTGATTTAGGAGCTCAGCAAGGCACGAGGCCCTGACATCTTCACCATCAGAAGTAATATGGGGAGCAGGGATAGATAGGTTACCTCCAGCTTTAGGAATAGAAAAGGAGCCCATAGCACTGGGATATCCTGCAACAGTGCCAAAACCATTACTACACTGAAGACATGTAAAAATATTTTTCCTGGAATACCCAGAATATGTTCATTTTTGTAAGCTATTTTTTGTTGTCTAATTGCATCTAAAATAAAAACTAAAGTGACTTTGAAATAGGCCTATATTAAAAAAAATTGTACCATTTTGTCTTCAACTACAAAGCAAAACTACGTATCTCCATGGTAGCACACAATAAACAGTTGTTTCATATTTTCTTTTAAATTAATAGGGGTATATCTAAAAATCGAAATAAAGAGATAGTTCTAAGAGGGTTACTGCTTTTTATCATCCCATAGCTTCTTAACAGAGAAAAAAAGGATAAAGAAAGAAAGCTATGTGTCACATTCTTTATTCCTTTCCTTACCAGTTGTGTTTCTTTTTTTAAAAACTATCCACTGTTTCCATGCAGAAAACTATTTCAAGACTTTCACAGGTTTATAATCCCTGCTCGGAAAGTTTACACTGCAGTACCCAGGAACTAGAAACAAAATCAAGTGATATTCCATTATATCTTACTACGCACATTTTGTTTGCTGGGATCCTTTTATATGAAACTTGAAGTAATGGAAGAAAAAAATGTAATGTGTTTATTGATAGTTTGGGTAAGACATCTTAGCAAGATACTCCTAGCCTTTCATCTGTCATACATGCTTTCTAATTGTAAACCTATACCATGCCGTATGCTTATTTTAATGCATTAATCTAAACAGGAAAGAGCAGGAGATTATGATTTTCTATATGGAAAAAAAGTATATTGACACATATTAGACTCATATATACCAAAAGTACAAACTTTTAGCATTCACTGTGGGCATGGGGCCCTATGGAGACGTATGGCATGTTCTATTCATTTTGGTTCCCCATACCACCCCTCATGTTATTTTGAAGATAGCAGTATCTCTAGGCTGTAGCTATGATCCTATTATGCCTTGAATTTCAAAATGGGCAGAATAAATGTACGAGACTAAAGCGCACTACAAAAAATCTAGATAATTTCTCTGTCTCTGTACACTACCTCCCCAACAGTCCTGCATCCAGCGGGACAATCCTAACTTTGGCAAACTATCCCGGAAGATCGAAGGTATATTCCAAATTCAGCTGCATCTGTGTGGTCAGAATACAGATACAGCTGAATATAAAGATGGAGCATGGAGCCGACAGGTCCATCCTCCATCGTTCAGTCTATGTAAAGACTGAAGTCATGTCATGTACTTTTGAATCATGTGCTATTCCCATGTTACATGACTAGGCTGCATAGAAAAGGAGCAGGACACAGGCAAGTGGTATGTTTTGATGTAACAGAGCTGGGTGTGTTGATATTACAAAGCTGAGGGTGTGTTAATGTTGCAGAGCTGGGTGCTAATGTTGCTCATCCGTATATGTTTTAATGTTGCAGAGTTGTGTGCGTTGATGTAGGGGAGCAGTATGTTTGTTGATGTAGCAGAGCTCTGTGTGAGTGGCATCGTAATGTGTGTGGGACGCTCTGTAGGTGGGATTTGTGCAGATATCAGAATGTGGGGAGAATGTATTGAGAGAACTTTAACTATGTATGGTAGGCACTGTGGGGGTCTTATACTGTGTGTGGGGAAATATAGCATGGGGGCATCAAACTGGGGCACTGTGTGGGCATTATACTGTGTGGGGGCACCGTAGTGACAAGGAAAGAGATACTGTTCTATACTGTGTGGAAAGACTAATGGGCTTTAGTAGGAGAACATTTTTGTGTGGGCATCTGTAAAGGACTGGGTGAGGTTACGGTATTGACTTAGCATAAAATAAAAATTGCCACGCGACTTGTGTCCAACTATCTTTTCATTAAAAGTTGGGACATATGCATAAGGTGTCACAAATTCAAGTACACCTTGGGGGGGTTACAAGACGTCAATTGTACAGGAAGCAGCCTGGTAGAGACTAAGTGAAAACAGCAAGTGAAATTTGTTTATTATTTCATTTATTTTCTGGGATTCAATTAGATTGATCAGGTAGAAATTCCAACCAACCAAGTTTTTGTTCCTGTGGTATACACTGCGCAGTCATGTAGACAGTAGCAATAATTCACCTATTGCCAGCTCACACATTCAATGGAAAATGTCCATGGAGAACTTACAGCTGGTCAAATAAGTATTGACCACAAAATTAATTTTCTAAATAAATATATTTTTAAAGGTGCTATTGTCATAAAAATCTCACCAGATGTCGGTAACATCCTATCCAATCCACACAGACAAAGAAATCAAACCAGAGATGTCCATAAGTTATTTGTCATAATGAGAAATGACACAGGGAAAAACATTGAATACACTTACTGAAATGTATTTAATACTTTGTATAAAAACCTTTGTTGGTGGTGACAGCTTCAAGATGCCTCCTGTATGGAGAAATTAGTGCCATGCATTTCTCAGGTGTGATTTTGGCCCATTTTTCCACACAAACACTATTCAAATCCTGAAGATTAGAGTTGAGCAACTTTTGTTTTTTTAGGGTCGCGTTTCGTTTCGTGAAACCCGACTTTTCCAAAAGTCGGGTCGAGCAAGATCGTCCGATTATAGGGAAAAGTCGGGGTCGTCCCGAAACACGAAACCCAATGTAAGTCAATGGGGAATAAAAGTCGGCAGTGAGAGGAGGACAGGAAACACACCTACAGTGCCCATTTGAATGCCAAAAGCATCAATTCTTCTTACTTAAGCTTGTCAACCTTAATTAACTTCATAATACAAGTTACGCACTGAAAAATGGGGGTTATTTGGCTAAAGTTGTGGGGGGGGGAGGGCTGGCTGCAGGTTTTCATGTGCCCTGGGCGAAAGAGCGCCCCTTTAACACATACCACAACTCATCATGCTCCGATACGGCAGATAAATAGCGGTATAGTACAATGAAAAATACCTCACTTTTTACATCTCATGACGAGGCCCATCTATTTCTCCATACAGAATCATTGGTCCCATATAATGTTTGAAACAGTATATGATGAGCTCCACATAATGCTACAGTATATGTTGGTCCCCATGGATGAAGCTCCACTGTCTTATGGGCCCAAATAATGCTCCAAAAATAATGGGCCCCATTTCTAATGCTCTAGTGTATAATGGGCCCTGTAAATGCTGCTCCAGTGTCTGATGTCCACCTTTGGAATGTTCCAGTGTATGGTGGGCCCCATCTATCATTCTCCAAAGTATAGTGCTCCCCAAAAATTGCTGTCCCAACATTGAAAACAATCAAATAAGTCTCCTCGCTAGGGAATCCCTGTACTTGTCTGGACAGGTGCTGTAGCTTGCTTAACAGCTCGCCAGCCGTTCTCACGCCCAGTATGGATTGCACGTGATTGCACAAAGGTTAGAAAGGGTACCGTATCCCTGGATAACATGTATGGATAGCGTACACATTCAAAATATATGTCTCAGGAGGCAGGCTCAGACGGTGTCAGGCCCAGTATGGATTGCACGTGATTGCACAAAGGTTAGAAAGGGTACCGTATCCCTGGATAACATGTATGGATAGCGTACACATTCAAAATATATGTCTCAGGAGGCAGGCTCAGACGGTGTCAGGCACAGTATGGATTGCACGTGATTGCACAAAGGTTAGAAAGGGTACCGTATCCCCGGATAACATGTATGGATAGCGTACACATTCAAAATATATGTCTCAGGAGGCAGGCTCAGACGGTGTTAGGCCCAGTATGGATTGCACGTGATTGCACAAAGGTTAGAAAGGGTACCGTATCCCCGGATAACATGTATGGATAGCGTACACATTCAAAATATATGTCTCAGGAGGCAGGCTCAGACGGTGTTAGGCCCAGTATGGATTGCACGTGATTGCACAAAGGTTAGAAAGGGTACCGTATCCCTGGATAACATGTATGGATAGCGTACACATTCAAAATATATGTCTCAGGAGGCAGGCTCAGACGGTGTCAGGCCCAGTATGGATTGCACGTGATTGCACAAAGGTTAGAAAGGGTACCGTATCCCTGGATAACATGTATGGATAGCGTACACATTCAAAATATATGTCTCAGGAGGCAGGCTCAGATGGTGTCAGGCACAGTATGGATTGCACGTGATTACACAAAGGTTAGAAAGGGTACTGTATCCCCGGATAACATGTATGGATAGCGTACACATTCAAAATATATGTCTCAGGAGGCAGGCTCAGACGGTGTTAGGCCCAGTATGGATTGCACGTGATTGCACAAAGGTTAGAAAGGGTACCGTATCCCTGGATAACATGTATGGATAGCGTACACATTCAAAATATATGTCTCAGGAGGCAGGCTCAGACGGTGTCAGGCACAGTATGGATTGCACGTGATTGCACAAAGGTTAGAAAGGGTACCGTATCCCCGGATAACATGTATGGATAGCGTACACATTCAAAATATATGTCTCAGGAGGCAGGCTCAGACGGTGTCAGGCACAGTATGGATTGCACGTGATTGCACAAAGGTTAGAAAGGGTACCGTATCCCCGGATAACATGTATGGATAGCGTACACATTCAAAATATATGTCTCAGGAGGCAGGCTCAGACGGTGTCAGGCACAGTATGGATTTGACGGCCCAGATTACACAGCGGAGGAGCAGGGAGAGGTAAAGATTGCAAATGCTGGGGCCCTGCCAAAGCAAGGGGGGCCCACTCGTGGGCGTCGGTACTGGCACTGGGCCCCTCATAGTACAGCGGTGTGTCTGACGGCGGGTGTGCACCACCACCGTCAGAGACACTTGATTGCACTATGAGGGACCCTGTGCCAGTGCCCGCGCCCAAGAGTCGGCCTACCCACCTGTCCAGGGCAACGGCACTCGCACGGTGTCGTGCGGTAGGTGGTGACCCCGGCCATGGGGGGGGGAGGCAGCACAGTTAGGGAGTTTTAGAAAGTGGCATATGTTGATGTTGGACATTCAGCTGATGCAAAAGGCGAAATAGGTGAAGTACCAGGAAGAGGTGGACCAAAGCAAGCCATTTTTCTGTCACCCTATGTGTCATCAGGGGAAGGTGGGACAAAATCCTTGGAAACCCATGCGTGGTTCATTTTAATGAAGGTTAGATCATCCACATTTTGGGTTGACAGACGGGTCCTTTTTTCTGTCAGGATTGATCCAGCTGCACTGAAGACTCTTTCCGATAGCACACTTGCAGCTGGGCAAGCGAGCTCCTGTAAGGCATATTGGGCCAATTCAGGCCAGGTGTCCAGTTTAGCGGCCCAATAGTCAAAGGGGAATGACCTGTGTGGGAGAACATCGATATGGGAGGAAAAGTAGTTTGTAACCATAGTTGACAACTGCTGTCTCCTGTCACTTTCCATCGATGCAGTATTACCAGTTGTGTGAGCGGTATTTGAAAAATCAGTCCACAACATTGTCATGAAACCCATGTCTCCAACGCCACTTCTGCTGTGTGCACCACGAACACCTCTGCCAAGCTGCCCCCGGCCCGTACGGCTCGTGTGAGAACCATCACCGCTGCTGTGTGCTGGGAATGCCTCAAGCAACCGATTTACCAGTGTTGCTTGTTTATTAGCCAATATTAGGTCAAGGTTCTCCTGTGGCATGATGTTTTGTAATTTGCCTTTATAGCGTGGATCCAGGATGCTGGCCAACCAGTAGTCGTCATCGTTCATCATTTTGGCAATGCGGGGGTCCCTTTTTAGGATCCGCAAGGCATAATCTGACATGTGGGCCAATGTTCCCGGTGTCAATGATGCACTGCGAGTGCTGGGTGGAGGAGCACTTTCTGGCAAATCCACATCCCTCCAGTCACGCACAAACCCTGTACCAGACCTTGCCACGCCAACATTTTCACTTGCCCCACGAGATGCATCCTCCTCCCCTAAGTAATCATCCCCATCATCCTCCTCCTCTTCTTCCTCCACCTCGTCCAGGAGAGGTCCCTGAGCAGACAATGGCTGAATGTCATCAAGGATTCCCTCCTCCTCTTCCTCCTCATCAACATTGGCTGCAGACGCCTGCTCCTTAAGGTGCGTCAAAGTTTGCATGAGCAGACGCATAAGTGGGATGCTCATGCTTAGGATGGCGTCGTCTGCGCTTACCAGCCGTGTGCATTCCTCAAAACACTGAAGGACTTTACAAAGGTCTTTCAGCTTCGACCACTGCACGCCTGTCAACTCCATGTCTGCTCTCAAAGTGCCTGGCCGTGTATCCTCCCACAAATGCATTATGGCCTGCCTCTGCTCGCACAGCCGCTCCACCATGTGCAGGGTGGAGTTCCACCTTGTTGCAATGTCGATAATGAGGCGGTGGTTGGGAAGGTGGAGCAATCGCTGCAGCTTCTGCATACGAACGGAGTGTACAGGCGACCGGCGGATGTGCGCGCACAGTCTTCGCACCTTCTGGAGCAGGGCTGTTAACTCCGGATAATTTTTGAGGAAGCACTGCACCACCAGGTTCAAGGTGTGAGCCAAGCAAGGTATGTGGCTGAGTTTTGAAAGGGCTATGGCTGCCACAAAATTACGGCCGTTATCACTAACTACCTTGCCTGCCTCAAGATGTACACTGCCCAGCCATGACTCAGTTTGTCGCTTCAAGTACTCGGCCAGCACCTCGGCGGTGTGTCTGTCGCCCAAACACATCATCTGCAACACAGCCTGCTGACGCTTTCCACTAGCTGCTCGATAGGGGGACACATCATGTGCAACAGTGGCAGCTGCAGATGGAGTGCTCGTACGACTGCGCTCTGTGGACGAGCTTTCGCTTCTGGAGAAGGAGGAGGAGGAGGAGGGTCGAACGCCTAGAGCCAACTGTTTCCTATACCGTGGGCTAGGCAGCACTGTCCCACCACCGCTGTCCCCTGTGGACCCTGCATCCACCACATTAACCCAGTGCGCAGTGATGGACACGTAACGGCCCTGGCCATGCCGACTGGACCATGCATCAGTTGTGAGGTGCACCTTTCCGCTCACTGACTGCTTGAGTGCATGGACAATGCGGTCTTTCACATGATGGTGGAGGGCTGGGATGGCTTTGCGAGAGAAGAAGTGGCGACTGGGTAGGTCATAGCGTGGTACTGCATAGGCCATGAGTTCGCGGAAAGCTGTGCTTTCCACCAACCGAAAGGGCATCATCTCAAACGAGATTAGTTTGGCAATGTGGGCGTTCAAACCCAGTGTACGCGGATGAGAGACTGAGTACTTTCTTGACCTACTCATAGTGTCTGGGAGGGTGAGCTGGACTTGAGAGCTGCATATGGTGGAAGTAGCGGTGGACAGGGCGGACTGAGAGAGGGTTGATGATGGTGATGGAGTTGGTGTTCTTTCTGATGGCCTAGAATCAGTCTTTCGTTGATATAACAGTGGGATTCCCTGACTGCTGTGGTCTTGCAACGACACCTCAACATTTGCTGCTGTGCTAACCGGTGGGCTTACAGTGGGGGAAACAATGTAGCGTTGCTGACTACCTTCGTTGTGATCAGTTGCACATGTGGCACTTGAGGTTTGGTGTTGTGTCCACGCTTGCAAGTGCATGCTGGTTAAATGTCTAAGCATGCAACTGGTATTCAAATTTTTCAGATTTTTCCCTCGGCTAAAGGTCTTTGCGCACTTCTTACAGATAACCTTGGCCTGATCATGAGGATTTTGTTCAAAAAAGTGCCACACTGCACTCTTCCTACTTTGGCAGACATTTTGCGGCCTAGCACGCTGTGATCTTTTGACCCTCTGGACAAGCTGTCCAGCAACTCTTTTGATGTTTGGAACCTGTCTTTGGAGTGCTCCGGGCCTGCCAGATAACAGCTGTTGCGATGTCGATGTCTGCTGTGGATGCTCCTCATCTGAGCTATTGGAAGCAGCACCCTCTTCCCCCAATGGATGCCAATCTGGGTCAACAACTGGGTCATCCATCACCTCCTCTTCTATGTCATGTGCACCTTTCTCTGTGTCACCGTGTATGGTGGTATAGTGTGCGGGAAGGGGCACCTGAGTCTCATCAGGGTCAAAATCTGGCTCTGTACACTGCGAGGACAATGTAGTGCTCTGAGTGAATGTACCAGCAGAATCATCCATCAGCGGCTGTGCATCAGTGCACTCCATGTCAGATTCATCTTGGCCTGGGTAATTCACCATTTCACTTGATAATCCAGGCATGGTATGTGAAAACAGCTCCATGGAGTAATCAGTAGTATGGCCTGCGTCATCCTTCAATCTTGGTTGGGGTGAAGGACACAAGGAAAGGTGTGGTTCATGAACATGAGCCTCCAATGACGACTCAGTGCTTTTACTTTTTACAACTGAAGAAGAGGAGGTGATAGAGCTGGAGGCTGAGTCAGCAATGTAAGACAAAACTTTTTCCTGATGCTCTGCCTTTAAAAGCGGTTTGC
This sequence comes from Dendrobates tinctorius, assembly GCF_039654945.1. NCBI lineage: Eukaryota > Metazoa > Chordata > Amphibia > Anura > Dendrobatidae > Dendrobates > Dendrobates tinctorius. Next base: position 40,373,007 of record NW_027361917.1, read on the forward strand.
CAACTCCTAAAAAACTAAGCGTTCGAGGCCTTATGTAGCCAGACGATGACGCAGGGTCAGCACCTCCTGCATTCGGTCCTATTTTGCTCTTGCCACTACCATCAGATCCACCACCAACACCATCATTACCAGCTGCCAACCCCCGCCCAATTCCACGGCCTCTTCCACCAGCCTTCCTCATTTTTGGTAGAAATGTAGACAAAATCCAACAAACTATATAGTAATGTAAAACAAGGTACAAGGTGTCTATAGGACAGGGGAGATTTAGAATTTCTGCACACACTTGTGGACAGTGGACACTTTTGGATTGTGTGAGGCCCACTGATATCTGAGCGCTATGTGACACGCTCGATGGCACAGCTGCCTGTGACCAAAGTGACGAGAGGATAATGGAGATTTTGAATCTCTGCGCACACTTTTGGACACTGGACACTTGTGGATTGTGTGAGGCCCACTGATATCTGAGCGCTATGTGACACGCTCGATGGCACAGCTGCCTGTGACCAAAGTGACGAGAGGACAATGGAGATTTTGAATCTCTGCGCACACTTTTGGACACTGGACACTTGTGGATTGTGTGAGGCCCACTGATATCTGAGCGCTATGTGACAGGCTCGATGGCACAGCTGCCTGTGACCAAAGTGACGAGAGGATAATGGAGATTTTGAATCTCTGCGCACACTTTTGGACACTGGACACTTGAGGATTGTGTGAGGCCCACTGATATCTGAGCGCTATGTGACACGCTCGATGGCACAGCTGCCTGTGACCAAAGTGACCAGAGGATAATGGAGATTTTGAATCTCTGCGCGCACTTTTGGACACTGGACACTTGTGGATTGTGTGAGGCCCACTGATATCTGAGCGCTATGTGACACGCTCGATGGCACAGCTGCCTGTGACCAAAGTGACGAGAGGATAATGGAGATTTTGAATCTCTGCGCACACTTTTGGACACTGGACACTTGTGGATTGTGTGAGGCCCACTGATATCTGAGCGCTATGTGACACGCTCGATGGCACAGCTGCCTGTGACCAAAGTGACGAGAGGATAATGGAGATTTTGAATCTCTGCGCACACTTTTGGACACTGGACACTTGTGGATTGTGTGAGGCCCACTGATATCTGAGCGCTATGTGACACGCTCGATGGCACAGCTGCCTGTGACCAAAGTGACGAGAGGATAATGGAGATTTTGAATCTCTGCGCACACTTTTGGACACTGGACACTTGTGGATTGTGTGAGGCCCACTGATATCTGAGCGCTATGTGACACGCTCGATGGCACAGCTGCCTGTGACCAAAGTGACGAGAGGATAATGGAGATTTTGAATCTCTGCGCACACTTTTGGACACTGGACACTTGTGGATTGTGTGAGGCCCACTGATATCTGAGCGCTATGTGACACGCTCGATGGCACAGCTGCCTGTGACCAAAGTGACGAGAGGATAATGGAGATTTTGAATATCTGCGCACACTTTTGGACACTGGACACTTGTTGATTGTGTGAGGCCCACTGATATCTGAGCGCTATGTGACACGCTCGATGGCACAGCTGCCTGTGACCAAAGTGACGAGAGGATAATGGAGATTTTGAATCTCTGCGCACACTTTTGGACACTGGACACTTGTGGATTGTGTGAGGCCCACTGATATCTGAGCGCTATGTGACAGGCTCGATGGCACAGCTGCCTGTGACCAAAGTGACGAGAGGATAATGGAGATTTTGAATCTCTGCGCACACTTTTGGACACTGGACACTTGTGGATTGTGTGAGGCCCACTGATATCTGAGCGCTATGTGACACGCTCGATGGCACAGCTGCCTGTGACCAAAGTGACGAGAGGATAATGGAGATTTTGAATCTCTGCGCACACTTTTGGACACTGGACACTTGTGGATTGTGTGAGGCCCACTGATATCTGAGCGCTATGTGACAGGCTCGATGGCACAGCTGTGACAAAAGTGACTAGAGGATAAGGGAGATTGGATTGCTTTTAAAAAAGCAGTTTGCGGAGCAGTGGGTAAACAGCAATGCCAGCGTGTCAGGAAGCCTTAAAAGGCAGCCCAACAACCAACACCACTGATACACCACAATATAGCCTCCCCTTGCACTACACACACAGTGACTTGTGTGTTGTGCAGGCCAAATCGCTAGCAGCAGAAGCAGTTTTTTTGTCTTCTTCCCTGCCTAACGCTCTCCCTACAGAATCAGCAGCAACCTCTCCCTATACTAAGATCGGCAGAAGTAAGATGGCGGTCGGCGTGCACGCCCTTTTATACCCCCTGTGACGCCCACCAAAGCAAGCCAATCACTTGCATGCCCTTCTGAAAGATGGTGGTGACCCGTGCCTAGGTCATCACGTTGCCCACAGTGTCCATGGATCCTGATTGGCTGAAAAAGAGCGCAAAACAAACTTTTGAAACGCGACTTTGGCGCGTAAGTCGCCGACCTCGTGGCCGACCTCATCCTAGGGTCGGGTTTCGTTTCATGAAACCCGACTTTGCCAAAAGTCGGCGACTTTTGAATTTTTTCGACCCGTTTCGCTCAACTCTACTGAAGATTCCAAGGGCTGCTTCAGTAAACTCTGAGCTTTAGTTCCTTCCATAAATTTTCAATTGTATTCAGGTCAGGTGATTGACTGGGACATTCTAGCAGCTTTATTTTCTTTTTCTCTAAAACCAATTGAGAGGCCTACCCTCATTTCATTTTCATCATCCTGGTAAATGGCAGCAGATTTTTATCAAGAATGTCTCGGTACATTTGTCTATTCATTCTTCCTTTAACTATATGAAGTTTGCCAGTGCCGCAAGCTGAAAAACAGCCCCACAGCCTGATGTTCCCACCTACAAACAATACTGATGGTATGGTGGTTTTATGTGCCTTTTGGCCTCCACACATGGTGTGTATGACGGCATCCAAAAAGTTCAATTTTGGTCTCATTTGACCAGACTATATTCTCCCAGTATTTCACAGGCTTGTCTAAAAGTTGTTGAGCAAACTTTAAATGGCTTGGACATGCTTTTTGTTCTGAAATGGAGTCTTGCATGTTGAGCGTTAATACAGGCCATGGAGGTTAAGTGCATTACTGATTTTCTTTGAAACAATTGCACCTGCTGATTTAAGGTCTTTCTGTAGCTCTCCACAGGTGGTCCTTGGCTCTTGGACAACTCTTCTGATAATTCTTTTCACGTCTCTGTCTGGTCATGGCGTGTTCATGGTGAAATTATGTTCTTTCCACTTCTCCATTATGGCACAATCTTTCCACTTCTCCATTATGACCCAACAGTGCTCACTGGAACCTTCAGTAATTAAGAAATTCTTCGGTAACCAATGCCATCAGTATGCTTTCCAATAAGGCTGCAAAGGTCTTGATACAGCTCACTGGTTTTACCCATCACAAGAGGTATCTTGTGTGGCACCTTGGTAAATGAGACACCTTTTTATAGGCCATCAGTTGAACCATCTGATATTAATTTTCACTAAGTGACATGATCTAATTACTGATAAATTTCAGCTTGTGTCATGACTTTCCATGGCTTTTAACATCTCTCTTTCTTCATGTGTTCAATACTTTTTCCCGGTGTCATTTCTCACTATTACACATAATTTAGAGGGTATATTTGAGACTTTTATGAAAAATGTGCCTAGCACTGACAGGCAGGAAGTTGCTGCCTACCTGCCTGTTGTGCATGGTGCCATTCTTCTCTAGCACAGAACTGTCACAAACCGCTCCTGCTGGGGATTCAACTGCCTCTGCTGACATCACATCGACAGAGCGGCGAATTCTTTTCTCTGCTGACAGGGCGATACTTCCGACATCATTCTGATTGACAGCCAGATTCCCTCTGCCTAACTGGGGGAGCTGACTGTCAATCAGAATGATGTCAGAAGTCACGCTCCATCAACAGAGCCGGGTGGAAAAAAAGCTGCCGCTTTGTTAACGTAACATCAGCAGAGGCAGCTAAATCCCTGGCACGAGCGGTCTGTGACTATTCTGTGCTGGAGGAGAACAGCGCCGTGCACAACAGGCAGGTAGGTAGGAAGCACCTGCTTTATGGTGCTTATGCACATTTTTTGTTTTTCATAAAATGCCAGATATACCCTTTAATTTATGGACATATATGGTTAGATTTCTTTGGGTATGTGTGGACGAAGGGGCTAAAATCACATCTGAGCAATGCATGCAATTAGTTTCTCCATACAGGAGGCATTTTGAAGCTGACATCACTAACAAAGCTTCTGTAAGAAGTTTTAAATTCATTTCAGTAAACGTGTTCAAAAGCTTGTCATTTCTCACTATTACGCTACTTAATTTATGAACATCTACGTTTTAATTTCTCTGCCTTTGTGGATTGAATGGGTTGTTACCAACATCTGGTGAGAATTTCATGCACCATTAGAAAGATATATTTACTTAGAAAATTGGTGACTTGATCAATACTTATTTCATCTGCCGTTTGCAGACATAATACTGATATACTTCCACCATAGCTACAGTTGTGCTCAAAAGTTTACATACCCCAGCAGAATTTTTGCTTTCTTGGCCTTTTTTCAGAGAATATGAATGATAACACCAAATCTTTTTCTCCCCTCATGGTTAGTGGTTGGGTGAAGCTATTTATTGTCAAACTACTGTGTTTTCTCTTTTTAAATCATAATGACAACTCAAAACATCCAAGTGACCCTGATCAAAAGTTTACATACCCTGGTGATTTTGGCCTGATAACATGCACAGAAGTTGACACAAATGGGTTTGAATGGCTACTAAAGGTAACATCCTCACCTGTGACAAAAAGTTTTGGTGTTATCATTCATATTCTCTGAAAAAAAGCCAAGAAAGCACAAATTCTGCCGGGGTATGTAAACCTTTGAGCACAACTGTTTAAATGTTGAAATACATATAATTAGATTAAGTTAGTCATGAACATTCAAATAGCTGTGGTCACATTTCTTCATACATTTGAATCATGTGCATGAAATGACCTGTATTTTAGGCTTGGTGACATTTTCTAAATCACTTCAGACCTTGTCTTAGACCTGCCTTATTTTAATATATTTGTATTCTTAGTATAAGATTAATACAACTATTTAGGTCTAAGGTAATTTAAGGACAAACCTCATTCAACCTACTAATTTATGGTTTTTAAGTCTTGCTCAGTAATTTCCTTTTGGCTAGTCTCATCTAGGGAAGTGGACTCAACATTATGGTGGAAGGACAATCATGGCTGTCTTTTTAAAACCTATAATAGTATACTAATAGTTCCATACATGCTAACATGGGTTTCTATTACTATATATATTTTTTAAAGGATTGCTCAATAGGAAGCTTTCTTAACCTTATATAGATGAGAAAATAAATAATATTGCACAAAATGCCATAAATATAAACTTCTCAAAATACATATTTTTTGATTCTTCACTTTTCCCTCATTGTCACTGTTTAGCTGTCCAACAAATCTGTATCCATTAATACACCTATGTAATAATGTGCCATCAATGGGTACATCAAGAAGGACAACAAGCCTGAGTGCGCCAGTCGTCAGTTAAAGAGGTTGCCCGCTACCCCCGGGATAGTGTAGCAGAGTGTATCTTTTGAGAATCCACCAGTACACAGGAGAACTTCACTGAGCAAGTTATCTTGAATAAACAGCATTTACGTCTTATGGGTAAACATGAGATAAGAATTCAGAAGCACACAGCCCATGCTACTGGCATAATATAGTCAAAAGTGAAAGTAAAACTGACATCAACAAGAAGGCTTCCCTCTCCACAATACTGCAAACATATAACTTCACACTATCACCATCTGCTGTCAGGCTAGTGTAAAGTCCTCCTTTACATAAACAATAAGTCCATTTCTGTTGCATATGCCAACAGACAGGTCATCAAGGTCTGATCAGTCGGGGTCCGACACCCGGCACTATATGGTCTCAATCACATGCCCATTTTGTCCATGGAACGCATAGGTACCCATTATAATCAATGGTGCTATTAACATGTACGTGTTTATTCACGGACAGTATGTCCATCTAAAACTCACGGACACGTTTGTTTTGTTTCCAGCAGAATGGATGAAAAAGACAGATTCAAGGCTCTGGGTCCATAAAAACCACGTACAGCATAAAGACAGCAATCGTGTGCCATCCATGTACTGACCGTGATTAAAATTGTACAGAATAGGAGAAGCTTTGTCATTTATTGGTAAAAACGTACATAAGGACTATACACTGAGGACATGCTGATCCAAAACACTGCTGACACACTACCATTTTTTGCGTACATGAAAAACACAAATGTCTGCATGAGGCCTTATGCAAGTAAGGTCAACACAAAACTGCAGCTTCCTTTGAATGGCCGACAGTCAAATGAGATGTCTTATAAAAGGGTAAACCAACGTGTCTGGGGATTAGAAAAGAGTTAGCATTGAATCAAATACAACTCTTAAAGATATCTCCAGCAGTTTTTTATTTTTCCATTTTCAGCCATTTTATTCCTTAAATACCGGTACTCCTTTAAAATACCGTAAAATTAAGATCTCGTGTTTACTATATTCAACACAATTGTGAAAATTCTTCTTGTTTTCTTTAAGTCAATACAATATAAAAAATCGAATATATTCAAGTTCTGAAGGAATGCTCAGTATGTAAGACCCTCAGGCTGACGGGAATCTACAAGATGTAGACACTGTGCATATAAAAGGAAAAGACGAAAAGGGAAATGATAAACCAGAGAACAATAGTAGCAAGGTCAAGAAGAGTCTACATATTGTTTTCTTCCGACAGACTGTTTCAAGATAAAAACTGTGTCTGATAGTTTTGCAAAATGATAAAGAATCTGGTCCGGATTATATATTAATGGAGCCTTAAGAGAAGAAACACTTGCAGATCATAGTTATGGCATCTACACTCTTATTCACTGAAGCAATGCTGCAATCCATGAGTGAAACCTAATGGACAGGAACGAGGTCTTACAGTATTTCAAAATGTGACCTGCTCTTTTTACTGACCATCGACTATGAGCCCATATTGTATGGCAACTGTCTTAAATGAGTGTACCACATCTCATATATCTTTATAGAAAAGAAGCAAAAGGCTAAACTACAAGATGACATGATTAGTTTAAGATGTGATTCCAAGGCTGGATGTGATTTCCTAAATCAGTTTACATCTTGCTCTGGGGACAGTCTTGTTTTGGCAGCGAGCGCTTCTAAATAATTATTTCAAGTACCAGGTTTCTAGCCTTTATTTTTCCAAGCAAGCTAAATCCCTGTATAAGCACTTTTTGCTATACCATAGGTGTATATCTCCTTTTACTCTGCGGGCCTTTGGAGGCCGCATTGTTAAATTGCTTTGCTTCAGTAGGCCCTCAATAACATGTTAATAAGATAGATACTTTCCTACTATAGTCTATTTTACATATAGAACACATTCCGTCTTCTTGTCTTTCGGTTGTTTGGTTGTATTTTCGGTATTGCACTGTTGGGCCATTGGCATTGGCCAAAATAATTGCATACCAATGGTTTGCACAAAAAATATTGCCAGACAATCAGGAATAACAGTGGAAAATCTGAGTTTTGACTGACAGTTATCTGTAGTTTATGCCCTAATGACAGCTAAAGTGAGAAGATGACATGGTATCATTGTCGTCACCATGTCCATAGCACTCAATATGGCTCCGTAGTCATACTCAACATCAGCGTCTTCAGTCAGCAGAACATGGAGGCGATCCATCAGAAATGAACCCCTGTGTTCTCTGCAGCATTTCTGTTTGCTTGAGGAACATGAAGAAAATACCACACAATGAAACTTTGTGGATCCTTTCTAGGTTTAGTGTTTCTTTGAAGAACTTGTCCAGGTTTGGGATGAAAGTCTGCAGTCACTCTATGTGACTACAGATTTCTGAATCCTTACAGTGTGCGCACCACACACTGTCATGATTCTCTGGTGCTAGTGGCAGTCAATTGGCCACAAATATATGATATACATACATTTCCAGCCACATTCCAACTAGACATGTGCAGCCTGGCTCAACAGAAGTGAATTGAGTAAGGTCGGGCACGTCTAGTCGGCACATGTCCACATCTATGCAAATCGCATACTTGGGGGTCACATGACTGCACGCTCTCGCCACCGGGACAGGAAAATTCCTGACAGCGTGCGTTGTGCGTTGTGAGGATTCAAAAGTCTGCAGTCACATAGGGTCCAAACCTGGACAACCCCTTTAATGCCTTTGCGCTGTATACCAATAACTAAAGTCACTAATTTCAGTTCAATATTCTAAGATTTCTGAATACTTCACTCTTACTCAAGGATCACACTGAGTTTTCTCTCATAACTAAACTACTAAGCATATGCATCGTCTCAGCAGGGCTTCTCATATCCCCAGTAATTACAGTGCTATGTATAGTGTACTTTTAAAGTGCATTAAGACAAGTAACTATGATATAAAATATAGATGACTAGCACTTCGCAGTTTACAGCCTGTGTCTTCTCTGCTCGTATGGATGACAGTGTAGGGAGAAGTTAGACACAGGACCACTTACAGGCTGTATCCGATCCAGCTGGCTCTTGTACTAGAATAAATACAGGATGTTTTGAAACATTTATATGGTTCTGGCTATTGAACAAAAAGATTTCTCCACCAGTTGTTCAGCGGAAAAAAGAAAATCATGGGATTAGTCCGAAGCCATTCTATCCAATTCCAAATTCCTTTATTTTATTCACAGGGAAATACCTGAATAATCAGTTTTTTCTGCCTGGCGTTGGGTTCTTACTACCGATGGTACCTTGCCAATTTCTCTTCCACAAGCTAGAAGGTAGAACACTAGGTTTCTTTGGGTTTGCAGTAGGGCAATCCTGGGGTGTGAAGTTTAATGGACTAGTCATTGTTTGTGGGCACTTTGCCTAAAAGTCATCTGCATGATTTCCAATAGCACAGGACAGGTTTAAAGGTGACAGGACAGGTTTTGAGACCAGAACAACTTATGACAAATGGAGATCAATAGCAAGTCACAAAACGTGCTGTTTTGGTAACAGGTCAGGTCTCCATTGTTTAGATACCAATGTGGTATCAAGTTTCAGAATGTTTAGGAAAAAAAGTAAGAAAATTATAGGTTATCCTAAGAGGAAGAGTCAGGGCACCTTCGTGTAATCACGGGTAGCATTAGTACCCCCTTCATCACTCTGGGTGAATTCTCCCTTTTTTGAATCTTGGCTGTAATCGTCAGCAATAAATTAATTTTCTTTTTAAAGAGACTGTCCAGCCAGCTGATCCAAAATATCAGTCAGTACATGATGAAAGCCTGCTTTGTATTTTCCGTGGATCTTGCCAGTTGACTGCATTTTAGTTCACTGCCATAACTGATCTGTGACTACTGTCAGTTACAGTGTCTACAGAGAGTCTGAGGTAGACTGTGACTCGCCCACTGTCTCATCATTGGCTGCAGCTCTCCCACTACAGACTGGCTGCAGGGTATAAACAGAAGCTCCCTAGGAAGTGACTACATAAAGGACTGGTTCCCAGTACAGCAGGGATAGAATACAGATAAAGTACAGATTAAACCACCAGTACGTAAAAGTCAACTGGAACATTTATACTGAGACAAATAAAGTTTTCAAAAAAGGAAACCTAGAAGATCGCTTTAAAGTTGTAGCTATATGGTGACTTAATGTCCCACCAAAGTCGCAGTCACGATGTGACTACCTGTTAGGGCTGGCGGAACGCACCAAATAATAAAGATGGTAATAAGGTGCGTTCGCAGCCCGAGGTCCACCGTGCAGGGGTGGTAACCTGCTGCTCAGTAATGGCGGATGCTATATGGCGGTATACTATAATGACACACGCAGGTTATCGTCACCCGGTGTGTACGGGGGCGGACTCTGTTGCTTCACAGAGCCGCACTATCACTGATTGTGCTCACAGAGCTCGGCTAAAAGAGCGCACAGTGTACGGCCACAGAACGCTACCCCAAGGACACGGGGTTAGAGTCCCTCTAGGCCCACTGAGCGCGTGGCATCGCTGCCACAAGCGCCACTAAAGACGCTGGCAGTGGAGTGTGGAGCACGTGCACTGAGGCGTGCTGGATCATTGGTGAGGACCAATGTCTGACTCAAACCCTGATCTACCTACACCTAAGCCTGGGCGCTAGCAGGCTAGGCTGCACAACACATGCGTACCAAGGGTAGGGTTTTCATAATGAGTCAGTCACCAGATACATTCATACGTGCATACATCTCTCACACCTTATAGTCTGTAAATACAGTCTATCCTAGCGCATGAGCAAGCAGCCATGCGAACCTTTTATAGCAACGGGTGTCCGGGACCTTCCTGGCTTCTCGGATGGGCCAATCTGAACACGAGCAGGACCTGAGCACGTGACCTTCGATCTCCAATGGGAGATCACTCCACAGGCATGCTCAGTGGCCCGATATGAGGACTTAGTCCCTGGAGAATCTCGCTGCTGAGCAGCATGCATTGTCATAGCTGTGCCAGAGGTGGTAGCAGCAAGCAAAACCATGGAGTTGGCCTGGGCAGAGCGCCGGGACCGACGAATCTGCTGAGCAGGCTCCACTGCGGCCGAAGAAGAATGGGAGACCGCTGGGTGCAAGGCTCTGGATTCCTGCTGTGCAGTGGCAGGAACCCGACGCCTAACACTACCATTATGTGACTGCATATGAGGATATCACTGATATGTTTCGGTTGTTGTAAATGTCTAACGCAATGGAGGTTTCAACTCACGTAGCCCAGCCTTATACAGATTACTAGGATATTTAAGACAGCCCTGTCATGATCCAGGATGGGATTTTGTATTTATCCCGTCTTGGTCAGACAGGGGTTAATTGTATCTGCCTCTCTCTGGTATTTAGGCGGCTATTTAGTTGCCACATGACCTAAGTCCGGCGTCAGTGATAGTTCTGGTCCCTCGGCTTGAGCAGCTGACCTAGGTTACTCTGTTGGTAATCGTGTTTCTCTGTATGTATGCCCGCCGTTGTGTGTATGACTCGGCTTGTTCTCTGACTTGAGTTTCTGTCCTCCATTTTGGTACTGTTTGCTTGCTCCGGGTTTCTGATCCCCTGGCTTGTCTCTGATTACTCTTCCGTTTTCTCCCCGGTACTGCGCGCACATCTGGTTTTGACCTATTGGCTTGCTTCTACTTGCTGTGACCTCTGGTACTTCGTATGACTGTTGCTGACCCGGCTTTTCACATTTTTGCTGCCACCTGGTGGTAGCCTTGGCTGCTGCAGTGCAGACCTGCACTGGGAGTGTGCAATCCCTCCTGCTCTGTTGCCAACAGGTGGCGCACAACACAAACCTGCATTGCAGCAGCATGACAAATCCTCCATGCAGGCAGAATGACCCTCAAAAATCTATATATTGTAGTTTTCCAAGCAAGAAATGTTCAGGGATTTCCTTTTTTTTGACACATGAAACAATGCTCTATAGCTAATCATCACCATACAATGCCCCGGTAAACACACTGGGAACTGGTGATCTGTCTGAATGCAGAAGTCAGTATCGGCCTTTGATCACTTCAAACAGTGTGTAAATGTCAAATGTCAAGGGTGTTTGGGATTTCATCCAGGCACGCAGCCTATACATTATTTCGGATAGACATACCGGACATATGCATTTTTTGCAGATAATCTCTTCCCAACCAAGTAAAATAAATCATTCGATTATTCACAAATTAAATAAAAATGTTTGGACTGAGCCATGGAAAACTGTATACTGGAGCAATAGAAAAAGTTTAAAGACGGCTCTGCTGGGTGTGGGAGCAGAATACATCATGGGTCTGGCATTCTCAGGAAATTCCTGCAACAGCACAATGATTTTCAATCAACTGCTCCACGCATTTTATACACTCACACACACTTATTTGCACTGTTGTTTTCGCTAGCTAAAAGTGAAAAGTTTTAGATCACAATCTATCGCCATACAAAGCATTAATGCAGAAATCGAGTACGGTAGTTGTTCAACACCCTCCGGTCTGCCTCAAAGATCTCTCACAATTTTTCCCACAATACTGCAATAAACAGTGACCTATATATACCTATGAAAAGACAAAGTAACATAAGACAATCCAACACTACTTGTCGGGTAAATTTCAAGGCTGGCAGATGTATATAGAGACATGCAGTATGCATCTTGTTGCCGACACAGTTGCATATGAAGCAAATCATCCAGGACTTGTGGCAAAAATATGTTTTTCTCTTTATGCAAATCTTCATTAAAAATTCAGCCTCATAGTTCCATAAACACATTCAATAATGCCCACACGTTCTGAACTCAAAATTAATTCTTGTTCACAGCGCCACTATGGACAGAATAGTACACATGTTAAAATACAAAGGAACCAATCACATATGTACTGATTAGAATTTACATTTGAAAAACGTCACCGATTTGAGCATATAAGAAGTATTACACTATTATTAATGCAGCCACTGGGATCAGATTTCTGTCCAACTGCTACACTGATGCCTCCACTCCCATCTACTAGAAGATCCAATATAAACTTATCACTCTCCACAGTTCTGCACCGCTCTACATCTCTTCCCTCATCTCTGTCTGCCATCCTACCCGTCCTCTTCGTTCCACTAATGACCCAAGACTCACATCCTCTTTTATCTTAACCTCATACACCTGTCTCCAGGACTCCTCTCGTGCTGCACCAGTTTTCTGGAATGATCTACCCCAGACAATCCAGTTAATTCCTAGTACTCACAGTTTCAAGCATGCCATAAATACACTTTTCTATAGACAGGCCTATCACCTCACCTTTTTTTTGTCTCCCCTATTTCATAATAGATTGTTAGCTTGCGAGCAGGGCCCTCACTCCTTTTGGTATGCATTGAACTATGTGTTAGTCTATCATATCTTATCTTATTTGTACATGTACTCTATGAATTGCGAAATCTGCTGATATATTGTCAAAATCTCAAATATCAAAATCGTATGATTTTATGTTCACACTAGTATAAAATGTGGATAAATTCCTTAGTGTTCATAATATTAAATGACTACATGTGTAAAAACTTACATATATTGAAAAGAAGTAAAAAACACTATTCACCTACAGAAAGTCATAACCATCTACTTGTGCCACAGAGACCCAATGAGGAAGGGAGCAAAATACAAAATGGATCTGGCTACTAGAAAGTTGGCATGAAGTTTGACAAGTTTGAGCCCTATCTGCATACAATACACTGCATTGTGTAAAAACATAACATATAGCAATAAACTACAATCATCCTTGGAAAGATAGAAGTGGTCTACTTGTAAGTTATCATGCTCGCTAGCATTTTACTTGCCTGGGGAGCAGAACACTCTAACCACAGATAAACTAATGGCAAAAATATCTCATATTGTGCCGGAGGGAAAGATGGTATCTCTATGATCATATAATTGCACTAAAGGTGGGAGTGTCAACACTCCTGAACATAATAATAATAATAATAATAATAATAATAATAATAATAATAAATATCTACAAAAAAGAGAATATGTGTCAGAAACTGATTTTAATTATTAAACAAAATATAGGTGCTACATGTCCTTAAAGAGTAGCATTCACCAAGCCGGGGCCGGCCTTTTTATTTAATAAAAGAGTGGGCAGCCCCAGACTGGTGATTTGACTGAATATAAGCTATTGCAAAAAAAGTACTAATAAGTGCCCTTAAAGGGAGCCTGTCAGCAGGACATTTGCTGGGTGTTTCTTGGGCGATATTATGTGTGGCGCTATGTGGCGCTGCTGGGGAGGTCTGTCGTTCTGCACTCTCATAGGCGTCATGTCTGGCTCGTGGCGCTGCTTCTGGGGTAATAAGGGAGTTACTATGGACTTAATATGGGTGCTGCCTAATGGCATCTATTCACTGGTGAGGCACCATCATTACTATGGATTAGTGGTTGAGGCCCATATAGAAAAAGTTTGTGAATCCCAAGTGTGAAGGGTTAAAGAAGAAACAGTCATACCTTTGAGAAACGGGCATTTATCCATTTTGTGAAAGTTTTCTTCTGTACATCATTATGTTCATCTGATAAAAAATAGAGATACATATTAGCACATGGTTTTTATCTTTTTGCTTTTAAACGTACATTTCTGTTCACATACAAAATACACCATTTTTTACACAATTTTACCCTTCTTGATAGAATTGGGGAAAACTTGCTGGGACTCCTACTGATCCCGGGAACGGGGCTTTGTCTATGGTACTGCCATTCATCGTGTATGGTTGGCTATACTATTGCCAGTGATGGCAGGGGTAAACAGTCAGCAGTGTTTGGCAATCCCAAAGAAACTGAATAATGGTGTAATACTCGACCTCTGCATTATTCAGACAGGGCTGTTTTTGGAATCAGTGGGAGTCCCAATAAGTAATCGGACTCCCAGCAATCAATAACTTATCCACCATTCCCTTTAAAGTGTTTTCCATATACTCATTAATCCATCAGCTACATCGTCATAAGCAATCAATCAATAGATTTGTGTCCGACTGTAAGAAGAAACGTAAAACATCCCAAAAATAAAAAATAAAGTAATATTACTCTTGGAAACACTTGAAATAACTCTGTATGGATAACTTGTCTTTGACTGTCTTCAGGGTTAAAAAATAGCATGTGTCCCACCGCCACACTGCACCACATATGGAAAAGGAATTTCTGCTCAGAACAAATAACTATTTGTGTTAATTAGGCATTTGTAATCCAGAGGGCAAAATTCCCTGAATTCCTTATCAGCAGATCTGCCTACCAGTACAAGACTAAATTCTAACATATTTCAACAAAAAAATGACCTTGTGACTAACAATGAAAATAAAAAGTGTAAAAAATTATATTGCTAGAGAACGCAAAATAGGTAATCCTAATGAAAGAAATGTGCCTAAAAAATAAAACAAAGCAACTTGCAACAATATGAGCTAAACATTCAAATGCAAAGAGAAATGACGCAGTAGAAATCCTTCTAAAGTGCTACGGAATACGTTGGCACTATAGAAATAAAATTATTATTATTTGTCCCCATACAGTGCCAATGTGGGGCTAAACGAGAGTCAGTCCAACATTGATGCAGCTCATTTTGTGCAGTATATTTCCCCTGGTAGAGTGCTGACGCCCATCTCAGCTGACTCTCCCATGCACAGGAATTCTCGTTCAGACCTCATCTTCCTCATCCATCAGTTGGCCGGTGCCACCATACACATTATGTTGTGGGCCAAACCTGTTGATATCAGCGGATTCACATGACATTCGTCTAGTCTGTATGAGGGTCTTAGGTCTATGTGAGAGGTCACTCATTGTCAAGTCCCTTTTTCAGTCGAGTGGGTTAACTAAGAAATGTACAGCCTTTCTTTTTCAACACAGTTTAGATAGGATTAGATCTGACTTATCAGTCAAATGACACTTTGTTGGCTTTATATTTATTACTACATTTTTTAGAAATACTGTAAAAACTGGAAAATGTTTCTGGCAACTATGGTAAATATTTGCGACGTACTTTGAATTGAGCTTAGTACATACAGTGGAACTTCCTTAAGGTCACCACGAATATTAACTGTAAAAAATGGTCTTCAAGGTGGACAGACTGCTCAACAAAAATGGTTAAAATATAAAGAATTTATATATATATATATATATATATATATATATAAATGTTAGACGTCAGGATTCCCCCTCTGCACAGGAGGAATAATAATAATAATAATAAATTTTATTTCTATAGCGCCGACATATTCCGCAGCACTTTACATTTCAGAGGGGATTTGTACAGACAATAGACATTACAGCATAACAATAATCACATACAGTAGATTATAACAAAATACCAAGAGGAATGAGGGCCCTGCTCGCAAGCTTACAGTCTATGAGGGAAAAAGGGAGACACGAAAGGTGGCTGGTAACAGTTGCCCTAGATGATGATGATGTTGATGTATCTGTGCCGACTGAACCCGCCAACCCTTTCTTTGAAATGGTAGATGTGTCCACAGGTACCGAGGTGCTCAGCCCCGTCACTCTGCGGAGTGAGACGGCTGAGGAACCCCTGGCAGGAGCAAGCAACGGTGCTCAAGGAAATGGGGAGGTGCATGGGGACCATGAGGAAGGTAATGCCATGCAGCTGACCAGTGCCACCGAGGAAGGTAACTGGCCCATAAGTAGCACTGCTCCTGAAGTGTTGGGGGTGGATGGGGAGGTAGAGCCCAGGGCAGCACCAGCTGGTGGGTCTGTAGAAATCCCCAGGGAGACAGCATACATAGCAGCTGTCACACGCAGTCAGAGTGCCCAGATCGCAGGTAATGCACTGTCTTCTGGACCCTCTGCTGCTACAGGAGAGACTGAACCAGAGGTGAACCCAGAGCCGGTTCCAGAGGGTCCCAGTAAAGAGGGGACCCTGACGTCACTTCTGGCAGCCTCCAGCATGGAGTTCCAGGCTGCTCTGCACTCAGATGCCAGCCTGGAGAAATTGAGAGGTCTCGCCAAGACGCCCACCTCCGAGTCTGATAAGGAGAAGGTGTTCTGGGAACGAGGAAGGTTGTACCGGGAGACAGTACCCAGAGATCCTAAAAAGGAGTGGTTGAGGGAAAGACAGCTGGTCGTCCCCTATCAGTTCAGAACCGAGTTGTTGCGGATTGCCCATGAGATTCCACTCGCTGGACACTTGGGGATCAGCAAAACAAAGGCACGGCTGTCTCAACACTTCTATTGGCCCAAGATGGGGACAGATGTAACACACTACTGCCGCTCCTGCGCCACCTGTCAAAAAGTGGGTAAGGCGGGGCCTGCTCTTAAGGCTCCCCTTATTCCTTTGCCGGTGATAGAGGAGCCTTTCCAGAGAATTGCGGTGGACATTGTAGGACCGCTGTCCGTCCCCAGCAGCTCCGGAAAGCGATACATTCTCACCGTGGTAGACTACGCTACCCGGTACCCAGAGGCAGTAGCTCTGTCTTCAACCAGGGCAGATAAGGTGGCTGACGCACTGGTGACCATCTTTTCAAGAGTAGGATTTCCCAGGGAGATGCTTACCGATCAAGGGCCCCAATTCATGTCTCGCCTAATGGAGGCTCTCTGTGAGAAAATGCAGGTGACGCACCTGGTATCGAGTCCGTATCACCCACAGACTAATGGCTTGTGTGAACGCTTCAACGGTACCCTCAAACAGATGCTCCGCATACTGGTTGAGACCCAAGGGCGCGACTGGGAGCGGTACCTCCCACACCTGCTGTTCGCTTACAGAGAAGTTCCGCAGGCCTCGACCGGGTTCTCCCCCTTCGAGCTCCTGTATTTCAGGCGAGTCCGGGGACCCCTTGGGTTGATAAGAGAATCCTGGGAAGATGAGCCAAACCCCACAGAAGTGTCCATCGTGGATTATGTCATGCGCTTCCGTGACAAGATGCAGACCTTGACGCAGTTGGTGCATGACAACATGACGCAGGCTCAGGCTGACCAGAAGCGCTGGTACGACCAGAACGCCCGGGAGCGGACCATCCAGGTGGGTCAAAAGGTGTGGGTGCTGGTCCCTGTACCAACGGATAAGCTTCAGGCAGCCTGGGAAGGCCCGTACGTCGTCCACCAACAGCTCAACCCGGTCACCTACGTGGTCACGCTTGACCATGCTCGGGGTAGGCGCAAGGCCTTTCACATCAACATGCTGAAGGCGCACTACGAACGTGAAGCTTGCGTCCTACCGGTCTGCAATCTGCCAGAGGATGGGGAGGAAGATCCCCTCCTGGACATGCTGGCCCAGGCCAAGGCTGATGGGTCCATTGAGGACATGGAGATAAGTGGTTCGCTAACCGTATCCCAGCGGTTGCAGTTGATGGCCACCCTGGAACCCTTCCGGGTCGTGTTCACCAACCAACCGGGGAGGACGGAGTTAGCGGTTCATGAGGTGGACACCGGGAATCACGCCCCATTATGGCGAACACCCTATCGGATCTCTGAAGCGGTGCAACAAGTCATGCGCCAAGAGATCGATGAGATGTTAAGGCTGGGGGTGATTCGACGGTCAAAAAGCGCGTGGGCTTCACCTGTAGTCCTCGTGCCTAAAAAGGATCGAACCACGCGGTTCTGCGTGGACTACAGGGGGCTCAACGCCATCACAACCTCTGATGCCCACCCAATGCCGCGCATCGAGGATTTGCTTGAGCGGTTGTCGAAAGCCAAGTACATATCCATCATGGATTTGAGTCGGGGTTACTGGCAGATTCCCCTGAGCCCTGAGGCGCAGGAGAAATCTGCCTTTATCACCCCCTTTGGACTTTACGAGTCCACAGTCATGCCCTTCGGCATGAAAAATGCCCCTGCCACTTTCCAGCGGATGGTCAACCACCTGCTTCGGGGACTGGAGGAGTACGCGGTGGCGTACTTAGACGATATTGCCGTCTTCAGTTCCACCTGGAAGGAACACCTTCAGCACCTCCAGGAGGTGCTCAAGCGTCTTCACCAGGCAGGCCTGACTATCAAGCCGGGAAAGTGCCAGATGGGCATGCGCGAGGTCCACTACCTGGGGCACCGGGTAGGCGGGGTTTCATGAGTCCGGAGCCAGAAAAGGTGGACGCAATCGTGTCCTGGCCCACCCCCAGGACCAAGAAACAGGTGAAGTCCTTCTTGGGCACTGCAGGGTACTATAGGCGGTTCGTGCAGGACTATAGCGCCCTTGCCAAACCCTTGACTGACCTCACCAAGCAGAGGCTACCCCAAACAGTCAATTGGACAGATGACTGTGAGGCGGCTTTCCAAGCCTTGAAAGCAGCCCTGTGCAACTCTCCAGTGTTGAGAGCAGTCGACAGCAGTCGCCCGTTTCTGGTACAGACCGATGCCAGCGAGTTTGGCCTCGGTGCTGTGCTTAGCCAGGTCGACTTGGGGGACCAAGAGCACCCCGTGTTGTACCTGAGCCAGAAACTTTTGCCGAGGGAAGTGGCATACTCGACCATCGAGAAGGAGTGTCTGGCCATGGTGTGGGCACTGCAGCGTTTGCAGCCCTACCTGTATGGGCGCGCCTTCACGGTGGTAACCGACCACAACCCTCTGAGCTGGTTGCACACAGTGTCGGGAACCAATGGAATATTGCTCCGCTGGAACATTGCTCTTCAACAGTACGACTTTACTGTAAAACACAGGAAGGGCAGTGAAAACGGCAATGCCGATGGGTTGTCCCGCCAGGGCGAACCCGCGGAGGTGCGCATGGCCGATTACCGAGAGGTAATGCCTCCTTAGTGCCCTCTTAAGGGGGGAGGTGTGATATACAATGTCTGCAAAATATGTTTTTCTGTTGGAACTTTCTAGAAAATCCAGCACCTTCCCCCCTCCTCTTTTCGCCCATGGCTCACTCACACACTGACCAGTGCCCCCCTGCCTGGGCTAGCTCTGAAACCTTAAACCAACTTCCTCTTGAAGAGCAGGGGGAAGGGATCCCTTTGTTCGGAAAAACACAGGCTGTATGCCGGTATATGGGAAACATAAAAATAAGTCAAATTACGAAAACCATACACAGAAGAGATATAACAATCATATTTTTGGGATCTGCGCGATCCCGGCATCCTTACGGCGCCTATGGCGTAGTTCTCAGACTTACAGAACCTGAAATATGGGTTCCTTCTAAACGGCGGGTCAGAACTACTGCATATTTGGTCTGGAATTATTGTACTCCACAAACCACAAACAATGATGCCATATATATGTCTGTGCGGGCTTCCCCCACTAAGTTATGATTATTATAAGTTTTAGTAAGATTTCTACCTAGAGAGTTAGAGAGGTGGGCACTCTCCAGACTGCCCCTTTCGGTGATGTCACACACCCGGGCTATAAGGTACCCCTCCCGTACAGGGAGGTCAGAAGAGCTCCAATCCTTGTGCTGAGCAGAACCCAGATGAGTGGAGACGTGCAGCTCCGCCTCCACCCCCCTTAAAGCCACATGGGATGCCTAACAACAACTGACTAAATGTGAGTGTACCTTCTTCTTTCATCCACTTTGCTTTATACTTGTCTAATGTACATATTTTATGTCTCAATTTTATAGCAACTTTTATCTGTAATCACTGCCCTACTTTTTCGGGGAATAAATGATATAATTATTTTGATCTGTCTCCATGCTCTAAGACTCGAACTATACGCCTTTGTTAGATAATCACTACTAATTCAAGGGGTTTGCCACGGACCCTCTTAATTTAACACTGTGAATTAAGTAACCGTGACTGGTGGCAGTGCGTTGTATACGGCTATTGCGGCTTGCTGGCAGTACAGAAGGGTCTTATATTGCTGAATAAGGGGCTGCGGCCACAGCATTGATAATTCCCTTACTGCAGAAGCCCAATTGCCGGTTCACAACAGGCAGTCCATCCGGCGACTAATTATCCTAGGTGCAGTTCCCTGACTGACCTGAGGGTAAGGGGGCGCCGGAGAGCTGCGAGTTCCAAAGTGGAACTGAGAAAGTGGGATATACATAAATCCCCGCAGTACTTGGAAGATTGATAGCAGTGGTGGGGCATCCAAATTAAACTCCCCCTGCGGCAAATTGTAGAGCGAGAGTAGCTTGCTGGATATTTTTGTCACATGGTGCCAGTGGTGGGATAACTAAGATAAGCCCCAACTGTGCCTGTGATAGCCGTGTGCCGGCATTGTGTCTCGTCCCTCCGTCCGCTGATACACCCGTGTCAGTGGTGGGACTGTGACATAGTGGTGACACAGGGTCCGCTGTCTGTCACGTTTTGGTGGCAGCGGGACCCCCGTTAGTCGCCTCCGTATTTGGACGAACGGCGGTGGGTCGTTCGTCACAAGCCAAGTCTTCTCCTGCCGTCTCCCATTCAGTCTTGGCCGCAGCAGATCCTGCTCAGCAGAGACGTCAGGCTCAGCATATTGCTGAGACCCGTGCTGTGCGATTGATTGCTGCTGCTTCTCCAGGTTCAGCTATGGCACTCAAGAGCAGACAGCAGCGAGCAGTAGTTCCTGAGACTAAGACCGGGTTTCGCCCTACTGAGCATGCTTGTGAGGTGGCAACCTCTCACTGGTCGTTGGTGGTCAGCTGCTCAGGTCCTCAAGCAAGCGTGGATTGGTCCACTAGCAAGGTCCTGGTAGACTGGGATCTATAAAGGGATCTCATTGCCACACGGCCGTGCACTAGTATAGACCATGTGGTGTGTGTGTGTCGTATGCACGTATGATTGTCTCTAGTGACTGACTCATTATGAAACCCCTACCCATCGTATGCATGAGTTGCTCAGCCCTGCTAGTTAGTGCCTAGGCTGATAGTGCAAGTAGGAGGCAGAGTCAGTGCCTTGTATCAGCGCCAAGTAGTGGCATCGCTTGTGCGATGCCGTATGCATTGTGGGTCCGGTCAGGCTCTTACCCCAGCGTTTTAGGGGTTGAGTCTAGAGACCTCACTCGCGCCATATCTGCTGTGCCCTGTGACAGTTAGCAGGGAACAGCTTCCTTTTACGTTGTTGCTGCGGCTCTGTGGTGCAACAGAGTTCGCCGCTGTCCACACTGGGTGACATTTAACGCGTGCTTTTCGGTGCTCACCCGCCATCTTGTTCCGCCATTACTTAGCAGCAGGTTTCATCTCTGCAGGGTGGACCCCGGGTTGCGAACGCACCTTATTATTATACTTTATTTGGTGCGTTCCACAAACCCTAACAATAAATTTATTTTTTCTTGGCCTTAGGCTTCAGCTCGAGGCATGGTGACTTGATGTATGAACGATCTGTAGGAAGATTGATTGTAAGCAAGCCTAGATAGGTCCACTAGGGACTTCTCCGCTATTATCTTGATAGTATCAGGCCATCAAGCTGCTGGTCTTCCTCTTCGCCTTTGTTCCTTCTATTCTTCTGACCATGATGTCCTTCTCCAGTGATTGCTCTTTTCATATGTGTCCAAACTAGGCAAGTCGTAGCTTGGTGATCCTTGCTTTGCGTTACATGTCTGGCTTGATCCACAATTAATTTATTTGTTCTTCTTGTCATTCATGGTATTGATAACATCCTTCTCATGCACCACATTTTGAAGGCAATTCTTTTCTTCTATCTACTATAAAGGACAACTCAGTAATCAGAATGACCATAAACTTTGTATAACAAATAGCCCCTGGTGAAAACCTTAAAAAGAGGAATGTCTATGGGAACAGACTTGCAAGATGTAATTATCCAATATATTTTCGCATTCTTCTCATTTCCATAACAGAGGGGCCAATCTCTTTGACTCACAGCTGTATTTATAGGTTGTCTGACGGCTCAGTTAATCTTTTGTTTATAGAGTAGTTAAAACGAAAACAGACAAAGCAGAATTTTATAATGAAAATTAAAGAACAAGTTCAAAATGTGAAAAAAAAAAAAGATTCCAGATCCACTTTTGAAATATGTGAATATGTCAGTAAGCACTATGGGAATCCAAATCTAAATTACAGTAATAACATTAGGCATAATATTCTTATTATGGAGATACTTTTATTATCGTTGTTGTATTATGTTTAGGATTTTTCCTGAGATGTGTTTATTTAGAGTCTTAAAGAGGCTGTCCATGATTTTATATTCAAGGCCTATCTTTAGGAAAGGTCATCAATTTTAGATAAGTGGGAGTGTGACACCCGGCACCCCCCCCCACGATCAGCTGATCTAAGTGTTGCCGGCTGGATGTGATTAGTTCCGTCAACTGTATAGTTGCCGTGGTCAGGTACTACACATTTACATCTAGTCGTATGAGTAGAGGTGGATCTACACTATACAGTAGATCTAACGCAGCTGTGTACAGTAGTTCTGCGCCACAACTGATCACATCAAGCACAGAGATCTGCTGATCAGTGGGAGTGTGTCTAATATGTTATACTGATGACCGGGCCTAAGTATAGGCCATCAATAGAAAGTCTTGGAAAACCCATTTAAATGTTTATGAGCACTCTAAAAAGAGTGGAGTTCCTCTAAACAGGGATCCACAGATGGTGGTCTGAGGGCCACACTGTCAGACTGAACCTTACCCAAAGGCCACAAAAAAGGGATTTTACTAATTGAGACAGGATGCAATGCATATCCCATAAATGTATTATAGGTGGGAGCTAGTAGAAACCCCAAATTTCAAGAGAATGGGAGCCTTTCCTACTACATTTGGCATTCAAGAGAGGAGAAAACAGAGATCGTGCCGGCTCTGGCTCTCTCTATTCTAGAATATTAGAGTTGTAGAAAGAGATTAGCATTTCCAGACAGATGGTGGCCACAAAGAAAGGCATCTCAGGTCCACATCTGGATGCAGGTTATGCACCTCTGCTTCTAAAACCACCCATTGGAAAAATATTAGTCTCATACATGTATTGGTTTACTGTTGATTAAAAAATGTTCCTAAAATAAGAGCAAAAATATTGTACATTCTATATAAAAGTAAAAATCAGCCGTCATCTCACTATCATTATCATCACAGGGCAGGATTACAACAAAAAGCTAACACTTCTGTTAAAAAGAACAGGTGCACACCATTGCTTATATAGGAACAGCTCACATCCTATCACTCCACACACGATCACGATCACATCACTCTCTCTTAGAAATCATCCATGTCTAGATCTTCCCATAAAGCAAATTTCTGCTCCAGTCCGTGCAGAAACTCATTGATAGTACATTCATAACTTTGCACATGGAGGAACATATTGATAAGCGACAGTGAAACTGTTTTTTAATGTAAAATACACCAAAAAAACTACTTGCACCACAAAGACTACAAGTTTTAGAATAGAAGTATTTTTGACATGGATTCATAAATATGTCAAAAACTAAGACTGAGTATAAGATTTTTTTTTCATACATATGCAGCAGAATATTTTGTGATTTGAATGTTAGGAAATGCAGTCCCTACAGCAGGTTGTTTATGGAAATCAAAAGTAGGTAACACTAAACCTGTGTGAGGTCTCCCGGCGGAACGGCAATCAGCAGGCAAAGAAGGATCAGGTACATTATAATTTTACAGGGGTGGGACATCGTTATGTGTAACGGGGCCTTTACTCCTTTAAATCTGTTTATTTTGGGCCGTTCTCAGTGACTGACAGCCTTCCTATAACGGTATGTGCCCACAATGTCTTTATCGGGCGGACTCCGCCTGGAGCACAACTTAAAAAGGAACCTAAAAACTGTCAAAAAGAAATAACATATGTATCGCTATGTCAAAGCAACGTGACGTACCTATGTTCTATGTTTTGTCACTTCTTTTAAAGCACCACTCCACCGTTATTTTTTTTGCAGAGCTGGAGTGGTGCTCCTAATCTAAGTTCCCTGTCCTTAGTCTCATACTTATCAGCCACCGTATTCATCTTTTATTGCTGCCGCTCCGGTCGATCCCCAGCAGTTTGTGACATGTCGGATGACTCCGGGGTTTGCTAGGTGATCCGGAAGTCACAACTAAATGTAAGTCTATGAGAGCGAGAACGAGGATTTCATAGACTTATTTAGAAATCAAGATGGTGTCGGAAATAGCTGAAAGCAACGGCTGGTAAGTATAATACTAGGATCAGGGAATTTAATCACATCACTCCCGAGCTGAAATAAAAAAAAAACCCACCAGAGTGGAGCTTTAACTGCTTCAGGCTTAGAAAGGTGTGAAACGGCTATAAGAGATGACCGGTCCATTCTTCTCCATGCTTCTACTGGCTGCCACTATTATATATGTAATTTAAAAAAAATGCTGGGGACAAGCCCTTACAAAAAGATGTCAAAAAAGACACTTAAGGAAAGCCACCTCAAGCATTTTTTAAGCGTCTTCTGTTTCAAAAATGATGTGTGTACGCTGGAGTCTAAAAGATGCAGCGCGCTCATCCCTTTAGTTGTGCATACGGAGATAGCTGCTTTGTTACACGCTACTCACAGATCAGGATGCAGGTTCCCTTTAAAAATAGCTGTAAGCAAAAAGAGCATTTGAGCATTACGTCAGTTATATACATAGACAGCTGCCCCACTGTACTGTAATATTCAAATTGTCTCTTCAGAGAGGAAGAGGACTAGAGTTATAGCACCACCTATAGGAAGTAGCAATCCTACAAGTCAATATTGACCCTTTAACAAGCCTTGTCATATGACTTAGGAAAAATGCCAAACCAAAATCCCAACTTGCAGACACGGTGTTTTTTTTTTTTTTTTTTTTTTTGGGGGGGGGGGGTTGCCCGTCGTCAGTGCAAAGTATGAGATTTGATTTGGCTAGGTGAGAGGCTTAAGACTGGGATCTAAGGGTAATGATTCTCCTTGTGGAGAGTGACAGGCCAAGCTTGGAGAAACATTACCCCTTAGATGCCAGTCTTAAGCCTCTCACCTAGCCAAATCAGATCTCATACTTTGCACTGATGAGGGGCAACACCCCAAAACACTGTCTGCAAATTGGGATTCCGGTTATGGTTTTTATCCAAAGTCATACGACAAGGCTCGTTAAGGGTTTGATATTGATTTTTAAGATTGCTTCTTCCAATAGGAGGCATTAAAGTTCACGTCCTCTTCATCTCTGAAAAGACAATTTGCATATTTAATTTCCCAGAGGAGCATGCATGGCATATAAGTCTCCTCACTCTCCTCCACAAGCAGAAACATTAATCCTTCGATCAGTGTATTGTATAATACAGCTAGTCTGTTAGGGACAGGCCTGAAGCTAGGGTTGTCGACTGCTTCCAATATCAACCAACAGAATTGTGAGTGTCGCTCTAGACAATATTATAGGTTGTAACTCGGGATCAGTACAAGTTTATACACATTATGTAGATACAAACTTACAAAGCTTTGACTGGAGATTATTTCATTACATAAATTGTTACCGGTTGGAGATAGGGGACAATCCCTTTAAGCATCACAACCTCTATACAAGAAATTCCTCTTCTGGTGCGCTTTATAAAATGGCTCCAGTAATGAAGATAAATATACTGCTTAACAGCCCTAAAGATTTGTGGCATGTAACAAAGAAATAGTTTAGATTGCAGAAAGAAATATAGCAATGTATGCAATAGCCTCAAACATTTGCCAATAAGTGAAGAATCCCAGGCATCTACCATTATAAATCATAGCGCAAACCTTCTGGGACAATGAGACATACATTGAAAAAGGCAAGAATAATACCAGAGGCATTTTAGATAAAAACAAAAACTAAACTAAGTAAAGTTTTATTTTCTTATTTTTCATTATTTATTCTTAATGTCATATTCAGAGTAAGAGAGGATTTTATTTACTGGTAATATAGGGAAGTTGGCAACTGTCTCGGGCATTTTTTCCTTAATCTGGATCAACAATGTAAAAAGATTATAGGTTGTTATTAAGCCAATGACCATGGTTATGTTCACCCCCAAAGTACTGTCATGATGGCGTTGCTTTCTATAGTGCCTCTTGCTCTGCAGTTGCTAGTATATGCACTTCCACCTGAGCCACCTCTATCATTTTTGGAATCAAGGAAATCTATCACCAGGTCTCAGAGCACTTTGCTATAGGAGCAGAGACCCTGATTCCAATGAAGTTACACTTACTGGGCTGCTTGCTGCAGTTTTGATAAAATCCCTGTTTCATCTGCTGCAGATCTAGCAGTTCTCTGAATGCAGAGCTCTGTATAACCCCACCCACACCACTGATTGGCAGCTTTCTGTGTACACTAGGTTTAAGCTGAAAGCTTCCAATCAGTGGTGGGGGGCGGGGTTATATACAGCTCATGATTATGGAGAACTACATGGCAGCTGGTTTACTATCCTCTAGTGATAATCTCCTGCTGATAAAACTGTGATTTTATCAAATTTACAGCAAGCAACTATGAAGTGACACATCACTGGAATCAGAGTCTGTGTCTCTACCTTGTGCTGCACTCAGATTATGTGGTATAAACCAAGTAACAGATTTCCTTTAAGATGAATTAGTTGCGCCAAGCTGGAGTCCTGCCTATGTGACTGAGAAAGACTTGCAGTGAGAAATAGCTCTTTAGGCTAAGTTCACACTAGACATTTCTGCAGCTTTCTTTATGCAAATTTTCAGCTGTGTTTTACAGTACCAGCAAAATCTATGAGATTTCAGAAGGAATCATCTGTGATCCCGTGCTGTCCTGTCTGTATACTCATTTGTGTCCCCCCGTGCTAAAGAACTATGGTATGATCCAACCTGTTCCTGCACGGTCAGACACGGCCATTACACAGTACACAGCAGGGCACATTTATAAGATTATCTAGGCACAGGAACATTTTTTTACCACATAAAATTGTGGAAATTATTATTATTCTAAGATCTATGAATTTACCGGTATGTTTGTGGGGCAAGCCCTTTGAATTAGAACATATGAAAATCTAGAGGAGAATCTCGCTTGGTATTACACAGTCATCAGTGACCACAATAATGTGATGAACTATTAACAATATTAGGACTATCACCGCAAAGCTGGTTAATGTATGTTGGAGATATTAGTATTTTAGTTTAATTATTTAATACTTTTCCTATTTATTCTTTCAATCTAGAAAAAGAACATTCAGTCCATTCAGTTGATGTAAACGGCCTGTTCTGGATATTACAAAGTTGTAAGAAAGTTGTCACTAAATCATTACCTTCATCTCAGATGGCCGGCATACATTCAGTAATTTAGGCACGGAAGTAGAGTCATTTCATTACGCTGTATGTAGAAAACCTAACCTGATGCATGAGTCGGAGGGGATGTTTATTTTCCACAAGTACATTGATCCCTTGGCTCCGGGACAGAGATTTCCCATTAGACAAGCCAAGATTGGTCATCTCTGCTTGCAAAACAAGGATTGTCCAATCAGATAAGAACCTCTCGCATTTTCATGCCTATTTCTTTCCAGTGAGTCAATGCTTCTAAGCACTCACAGATTTTAAAAAGGAAAAGACAGCATATGTTACAGTAAAAAGAAAAAAAAGAAAATGGGAATCGCCCCAGGGTATAAAGCTGGGGGAACAATGCTGGGCTTTGAGGGGAAAAGAACGTTCTACTAAAGAAATGTAATTAGGAAATTCATAACGAATTATGGGATACCTAATAAAATGATATACTGCATGTATTTTTAACAAATTCAGACTTTTTAAAACTAAAGTTTCCTTTAATCTACTGGGCAATACATATAGTTTTCCAAATTATAAACACTAGCAGGCCACACAGAGGTCCGGGGTCTCGCGGGAAAGATACAAATTAGGCCCCTTTCAGGTGCTGCAAGCCAAATTCAATTCGACTTTGAGAATTCTGTATAACCCTCATTTAGAGAGGACTTGTCAGTGGACACTTGGTGCTCCTACTTTATTGCACCGGCTTCCATTGAGTCTTTTTTAATTCCGCCATATGATTCTAGATTTATTCTTTTTGTTTAGGGCATATTTTGATAGCCTTTACCAAGCGGGCTTTGCCCACAGGATGTCCAAACCCCCATTTAGAGCAAGCAGCGCGGGGGCTTCATGGGATAGCGGCACCAACTCCCCATGTTGACTATAGTCTAGTTTGGTTATGGTTGAGCCTTGGTATGTCCCATTATTTCTCTTAGCAGGGGCTTCTATTCCTTTTCCTCCCCTGCTTTTTCTTATGTAATGTCTAATGGTATTTACCTTCTCTAGATTGGTCCCTTAGTCTCCAGGTACCAGGCAGAAATGAGCGACAGGAGCCTGATTGGTGGACAGATTTCGGCGCCAAACAGAAGAGCCCTTTTAAGCCTGGCATTCCTGTCAGAAGTCTCACAGCACCTGGGATTTTGAAGAAACAGCTGCCCGCCTGCCCTCCCTTATGCATAATGTCGTCGTGGTATTTATTAGATGGGTACTTGTCCAGTTATGCTGGGTGGAGATTGGATGGTTTTAAGTTGCTATGGAGTAATGAATTTTTATGGTTGGTTATTGGTTTTATATATTAAATATTTAATATTTGAGTAACCATTAATAAATACTGCGGCCTTTTATCTGCACACCATGTGTCGTGTTTCATTAAAGGGAATCTGTCATTCCATTTTAGCCCTATCTGCTCCTGGCACCGCCATCAGGGGCTTATCTACAGCATTCTGTAATGCTGTAGATAAGCCCCGATGTAACCTGAAAGATAAGAAAAACACGTTAGATTATACTCACCGGGGAACGAGGGTGGTGAGTATCGCGGTCCGGCGCCTCCTATCTTCATACAATGCCATCCTCCTTCTTACTTCTGCCCCGGCTCCGGCGCAGGCGTACTTTATCTGCCCTGTAGAGGGTATAGTAAAGTACTGCAGTGCGAAGGCGCCGAGAAAGGTCAGAGCCGCAGCAGAAGTAAGAAGGAGGACGGCATCGTATGAAGATGGGAGGCGCCGGACCGGACCGCAACACCCATCGGACGGAACAGGACGCCAGGGTGAGTATAATCTAACTTGCTTTTCTTCTCTTTCAGGTTGCATCTGGGGCTTATCTACAGCATTACAGAATGCCGTAGATAAGCCCCTGATGGAAGTGCCAGCAGCTGATAGGGCTAAAATGGGGTGACAGATTCCCTTTAAGTTAGCTAGTTGGGAAGGTGTTAAGAGGTGGGGGGGGGGGTTGGTGCCTGCCATCCCATTCCCTGGGGGCATTTTTAGAGTCTGCTCTGTACTATTATCTTGTGATCAGTGCCTTAATGGTAAAGACCATTAAAATAATCACTAAATAAAAATGCTCATATCTCTGGATCTGGATCTCTGGTGGATTAAAAAAAGCTCAAACAATATAAAAGAAAAAACGTTAATACTCAGGGATTGTGGGAGGAAACAAACACAAACACGTACAAACTCCATGCAGATGTTGTCCTTGTTGGCATTTGAAACCAGGACCCCAGAGCTGCAAAGTAGCAGTGCTAACCACTGAGCCACCGTGCTAGGTTATGTATAAATCTAAGACGTGAACATGTCTAAAGGCCCACTAAGGGGAATTGGTAATTGGTCACCAATGCCACCTGATGAAGGAGCGAAACACCTATTGTTTATTCTGGCATAAAGAAGATCATTAAAAGAAGAACACTGCCCCATGTATATGTGAAATGTGATGCTGACAACATGACGACTATGGGAACAGAACAATAGTATTCACAATGATTTTGTTCCGATCAGTTTTTGTTAGACTGTATAGTCAATCAGTGCTCCATAAGGGGCCGGAAAATGCTCATCTGAATGGGTCAAATTGTTTCACATGCCTTTTTTTCCCAAAACAAAACTACCCCTACAACAAAGCCAAATGAACTAAAACATTAGCAGCTAACATTCCCCAGAGCAAGGGTAGTTACGAAGCACCCATAATAGTCGCAACGTATCCTATAAAAATAGCTACAGTAAAAGTGCCATAAAGCAGCCTGCTGGAGTGGAGGGCTGTGTGACATAACCAGCTACCATAGAACAATTTCTTTTTTTTTTACATTTTGTGTTAGACTCTAAAGGTCACATTAAAGAAAAGATGGCTGAATCCACTAATTTTGGCAATACTGAACCATGTCATTGTGTGTATGATTGACTCCTGACTTTCCTTTGACAAATCATGTTGGTAGAAAGCATGATGGATTGTGATGAATTATAAAAGCCTCCATACACATTAGACTAATGTCGACTGAACCCTCCATATCGACAGGTTTGTCTGACAGCCTAATTTGAATGGGGGACCCCAAATCTACTAAAACAGATGCTGTCAAGAGAGAAATGAGGATTCGGCATGATCTATTACTCATAGACAATACAAGAGCACTAGGCAGAGAAAATATTACTCTGTATGAGACAATTGGGGCGAAACGGCTGCAGAACGAACTATCGGCTGAGCCATTGCTCAGCCAAGAACCGTCTTGAGTGCAAGAGGTGTAACAACCGGGCAGATAATCCTCTGCTGAAGGTGTCTGGCAGCAGCTTATTCAGCAGAACTGAGCGTGCACATGTTAGATCAGGGCAACAAGTGGCCAGTTTTGCTTTTTTTTATTTCGGCTGCATCCCTGAGTATTCCACTTTTTTTTTTTTGTGAATCCACATATGGTTCAACAACGTTTTCTTTGGTGCTAATTCCTAGGCTGTGTTCACACGTAGTGTTTTTTTTATGCGTTTTCGTGGCGAATTTGCCAAGAAAACGCAAAAAAAAGCATCCCATGCAATCCTATGGCATTCCGCACATGCTGTGCTAATGCTTCGGATTTTTCCGTGGCGGAATTGCATCGTGGAAAAATACGCAGCAGGCTCATTCTTTTTGCGGAATCGCGGGAAAATCCGCACACATAGGAATACATTGTTCCGCTTACTTTCCGCATGTGGCTATGCCCACCATGCAAAAAGTAAGCAGAACATTTGCGGATGGTACCCATGGTCTGGGGGAGAGGAGACTGTCCTCCAGGCTGTGGGTACCATATCCCTGTCAAAAATAGAATTAAAATAAAAAAATCATCATATTCTCACCTTCTGATGTCCCTCGCAGCATCAGCAAGCCTCAGCGATGCTCCCGGCAGGTCCCGTTCCCAGTGATGCATTGCGCCAATGACCTTTGACGACGTCGCGGTCTTGCGAGACCACAACGTCATCAAAGGTCATTGGCACAATGCATCAGTGGGAACGGGACCTGCCGGGAGCATCGCGATGATCGGGAATGATGCGCGGGACGCCGGAAGGTGAGAAAAACATGATTTTTTATTTTTTTAATTATTTTTAACATTATATCTTTTACAACTGATGCTGCACAGGCAGCCTCACAGTAAAAAGTTGGTCACACTCGTCAAACACTCGTCAATCAGTTTTCCAAGCGATGCTACAGATCGCTTGGAAAACGCTAGCATTCTGCAAGCTAATTACTCTTGCAAATCGCTAGTTTTTCCGCGAGAAATAGGCGGGAATTAAAATGCGATTTTCTCTCATATTTCCCGCTGAATGGAATTCCGGAATTCCAGCGGAAATTTCTGCGGCAATTCCGAAACGCATGCACATAGCCTTATGGTTTTTACCAAGGGACTTAGTTCACAGGATTCTCATGGGTAGGCCTCTTGGCCGCTCTGCATTATTACCCTGGGAGCACTACTCCATATATAACGACAATAAAAACTGCAGTAAATGTGAGTCACATACTGTATCTCTGGAACCATATGGCGGACTTATAAGAAAAGAAAAAAAAAAGCAGCAAGAACAAAATAAAAGCAAAAACTGTTCACTTTTGATCTTGGGCCAAGATTTCTTTAAAATGTAAATTTATACCAAGGATTCATGAAATACATTCCAGTCACACTCGCAGCTAATCCTGTTGGTATGTATGTACAATACGTATATAACTGCCTGCAAAGTAATTACACTGAGCTCTCTGTACAGAAATAAACATTTCATTTAAAGTTTTACTGTAATGACTAACTTTTCCTAAATGAACACCATTTTTTTTATAATATCAAATTTTGATGGTTTTCAAAAATATTTTTGATTGGTCAAGTTACAAAGAAACCAGTTACAGTGATAGCAATCAGAGGGATGAACGCAAAGACAAAAAAGTTTTTACTACAAAGTATGAGATTATAATGAGATGGGTAAAATCTGTGTTCAGTGAAGACAGATTTTCCCATTAATGAGATAGGAGATGGCAGTTGGTACTTTTAAAACTCTATGGAGTGAGGAGGCGGAGCTAGAGGCAGATACAGACATTCTGCTGCAAGCTTTCCTTACACGTCTGTTACAGTTCTCCATAGAAATTTATGAGCACCAACTGTCATGGGAAAATCTGTATTTACTGAAGTCATATTTTATCTGAGAAGTTTGAGAATGAAGGATCAGTCCAGGAGGATAAAGAAGAAGATTTCTCTAATAAAATATTATTACAAAGATTCTTTATGAGAGGCTCTGCTGTGATTTTACAGCTCCAATAGGACAAAGTGTATAGCATAGTTTGTGGAGTTTTGGTTAATAGAAAAGCGGACCTGTCCCTATACTACGCTGCCCCTGATCAGTTCAGTGTGATCCAAAGACAAGTCTTCATTAAAAGATTCATTTAATATTAACTGCAAGGTGAAACCATATAAGGCAGAATATATTATAATGTAATCTCCGGTAAAGGAAGACAAACTTCTAAGTTTATTCTGTTAAGGCAATAATGGACTTCAGTAGTTGAATAACATCTACAAACCTGTCAATTGCCGTACTGTTAAAAGAAAATGGAAAATGCTAAAATTACACAATCGACATTCAGACACCGGCACTAAATAATGAAATTCCTCAAACAGCCATGTGCCTTTTAGTGCTCTTGGGTCAAAAACTCTTCAATCCAAAGTACCGTTCTAAAAAACGAGGACTACATAATTTTCTGCTAGCCGAATTTATCTGCAGCTAGAGTAGAAAAATAGTGTCAAGCTGCGTTCACACTTAGCATTCAGTGGGGGCATGTAACACGCTTCCAAGGATAGATATTAATCACATTTGTCTTGCCTATTGTTGACGGCCTTGCTGTTTCTGGCCACTAACAATAAGCGAGCATTTGCAATTCACTTCTAAAGACACATCAGAAAGCCGCTGCAGGTCATATGAGCGCCACAGGTCATATGAGCGCCGGGCACTACGTGTGACCCGTCTCCGAGATCATAGTGACTGGCAAGAAGACTCAACCTAACTAGTCAGTAATCAGATACAATGAAGAGAACATAAAGTTTTGGTCTATTGAGGAGTTTATCACATTGAGATATTCCTTATACAAGCATTTTTTATGTGCACTGCAGGCAAATGACAGTTTGGGCCCTTTTGAGTACATCCCTTGATACTTCTATACTGATGCCGCAATTCCACCACTCACTGTGACCTAGACACAATGAGTGACAGCTCAACTGCCCTACAATCAAGGGCCTGCTGAGCTGCCAGTATGGTGAGCAACAATCCAGCCACCAATCAGGGCAGGATCATGCTGAGTTTCTTCCAGGTGACTCCTCTTCTGGGTACCAATCTATCTATCTGGCTTTCAATGTCTGATTATGGTCAGTTGTAGCTTTAGCTCGGAGGTGTGTGTGCCTTGTTTTCCAGTGCTCAATTTCTGATCTTATGCTGCTGACCTTGGACCTTGCCTTTGACTATCAGTTTGCCTAGCCCTTTTGTCTTGATCCACTACCTTCCTGAAATTCTGACCTAAGACTATGACCTGACTATGCCTTTGTTTTACTCCTCTGTTTATGACATGTTCTCTTGGCATCTGACCCCAAACTTGACTACCATATCTCATGGCTTGCCCATGAGTAGCGACGCAGTATCACATTTGACCCCTAGAACTACAACCCCAATTCCCTAAAAACTGGGATGCTGTGTAAAATGTAAAGAAAACAAGAACGCAATGATTTTGCAATCTCAAATAACTATATTTTATTCACAACAGAACATAGAGCCCAGATCAGACGTTGAATTTTTGACATTTTTCCATTTCATTTGTAAAAATTAACTTATTTAAAAATTAAAAAAGCTGGGACATGGTGAACAGAAGGCTGAAAAACGGAAATGATACTAATGATAAACAATTTTAGGGTAAATTTTCAACTAAGTCACATGACTGTGTGTAAAAAGGGCATGTTATAGAGGCAATGCCAACGTCAGTACATACTTGCGGAGGCTGGCCGTCTATTTGTAGTGGCTGGGGCTTGGTACTGCACAACTGCCTCCTATTGAATTGAATAGGAGGCAGATGTGTAGTACACTGTGGCGGTCATTACAAGTAGTACCCCATGCCGGCCACTGCTAGCACCGATAACAGCTGAACGGCTCGGGTGCCAACTGCTAGACCTCGTCCAATCAAACATTGAAGCCCTACCTTTAGGATAGGGCATCAATGTGAAAGTAGTGGACAACCTCATTAATGATGATTGGGCTCTTGGGTTACAAACTGATGTATGTCGGTCAATGGTGTGACCGTTGTGTTCCACTAGTTAAAAATTAACAGAGACAGACATACTAGTGAGGACTCAGCACCCTGTCACATTTTTTATACAACTCATCCTTATCAGACTTCATGGCCAACGTTTGCAAAGCTGTCAATCACTGCAATAAAACGACAGCTGAAAAGTGCAGAGCAGGTGTCACCCGACAGACTGAACTGTCCCTCACAAAAGAGCCATTTCCACAGCCGTATCCTGGAATTCCATTAGAAGGAGTAAAAGTTACCTGCAGATATCTATTAATTCTCATAAATTGGAGGCAAAAAGTACACGACACCTAAATCACCTGAGGACACACATATAATAGCAAATCACCGGCTAAGCGCAAATGTCTCACAATAGATTCCATTTACAGTTTCTGGTTCCCCTCACTATGTCGTGTATGCAATACACCAACCTCCATGACAATAGCTCATCTGTAATTAGAACAATGCTAAATAATGATATGCACATAATAAGTGTATGTACATAATAAATAATTCATACACTAACGATGAAGAATAAAGCAGTACTGTGCAGCATAAGCAGGGTGCTTCTCCTTCATGGAAACAAAACTTGTTGCCCCACTTAGACAGACCACATTCTTGTGAATCTAATGGTATAGCACATGCTCTATAAGCATATGTGCACATGATGTCTTTTCCAGACAGATACGCTCCATAACTTGCCTGAAGAAGTGCTAAATACACACAAAAATGAACATATGCAATATTTTTCAAAATTACTTGTTCAAATGTATAGTCTTTATGAGATTGGATGGGATGTTACGGATGTCTGGTGAGAATTTCATGTCAATAGCACCTTTAGAAATATATACTCAAAAAAATAAAGAGAAAACTAAAAAACTAAAATACCACTATGTTATAGTGTTCCCTTTATTTTTTTGACCAGTATATTTACAAAGAAAATTGGTGACTTGGGACAGGAGTATACAGTATGTATATATTAGAAACTGCAACTGGTGCATAGACATCACAAAACAAATACTGGGACTGGTGTATGTATATATATATATTTTTATATATATATGTGTGTGTATTGTAAGATAGTGCTTACTGCATGTGTTGGGGGACACTCGCTTGGCAACGGGATGAAGGCACAGAGGCACGTTTTTTCTCACAAAACAGTCCATGCGGTTTATTATTCACTCGTAAAACACTTGAGGCCATGTTATATCTCACAGGCTTAATAGCCCACAGCACTTCATAGTATACGGCTTTAACTCGCAGTCACTAAACACGCCGGACTTCTCTTTGTCCAGATACTGTGGGCGGCCACACGCCGTACCAATGTCTATCACAACTTTACTCCATGCAACATGCCATTTGATAGCAGTCTCTAAACACGCTGGACCTCACTTCGTCTAATTACCGTGGGTGACCGCACAGTTCGTTAACATCCACGGAACACAACAAGCCTCAACAGTCTATTCCAATGGCAGATACCTGTCCGCCCTTACTATAACCCCCTTATCTGGAGTGACTTTACAGGAACTTCTGCTCCACACGCTGACTCCTCGTCAGTCCTCGCTTCTGGGGAAGCTGCCTAACTGGGATCACTGTCCCGGAAGATGACTTGTTACAAGGGCACTCCTGACAGTCCAGACCCTCAGAAGGTCCGTAGCTTCCCCAAAGCAGTGTCGTCACAGACTCTGCCGATGTATTCTCTCACACTGTGCTATTCAGAAATCCAGTCCACCCGCAGGACCTTCCAACAAAGCGACCATCCAGGTCCACGGTCTCTACATGTGCTATTCAGGATTCCGGTCCACGCACAGGACCTTCCAACACAGCGAACTTCCAGGTCCATGGCCTCACCATGTTCTCTTCAAGAATCCGGTCCACTCATAGGACCTTCCAAAACACAGACCATCCAGTTACATGGCCTCACCATGTGCTCTTCAGCAAGCCCGTCCACTCATAGGACCTTCCAACACACAGGCCATCCAGTTACACGGCCTCACCAGGTGCTTTTCAGGAAGTTCGTCCACTCATAGGACCTTCCAACACCCAGGCAATCCAGTTACACAGCCTCACCGTGTGCTCTTCAGGAAATCCGTCCATTCATAGGACCTTTCAACACAAAGGCCATCCAGTTACACAGCCTCACCATGTGCTCTTCAGGAAGCCCATCCACTCATAGGAACTTCCAAAACCCAGGCCTGCCCTCTGGCAGGACCTCACAACCTAGGCCATGTGACCCAAACCATGGTCACATTATGTAGCTGAAACCACCTCCATAGGTAGGAGGTGTGTGTGGTTAGCCAGTCCCGCCCAGCTCTCCGGATAACCCTGTAAGCCCCCTTATAAACAAACAAAGCTCGCGGAAATACAGGTCCCAGAGCAACATTTCAGGCTTACAGTGCAGAAGATCTCCTCCTCTGCGACACATTTACAACAATGCCGGCCACTGTCTCACAGTATATTATATATATATATATATATATATATATATATATATATATATATATATATATATATATATATATATATATATATACACACACACACACACACACAGTACAGACCAAAAGTTTGGACACACCTTCTCATTCAAAGAGTTCTCTTTATTTTCACGACTATGAAAATTATAGATTCACTCTGAAGGCATCAAAACTATGAATTAACACATGTGGAATTATATAATTAACAAAAAAAGTGTGGAAACAACTGAAAATATGTCTTATATTCTAGGTTCTTCAAAGTAGCCACCTTTTGCTTTGATTACTGCTTTGCACACTCTTGGCATTCTCTTGATGAGCTTCAAGAGGTAGTCACCGGAAATGGTCTTTCAACAGTCTTGAAGGAGTTCCCAAAGATGCTTAGCACTTGTTAGCCCTTTTGCCTACACTCTGCGGTCCAGCTCACCCCAAACCATCTCGACTGGGTTCAGGTCTGGTGACTGTGGAGGCTAGGTCATCTGGCGTAGCACCCCATCACTCTCCTTCTTGGTCAAATAGCCCTTACACAGCCTGGAGGTGTGTTTGGGGTCATTGTCCTGTTGAAAAATAAATGATGGTCCAACTAAACGCAAACCAGATGGAATAGCATGTCGCTGCAAGATGCTGTGGTAGCCATGCTGGTTCAGTGTGCCTTCAATTTTAAATAAATTCCCAACAGTGTCACCAGCAAAGCACCCCCACACCATCAAACCTCCTCCTCCATGCTTCACGGAGGGAACCAGGCATGTAGAGTACATCCGTTCACCTTTTCTGCGTCGCACAAAGACACGTTGGTTGGAACCAAAGGTCTCAAATTTGGACTCAAAAGACCAAAGCACAGATTTACACTGGTCTAATTTCCATTCCTTGTGTTTTTTTAGCCCAAACATGTCTCTTCTGCTTGTTGCCTGTCCTTAGCAGTGGTTTCCTAGCAGCTATTTTACCATGAAGGCCTGCTGCACAAAGTCTCCTCTTAACAGTCGTTGTAGAGATGTGTCTGCTGCTAGAACTCTGTGTGGCATTGACCTGGTCTCTAATCTGAGCTGCTGTTAACCTGCGATTTCTGAGGCTGGTGACTCGGATGTACTTCTCCTCCGCAGCAGAGGTGACTCTTGGTCTTCCTTTCCTGGGGCGGTCCTCATGTGAGCCAGTTTCTTTGTAGCGCTTGATGGTTTTTGCCACTGCATTTGGGGACACTTTCAAAGTTTTCCCAATTTTTCGGACTGACGGACCTTCATTTCTTAAAGTAATGATGGCCACTCGTTTTTCTTTACTTAGCTGCTTTTTTCTTGCCATAATACAAATTCTAACAGTTTATTCAGTAGGACTATCAACTGTGTATCCACCAGACTTCTGCACAACACAACTGATGGTCCCAACTCCATTTATAAGGCAAAAAATCCCACTTATTAAACCTGACAGGGCACACCTGTGAAGTGAAAACCATTTCCGGTGACTACCTCTTGAAGCTCATCAAGTGAATGCTAAGAGTGTGCAAAGTAGTAATCAAAGCAAAAGGTGGCTACTTTGAAGAACCTAGAATATAAGACACATTTTCAGTTGTTTCACACTTTTTTGTTAATTATATAATTCCACATGTGTTAATTCATAGTTTTGATGTCTTCTGAGTGAATCTACAATTTTCATAGTCATAAAAATAAAGAAAACTCTTTGAATGAGGTGTGTCCAAACTTTTGGTCTGTACTGTATATATATATATATATATCACAAAAGTGAGTACATTACTCACATTTTTGTAATTATTTTATTATATCTTTTCATGGGACCTCACTGATGAT
Source organism: Dendrobates tinctorius (assembly GCF_039654945.1). Classification (NCBI taxonomy): domain Eukaryota; kingdom Metazoa; phylum Chordata; class Amphibia; order Anura; family Dendrobatidae; genus Dendrobates; species Dendrobates tinctorius. The sequence continues at coordinate 40,412,067 of NW_027361917.1, forward strand.
AGGACATTTTGACACAATGTAAAGTAGTCAGTGTACAGCTAGTATAACAGTGTAAATTTGGCGTGCGCTCCAAATAACACACAGCCATTAATGTCTAAACCGCTGGCAACAAAAGTCAGTACAACCCAAAGTGTGCCCAATTATCCATTTTCACTATGGCCAACCAAAGAAATTGAGTGCATGTTCTTAGCATCATATCCAGAGGTTGTCTTTTCAAAATAGACATATGAGTGCTGACAGCATTGCTGCAGAAATTAAAGGGGTGGGGGGGTCTGCCTGTCAGTGTCAGATCATCTGCCACACACTGAATGGTTCTGCATGGATGACGCACAAAAAAGACCAAAAACAATTTGCTGAAGACAAGCAGGTTAAAAGTGTGGATTACTGGAACCATGTCCTGTGGTCTGATGAGACCAAGATAAACTTATTTGGTTCACACCAGGGCTGTGGAGTCGGAGTCGTGGAGTCGGAGTCGTGGAGTCGGAGTCGGTGCTCATTTTGGTGGAGTCGGAGTCGGAGTTGGAGTCGGTATAAAATGGACCGACTCCGACTCCTAAAATATATAATAAATTGGGTACAGTAATTCAATGCAGGATGTGCTGAATATTTTTTCATAGGAATTTGGGAAAGTTATGAAATGTCCTATAAATGGCTGTTCTATTCCTGATCTAAGGCTACATTCACACACAGCGTTTTTCCTGTGTTTTTTGAGGATACGTTTTTCAGCTGCAAAAGCTGATCATCTTTTTAAAAAACCGCATCACCTGAAAGGCTTTTGAGCTCATAGATAATGTTTTCAATAGCAAAAGCAGATTAGAAATCTGCTCTATCCATTTATCCATATCTGTCTATCCATATCGTATCTGTACCAAAAAGAATGAAAACCGGGTAGTACACCAATATATATTCTGTTCTATCTAAATATCTTGATTATGGGATCATAAAAATGATTAAATGTCTGAGGTTCACATTGTACTACAATAAATTTTTCACTTAAATATAAGCAATATGTGTGGGAGTCGGAGTCGGAGTCGTGGAGTCGGAGTCGGAGTTGGAGTCGGAGTCGGTGTAAGAGAAATTGAGGAGTCGGAGTCGGAGTTGCAGGTTTGGCTTACCGACTCCACAGCCCTGGTTCACACGGTGTCAAGCATATGTGGCTGCAACCAGGTGAGGAGTACAAAGACAACCGTGTCTTGCCTACAGTCAAGCATGGTGGTGGGAGTGTCATGATTTGGACTGCATGAGTGCAGCTGGCTGGGAGGAGCTACAGTTAATTGAAAGAACTATGAATGCTAAAATGTACTGCGACATACTGAAGCACAACATGATCCCCTCCCTTTGGAAAGTGGACCGCAGGGCAGTATTCCAACATTATAACGACCCCAAACACACCTGCAAGACAACCACTGCCTTTTCTAAATAAACTGAGAATAAAGGTGATGGACTGGCCAAGAATGTCTCCAAACCTAAACCCTATTGAGCATCTGCGGGGCATCCTCAAATGGAAGGTGGAGAAGTGCAAGGTCTATATAAACCACCAGCTCCGTGATGTTGTCATGGAGGAGTGGAAGACGATTCCAGTGGCAACTTGTGAAGATCTAGTGAACTCCATGCTCAAGAAAGTTAAGGCAGTGTTTGAAAATAATGGTGGCCATACAAAATATTGACACTTTGGGTCCAATTTGGCCATTTTCAGTTAGGGGTGTACTCACTTTTGTTGCCAGCGGTTTAGACATTAATGGCTGTGTGCTGAGTTATTTAGAGGGCGCACCAAATTTACACTGTTATATTAGCTGTACACTTGACTACTTTACATTGTATCAAAGTGTCATATCTTCAGTGTTGTCCCCTGAAAAGTTCTAATAAAATATTTACAAAATTGTGAGGGGTGTACTCACTTTTGTTAAATGCTATATATCGCATAGGAGACACTGGGGCTGGTACATATACATCACACAGGAGACACTGGGACTGGTTTATATGCATCACACAGGAGACACCAGGGCTGTTGCATATACATCACACAGGAGACACTGGGACTGGTGTATATACAAAGAACATCCTGACATTGGCACAGGACATAGTCCTTCACAGCATTCAGTAGTGAACTCTGCATGTGTACTTGCAGTGTAAGGAGAAATTAAAGGGTTATCAAAATTGGGCTGGCCCGAACACTGCTGTCCCTTTAAATCTGCCCTGGGTCCGGAAGAAGGGACATTGCTTCTGCCCTGTCGGCCACAGGACCCACCCTGCACTATAACATCACCTGCCCCTTGTTACAGTGGACAATCCACCTACATGCATAATATTGATTCTATGGCTTAACATGAAACAAATGAGTCCTCAGTCTGCCCACCTAACACACAATTCTATAGACGGTGTTCTTGCTCCATCTGAAGGGGATCACTTCCGCAGATGAGACAAAAAAATAATAAAGTGAACGGAACAGAAATATCTGAGAAGCTAGTGTGCAGACCAAACCTGTACTTTCCATATAGACTCCATGGAAAGAGTATCTCAGCTACTTCGAGAACACATTACCTGGCTTCATAGAGGAGGCTCTGGACTTGAGCTTTGTTTGGAGTGAAAAGATGGGTTGTTTCCATGCTGTCTGCATGCTGTGTGGCTTCACATGGATGTTTTCACCTCTTCTGTATAATCAGCATTAGAGGAAACGGATACAAAACTCAAAGAGAAGCCCTGTATGGTGGGCGGGCTCGGCATTTCCTATGTTACATGCAAGGCTCTGAGAAGCAAACATTTCTCTAGAGGGTCAAAAAGGAAAAAAGAAGCCAACTAGGTCCATACTCGTGTGGGAACCAAGTCAACCCCTGGGTCTCTGGTCATTATGGATGAACTAAACTCTAGAAAGATGGAACGTCATACAAGAGGCAGGCAGCAGTTCTTGCCAATGAAAATACTTGTTTCCTACAGCTACAAATGTATTATTAAGAAAGAAATTAGCAGCAGCAGAATTATTTAACCATTACACTATCTATCTGTTAAAGCAAGGTTGCAGATTTGCACTTTTAAGAAAAACAAAAAAAAACAAAAAAAAAAAAAAAAAAGACCCGTCAGCTTTGATGTGTCTGTTTTAGTAAATATTTAGATTAACAAATATGCTAGTGTGAACCGCTCTATCCAATCAGTGGCAGACTGTAGAGACACATGACTTTCACAAGAGGAATGACAACACCCAGTTGTCACTTTATTCAAACATTTCTAAGAGGATTAAAGGGTTATTCTTAATTCATCTCTTATGGTATGTGCGCACCTTGAGTATTTGCAGCAGATTTTTTCTGCACCACAAATCAGAGTTTTAGCAGGAAAACGTTGAGGATAATAGACATTTTTGATGTGCTTTTATATTACTTTTCATACGTTTTATTGCGTTTTTGTACCATTCATTTGAACTACTGAAAAACACTGCAAAAATGCTAAAAGAATTAACATGTTTCTTAAAAAAAATGCTTTGATGGTTCAAATCCGCAAGGAAAAATTAAGCAGCATGTTCAGGAGATTTCAGAAATCTCATTCACTTTGCTGGTCCTTTAAAATGCAGAAATGTTTACACGTTAAAAACATAGGGGGAAAAGCATCATGTGTACGAGTGCTAAAGCAGCTCCCAACTCCGCAGGCTTCCCTTCCTGGCCTCTGCCTGGGATGGCGCTCCTCCTCGAGTGACAGTTGTGCTGAGCAGCAGAGCTTTTTTTGTTTAATACTGCCATATGATGCCACTGTATTCACTGAAACACTTGTGTAAATTAATGATGTTTATATGCTGAATTTCTAACCCTGTTATATTGATAAAACAGAATGAAATATGTGAAAATATATTTTAAAATATTAGAAAGAGAAAATGCAACTTTACATGTATTTGTGATCTGTAGAGCAGGGTCCACATAATCCACAATCCCGTCACATTATCAGTGTTTCGCTCACACTGTCGTATAACGTAGCCGAGTGCTGTGCGATGTTTTATCGGATAGTGCTCTGCCCAATGTTATTCTACGGGGCAGTGCAGATCAGCGATTATTATCTCATGTTGATTCAGTATAAGAAAACAATTGCAGCATGCTGCGAGATGCTCCGATCTTCGGATGCCATCTGAGCGCAGTCCGATGGAGGAGATGGAGAAATGATGTTCTCCATCTTCTCAGCACTTGTGATACGATTCTGTCATGCAAGAGGATCGGATCACACTAAGGTGACACTCTGGCAGAGTTTGAGTCTAGAGTCTTTGATATAATCGGACCGATTCTCTCGCAGGAGAGAATATACGTCAGTGTAAGCAAGTTATAGTGTCGCTATCAGCCCAGCTGAGACCATTAGTTCCAGAAGTAATCAATAACAACAATACTGTCAGGAGTTTTCCTTAAAGGGAATCTGTCAGTAGGATCCACCCTCCTAAGCTGTCTATATAGGCATGTAGTTCATAGGAAGCTGAATAAAATTATATCTTGATATCTGCGATCTGATGTCGTATTCCGGAGAAATCCATGTTTTTCTTATATGTAAATGAGCTCTCCCAGGCTATGGGGAAAAAGCGTCCTGGAACATAACTCTGCCTCCAGAGCTGCTTATAAATAAAAAGGGGAGATACCAGTGTGAGAAATGAAATTTGTCTTCTTACAAACACATATTTTGTAGCTCTATCAGCGCTGCTGCATTGTAACATATTGCAGCCCTTTCTGCCTGTGAGATGGAAGCTGAAGCTGAGAGGAACCTGCAGATGTGTCAGGTATAATCACACCCAGCTCTGCAATGAGATCAGGAGAGAAGAGAGCGGCCATTACACATCACACTGGTAACTCCCCATTCATGTAAAATAAGCTCTGTGTCACAGGTATACAGTGACAGAGAGGAGGCAGACGACAGCAGAATCTGATTTCTCATACTCCTGCACTGATTAGAAGCAGTTCACCCTCTTATTAAGCGGTGTAAATTTAATTTGGCAGTGCAGGGGTTAATCTGCTCAGTTGAGAGCTCCTGGAGCATTTAGGCTCTCAGCTGTGCAAAGTTAGCCACTCCCATCTCCTATATATTCTGGGCCCTGGCTATCACTCATTAGCTTATGCTGTATGGCTAGAGGTTGTTGGTGGTTATCACTGCAGAAGGTGTTTTGTGGATTTATCTGTGACAGTTGTTAGGTTTTGAGTGTGTAATAATTCCCTTTCTTCTCCTACTTTGGTTTAACCCGTTCCTCCACTCCCCAGTACATTCCTCTGTTATATGTGTGAGTATATTTGTATGATTGGTATTTTTCATTAACCCTGTTCGTATTACTTTATTAGCCTGGTTGGTGTATTACTATTCCCCTCTTTCCTCTGTGGGGGAAGGGTACAGACTGACGGCGGATTCAGTAGCCAAGGCAAGATACGTGGCCCTGGCATCTTCACCATCAGAAGTAATCCAGGGAACAGGGCGAGCTACGGCACCCCATAGCGTTAGGTACAGGGAAGGAGACCCTGGTCATGGGACACCCAGAAACAGAGTCGTGACACTCTGGAGGCAGAGTTAGCTAGCAGGTAGCGTCCTCCCTATAGCCTGGAAGAGGTCATTTATATAAAGTGATAAAAGATTATTTATCCAGAAAGCATCTGGTATGAGACACACAGGGATGATTTTATTCTGCAGTCTATAACCTGTATACCACATTAATAGTTTAGTTAGGTCAAATGTGGTGACAGATTCCCTTTAAAGAATAACAGAGCAGTACATCAGACAATTTGTTTCTAGTTTGTTTTTTAATTACACTCACACATAAAAATTATATCCAACAGAACACACTAGTATCTACCTGATCCTAGGTTTTGCCTGTTGGCTTCATTTGTGGCTAGCAGGCCATATGATTATGACAGCCATGACCCCTATTTTTCGACAGTGCTGTTCTATATCCAGTTGTTCTTTGTTCTTTAGGGGCAGTTTGTGGCAGTGACTGCTTGTGAAACTACTGGTCTCAGCAAGACCAGTAGAAATAACAATAAATGAATACACCGATACTGGATGTGAGACTAAGGGAAGATTCTGAATTATGTGTATTCTGACACTGTAAAGATGTTTTTTTTTATACAGGGAAAAGGGTCAGTCACATCTGCAATTGGGCTCCAGAGTGCTGGTCCACATTACAGATGAGCACTGGACCTGAATTTACATTGCATGTACCAAAGTAGACCAAAATAGTGGATGCTGAAGACCACTGGTCCATGTGGAAAATTGACAATATGCACAGGCACACTGGCTAAAATAAGTCTTTGTGCTCTAAATGTGCGGTCCGTGGTATATGTGGGCCGATGAACTTTAAAGGCTTACGGTATTCAGATGTCTGTGCAAATTATTCTGAGCATGGACCACTAATACATGGACTGGACGGGGGTCTCCCAACCCGAGTGTGATAACTTCATGTATTTTTATGAGACTATCATGCTTAGGTCGGGAGAGCAGCAACCAGTCTGAGGATTAAGGTCCAATCTCGGATCGATCTGCACAGACATCTATATGAGCCTTAAAGAGTGTGACGGGACAGTGTCCAATCTTGGCCAAAAGATCTTCCAGGTGAGAATTCACTTTTGTAGATGGCAAGTGAAGAGGCCAAACCAACTTTCTAGCTGTCTCCTTTCTAAGCGAGTGTATTTAGCTTGCTACCACATAAAGTTGTAAAACTGCCCTGGAGCCTTTTTCTCGCCCCATAAACTAGGCCAGTGGTTCATCAAATCATCAATAATGTTTATTTTAAGCACATTATTTTTTTTTAACATCTATAATTAGAAGCTGGCAGCTGTGGAAATACAAGAGCTTGAGACAAACTCTGTGGGAAAACAGAGGTAAACATAGTTGTGTCCTAAAAAAAAGTATTACGAGGCACAGCCAAGATTCAGAAGTCAAGCACTGCTGAAAAATACCTTTCCAACATTGGATTCTGACAGCGCCATGCCACCCCGTGTCTTCATTCCACGGTTTATAAAGAACAACTGTAAGCTCAATTTGTCTCAGAAAGCTTCGCTCCTATTACTGAGTCGGGTAATCTGTTTCTCCGGTCACTATCTGTCTGCTGCGCTCACCCTCCGTTTTGTTCACCGTGGTGTTGACAGCAGTAATCACATTTTGCACATACCAGTGGCTCTATTATTGCCCAACAGCCTCTGGCCGGCTGCCTAGGCCCCTTATTATTCCACGTGTAGCCAAAAGAGAAATGTGGATCACCGGAGCGGGTATGGCTGCGACAGACGGAAAAACAGCAATCCTAGCTCGCTAAACAGTATGAGGCAACAGCAATCTAATGATACAGTAACTGTACATACCATATACAGTATATATATATATATATACACACACATATACAGTATATACTGTATGTCTCAAAAAGTGACACCAAGCAAATCCAGTATAAAATGTCATTTTATAACTACAATAGTTTCCTGCTAACAGAGGAATAGATGTACGGTTTTCCTCCTGATTATGGGCATGTGTTTTCTACAGAAAAAGAAAAAGCTGTTGGCAAGAATCTCTGGTGGTAATTTATCTCCCGCAAGAACAAAAGATTGGGCATCAAACATGCCCGATCCTTCATTCCTCTCAAACTTGCAGTTAGGGGACAGTAACCACTCCATACATTTTACATAATCGTGCAGTCTTGTTAAAATGAATAAATTTGTCTGACATTAAACTAACCTGTGGTCATGTGGTCACCGCGACAGTGTGGAGCCAGAAGACCGCAGCGTCTGATTACTCCTACTCCGGCGATGAGAAGAAGCACTCCTCCTTTATTTTAAATGTGTTTATTCTTTCTGGCAGAACAGGGGGTAATCGGCCATGTTGGAAATCCCTGTGCTCAGCTGAGCTCGGCTAGCCACTACTTTCCCCTTTATAATCTGGGCTCTGATATAAATCCTTGTACAGAATATTCCTGAGCGGAAACGCACACCCTCTTCCCGGGAAAACGCATGCGTTTTATGAAGCGCTTTTGTAAGCGGTTTTGACGCTTTTGTTAAGCGTGTTAGCATGCGTTTTCCTAAGCGTTTTTGCAATACAATTGTATGTATGCGGAAACGCATGCGTTTCCGCAAAATTAATGACCATGCTGCGTTTTTTTCTGCTAAGCGTTTCTGCAGCAGAAAAAAACGCACCATTAGCACAACATGTGTGGATTCAATTATGATTACATGGGATGCTTAAAAAAAGCAACGTGGGCACACAGCCTCAGAGCTAGCTTTATTGCTGCATGGCCAACGGAGAGAAATTCATATGAGAAGGAGAGTTGAAGGAGTTATTAGTGACTTTTGCGTGGTTTGTAAGCGTGGTAATTCCTTATCCTTCTTTATTTTATTTTATTCCCTTACCTTCACTCCCCGATGCATTCCTCTGTTATATGTGAGTGAATATTTTGCATTACTGGAATTTTCTGTTAACCCGTTTGTGCAGCCTTGTTTGTTGGGTTGGTGTACTACGGTGCACAGTAGCGCCCCTCTTCGCTAGGTGGGGCAAGAGAACAGATGGAGGGCTAACTCAGGAGATAAGGCAAGGCTGGAGGCCTCGGCATCTTCGCCATCTGAAGTATCCCGGGGACTGGGGGCGAGCTAGGGTGCCCCCTAGTGTTAGGGACAGGGATGGAGCCCCTGGTCTCAGGTCACCCGACAGCTGTGTCATGACATCTGTAGAGGTTACACTGACTACTGATATAATTCATATTCAATTATTAATCTTTAGATATTCAATGGGATGTAAATAATAGCAGAATGGGAGTTTAAAAACCATATGTGTTACTGAAAAACGGTATTGGCATTTCTTTTCCATCATACATCAGGGTGGACAAGAGATATACCTGGACATAAAGAAAACAGGATCTCCCACCAGAAGCATAAAAGTGACGGCGGTAGCTGAAGATGGGAGGGTGGATGGTCTGGAAGTTTAGGAAACTGTAACCCGAAAGCCAGAAGTTAGGTGAATAAAGAGCTTTGCAGGAGAAGTTTTCCATGTTACAGACCTGTACGCCCGCTTTCCCTGATGTGTCGCCTGTCTTCATTTTTAACTTTCTAGATGTTATATAGATTATTGGACAGATTCAGGAAAACTATCTTTTAGAAAAGCTGCTTTTATTGGCTATAGCAGCCAATCACAGCACAGCTTTAATTTTTCAAGGTAAAGAATTGAAAGTTGCAATGTAATTGTACAAAAATCATACATATACGTATACGGCCGCACTTCCCGGACTGATTGGGAGTCTCCCGACCCAAATTCTCAGTCTCAAAGACACATATGAAGCAGTAAGTGTTACTCACGACACGAGTCGCCATATCAGCAGTTAAGGTCCATGCATGGACCGTGAAATATACTCATGTGAACTCGGCCTAAAAGATACTTCTAATTCACTAAGTGTTTGTCACATATCAAGTCCTTTAAATATTAGGTCAGGACCTCTGAGATTAGTATTGTTCTCACTCCAAAAGTAATACAGTGATTACAGTATTAAAGTCAAAGTATTAAAGGATTGTTCACCACTAAACATGTAAATCCTATTGGGTCCAGGGCCGTGTAAGTAATCAAAAAACCAATAATCACCTCTCTAACAGACAATACTCTGTACTGTGTATCCTGTGGAACTGCTGACAAAACTCGTTGGGGGCACCAAATGACCACTGCAGTCAATCAAAGGCACCTGATCGGCTGCAGCCTTCACATTCTATCAGGACAGTCTTCCGTGACCCAAGCTGTTCCTAGTGACATAAACCATTAAGTTGAGATGCATTTCTGAAGCATTTAAGACTTTAAATATCTCATTGAGTAGGACTGAGGTAATGATCAGCGATCGGTCACAAGGGCCCAACATTTTACGTTTGAATTTTCCAGTTCTGTTCTTTAATAAAACGATTACTCATTTTTAGATAGTGATTTAATAGTACAAATGACAATAAAAGAATCTTTGCAATATATCAAATAAATTAGCTTTTTGCACGTCCTGGACGGTTCTTTCATTCTCGTTTCATAGGTAAAAATTGGCCCTCAGTTAATAAAGATTTTCTCATTATTGAGCTAAGAATTGACAGTTAGTGCTCAGTAAATTCTATGGAGAGGGGAGGGGGGGGAGAGGGAGTAGCTGGAAGCAGACCCAGACATTCTGCTGCAAGTTCACACTTTAAAATGTAACTGTATTTTGTGTGAACTTGCAGCAGAATGTCAGTATCTGCTTCTAGCTCCTAATCTTCGCCCCTTCCCTCTACATAGAACACTACAAGCAACAACCTTCAGCTCCGATTAAGGAGAAAATATGTCTTCACTGAATACAGATTTTACTTGTGAAGTGAGAGTGAAAGATCAATCCAGGAGGTGAGAGAAGCAGATTTCTCTGAAAAGATATATTACAAAGTTGCTTATTTTCACGTGTATTATTGATTTATGTTATGAGATAAAAAATGGAAAAATAGTTATTCTTAAAATAAAAATAAGCAACTTTGTAATAAATGTTATGAGAGAAATCTGTCTCTTTCTCTAACAGAACTGATCAGTCGTTATCAAAAGTTTCAATTATGGGATAAAATCTGCCCGTTTGTGCACTGAGTGGCGGGACTTAGTTTGAACAGTCATTCTGTGCTGATAGAGACCCTTTAAAGTTATATTTAAGTAAGTACATAGGATTCTCTTTGACAGTGGGACAGGACCATAATTACTGATGTCAGCATTGTCTGATTGGCGATAGAGGTAGTCTGCAATTCATCTTTCAAAAATCCTTAAATCTTATGCATACTAATTAGTCCAGCCTGCTTTATACTGCAGCTATGGCTGAATGGCAGATACAGTGCCAACAAGTGGGACACAATTGTGAAGTTGAACGAAATGTATTGGTTGTTTTACATTTTTGTGGAAAGTCCAAAACTGAAAAGTGGGGCGTGCAATATTATTGGGCCCCTGGAACTTAATACTTGTCACGCCACCTTTTGCTGCAATTACAGCTGCAAGTCGCTTGGGGTATGTCTATATCAGTTTTGTACATCATGAGACTGAAATTGTTGCCCACACTGTACATGTCAGCAGAAGCCCAGCGGCACAGAATGATGAAAAAGTACAAAAAACTAAACCACTAGTGGTAAGTGGATGACTCCTGCATCTAGATGTATAATTCTACGACTTCATTCAATAATATGCAATCAAAGGTCACTTGTAGTTCTGTCGGTGGGACGGCAGCCTTTGCTGTGATCTTCGCCAGGCTAGCAGTTTTATTACTTTCAGTGGCAGATTAGCATTTGATTTTTGGACCCAGTTCAATAAAAATGTTCATTGAATGATTTCAATTTAAATATGAAGTAATGTAAAACGTGCAACGTTCCTTAGGATTCAGTCTCTGCAGAGTGGGATTTAGGAAAACTGAGCTGCAAAATGTAAAAGAATAACAAGTTGAAGCCTAAAATCAGAGACGGCTTGATGCTGTCATGTACCATATCATAGACTGGAATGGTTTCTTTAGTATCCTAAAACATTTACATCATGTGCCAAAACAAGACATTTTCTGGCAAAGAAACTTGACAGTGTGAGGTAGGGGTTAAAACACTGAATTCAACAATGTGTCACTTATCAGGCTGTGTGCTGCTTACTTACAAAGAAGGTTTTATTACTAGGACATTATCATTGCCCTGACTAAGCACCTTGTGCCAAAGTGTTAAACTCCACCCCTCCTGTGATAAGCAGCTCATTGTTAATAGACAATGTACATGGAGAGCCTGGTGTGGGCGGGGGCAGCTTTCTCAGCTCTACTTTATTCTATACTAGCTGAAGAGCCCGGCGCTGCCCGGGCATAGTAACTAACTACGGTTAGTTATAACAAATTATAATGATTATATAAAGCTGAGTGTATAGCCCCGCCCACTCCGCATAGCCACATTCACTATAATATCCCACATCATCCCGTCAGCCAGTGCTACCGGACTACTTCCCCTAATATCCCACATCGTCCCATCAGCCAGAGCCACCAGACTACTAATATTCCACATCATCCCGTTAAAGCCACCGGACTACTACCCCTAATATCCCACATCATCCCGTCAGCCAGAGCCACCGGACAACTACCACTAATATCCCACATCATCCCGTCACATCTGCCGGACTACTACCCCTAATATCCCACATCATCCTGTCAGCCAGAGCCACCGGACAACTACCACTAATATCCCACATCATCCCATCACAGCTGCCGGACTACTACCCCTAATATCCCACATCATCCCGTCCGAGCCACCGGACTACTACCCCTAATATCCCACATCATCCCGTCAGCCAGAGACACCGGAGTACTACCCCTAATATCGCACATCATCCCATCAGCCAGAGCCACCGGACTACTATCCCTAATATCCCGCATCATCCTGTCAGCCAGAGCCACCGAACTACTACCCATAATATCCCACATCATCCCGTCAGCCAGAGCCACCGGACTACTACCCCCAATATCCTACATCATCCCGTCAGCCTGGGGTCGGAACCAGAGCGCTGAGTGGAACGGTCCTAACTTCCACACCGGGGATCCCTTTAAGAGAGGCCCGGCATCAGAACCAGAGCGCTGAGTGGATTTGCCCTGACTTCAATACCAATGATCCCTTTAATAGAACCCTGGGGTGAGAATCAGAATGCTGAGGGAGTTAATCTAACTTCCATACCAGAGATCCCTTTAAGAAAGCCTGGGATCAGAACCAGAGCGCTGAGTGGATTTGCCCTCACCTGACTTGCATACCAATGATCCCTTTAATAGAACCCTGGGGTCAAAATCAGAGCGCTGAGGGATTTGCCCTAACTTCCGTACAGGAGATCCCTTTAAGAAAGCCTGGTGTCAGTACCAGAGCATTTGAAGGCAATTGCCCTGACTTCCATACCGGGGATCACTTTAAGAGAGGAGTGGGGTCAGTATCAAAGTGCAGATTGGATTTGCCCTAACTTCCATACCAGGGATCCCTTTAAGAAAGCCTGGGATCTGAACCAGAGCGCTGGATGGATTTGCCCTGAATTGCATACCAATGATCCCTTTAAGAAAGGCATGGGGTCAGAACCAAAGCACTGAATGGATTTGCCCTGCCTTCCATACCGGAGATCCCTTTAGGAAAGGCCTGGGGTTAGTACCAAAATGCTGAGTGGATTTGCCCTAACTTGCATACCATTGATCCACGGGAGGGGGAATTCATTTCTGTCACGTGCTCTGTGCTCCTTTGAGGGGGAGCAGACAATGGCGGTGAGCTTATGTTCCCAGGAATGCTAGATTTCTCCCACCATGTCAGTGTCTGCTGAGGTGTTGTCAAGTGGGAAAACTTGCTCATAGCAACCATCACAGCTCAGCTACTTTTAACCAGCTCTGGTGAAATGAGAGATGCTTAGTGATTGGTTGCAAGGAAAATTGTTGATCATAGCAACCAATCACAGCTGAGCTTCTTTTGAACAGCTCTGGTGAAATGAAAGATGCTTTGTGATTGGTTGGTGATACACACCGTATACATACATTCATTTTTATATAGAGAGATCTAAGAACTCTTGACTGTGTCACAACTGCTGCAACCAGTAAAATTAGTGATACATCGCTGGAATCAGAATCTCATTTCCAACATTAAGCTGCTCTCAGATGAGGTAGCAAAAATTTGGTGACAGAGTCCCTTTAAAGGTAAACTGTCAACAGGATTTCAGCCCGCAATTTATTTACATGTGCATGTAGCCCTTTCGAAGACAAGTCCAGCAGTACCTTTACTTGGCCAGTCCGTTCCTCCATTACTGATAAATCAGCATTCTAATTGATAAGCAAATGACACTGAAAGACTACTATAGAGCTGCAGCCTCTGTCACTCCAGCTCTATTCACCACTCATCACCACCTTCTGCTTTACTGATGGCTCCTTTGCCTATAGTCAAACAGCAGAGGTTGTTAGTCAAGCAGGAGGAGTGAGCGTTAACCAAGGAATAGAGCTGGAGTGACAGAAGCGCCTTATCTACAATAGCTTTTTAGCCTTATTTGCATATCAATTCAAAGGCCGATATCTCAATAATGGAGGAGCGGACTCAGGCTCGGACTGGCCCATAGGGGTACAGGGGAATCCCCCGGTGGCCCCTGTGCAAATCAGGGCCCCCAACGTTACTGTATGGGCAGTACTTGTCATAATCCACTTGATTCACTCTGTTAGGAAAAAAACAGTATAATAATAATAATAAATTTTATTTTTATAGCGCCGACATATTCCGCAGCACTTTACATTTCAGAGGGGATTTGTACAGACAATAGACATTACAGCATAACAATAATCACATACAGTAGATTATAACAAATACCAAGAGGAAAGAGGGCCCTGCTCGCAAGCTTACAGTCTATGAGGAAAGAGGGAGACACGAAAGGTGGGTGGTAACAGTTACCCTGATTGTATGGACCAGTCATAATGTTAAGTGTGTAACAGTACAGACACAGAGGGCTAATGGAGGCATAAAGCATGTGGGAACATGATGCGGGGAACCTGGTTATGGTAAAACTTTTGGCTCTGCCACACAGGGATAGATTAGGTTAATGTGTTGGGGTGGTAGGCCAGTCTGAATAAATGCGTTTTCAGGACACGCTTAAAATTGTGGGGATTGGGGACTAATCGTATTGACCTGGGAAGTGCATTCCAAAGAATTGGCGCGGCACGTGTAAAGTCTTGGAGACGGGAGTGGGAGGTTCTGACTATTGAGGATGCTAATCTCAGGTCATCAGCAGAACGGAGGGCGCGGGTAGGGTGGTATACTGAAACAAGGGAGGAGATGTAGGGTGGTGCTGAGCCATGGAGGGCTTTGTGAGTGAGGGTAATAAGTTTATACTGAATTCTGGAGTGGATGGGTAGCCAGTGTAATGACTGGCACAAGGTAGAGGCATCGGTGTAACGATTGGTGAGGAATATGATCCTGGCTGCAGCATTCAAGACAGATTGGAGGGGGGAGAGTTTGGTAAGAGGGAGACCGATTAGAAGAGAGTTACAATAGTCGAGACGAGAATGAATAAGAGAAACAGTAAGAGTTTTTGCAGAGTCAAAGGTAAGAAAAGGTCGAATTCTAGAAATGTTTTTGAGGTGCAGATGACAAGAGCGAGCCAGTGATCGAATGTGGGGGGCAAAGGAAAGCTCAGAATCAAGTATGACCCCAAGACAGCAGGCCTGTTGCTGGGGAGTAATAGTGGAACCACACACAGAAATGGCAATGTCGGGTATAGGTACATTAGTAGAGGGAGGAAACACCAGGAGTTCAGTCTTTGACAGGTTCAGTTTCAGATATAGTGAGGACATGATATTAGACACAGCGTTTAGACAATCGCCGGTGTTTTCTAGAAAGGCTGGCGTGATGTCAGGAGAAGAAGCGTATAATTGGGTGTCATCAGCATAGAGATGGTACTGGAAATCAAATCTACTGATTGTTTGACCAATAGGGGCAGTGTACAAGGAGAAGAGGAGGGGACCTAGAACCGATCCTTGGGGGACCCCAACAGTAAGGGGAAGATGAGAGGAGGAGGAACTGGCAAAAGATACAGTAAAGGAGCGGTCGGAGAGATAGGAGGAGAACCAGGAGAGAACGGTATCCTTGAGGCCAATGGAACGGAGCATAGTGAGGAGGAGCTGATGATCCACAGTGTCGAATGCTGCAGAGAGATCCAAGAGAATTAGCATGGAGTAGTGACCATTTGATTTAGCTGTTAGCAGATCATTAGAGACTTTAGTGAGGGCAGTTTCAGTGGAGTGTAAAGAGCGGAAACCGGATTGGAGAGGGTCGAGAAGAGAGTTTTCTGAGAGATAGCGGATAAGACGGGAGTGGACCAGGCGTTCCAGGAGTTTAGAGATGAAGGGAAGATTAGAGACAGGTCTATAGTTAGCGGCACAGTTTTGGTCGAGGGATGGTTTTTTAAGTAGTGGATGTATGATGGCATGCTTAAATGAGAAGGGAAAAATACCAGAAGAGAGAGAGGTTAAATATTTTAGTTAGGTGAGGGGTGACAGCAGGGGAAAGGGACTGAAGGAGCTGTGACGGAAATGGGTCACTGGTGCAAGTAGTTGGGCGAGAAGATGCAAGGAGCCTGCTTACTACTTCTTCTGTGACTGGTTCAAAATCAGAGAGTGAGTTCTATGCAGTGGGGGAGGGAGGACAGTGCATGGTATGAGGTGATTGGGAGATAATTTCCTGTCGGATCTGGTCAATTTTTTCTTTGAAGTAATTGGCCAGATCGTCAGCTCTGAGCTCCGTGGTTGGGGCCTGTACTCTTGGATTGAGTAGAGAATGAAAAGTGTCAAAGAGACGTTTCGGGTTATTGGACAGTGAGGTGATGAGGGTGTTGAAATAGGTTTGTTTGGAGAGGTGAAGGGCAGTGTTGTATGTTCTAAGCATAAACTTAAAATGGATGAAATCTTCGGGTAGATTGGATTTTCTCCACAGACGTTCGGCGCACCTGGAGCACCGCTGCAGGAAACGTGTTTGCACCGTGTGCCAGGGTTGTCGCCGTCTGCGTTGTGGTGTTCTATTTATAGGGGGTGCAAATTCATCCAGGGCACTTTGAAGTGTTTCATTGTAATGCTTCAATGCAGAATCAGGACAGGAGAGGGAGGAGATAGGGGCCAATGAAGACTGCAAGTTCTTCATAAGTTTCTGGGTGTTAATGGCCTGTATGTTTCTATAAGTCTGGACAGTGGACAGTATCTCATCATTCATTAACCAAACTACCCAGTTTATTATTATATAAAGATCTAGGTACATTTGTGAATGAGGGTTATGTAATATTTTTATACAGGTGAAAAGTGGGCCCCCAAAGTCAATGTTACTGGTGGGCCCTTGGCACCCCAGTCCAACACTGAGCGGACTGGCCATGTAGAGGTATTGCTGGAATTGTCTTTGAAAGAGTCATATAAGCATATAAATAGTATGGGTTGGGAAATCGTGCTGACAGATTCCCTTTAAAATCTGTGCCCAATTTGTGATTTTAGAGTTTATAAAATGAATGCAACAGTGCAAAGAATCTTGATTAATAACAATCGCCCCTCGCAGAGCTATGTGTTTATATGGCTACAGAATGCAGTATATATTGCATATCAAATATTATTCTCTTACATCAGCTTCCTGACCGTAGTGTCAGAATGTACTTAAGGTTATCATTAGTATAGGGCTTCAATATTAGATGGTTGGGCGTCCATTCTACTCGTAGTGGCTGTGCCTGGTACTTATAGTATCGTCCCAGACATGTGAATGGGGACGAGCTGCAATGCTCCTTATATCTGCTACTAATAATGCGAGCCATCACTGATTTAGTTATGGCCTGTCCTAAAGACAGTTCATTAATTGCAGCTTGGTAGCCTCAGGGAAACTTAGAGAAAAGTTTTTTGATCTCCCTGGATTGTGATTAGCGCTTACTGACCCTGACCGTGATTTCTAGGATCAGAGTGCAGTCCACACAAACATTCACACGGCTGCCCTGCTTGTATCATCAGAACATTACCTATCGTTTAAATAAAACTTTTGTGTTAACTTTTTTCTTTTATACTTTTTGGTAATACTTTTCTTCTCACAACAATTTGTGTTACTTTTCAGATATCTCATTACCTTAACTGACAGGATAATAATGAAAGGTAACACCTCTATACACAGCTGATAACCAGGTCCAGCTTTTGACAAATTATGGCCCTGGATTAAATACGAAGTGGGGTGCCTTTAGGAGTCTACATTGCGTTTTCCTTCATAATCGTAACGGCTGAGATCAACACTGCCTCTGTAACATGGCCCAAAAAGCGCTGCTGTGCAATGGCTGGACTACATTCTCATCGTGGTGTACACTACATCCTGACACTGAATAGCAGCTGTCAGGACACGGTATAACACCGGCAATCCGCACCTCAGGCAGAAACAGGAGTGCGATTGACAAAGGGTCACTCCTGATATCTGCAGCACTGCAATACTGCCCAATTTGTGCAACTTGTCCATGTGTATTGTGATGTGCAGAACATGGTGTGCTAATTTTTTTATGCTAAGCCACATCGTTAAGGTCACTCAGTTCTTTAAATTTGCCCACACAGAAATATTATTCCTACTGAAAACCATTAGTGTTCCCACACAGTAGGATATCCCTTTCATGGTCACTACACAGTATGGTGCCCCCAATGTCCCCGACATGGTATGAAACCCCCACAGTGCCCTCCACATAGAGTATCTTATCCCCCACTGTGCCGCCCGCACAATATAATATCCCTGTATACCTCTATACACACTGCATGATGCCTCCACTGTCTGCCCACATACAGTATGATGTCCTTGGAGCCCCCACAGCTTACATTATGCCCCCCATAGTGCACCAAACACCCAATATGCTGCCCCCAGAGTGTCCCCCACAAAGTACATTTTCTCATCATACATTCCCTTTAATGTGGTTGTGAATAACGTACACAATTTTGTAGGTATTACAGCAGGAAGGATGACCGATATTGTGCGGTATCCACACACACATATAGAACTTTACAATGAGGAGTTTTAATCAGATTTGACAAGACTAGATAGAGCAGAGACATTGTTCTTCAACCCTATATTACACACTTGGCAACTATCAGTTTTAAAAATGTTTGATGATAGATAGATAGATAGATAGATAGATAGATAGATAGATAGATAGATAGATAGATGTGGCTATATAAATGTTGCTTTGCATTTGTAATTTTCATTTAGTTTCCCCAGATGGCAGCATATAAAAAAAATAATAATAATGTCACTTACAGTTTACACTGTGCATACACTGAAAACCTGGTGTGTTGCCTGGAGCTCACAGTGCAATACAGGTCTGTTTAGTGTTGTCCTGTGTATTATGTGATGCATCAATGCATCTGATTAACAATACGTGTGATTTTCTTGTATGTGAATTATTAATAAAGGACAAGTGAGGATAGATCATCAATATCACTTGGGTAGGGGGCGACAACCAGCAGCAGGACTGCTCAGCTGTCGTCCGTTGATCTGCAGTCATCGGCCACTAACCTGTCGACCGAGTGGTGCTGTGCTGTTCATGCATCCTCCGCTGGAGCTGAGAACAGCTTATTAACGGGGATGCTGGGTATCAGGATCCCACGGATGGGTCCTGAATATCACAGTATTGAAAACACCCCTCTTTTTGACCCATGGATAGCACTGTTCCTGGATTAAGTGAGACCCTTTTTTTAATCCCTTACAAACCCTTGGACATTAAAACACGAAGATCATAAAGGGATTTATAATAACTGCTCCATATATTGATATCTTTGTACAAAGCTACAGTCGCCAACGTGGACATACTGTTTAGTCATACAACTGCATTTTCTGTACTGTCGCTGGAGAAAACGAACAGCACTCAGACTAAATGTATTCAATTGGGCTGTTCCGGTGCACTAGTCTCTTCTGCATTTTGGAAGCGACACGCTCATAAACTTGCATTGAGCTCGTGACATAGCTTCTGACTTCCGGACAGTCAGAAGTTACAGGCACAAGATGGCGCCGCAGGACCAGAGCAGTTTCAGTAAAAGGTGAAGCTGCCGGAAGAGGAGTATAAAAAGGGGCAGGAGCTTATATTTAAAGCGCCACTCCAGCACTGAAAAAAAATGCTGGAGTGGTGCCTTAAGTTGATTGCTTTTCTGGACCAGCCAAGAGAGTCATGCAAACGCAATATCAAGGGACAGTGACCTGTAAATCTCCAGCTAATCTAAAGCTAAAAAACTCCAAGCATGCCCAAACACTCGCCCAGCAGACTATGGCTGTCTGTTTATCTCATATTAGTGACCCAAACCTATGTGGGTAATTTTACTATAATATTTTTTCTTTTTAAAAGACAGTTTATAATCATGAACATACTGACAGCCTGCGCCCAGGGGCGTCATAGAAGTTACGGTAATTACTGACTCAAAAAGAGACTTCAAATTAAACTGCCCTCGCCTCTATGTTTGAGGACTATAAGCCCATGGGGCAAATGAATGTTTCTGCCGCCTTCCCTGGTGTAAAATCTAGTAATTATCTCTTGTTAAATCATATCCCAGGTGAACAGAACGTGGTCACTGGACAGATGAGCTGAACATGCCCCAGTGCATCACGTTACTCGGCAGCATTTATGGAAGGCTTTACATTGTCCGAGGATAAATGTGTTTCAGAGGCAGACACCCCTGGAGGGTCTAGGGTTTCTCAAGTCTGGGTGGAGGGAAGAATTCAATTCATTTAGCCTCTTTCTAGGAACAAAGAGATTCGAACAGACAAAAGAGCAGTGGGAAGCGATGTCTTCGTAATGAGATGCAGGACAAAAATGGGTCACGTTGCTTGTGTACTTGTGCTATTGCGTAAAAAGCAGATTTCTTTTCTACTGAATATACAGGTTAAACATATTTCTATTTTATAATGATGAACATATAGTCAGTGGCATTTGCTACTAAATAATGAAAAATAAAAAAAATAACTAGGTACATTACATAAAGGAAAAAGTCCAATTGCAGAATCTAGGGAGGCCAAAGTTTTCTTTAAAATACAGAATTGCAAGACCACCTGTAATTTCACAAAGGAAGAAGTCTACTCCAGAGAAATAATACAAAAGACGACTGAAACAATTTCTCTAATCTGATGTTTTGAATAAGAAATCTGCCGGGTTAGTGAATATATGGGGAAATCAAAATGTCATTTCATTAGTTTTTTTTTTATTTTATTTCAAACCTAAATAATTCAGCAACATAGCCGAGCAGCCACACAACTGGAACACTGATTTACAAATGGGCAAAACTAGAACTGAGTTACGATTTTACTAATTTCTAGAAACACAAAAGCAAACAAATAACTGCATAGTTTTCTATTGCTAAGGCTATGTGCCCACGTTGTAGAAATGCTGTGGAAATGTCCGCATTTCGGCAAATCCCTGCCGCGGGTAAAACCCATGCGGAATTCGTATGCGTTTTCCCGCAAAACACAAGCGGCATTTTGCAAGAGGTTTTTGCTTGCAGAATGCTAGCGCTTTTCCAAGCGATTTGAAGCATGGCTTGGAAAATTGATTGACAGGTTTGTCACACTTGTCAAGCATAGTGCTTGACAAGTGTGACCAACTTTTTACTATTGATGCTGCCTATGCAGCATCAATAGTAAAAGATAGAATGTTAAAAATAATAAAAATAAAAAATATGGTTATTCTCACCCCGATGTCCTCAGAGGCGCTCCCGGTACGCTCCGTTCCCAGGCATGCTTTGCGTGAAGGACCTTTATGACGTCACGACTGCGTGACCGTGATGTCATCTGGGGTGATTCGTGCAATGCATCCCTCGGAACGGAAGATGCCGCCAGCACCGCTGAGAGTCGGGAGGACTCCAGGGGCCATGAGAGGGTAAGTATATCCCTATTTATTATTTTAATTCTATTTGTTACAGGAATATGGTAGAATCTCCTCTCCTGCAGACCCTGGGCACCATTCGCACATGAAGCGCTCACTTTACTCATGGTGGGCATAGCTGTAGAGGTGGTGGGCCGAGCTGGGGGGTGGTCCCTTTCTTACCGCGCAGAGATGTAACAGACACGATGGAGGCAGATGTCGGGTACAACAAGTCCAAGTTTATTCGTCCGCCTGACGGCCACAGAAGCACACCGCACTTCACTTTAATTCACTTAGCGGCCCTCTGTTTCCAGAGCCGCTTCCCGCACACCGTACTTTACACCGAGGACGTACATATATACGTAACCGTCCCCCTCTGCACTTGTTGACACTCCTGTGAGTTCCGTCACTGTGGCCGCCTGAGGCCCGTAAACCAGCAGTACTTTCACTGAACAGTCGTCTCTCTCACTACGGTATGCTTTGCCTTGGTGCCTCGTCTATTCTGCGGTACTTTCCTGTCAGGACCACCCCCCTGACGTTCTCTCGCCTCAGTCCCCCTGGTTTGGTTTTCCTCAGAGTGCACAGACTGTCATAGTCCTCCTGTCACTGGAGCTCTCCCTGGGGACTGGCACTTTCTGGAACCTTACCTCAGTATTTATATCATTCCTGGTTCCCTGTAACTCCGCCCCCATGACCAACGGTTTCCTAAGCCCTAAGCTGATGTCAAGTCCTTTGCTCACACTCCTCCCTGCCCTCTAATGGTCAACCCAAGGTACTGCACGTCCACTACACTTTCTCAGCTGTTTCCCCACTGTAGTAACTGACACCTGTCTAAACTGTGCAAACCTATCTTTCTCTATTCTAACATGTCCGTCCGTCCGTCAGGTCACCTTCCCTACATAGCCACATGCGTAAAATTGAGTGTTTCAATGCAATCCTATGGCGGCGGAATTGCCACGATTCCGCAGAAATTATGGACATGCTGCGGATTTTACCGCTATGCGATTCCGCAGCGGGAAAATCCGCAGCATGGGCACAGCAACTGCGGAATCCCATAGGATTGCATGGGGAATGCGTTTTGATAGCGTTTTGGCCGCAAAATGCAGCGGAAACGCTTAAAAACACAATGAGGGCACACTGCCTAATAGTCCCAACTTTTCACTCATGCACTGCTTACAAGGACATACATACATGAATAATGTATTTACGAGTAAAGGTGATGTCCTCTAGCAAAATTTTTACATTTAAAGAAAAAAATGTTAGAAATGTATTTTAATATAATCATTTATATATTTCCCAGCCTGTGTGGACCATGCAGGGTCGCGTCATCCACAATCAGCAAGCAGGAGGGCGGTGATCATAAGAAGATGGGAGGCGCTAGACCAAGACCAGCGACACCCATCGGACCGGACCGCCCCGCAGGTGAGTATAATAAAACTTATTTTTCAATTCTTCTAGGTCGGGATGGGGGCTTATATACAGCATTATAGAATGCTATCTATAAGCAATGAAAGGTGATGGCCCGATCTTATATCGGCCAAAACTGCTGACAGGTTCTCTTTAATGAGCGTTGATGTTTTATATTATCAATTAGCACTATTCGGGGTCATAAATCTGCTCATGTACTCTCAGCTTAAAGTGGTGGTCCAGCACTTATACAATAATAGTCTATCCTTAGGATATGTTATCAAAACCAGACCACTGGGGGCGCAACAACTGGTACCCCTGCCAATAAACTATTCCCAGTGTGACCAGGTATGGAGCTGGAGAGCGCAGCTTCGTCAACTGTACAGTCGTCACGTCTGAGTGCTGCACATCCGCCCCTATTCAAAAGAATAGCGGTGGTTCTGTAATACCCTACAGCAGCCACTATACAGTTGAGGTGTCCTGCTGCTACCAGTACCGGGAACAGCTGATCGGCACCCTCACTGATCTTATATTGATGACCTATCTCATCAATAAAAAAAGACTGGATAACACTTTAAACTACAGTTTTGGAAGGACATAGGACTTCCAGTGTCTAAAAGTTAAAGGTTTGCATTTAAAAGCTATTTTAAGTACCACATGACTCAACGCTCTCGAATGACAAATATTAAAAGGTTTTAGCATTTACAAGACACCATAAACTGTGGAATTGTTAAAGAATGACATTTCTGTGTGATGCTAATAGAGACCGATAAATAGACCCTTCAAGTTTCATGAGCAGAAGACTTGGTTCCAAGCACAGTGTTCTCTTTCATTGAGTGCATGAGATGTAGATCCACAAACTGTCTCTGGAAACGTTATGTTGTGTTTCTTCCACAAATTCCTCTCTTCCTCCATAGAAGGTCAGGGTGTTTCCACTGCACAATGAGAAGAGGATCTGGAATCTTCACTGACCTGAATTACAACATTCAATTGTTTTCATGTTGGCAGAACACACATCGGGAAACCGACCAGCACAGTGTTTTCTCCAGCTATGCGGACGGTTTGCCAGGTTTTGATTAAAGCAGCCCAAACTTGGATAAACTTAAAATAGGCAAATAATGAAGCCCATGCAAAGATATTGTAAGGAAGGAAACTAAATGTCACTTGGACTATAGTAATCTCTGGCTCTAGTTTCTGCACACAGGCTGCATAAATTGCAAATAGAGCAGTATGTAGACTGGAGAGAAATGTGTATAGCATAGCCAAAAGATTAACTGCGCTAGTATCCTGTTTATCCGGAAAGTCACAAAGGATCAAAATCATCAAAATCAAATACACATAATCATCCTGTTCCCCAAATGCTTACACCTGTTAGGGAGGTGTTATAAAGGTGGCATCCGCAGTACAAAATCTCCTTTTTATCACCAAATCAGAAATGAGGGTCTACAAAAGTGGGACTACGCTCAGCCTTTTGTCTTAACAGTCACAATTCATGGGAATACACTGACTTGTGCAACGGTCTCATGTTCACAAGACATTCATTAGACAGTTGTACTACACATGTTATGAAGCCTGGGAATAGAGAAGTTGTAAACAGTTGGCATGTTCTACATGAAACATGGTAGCTACAGTTTTAGATTTATTGACAGGAACCGGCAGAACTAGATATTGTGGCCGCCAGGCTGTTCTCTTGTACCCCGGTTACTATATCACGTCCTCATAGGTTCAAGTTTCGGTATGTCCACTTCTCTAGGAAATCTATCATTAGCAAACCATTTATAAGCCTCAACCACCACCATTTGCCAGTATGGGTCTAACATACTCCCTGATGGCAAAAAAAAAAAATGTGGGCGTTAGTTTTAAAGGGAATCTGTCACCCTTTTTTTGGAGTATGAGCTGCCGGCATTGACATCAGGGGCATATCTACAGCATTCTGTAATGCTGTAGATAAGCCCCCGATGTAACCTGAAAGATAAGAAAAAAGAGTTAGATTATACTCACTGGAGGGGGCGGTCCGGTCCGATGGGTGTCGCGGTCCGGTCGGTGCCTGCTATCTTCACACGATGCCGTCCTCTTCTTCCCTTCCTGTAGTGGCTCCGGCGCAGGTGCACTGCTCTGCCCTGTTGAGCGCAGAGCAGTATACTGCAGTGCGCAGGTGCCAGACTCATTCTGTTAAGACTAGATTAGTCATGATATATTTTGGTTTTCTACAAATATTTAAAATTAAGAAAACGAAGTCAAGGATAACATATAACATATTGTGTCTTTTCCTATGTACTTCCTCCTGCGAGGGGATCCTTGTACTCTAATGTGAATGTATTTCATGTTTAATGATGTTTCCTTTTCAATAAAACTAAAAGTAAAAAGCACTCATAGGCAACTTTGCAATTTATACCTTTTTTCAAATCAATCATTTATCCAACAGCAATCACATGATCCAGTCTCCCTGTCTTTCAGTGAATTTGTACATGATGTATCAGGCATCATGTACGGTGTCCTATTGTCATGATCCCAGTGCAGGTTTTTGAGCTGCATACCTCGGGTTAATGTCTGGATCTCGGTGCAGGTTTTGACCTGCACACCTGGGGTTAATGACTGTGGCCTCTTTCTGGTTCTGGGAGAGCTTCTTAAACCCCTGGGAAGCTTCAATCCCTGCCAGTTATACTTTTGCCTTTGGCCTAGTGTTCTGACCCCTGTGTGCCTGTTTGTAGCTATAGCTTGTTTATATAGTTCTGACCCGGTTCTGTTTCCCATTGTGAGTTTGCCTGTTGATTTTGTACTGCGTTATTATCTCTGTGTATGACTCATTGCCTGTGACCTGACTACTCTCTGCTCGCCTCTCTTGTACCTTTGCAGCTATCTCTGTGTGTGACTCATTGGCTACGTCTTGACTATTCTCCCTGTCTATGCCCCCTGGTAACTTTGTCTCGCAGTTACCCTGCTAGGAGTTCTCTTGCTGCTCCTAGCTCTGTGGAGTTTAGGCCACTCCCCTAGCAGTCACGTGCTTCGGGTCCTGCGGCTCTGAAGTACGCATCTACTCGGCTGCTGCCCGCTCCACAGGTATCTTTGAGCACTGCTCGCTTTACTCAGGACACGCGCACTGGCTCAGTGAGCAAGTTCAGTGCGGTGTTCCTGACATTATAACTGGCATACTATTTTTTTCTTTCCTCACTTCTGCAGCATGGACCCAATGTGTGCTTTATCTGAGCATGTGAAATGCTTGACTCAGTTGCTGCAGAAGCTTAGTTTGGAACACCAAGCTCTGGCCCAGTCCCAACGGCGGGTGGAGGACTCAGTTCAGGGGGTGCTTTCCGCAGGCTTCCAGCAGGTGGGGAATAGAGATGTCATTTTAGTCCCACCCGAATCCCCGGTTAAATTGCCAGATACATTTTCTGGTAACAAGGATGATTTCAGGGCATTTAAGGAGGGCTGTAAGCTCTTTTTCTCTTTGAGACCCCGCTCCTCTGGGGATGAGAAACAAGAGGGTGAGGGTGGTGATGTCCCTGCTTAGGGGGTCCCCACAAGCCTGGGCATTTTCGCTTTCCTCTTCTGCCCCTGAGAGAATGTCTGTGGATGCGTTTTTTGAAGCCTTAGGGCTTATTTATGATGAGCCTGATAGAGTGCGGTTGGCTGAGGACAAGGTGATGAGTGTCTGTCAGGGGGAGCACTCGGCTGAATGATTCTGTACTGAATTCAGACGTTGGGCAGCCGAGATTTACTGGAGTGATGCCCCCTTCGGGGGCTGTTCCACAGAGGCGTGTGTGAACGTCTGAAGGATGCTTTGGCACTTCATCCTCCGCCTGACTCCCTGGAGGATGCCATGATCCAAGCAGTTCGCATGGATCGCAGGCTGTGGGCTAGATGCATTATGCAACGGGAAACACCATTATTCTTCAGTGGAGATGAGACCCGGACTCTTCCTATGGCTATGGAGGTGAGCGCTGTCACCTGTGAGGGAAAGGAAAGATGCCGCCGCCGGGAAAAGCAGTTGTGCTTCTATTGTGGGAAATCTGGACATTGGAAGAAGGACTGCCCCTCCTGTCCGTCATCCTCCAAGATGGCGGGAAACGACTAGGCCTGGGTAATAGTCGAGGAGGCTACCCAGACCTTCAGGTACAATTTTCCTCATGTGCAAAAATGGTGCTGCAGGTGGAACTGGAACTTGGTTATGGTCCTGTTCAGACTACTGCTTTTATTGACTGCGGTTCTGCTGTGAACCTGATTGATACCAAGGTTATGACTCTTAATAAGATAGGGACAGTCAGGCTTCATGATCCTGTTAAACTTGTGGCAATTGACTCGTCGCCTCTTACCCAAGACGGTGTCTGTTGCAGGTCTGAACTTTTTTCTCTAAAAGTGGATTCCACTCATGTGGAAAAACTAAGTTGTCTTGTGCTAGATTACTTGCCTGCAGGACTGGTACTGGGGATGCCTTGGCTTCAACGCCATAATCCTACCATTGATTGGGTTACAGGGGAAATCACTCAATGGGGATGCAATAATAAATGTGGTAACCTGCTACATCTTGTTAACGCTGTTAAATCCGTGTCTGTGTCGTCTGTCGGTCTGGAAGGTATTCCGGAGTACCTGAAGGATTTCGAAGACGTTTTTTCCGAAAGTGTAGCTGAGGTGCTGCCACCACATAGACCCTACGATTGTGCCATTGATTTAGTACCTGGAGCCAAGTTACCTAAGGCTCGATTGTTCAATTTGTCTGGGCCTGAGCGCCAAGCCATGAAGTAGTACATAGCAGAGAGTCTCCGCAAAGGGCATATCAGGCCTTCTGTGTCACCTGTGGCAGCAGGGTTCTTCTTTGTAAAGAAAATAGATGGTGGTTTGCGGCCGTGCCTCGACTTTCGGGAACTGAACAAGATAACGGTTAGGAAGTCTTACCCGCTTCCCGTCATCCCAGACTTATGTAACCAGTTAGCTGGGGCCCAATGGTTCTCCAAGTTAGATCTGCGGGGGGCCTACAATCTGATAAGGGTTCGGGAAGGGGACGAGTGGAAAACTGCATTCCTCACATCAGAAGGACTCTTTGAGAACCTGGTAATGCCGTTTGGGTTAACTAATGCACCAATTATTTTCCAAAATTTCATCAATGTTGTGTTTTCTGATTTGATAGGCCGTTTTGTTATTATTTATTTGGATGATATTTTGGTGTATTCTCCGGACAGTCAATCTCACTTGCAACATCTAAAGACAGTTCTCCAGAGACTCAGGGAGAACCAATTGTTCGTTAAATTGGAAAAATGTTCGTTTTTTGTACAGGACCTGTCTTTTTTGGGGTTGATTGTGTCCTGTGAGGGGTTTCGTATGGATCCTAAGAAGGTGCTGGCGATCGCTGACTGGATTCAGCCTCGAGATCTCAAGGCGCTCCAGCGCTTCTTAGGATTTGCGAACTATTACCGGAGGTTCATTAAAGGTTTCTCACAAGTGGTTAAACCACTCACAAATCTTACCCAGAAGGGCGCTGATGTAAAAAATTGGTCTGTACTCGCTAAGGAATCCTTCTCAGAGATTAAGAAATGTTTCATGTCTGCCCCGATGTTGGTACAACCTGACCCGTCCAAACCATTCATTGTGGAGGTGGATGCTTCTGAAGTGGGGGTGGGGGCTGTGCTGTCCCAGGGTCCAGCAACCCTTACCAATCTCAAACCCTGTGCCTTCTTCTCCAAGAAGTTCTCTTCAGCAGAGAAAAACTATGATGTAGGCAATAGGGAACTTCTTGCGGTCAAGCTGGCGTTTGAGGAATGGAGGCACTTTTTGGAAGGGGCGGCTCACCCTATCATGGTTGTCATGGATCACAAAAATTTGGCATACCTTGAATCTGCTAAGAGGCTTACTCCTAGACAGGCCCATTGGTCACTTTTTTTTCACGATTTCAGTTCTCAATTACTTTTCGACCGGTGTCCAAAAATGTTAAAGTGGATGCCCTGTCCAGAAGTTTTGATCCAGTGTCTCCCCCTGAGCCGCCGTCCTCCATTCTTCCCCCAGGGGTGGTAGTGGCGGGGGTCTCAACTGAGTTGGAACAAGAAATTCTAAGGGCTCAGGCCCTAGCTCTGGCAACCAGGCCAGGGGATAAACTGTTTGTTCCAGATTCAATGCGGCCTAGACTTCTGCAGGAGTTTCATGAGTCTAGGCTGAGTGCTCATCCAGGTATCACGGCCACTAGAGAGGCAGTAGCCAGGGGTTTTTGGTGGCCTTCATTAAGGTCCGATGTCAAGGAAATTGTTTCTGCTTGTGGCATGTGTGCCTGTTCCAAAAGCTCGCATAACTGACCAGCTGGGGAACTCATACCTTTACTGGTTCCTGATAGGCCATGGACTCATCTTTCCATGGATTTTATTACAGGCCTTCCACCTTCCAGGGGCAATACCATGATCTGGGTGGTGGATAGGTTTTCTAAACAGGCCCATTTCATTCCCTTGGCAGCATTACTCTCAGCAGAAACATTGTCAAGGTTGTTTGTGCAGCATGTGGTCCGATTGTATGGGGTACCCCTGAATGTTGTGTCTGACAGAGGTGTGCAGTTTGTGGCCAAATTTTGGAGGGCGTTCTGTATGAAATTGGGCATCTCACTCTCCTTCTCGTCGGCATATCACCCGGAGAGTAATGGTCAGACAGAATGCACCAATCAATCCCTGGAACAAATTCTCAGGTGTCTGACCTCCGCCAGACAGGAGGATTGGTGTGATGCGTTACCGTTGGCTGAATTCGCTTTTAACAACCGGGTGAGTCAGTCCACCAACATGTCCCCATTCCTGATTAACTATGGGTTAAATCCGCATTTTGGGGAGTTTTCTCGGGTGGATTCCGGTTGTCCAGGGGCAGAGGGGTCCGCTCAATGGTTAAAAAACCTCTGGGCTGAAGTCCGGCATAATATCTCTCGGGCCCAGGGGAGATACAAATATTTTGCTGACAAAAAGAGAGCCTCGGGAGACATGTTTCAGGTGGGAGAAGGTTTGGCTCTCCACACGTAACATCAACTTAAAGGTACCATCAGCTAAGTTGGGACCAAAGTTCATTGGTCCGTACAAGATTATGGAGATAGTCAACCCAGTGGCATATAGGTTGCATCTCCCCGCCTCCTTAAAAACATCCAATGTGTTCCATAAATCTATGTTGAAACCCGCAGGATCTGTCAAAGAGAACTCTGAGTCTGTTGCTCCTCCAGTGCTGGTGGAGGGTCAATTGGAGTATGAGGTCGGACATATTGTGGACTCTCGGCGGGTGCGCCGTTCTTTGCAGTACCTGGTCCACTGGAAGGGATATGGACCAGAGGAGTGCTCATGGGTCCCTGCTTGCTCGGTACATGCAGATCGCCTGGTTTGGGCTTTCCATGCCAAGTACCCGGGGAAGCCTGGGGGTCCAGAGGCCCCCCGTTGAGAGGGGGGTACTGTCATGATCCCAGTGCAGGTTTTTGAGCTGCACACCTGGGGTTAATGTCTGGAGCTCGGTGCAGGTTTTGACCTGCACACCTGGGGTTAATGATTGTGGCCTCTTTCTGGTTCTGGGAGAGCTTCTTAAACCCCTGGGAAGCTTCAATCCCTGCCAGTTATACTTTTGCCTTTGGCCTAGTGTGCTGACCCCTGTGTGCCTGTTTGTTGCTATAGCTTGTTTATATGGTTCTGACCCGGTTCTGTTTCCCGTTGTGAGTTTGCCTGTTGATTTTGTACTGCGTTATTATATCTGTGTATGACTCATTGCCTGTGACCTGACTACTCTCTGCTCGCCCCTCTTGTACCTTTGCAGCTATCTCTGTGTGTGACTCATTGGCTACGTCTTGACTATTCTCCCTGTCTATGTCCCCTGGTAACTTTGTCTCGCAGTTACCCTGCTAGGAGTTCTCTTGCTGCTCCTAGCTCTGTGGCGTTTAGGCCACTCCCCTAGCAGTCACGTGCTTCGGGTCCTGCGGCTCTGAAGTACGCATCTACTCGGCTGCTGCCCGCTCCACAGGTATCTTTGAGCACTGTTCGCTTTACTCAGGACACGCACACTGGCTCAGTGAGCAAGTTCAGTGCGGTGTTCCTGACACCTATGGCATCATGCACATGGGTGCACATGGGTTGGCTTAAATCTGTTGCTTCCAACCCACGTTTGGGTACATGGGCAATGAAAGACATCCAGTGATCCAGAGGTTTACTTGACAGGTGGCAATCAAGCTTGGACAGCAGGACTATTTTCAAACTGGGAACCATAGTTCAGAAATGAATTCATGCCCCAAAGTTAGAGACTATTAATTAAAACAGGAGATGCTTCAGACGATTGTGTGATAAAAAAAAGGCCAAAAATCTGAAAAAAAATTAATATACCCTTTTCTTTACTTAAAGAAAAGAGTAGAGTAGAGGGGTGGCATAGGTGTAAAGCAGCAATAAGTAACTGTGAATGCCACAACGATTATGGACTAGGGTACCTGAAGAAGGGGCCCACAAAACATAATCAGAAGCATCTTCTGAAGCCCACAAGTACTTCTCCTAAGTTCCCCAGTAGATGAACTCTGTAACGCGTAGAACTCATGCTGGAAAAGTAGATCACTGCTATTTTACAATCTGACGACAGAAAGGCAATCCAACCACAATTTGCCATAACTCAAAGATCAAGAAAGTGATGACATTGAATCTCCAAAATGGCAACAGGTTCTACTCAAACTACACCAAAATAAGTTTCTTGTTTCAGGAACACTAGTGTTAACAGAGTACACACTCTCTATAACCTTTTCACAGTCAGGAGGACTCCTGACAGCAAGTTGCTGGCAGATTTTTATTTGCAGTAGGCACTCGCCTGTTTACCCAGATGGCTTCTGTCCAAATCCAGACATGTTTTTTTTTTCTTAACAGAGCAATCTACACGTCACAATTCACAAACACTGTATACATGCGAAGTTTACAAAACTGTTAATACATAGGCAAGAGTGAAACCACATCTTCAATCCGGATTATAACAGTTTATGTAGAATTTACAGGAGCTTGTAAAAGTATAGAATACAGTATTAACAAGTGGTTAACCAGAAGGGTGGAGGCTTAATTCCATTACCTTCGCTTATAATTATTCCACTACTATTTTTAATCCACTGGTCTGACTCTTAGATAGACATTTGAGGGGTAAGTTTATTGTAAGTTTTTATAAGTACAGTCATACTGTAGCTACCAATAGGATCTATCTACTTCACGTAGCATTCTCATTTCTGGTTTGCTGTAAAACAGATTCATGACTCCTCCTGCACATCAGGGATGTCGACAACATTTACATGCTGCTAATTTAAGGCTAGTTATTCTACCGTGCCCGATAGCGCTATTAAAACCTTCCATTATTAGTCATTCTCCTTTGCGCTCATTATAATCTATTAGATGAGTTATACCGGTGATCTCTACTTGTTCAGCTGTGTTTGCAACAGAGTTCTGCTTCAAACAAGTGTAGTTACTGTAATTAAGAGTAAAAAACAATCGTATAATGCCATTTTGAGGTCTAATATAGCAAAACTGTGTAAAAAGGATTGCTCAAGTTCTCAAATGGTTAAGATTCTAAAGTGAATGAAAATACAAGAAATGTTGCAATTTACCCCAAGAATCCTCTGTTCTGAAGAATGGAGGTTTTCTTTAATTCTACAGTGAACAGCTCATTGCCTAGGCTACAAACCACCCTGCAGTCTAAGGCTACTTTCACACATCCGACTTTTTGAATCCGGCACGATGCAGCGAAATTTGGAACAACCGGATCCGGTTTTGTCCCATAGAGTTGTATTGTCGCCGCACCGTGCCGGATGGGTATGCGGCGCATCCGTTTTTTGCCGGATATGGCAAGAAGTAGCGCATGCACGGAGACTGAGTCTCGCGCTGCTATTTTAAATGTGGGCACCACCGTATCCAGCCACACAGGCATCCGGTGTCTCTGGCACATCCCGGATCCGCCCCTACGGCTTTTCGCCGCACGACGCCGGAGACACAAAGCTGGGTGTGTGATAGTAGCCTTACGGTGGCTAGTTACATAGGTAAAGTGCCCATACACCTTGCAGGTTGTATGCTTTAGAGCAGTTGTCTCCAAACTTTCCTAACTTAAGAGCCACATTCACCTATGAGAGATGGTCACTAGCCAAATCCAATGCCCATTCCACCCCTGTAGTGTCACCCAAAGTTTACCCACGTAAAGCACCTTGTGCTATCCTCCATTGTAGGCACTCCATTGCAACCAACTTAAACACTCTTCTAACTGGCAGCATCATCCTATGTCCAGCTTCATATATATATAAAAAACTTCCTTCTCACCCCCACTGGGGGTGGTCTTTGCTGCCCCTTCTCATTCTCGGGTCCTCTACCAGAGGCCTGGGAGATTGAGGGTTCTGCGCAGGATCTTAGTTCTTCCTAGCATTGCGCTTTTCTGGACAGAAAGCTCAGATGTTGCTCCTGGGATCTGTTGTAGCCATTCTTCCAACTAAGGTCTCTTTCACACTTCAGTTTTTTGTGTCAGTTAAAATCCGCCAAAAAGGCGGAAAAGAGGATCCGTTCCTAACTGATGTGAACGGATGACACAGGATCCGTTTTTTGACGGATCCGCAGAATGAAGAAATTTAAAGGAACCGCTGGCCGAGAGAGAGAATTTTTTTCGTCCGCCAGAAAGGATTTCAGGGTTAATTTTCTCCCTGACTTCCTTTCTCCGGGCATGCGCACTGGAAAATGCGGATCCAACAACAAAAAAAACGTTGCAAGGTCCGTCCAGGCATGCCGGCGGACGCAAAAAATTTGGCGGATCCTCACAAAAACGGATCCAACGGATGGCCATCCGTCCGTCAAGATCCGCCAGTAATGCAAGTCAATGGGGAAAAAAACGGATCCGCAAAAAAAAATGGCGGATCCGTTTTTTCAAAACCTGGCGGATTTTGACTGATGGTCAAAAACGGAAGTGTGAAAGAGGCCTTAGGGGTCACTGCTCGAAGTGCTCCTATCACCACTGGAATCACTGTTGTCTTTACCTTCCACATCTTCTCCAGTTTGCCTTTGAGGCCCTGGTATTTCTCCAACTTCTTATATTCCTTCTTTCTGATGTTGCTGGCACTTGGCACTGCCACATCTATTATCATTGCTGTCTTTTGATGCTTGTCTACTATGAAAATGTCTGGTTGGTTAGCCAACACCTGCTTATCTGTCTGGATCTTGAAGTCCCATAGGATTTTAGCCCTTTCATTCTCCACCACTTTTTCTGGGGTCTCCCACCTGGACTTTGGAGAAAGCTGTATAAAGAGAAAGCTATACAGTACACAGTATATATATATAAACATATATATACATTGATAGCTAGAGGTCGGATGAGAGTAGTTGGCAGTGGGTCCACAACTATGCAAATGGGAGATTGCAGGGGAATCATGAAAGTGCGCGGATTGCACCCTGCCTTGATTAAGCAGTTTAAAGTCACACAGAGTGTCTGCAGACTTTTCTTCTGAAACTAGAAAACTCCTGTAAAGGGGTTGTTCAGTCAAAATTAAAATTTTACCAGTGGCTTTATATATTAAAAAATAACAAATAAAGCTTTCTGAGATCCAGCGCAAGACGCTTCAAGGTCTGCATATATACCGGAAAGAAGTTATCATCAAAGCACCAGCAGGACCATTCAGACCTGTGATTGACTGCCGTGGTCAGGTGTCTTTAGCAGCACGTCAATGCTGAATTCACTGATGATGTCAAAGGCAGCCAGTCAACTTTCTGAGCAGTCCTGCTGCCACATTGTATGGTTGAAACTTCCTGCTGGTATAAACTTAGACCATGGAGTGGCCTGCCCTGGATCCTGGTAGGGACCGGTAGGTGAATATAGCTTTGCTATTTTTTTAAAATACTAAGTTACTTGTAAAATTAGACATTTTCCAGGATAAACCCTTTAATATTGTCATCATTTAGGCTCACATTTCAGTTTCAAATGTTCATATGTGCTGCTGTTCCCTACTAAGTGGACTACACCAGAGTTAATGTTTTACAAATTCCTCTTAATCTGTAACCACTTGGTCTCCAACAGAAACACAAAACATCCATGCATTTGTAAAAGAAGTAAGTGCACCCCATGAGAACCAAACTTCATGATTAAGTATAACTACACTTCAGAAACAAGTTGAGTGGTGAATTAGTGGTAGCCAGGCAGCACATCCCACTGCAAACATATCCTCGTTAATAAATTATTGGACAGTTACACAGATCTTTCATTTTAAATTGGGTGATTGGTTTCAAGCTAAAGGGATGTCTATTAGAAAAAGTTGTAAAGTTGTTAATTTGAAGTTTGTAAAGTGCAAAATATTAAACTTATTTGATGCTTCAATTAAAAAAGCAGCTCGGATCTTGATGTAACTACACAAATCCCAATTCCCAATACATCCACAACTGGTTCAATATAACATATTTACTTTTTTATTCAGGAGGTAGGGTTATTTAGTTAACATTTTTTTGGGATATTGTTATCGTGAATTGGGTTGTAATAATCTGTTATGAATCCTATCCTGTTCCCCATTATGATCGAAGTGAGCGTGCGCGTATTACACGCTGGCATCTTTATGCTGCTGTGCGCATGTCCGGGAGCTTTGGCAAAGTGTCCAAACTCCCGGACATGCATGCTGGTAGCTTGATAGATGGAGTGGATAAATGGCACGCACATGGCCATTCACTCATGCACCGACAGTCCGACACCATTGGCTGGCCACTGGCCATGTGACCAGGGTTGATGGGGTTATAAGGTCCTGCAGGACTTCTTTCTCCAGATACTTCCCAAAGAGGAAGCTATGGAATAAATAAGCAAAACGTGCGTTGGGGATGTTTGAATTTCTGTTTGGGACTGTCCAGTAGAATGGGGTAAGGTTTGATCATCATTTGGCCTTATTTAAATGCTTTTGATGTCATGGTCTGTGGAGGAGTTATAAACATTAAGGTACTATATATATATACATACAGTATATATACACTAGATAACTAGAAGGACACTTGTCTCACCCATTTATAATTTGGGGCCATTCTGCAGGTTCAACTACATTGGTCCCTTTTTGTATTGTTACTTGTCTGTTCACCTTTTTATTAGTCATTTGACTTTTTTACATTCTTTTTTGTATTAATAAAATAAGTTTTAGCCTTAAAAGTTGTATCATTTCTCAATTTGCAGACACTTGTCATTCTCTGCAAGGAGAAATGATACTTCTTGGATATCGGTCAGATGCCTCTCTCACAGCCAAACCAGATCTCACACTTTGCACTGACGAGGGGCAGTACCCCGAAACACAGTGTCTTCAAATTGAGATTCTGGCTTGGCTTTTATCCTAAGTCATGTACAAGGCTTGTTAAAGGGTCAACATTGACTTTTAGGATGGCTACTTCCAATAGGTGGCACTAGAGTTCTAGTCCTCTTCCTCTCTGAAGAGACAATTTGCATAATTAGCCTTAAAAGTTCAATTTTTTCTTCTTTCTCTATATGCTTAAAGAGAACCTGTCAGGTCCCCCGTGCACACAGAACTATATATATATATATATATATATATATATATATACACCCTACCTAACAGTCCCTGTAATACATTACACACATACAGTAAACAGATCTTTAGAAAAAGTTTTAAAAGTGTAAATGAGTACTTTGACTAGTTGAGGGGGCATTAGTGTCCACAGACTAGTTCAGCCCACTTCATCAAAAGTAGGCAATATGCCTAAGCACACTAAAAGTGAGTAAATAATTGTTCAAATATTTAAATTCATATGTACTTAGTCAATTGGACAAAAAATGTATGGTACCATATAAGAATAAATGTAAAATGAAAAAATCTTTATTAGATATTTATTAAAAATGTATAAAACACAGTCAAACCAATTAGTAAAAGCGGAGAATAATTAGAATAACTTAAAGGGAATCTGTCACCCCAGTTTTCGAGTATCAGCTGCCGGCACCGCCATCAGGGGCTTATCTACAGCATTCTGTAATGCTGTAGATAAGCCCCTGATGTAACCTGAAAGATAAGGAAAATTAGTTATATTATAGTCACCGGGGGGCGGTCCGGTCTTGGTCCGATGGGTGTCGCGGTCCGGCGCCTCCCATCTTCTAACGGTGACGTCCTCTTCTTTGCTGCCTGTCGTGGCTCCTGCGCAGGTGCACTGCTCTGCCCTGTTGAGGGCAGAGCAGAATACTGGAGTGCGCAGGCGCCGGACCTCTCCCGGCGCCTGCGCACTGCAGTACTACGCTCTGCCCTCAAAAGGGCAGAGAAGTGTTCCTGCGCAGGAGCCACGACGGGAAGCAAAGAAGTGGACGTCACATTTAGAAGATGGGAGGCACCAGACCGGACCGCGACATCCATCAGACCCGGACCGCCCCTGGGTGAGTATAATATAAATCATTTTTCTTATCTTTCAGGTTACATCGGAGGCTTATCTACAGCATTATGATGGCTGTGCCGGCAGCCGATACCCGAAAAATGGGGTGACAGATTCCCTTTAAATTATATATCTACTATATAATCGTCTAATTCTGTCTGTTTGTTTGTAACGGAAATCCCGCATCACTGATTGGTCGCGTCCAGCCGGGTGCGACCAATCAGTGACAGGCGCAGTCCGGCCGTGAATTGGGGCGGAATTCGAACACCACACGCCACACCCATACCGCTGATCTTCCGACGGTTGCCGCGGGTCATCTCCTGCTGCACGGAGGTTAGCGGCAACGCAGCCGGGAGATGACTGGTGCTAGACTAATCAGCGACAGGTGCAGTCCGCCCGCGAATTAGCGTGGGATTTGAACCACGCCCGGCGACCAATCAGCGATATTGGCGCGGAATTTAACAATCAGATATTCATGTAATTGTTTATATATTTTGATAATCTGTTTAATAATTTCGTTCAGTTGTATTAAGTTCTATGAGCAATAACATTTAATGATAATGTATATATTTTACCTGGAAAATCCTGTTTATTCATTGCATTATTCTTAAATCTTCATAAATAAACTACATACATATTCTAGAATACCCGATGCGTTAGAATCGGGCCACCATCTAGTGTATATATATATATATATATATATATATATATATATATATATACACACAGTATATATTACCCTTAATGAATCACAATATAAGGGACTAGAAGGACAATGTAAGTGTCATAGTAAATAAATAGACAAAGTGGGAATAGGTCTGACAATCCTTAGTAACATGGTGCAGCAGTAGATAGAGTACAGATCAATACATATATAAAGTATGTTATATATTGTTAATACCGATAAAGGAGGTGACTGCCCGGTAGTGGGCCCATTTAGCATATTATCACCTTCCTGAGGGAGTGAGTCAAACTACAGGCTGTCAGTGCACCATGAAGTGAACAAACATTTCAGTGCACCTTCCAATTTGCTTGTTTTACCCCTAATCTCCATCCCTCCTCTTCTTTGATTGACAGCTCTGGCTTTATAGAACCACAAAAGGGCAGAGATAGATGGAAAACTAGTAGGTGGGAAAGTGCACTTAAATGCTTGGCCTCACCAAGGGTGCACAGAGCACCTGTACTTTAGTAATTCTGTACTGACAGACTCTATTTAACACCTTCTATGCCAAGCCTGTTTTCACCTTCATGACCAAGCCAAATTTTACAATTCTGACCAGTGTCATTTTATGTGGTAATAACTCTGGAATGCTTAAACAGATCCCACTGATTCTGAGAGTTTTTTTGTAAAAAAAAAAAATTGTACTTCATAATAGTGTTAAAATATGTTTGCTATGACTTGCATTTATTTGTGAAAAATCAGAAATTTGGCAAAAATTTTGAAAACTTAGCAATTTTCAAACTTTTAATTTGTTTTCCCTTAAGTTATATCATGCAAAATAGTTAATAAATAACATTTCCCACATGTCTACTTTACATCAGCACAATTTTTTAAACATAATTTTTTTTGTTAGGAAGTTACAAAGTTTAAAAGTTGACCAACGATTTCTCTTTTTTTACAACAAAATTTACCAAAAGATTTTTTTAGGGACCACATTAAATTTGAAGTGACACTGATGGGTTTATATGACATAAAATACCCAAAAGTGACACCATTCTAAAAACTGCACCTCTCAAGGTGCTCAAACCAGTATTCAAGAAGTTTATTAACCCTTCAAGTGCTTCACAAGAAATAGTGGAATGTGAAAGGAAAAAAATGAACATTTAACTTTTTTTTTCACAAAAATGTTGCTTTAGACCCAATTTGTTTATTTTTACATGGGTAACAGAAGAAAATATACCCCAAAATGTGTTATGCAATTTCTCCAGAGCACACCGACACCCCATATGTGGGGGGAAAACTACTGTTTGGGTGCACGGCAGGGCTTGAAAGGAATGGAGCGCTGTTTGACTTTTTGAATGCAAAATTTGCTGGAATTGTTAACGGATATTATGTTGAGTTTGGAGAGCCCTTGATGTGCCTAAACAGTGGAAATCTGTGACGAGTGTCAGCTTAAGCTGAGTCGTTTTTCTTCAAAAGAGTGGACCCTCTGGGCCGTGGCACCCATCCACCTAGGGCGAGCTGACCTAGTGAGGAACCACCCCCTATACAGGGAGAGTCAGGGGCAAGACCAAGGGGGTGAGCCACCACGGCAGCTGGACCAGACAGCCGGCTCAGGAAGCAAGACAAGACGAGACAAGGCATTAGTTCAAGTAAACTTCATTCAGGAACACTTCAGGGTACAGCAGGTGCAAAGGTGAACACACAAAGAACACAAAGCAAGATGCGTGCAAGAGCACGCCAAGGTCCAAGGCATCAGGAACTCTTCAGGGTATAACAGGTGCCAAACGTGAACACACAGAATCCATATAACAAGGTGCGTGCCAGGGCACGCCAAAGTCCAAGACAGGGTGTGAGGAATCGGAAGCCGGAAGGCTGGCAAGGCCTGACAGGGTCCAGGCATGAGGGTATAGACATCTGGCTCCAGACCTCCGGCAGTAGTCAGCATGCTTCAGGAATCCGGCAGACAAACTAGGAGACAAAACAGGGTGCGTGCTAGGAGACCAGCCAGGATCAGATTCACAGAAAGGAGACCTGCGCATGCCGAGGGGCATGCCAGGGACGGGTACAAGGACAGAGGCCTGCGCGTGCGAGGGCACGCCAGGGACGGGTTCAATGGCATTGGAATCCGGGGTGCTGGCATCGACCGACAGGGTCCAGGAATCAGGCTACGGACATCAGCTCCGGACATCAGGCCGCAGTCATCTAGGTCCGGACCTCTGGCAACGGTCGGCAGGTTACAGAATCCGGCAGGCAAACTAGGGTTCAGAGCAGAGCAAAAGAGGCAAAAGGCTTTGTGCAAGAGTAGCACGAAAAGGCACAGTGCGAGAACCAGCGTGCGTGCAAGGGAGCACGGAGACCACAGCTGGGGGCACCGGCAGGTGGTACCGACGATGGCATATGCAGGCGGGCACGACTAGAGGCGGCACCGCTGCGGCCACGCAGCCGGGATCCACTATAGCACTGGACGGCGGGCACGGCTGAGGCACACAGGCGAGCACGGCTAGAGGCGGCACGGCTGAGGTACACCAGGCAGGCACAGGCGACCAGGCACGTGCACAGAGGCACGGACCCACAAGGCAGGGCTAGGCAAAGATACAGGACAGAGACGCGTGCAGACAGCACGGCAAAGCCTAGTACGAAAAGTGCAAGAGCGCACGAAACAGAGACAAGGCATAGAGTAGTAGAATGAACCCTGCGCATGCAAAGGACATGCCAGGGGCAAAGTACAAGGCGAGGCCTGCGCGTACCGAGGGGCACACCAGGGACAGAGCACAGAACAGAGGCCTGCACGTGTAGACAGACACGTCAGGGACAGGTACAGAGTCTAGCAGCGGAGCGTAGGCCGAAGCCCAGAGCCGGGCCAAGGGAGAACCTTGGGACTAGACAGGGTACAGAGCGAGGCCTGCACGTGTAGGAGACACGCCAGGGACAGGGAACAGAACGGAGGCCTGCACGTGTAGACAGACGTCAGGGTCAGGGACAGAGTGCACGAAGCAGCAAGGCAAGGCAGACAGGAAACCAGGCACGGAAACAGACTGAAACACAGAACGGACACAGAGCAAAGAAGGACTACAAGGCAAGGCAGAGCAGAGACAAAACATGGCACGAGAGACAAACACCAGACAAGACGAGAGACGGAATACGAGCACGGAGCGTGTGCAGAGACGCACAACAGAGCAGAGTGCAAGGGCACAGAATAGAGGGAGCGACCCAGCAGACCAAGCAGCTATGCAGGGAAGCAACACAATACTCAGACCCTGAGCATAGGAAGGGGCGGTCTAATATAGGGCATAGCACCACCACTTCCGGGTTAGCTCAGGCAAGAACTTCCAGTTCAGATCCTCTAGGATCACAGAGCGCGGTCACATGATCAGGGTTTCAGACATGCAGAGACGATTGCAGAACCGGACAGTGCAGGATCCTAGGAAAGGTCACATGATCAGGGTTTCAGACAAGCAGAGACGATTGCAGAACCAGCCTATGCTGGAGCATAGGAAGGACACATGATCAGGGGCTCAAGACATGACGAGGCGATCACAGAAGGCAAAGCAGGATCGCAGGCATCTTGCAGCTCAACAGTCATGAGGTGAGTGTGCACACTGCTCTAGGGAACATGCAGGATAGCAGACACGAGATGCGCGTGCCCACCGCTCCAGGGGTCACAAGGCAAAACAGACAAGGCAGACATGACAGACATGGCGGACATGAAAAAATCCTCCACAAGTGTCCCCATTTTGGAGACTAGACCTGTCAAGGAACTTGGCTATATGTGTGGTGAGCAACGTGAACGTGCAACTTGAAGGTGCTTCATAGAGGTTTATAATGTTAAACCATGAAAATAAAAAATAAAAAGAATCACATTTTTCACACAAAAATGTTCTTTTAGCCTCATTTTTTTTTCTTTCACACAGGTAACAGGAGAAAATGGACCTCAAAATTTGTTCTGCAGTTTCTCATGAGAAATTAAACCATACAATTTGTTGTGCAATTTCTCCTGAGTACGGCGATATCCCATATGGGGGGGAATAAAGTTTGGGTGCACAGCAGGGCTCGTAAGCGCCATTTTACTTTTAGAGGTCAAAACTTTCTGGAATCATTAGCAGACGCCATGTCGCATTTGGAGAGCCCCTGATGTGCCAAAACAGGAGAACCCCTCACAACCCATTTATGGAAACTAGACTCCAAAAAGAATGTATTTAGATGTGTAGAGAGCACCTTGAGCCCCCAGGTGCTTCACAGGAGTTCAGAACGTAGAGCCGTGAAAATAAAAAAAATCTAATTTTTGCCACAAAAATGTTTTCAGCCCAAAATTTAGCATTTTGACAAGTGTAATAGGAGAAATTGCACCACACAATTTGTTGTGCAATTTCTCCTGATTACACCGATATCCCATATGTTGTTGAAAACTACTTATGAGGCATAGTGCAAAGTTCGAAGGGAAAGAAAGCCATATTGGATTTCAGATTTTGCTGCACTGGTTTGAGGTGCCAGAACAGCAGAACCCCTATAAGTAACCCCATTTTATAAATGACATGTCTCAAAGAATTCATCTAGATGTGCAGCGACTATATTGACACCATAGGTGTGTCACAAACTTTTATACCATTGGGAAGTGAAGAAAAAACAATTTACATTTTTACCACCAAGATTGTGTGTTAGCCCCAAGTTTTCTATTTTCATTCTGGGAAATGGGTAAAAATGGCACCAAAATTTGTCCCACAAATTCTGCTGAATGTAGTAATACACCATATGTCGCTGTACAGTACTGCTTAGCCATACGACGAGACTCGGGAGGGACAGAGCGCTATTTGCCTCCTGGAGCGCAGATTTTCCTAGAATACCGTATATACTTGAGTATAGGTTGAGTTTTTCAAAACATTTTTTATGCTAAAAAAGCCCTCCTCAGCTTATACTC
Source organism: Dendrobates tinctorius (assembly GCF_039654945.1). Classification (NCBI taxonomy): domain Eukaryota; kingdom Metazoa; phylum Chordata; class Amphibia; order Anura; family Dendrobatidae; genus Dendrobates; species Dendrobates tinctorius. Next base: position 40,454,698 of record NW_027361917.1, read on the forward strand.
AAGTGAGTCCCACAAGATGGAGGTGGAGTGGTAGCAGCAGAGCAGCGGGTCACAGGAGGCAGGAGAGGGCTTCTGCGGCTAAAGCCTGTGCCCGTTGCTAAAGAGAAATTACTTTTCACTGCACTAGCAGTGAATATTAATTTCTCTTTAATATTGGGCACACTAGTCATTCCCATTAGTAGCATATCTGAAAGCCCGGCAGCTATAGGAAGCCGGCGGCTGCTGCTACTGTGCCCGCTACTAAAGAGCAATGAATACTCACTGCTCTCCATGCACATAGTCCCGGCATGGAGAAAAAATGAGTATTCCAGCAGCTGTGCTCTGCTTGTAAGCAGAGCTGAAGTCACTGCCATGCGCTGCTTACAAGCATAAATCAGCTGCTGGCATCGGAACAAGACGCTGCGATCGAGTAAGTAGAATGGTTTATTTTTTAATGTTTTTGTGGTGGGGGTCAAGCATTCCAGGATAGGGATGAGGGAGCCACGCATACCAGGATAGGGATGAGAGGGACATGTACACCAGGATAGGGATGAGGAGCCATGCATACCAGGATAGGGAAGAGAGGGACATGTACACCAGGATAGGGATGAGGAGCCATGCATACCAGGATAGGGATGAGAGGGACATGTACACCAGGACAGGGATGAGGAGCCATGCATACCAGGATAGGGATGAGAGGGACATGTACACCAGGATAGGGATGAGGAGCCATGCATACCAGGATAGGGATGAGAGGGACATGTACACCAGGATAGGGATGAGGAGCCATGCATACCAGGATAGGGATGAGAGGGACATGTACACCAGGACAGGGATGAGGGAGCCACGCATACCAGGATAAGGATGAGAGGGACATGTACACCAGGATAGGGATGACGGGCCATGCATACCAGGATAGGGATGAGGAGCCATGCATACCAGGATAGGGATGAGAGGGACATGTACACCAGGATAGGGATGAGGAGCCATGTATACCAGGTTGGGGATGAGGCAACCATGCATACCAGGTTAGGGATGAGGAGACCATGCATACAAGGATGGGGATGAGGAGACCATGCATATCAGGAAATGGATCAGGAGACCATTCATACCAGGAAAGGGATGAGGAGACCATGCATACAAGGATGGGGATGAAGAGCCATGCATAACAGGATGGGTTTGAGGAGGCCCTGCATGCCAGAATGTGGATGAGGGGACTAAGTATACTAGGCTTATATTCGACTTAATTTTACCATAAAAAAACTGGGAAAACTTATTAAGTACCTCGGCTTATATTCGGGTCGGCTTATTCTCGAGTATATACGATAGTTTGCAGACTTCATATACAGAGCCCCTATTATTATTATTATTATTATTATTATTAATTTATATAGCACCATTAATTCCATGGTGCTGTACATGAGAAGGGATTACATCAAAATACAAATGTCACTTACAGTAAACAAACTAACAATGACAGACTGGTACAGAGGGAAGGGGACCCTGCCCTTATGGGCTTACATTCTACAGGAGGTGCTAGAAGAGAAGATTCCCCCCCCCACTTTGGAAATGGTACCCCTTTGGAAATGTATCTGCAAGTATAGTGACGATTTTAACTCTATGGGTGCTTTCCAGAAACAAGCAGCAGTGGATGTTGCTGAATGAAAATTGCAAACTGCCATTGTAACATTTTAGAGCCCAGTATGTTGTAGTCACCAGTACGCTTTAGTGCCCAGCTCATGCTTCTGGTGACACACCTGTAAATTAGGCGGGCTCTCTTCTCTACATAAAATGCCAAACATGTTGATGCTAAATGTGGTTTAGGCACACTGGTGCTCAGAAGGGAGAGAGCATTTGCATTTGGGAGCACAGAATTTGATGGATTTCTTTTGGTGGGTGAGGAGCCATAGTTCTTTTCCAGAGCCTTTGTACTATCAGTAACATGGAAGTCTCCTATATTTCCATAACAGATGACAGACCTGAGTGAGGGCTTGCTTTCTTTTGTGGCTTTAGTTGAAGCTTTTATTAGGAACATTTTACATAACTATTGGGATCACATTTATCCTGCGCTCTATGCTGAGCTCTTACTTTGGAGTTTCCAACTAAATCTTCAAGTGATGCAATTCAGATGAAACCCCACGAGGGATCCACTCACTATAATGGGGCAGAAGAGTTACTCTGGACTCCATCTGGCCTCTGTTCAGAGGTGTCCTTCTTTTCAGAAGTGCAGAAAACTGTGGCCGACCGCGCTTTTATGCCCACCTAAAAAGATGGACACCGCCGCCGGAACAAAGGCCAGACAGTGTCCACAGTGCCTCCATCTGCCCCATTATAGGAAATCTTCCACCGGGGGTTGCGTCTGAATCACGTATTTCAAATATTAACACGGAAATCACGGTGTAAGCGCTCAGTGCAGGACAAATGTGAGCCGAGCTTTACTAAGATCTTTGGAAGACAGAATAAAAAAAATCAGTAGTAGGTCAAGAACTGGTTCTATTTATTTTTTACGCCGTTCCTCGTGTGGTATAAGTGATTATACAACTGTATTATTCAAGTGGGTGCAATTACGGTGATACCAGATTTACGAGTAATATCGGGTTTTTATGGTTGGCTGCTGTCACAAGCTAAAAGACACTTTCATTGCAAAATTTTGCATCCACATATTTTGATAGCTATAACTTTTTCCATATTTCAACTGACAGTCATGTGAGGGCTTGTTTTTTGTGGACGAGTTAAGGGCTTTATTGGTACCATTTTTGGTCACATGACCTTTTTTGATCGTTTTCCATTCAGATTCAGAATGAACAAAAACCAGCAATTCAGGAATCGTGTTTTTGTTTGTTTTTTTATGCCGTTACATGTGTGGTAAAATTTATGAGGCAGCTTTATTCTTCGGTCAGTACGGTTACAATGATAACAAAGTTATACTTTTTTATGTTTTGGCGCTTTTACACAATAAAAACTATGTTATAGAAAAATAATTGTTTTTGCATCGGTTTATTCTGAGAGCTATAACTTTTTTATTTTTCCACTGATGGAGCTGCGTGGCGGTTTGTTTTGTTGCGGGACAAGGTGATGTTTTCAACTATACAATTTCATTTACATTTGTCTTTTTGATCGCATTTTATTTCATTTTTGTTAAGCGGTATGATGATAATCTTTTTGTGCCCTTTTTTTTATATAATTATTTTTTATTTTATAGTTTTCACTGAAAGGGTTAACTAGTGGGACAGGGTTATAGGTCGGGTTGTTCCGGATGCGGCGTTACCAGATATATGTACTTTTTTTCTTCATAAACATTCATTTATATGTGCAATATATATATATATATATATTTTTATTATTATTATTTCGTGATTTTTTTTAAACATATTTTTACATTTATTTTTTTTTACTTATATTTACTTAATCCCTCTAAGGGACGTTCACTTTTTTCACTCTGACTGCTTCTGATCGCTTATAAAGCATAGCAACGCAAGAGTGTTGCTATGCTTTTCATACCGTCAGTACGGCACTGACACACAAGCTTGATACACTAGGCCCTGAGTAAGGTGTAACAAGTTTGCTAGCTCTGTTGACCCGGATGTCGTCATGGGTCACCATGCCAACAATTGGCTCCTCGCGATGACGTCGCCGTGGCACTGATCAGAGGGCAAAGGAGGGAGTGGAGAGCATATGCTGGGTGTAAGCTGTCAGCAACCGCCATGACATACATATATATATATATATATATATATATATATATATATATATATATATATATATATATACACCTCATCAGTCGCAAACTACTTCCAAACCATGACATATATATAATGCAAATGTCGGGAAGTGGTTAAAGTCAATCTGTCAGCAGTTGTTTGCTATGTAATCTGAGGGCCGCATTAGGTAGGGGCTGAGACACTGATTTCAGTGATGTGTCACTTATTAGGCTGTGTGCTGTTGTTTCAATACAATGAGCGTTTTATCAGCAGCAGATTATCACTGCCTAGCCTACAGGCAACGTGCCTCCTGGTCCAACCACACCCCCATTACTTACTGTCAATATACAATGTACACAGAAAGCTGTGGTGTGGGTGAGGTTAGCTTAATGAGCTCTGCTATATGCTACATCCAATAACTGATTGTGTCACAACTGCTGCACCCAGTAACCTAAGTGATACATTATTGGATTTAGGGTCTCTTGTCCTACATCATGCTGCTCTTGGCCAAATATATCAAATACATACACACATATATATATATATATATATATATATATATATATATACACACACACATACATACATATATAATGGCTAATAAAAAAAGATGGGCAGATGTGTCCACAACCTGAAGGTATAAAAATGGTAAATATTCATATTAGATTGCTCACTTTCATAATGCTGCATATATTTACCATACTAAGACGCTTTTGTGTGTTAATTTCATGCAAGCAAGGGTTAAAAAAAGGAAGGGTCACCAGCCACACTTTCAAGGACAGTTATTTTGTTCTCTAACCTTTGTCAGGCTGATCTGGTTGAACTGCTTTCCGCACTCTGAGGGCCTCATGCTAAGACATTTTGGCTCCGAAACCATCCATTCAAAGAGAGAGAGAGACTACTGTACTCATTGTGCTGAGATCTGGGAACCTGCCAATGCCACGTGTTAGAAGACTGTGCACTCAGTTAATGCAAAGCATCCTACACAAGGTCTCTATGACACTAATGGGTAGAAGAAATGAGGCGGAATCGGTATGGAATTATTAATATAATAGAGATGACCTGTGATCCTATTACCAGGAAGGTATAAACCATGTTAACCACGCTTTGACATTATACATTGGATCGGTCCTGTATGAACTATGCAAGATTGTCAGCCGCAATCCCCAAGTAGTGATCTGTCCAAGGTGACAGCTAGACATCTCTAAAAAGTAGAATAGTTTTTCTGCCTCCACAATGGATGTATACATTCAGTGAAGTGTACACACTACAAGTGCAAGCTTTGTGGTTCCACCGTGACACAAAACACAAAGTAGATCAACACTTCCTAACAAAGTCAAATAAGCAAGTGCGTATCTAACTTGACTGCAAACAAATGCAATGTGTGAGCCCACCTGCCATGGAAGGGTAACCTCACTCAGACTGACCTCATGTCTTACAGAGCAGTTACGGCCCTAACTGGTGCCATAACAGATCATGACATTTGTTGAGTGTTCTCTACTTGATTTATTGTGGGCTGTCACTGGGCCATTTTGCTGCTTTACAAGCACTGAGCAGGCAGGGTAATAGAGGCCCCATGTGGTATGGATCCCATGGGAATTAAAGTTTCTGACTTAATGGCTTATTCCCTAAAATAGAAGTTATCACCTATACATAGGATAGATGATCACTTTTGGATTAGTGGTGGTCTGACCAATAGGATCCTCAAGAATCCTGTGAAAAGGGTTCTAGACTCTAATGTACGAAAAACTGAATATGGTCTCACAATAAGAAGTAGTAATGGATGCACTTGCCTTATGTGTTAGTTTCAAATGCATTTGCCTACCGTAAAAACAATAACACAACAGTAAGCAAATATAGTGCAAGCAAATACTGGAGTGTTTGGAATCAACACAGAGCTAGACTAAGGCAACAATACAAGGCATCAGAAGATTGGAGGCGAGCTGATAAAAATTCTTAGCAATACATAATGTATACAAAATTTCATGGAATTCCGTTGTGGTGTCATGGCAGGCAATACCCATATCATCATATACAATGTCAAGTCTGGGACTTAGGAGTGTGTGATCTATGAGGATGGCACAATATCTTCCCCTGCTGAATGGGGCACCATAGATCAGGGCAGCAGTTTTATTTGCACAATTTATAGCAGTTATTCAATTTCCTTATGCATGGCGTAGTTGACGTGTGTTTACAAAGCGCAAGCGCAGTGTTACACTACTGTCGACCCGCAACATGGCCGTTTGGAACGGTATAGCGGATTTAATAAAAAAAATTAAAAAAATACTTGTAGATGCAAGGATAAAATAAGATCACAAACAGGCCACAGATCTACCTTAAATAATGTATAGCAACATAGGTGTTTGGGCACCATACAGTATGGCACTTTAATCCCTCACTGTATGGCACTGTGAATTAGAAACAACCCGTATAGTTTGAAACTTACTTTTTAGGTCACGCGGGGTGTGTTCTGTTTTCACTTTCAAATATTTAATTCATTATATAATTAAGAAAAAATGAGCCACATGACATAAGACACCACACCCTACTTACAAAATTGCATTACATATACAAGGATTCTGACTCACATACACAACAGGCGATTCCAGTTTCACAAAGTTCAGCTGATATTTAATAAAAACAAAAAGCCATATAAAGAAAAAAAGAATACAACTAGAAACTGCATCTGGGCCACTAAAAGATCAATCTAAAGCAAATAAATTGTCTGTCTCCTGCAAAAGCATCAGTGTGATCGCATTGTCAATATACCGTACTTTTTATCCAGGACTATTACATTTTTTTACTACGAGCCTAAGAAATAACTACCTGCCTGCTGTGCCTGGTGCCTATCTCTGCCAGCACAGTCGTCACAGACAGATCCTGCCAGTGATTCAGTGGCTTCCGTGATGTCACGTCGACAGAGCAGAGGATTCTCTTCCAGTCTGCTCAATTGACGGGGCATGACTACCTATGTGATGCTGATTGACAGCTGGCTCCCAGCTACATAACTATGGGGAGCCAGCTGTCAATTAGGTTGATGTCAGCAGTCACTTCGACTTTCTGTGAAGTCATTATTGACAGCAGTTCCTTCTCTTTTGCTCTACTCTGATGGTGGGGTGTCTATGGCGGCGTCATGTTGATTGACAGTTGGCTTCCCCACTTAGGCAGCGGGGAGCTGGCTGTCAATCAACATGGCACCAGCAGTGACGCCGTTTTAGAGAAGAGAAGGAACTGCTCTGTGGATATGACATCACCAGAAGCAGGAGAATCGCCCATAGGAGCAGTCTGTGACCACTCTAAATCAGGAGAGATCATTACATGGCAAAACAGGTAGGTAGACAGCATCTACCAGCCAACAAGTGCTTAGCCCAAAAGGAAAGAAATAAAGTTCCGGTTAACCCCTAATAGTAGCTATGCTGAACTACACCTATGTCTTTGTTAACTGAATGTCGAAAAGAACTTAACTAATGTTATGGAATAGCTCAAAGATGTAAGTATAGATAAGGATAATCAGCCTAGCATGGCTTTATCTGTTCCTTTATGGGATAGGCATGAGATAGCAGAGAGGATAATCAGAAAGGAGAAGTTCAATAACCTGCTGGTGGCAAAGAAATCAAGTTACTGTGTAATGTAACCTGCCCAAATGTCAAAGACCATGCAGTGGATGAGGTGTCCATAAAACCTCTACTTTCTCACAATATGAATATAATAAACGTCATCAACTAAAATATCATTTTATGTATATAGCTAGCATGTAGCGCAGCGTCTGTCTTTTTACAGGCCACAAACACAACCTTATAAACCTTAAATTGTTGTAGTCAAAATGTTCCTTTGGTTGACCTCTATTACTTCCTATCCCCACACACATACAAGCTCAGTTCAGCCTAGGAAAATGTGTTTTCACTGGGATGGGAGGACAGATAAGCCCATGCCAAACATCTCTGGAGGTTGCCTATTTCCTCTGAAAACAAAAGGGCTTCATACACATAAGACAGTCAGATAGTCCTGTTAAAATTGTCACATTTGGACAAGTTTGTTTTAAGTTACCTTTTACCTTTCAGATAATCTCCAGTGGAATAGGTCCCTGAGTACCAAAAATTGCCTTATAATATATTCTAGATTATAGAAGGTAATGTGTTATTTTGTGCTTGGTTGGTATGAAAAAATGAGTTCTTAGAATCCTTTTATGGAATATTTTAATACATTTTTCACTTTCTTTGTATATTGATTGCCTTTAATATCGAAACAAATGTCTATTACAGTGACAAGTGAAGATCTCTGACTTGTAGCATATCATCAGTGTCAAGTGAGAAATGGCACATGGCCAGCACGGTAGAGAAAAGCCCACGTAATAGAGTTACTCTCGCACTGAATTCTCTCACGTTATTAAGACAAGTAGGAAGAAAAGAAATCGCAGGTGGCCAACGTTGGCTGCAAATTCCTGAACTAAAATAGCTTACGGAAGAGATCACAGCAGAGATGTAGGAAGTTTAATGGGAAGATTTAGCAAAATGGCAATAAACTGCATTAATATTCAGTCAGTATGTATATTGCATCTCAACAGTATCTGAAGAACTTTTGTAGAGTAAAACACTATTGAGTTTTGAGAGTCACTTTCATTTTTCATCGCGTTTTGGACTTTGCAGTTTTTGTCTCTTTTTGAGTTCATGTTTTAAATAAAGCCGCTTTGTTTTTAATACTTCCAGGCAGTAGCGTAACTAGCAGGGGGGCAAAGGGGGTGGTTGCCCAGGGCCCCTTGCTCTGAGGGGGCCCACCCACACCCAGAGCTTCAGCCACTGTTAACCATGTCAGCGTGCGCAGCTCACTGATGTAGTTAAGCTTCTCTGTATAGTGCAGGGACACTATACTTTTAAGCTTCCTCCAGCAAACTGCAGACGCGCCCACACTGCAGCCTGTGTGTCTGCAGGAGAGAGGTCACCACAGAGCAAGACAAGATGGAGCTGTGAGTAAGAACTTGGGGGCCCTGAGGTGTCTGTGCAGTGAGGAGAGGACGCTGCTCACCTCCTTACAAGTCCTGGACTGTTAATTTCTTCAATTTTCTTGTGTTTGCGGTCTTGTATCTGAGACACAGTAGGTTTATGGCGGCTACTTGAACTTTTAAACAGCTCAGAAGGTGTCTCTGTCAGTGCAAATCAGCTGCCATAAATCTCATGGTGCCTCAGATAGAGGGACTGACATGAGTAGTCAGTATCATGCTCTGCCATGATAGAAGTCACCCCAGCTGCAGGACAGCACAGATAGAATATGTGTCTTTCCCTCTTCATATATATATATATATATATATATATATATATACACACTGTATATACGGTATATAAATGTACAAATAGTAGCAAAAAAATTAAGGCAAGAGCACCATTGACAAAAACTCCCAGGAGAACAAAAGCTCAGTTTTTTTCATTTTGTTTAAATGGTGTGTTGACTTCATTTTTTTGCTGCTATATTGAAGATCGGTAAATGCCTGGAATGTTTGGCAGCCGTATATTTCATATATCTCTCTACATATATATGTATATATACAGTATATATACACACATATATACACACACACCCTGTGACTTGGTCCTGTAGCCGGGGTGAGGGTCCTATCATCTCATATTGTAAATCCAGGGTGGAAAGCATGAAAACCCAATTACGGTATATAACTTTTTATTAAAAAACCCCACAAAGTTGAGGATGAATATATCTGATATAGAGCCAAATAGAAGAAAATACAAACAGCTAGCAGGTGCGTATAGCTGATCACATATAGACCCCTGAATGTATACGCAGTCTGGACAAGACCCCCCCAAAGGCAGGAAAGGGAATAAAAGAGAAGACGTACCAGGGGGCACAGTTTCTTCTTTACATGAGTAATATTTTACATCCATCGCTTCTAATTCCCTCTTTCTTTCCGCTTCCCTCTTTGGGGTCTTGTCCAGACAAGAGTATTTCTTTTAGGGTCACCTGGACACATTCAGGGAGCTATACCCATACGTCGGCCTCTATACACACCCACTATCTGTTTCTATTTTCTTCTATTTAGTTCTTTGTTTTATGTATCAGAGCTGTGCAAGTTGTAGCCACAGACAGGGACCGACAGAGACCCGAATCAAAGGCATGGGAGCTACAGCGGGGGCCATTACACAGCAGATGAGCTAATGCGGGGGTCATTATACAGCATGGGATCAAATGTATGAGTCAATATACAGTATAGGAGCTAATGTGGGTGCCATTATACAGTATGGGGGCCTATATACAGTGTGGGAGCTACTGTGGAGTCTGTCATAAACTGGGGGTTATATACAGTATGAGAGCTATTGTGAGGGCACAAAAGAGACATTCTGCTATGTAAAGGGCACAATGGTGGCATTATTATGTGAGGATCCCTGCGCTAGTACCACACAGCAGGTGCAGTAATAGGGACACATGGCAGCAGCGGCTCAGTATTGGGTATCAGGTGCAGTAATAGGGACACATACGGCAGCAGCGGCTCTGTATTGGGGTATCAGGTGCAGTAATAGGGACACATATGGCAGCAGCGGCTCAGCATTGGGTATCAGGTGTAGTAATAGGGACACATACGGCAGCAGCGGCTCTGTATTGGGGTATCAGGTGCAGTAATAGGGACACATACGGCAGCAGCGGCTCAGCATTGGGGTATCAGGTATAATAATAGGGACACATACGGCAGCAGTGGCTCAGTGTTGGCGTATCAGGTGCAGTAATAGGGACACATACGGCAGCAGCAGCTCAGCATTGGGTATCAGGTGTAGTAATAGGGACACATACGGCAGCAGCAGCTCAGCATTGGGGTATCAGGTACAGTAATAGGGACACATACGGCAGCAGTGGCTCAGCATTGGGGTATCAGGTGCAGTAATAGGGACACATACGGCAGCAGCGGCTCAGCATTGGGGTATCAGGTATAGTAATAGGGACACATACGGCAGCAGTGGCTCAGTGTTGGCGTATCAGGTGCAGTAATAGGGACACATACGGCAGCAGCGGCTCAGTATTGGAGTTTGTAGTTTGTGCAGGTTGGAGATATATGTGTACTAAGCTGGAAATGTGAGAAGTCAAATGTGTCTTTGTTGTAATCGCTGCAGATGAGTCCTGGCTGGAGAAGTCTTCATGTTGGTCTGAGTAAGATGTAAAAGTGAACGATTATCAGAAAGAACGTCTCCTGTAAGTTATCATCTGTAACTGTATAGTGAACTCTTGTATATTCTGCAGGACTGGTATCTACCACTATGAGGTCACCATATGCGGTAATATCAGTATTGGTTTTTGTATAGAGATTTGTTTCAGTTACAGCGCGGTCATCTGCTGAAGTTCTCCTATACCAACGACTAGAGTGCGCCACCCGAGTTGTAATCAGGGTTACCGTTTAGGGACCCACTCAGATTTTTCGCCCCCCCCTAAGCTGAACCCCTAGCTACACCTCTGCATCCAGGTATTTGACTTTAACAAAATTTTATTGATAATTTATGGCCGGATTAGATGTGTTTTTTTTAACTGCGGATTTTCCTCATCTAAATGTAGTTCTACGTGGAAAATCCGCACAGAAAACTTAGAGTATCCGCAAGAGAAATTGACACGTTGCGGATTTCAAAAACACACCACAGGTCAGTTTACGTTGTGAAAAAAAAAACAAACAGTGGGAATTAAATTTTTATAAATCCTATCCACTTTGCTGGAACTAAAAAAATACTGTGTTATTTTGCAACGCAAAAGTGCGTAATGTCAAAAACACACCAAAAATTAATCTTGTGAATTTTTGCATTTTCGAGTCTGCAAGAGTATAGAGTTAGGCCACTTAGCATTTTAGTCGCTATATTACAATTAGTTGTTGGATACTAAAACCGAAACTGAAACGTGAACAGAGAAAAACTATAATGAAAAGCTAAATATTTCTGTGTTTTGGAACTACAATTTGTTTGGTCTTATAGATACTAATGGAAAATACTGTCAGTTAGAAGTTCTCTAAAGCCTCATTCAGATGTCAGATTTGATATATTTTTTTTAGAGAAATTTGACCTTTTTTCATCAGTGTGCTGGATACGATTTTCATCCATTTTAGCTCTGTGAATTTATTTTTACCATCAGTGTAACATAAGAATTTCTCACTTATCCATTAAACAGCAAATAACGGACATGGCTCGGATAGCACATGCATGGTATCTGAGAGGCGTCTGTTTTCTTCATAGTCCTATCGGATAAGTGACATCTTCTGATTACAGGGGTAAAACTGCTGGGACCCTCCCTGACCACGAGAACCATACGATAGAGACCAGGGGATACATTGAATGGAGCAGTGGTCAATCTTGCACACCTCTGCTCCATTCATTTTTAATGGGAATGGTGACCACCAGCCAACTGCTGAGACCCTCACCGATCCCAAGAACCATACAATAGAGAATAGGAGATAGATTGAATGGAGCAGTGGTCACGTGAAGACTAGCCAACTGCTGAAAGCCCACCGATCCCAAGAATCATAGGATAGAAGATAGTGGATAGTGTGAATGAAATGGGTGTCGTTCATGAACACCTCTACTTCATTCATTCTTAATGGTAATGCCGACGATGCAATTCTTAATCTCAATGTTTGGTGTTTTGGTAGTTAGTAAAAATGACAATGATAAAGAAGAAATCAACTAAGAAATGTTTTGATCAAGGAAATGAAGGTGGAGCCAAGTAAAGAATAAGAACAAGATATAGAATTCATGAACTTCTTAACACTAGTGATGAGCGAGTGTGCTCGGCATGCCTCGATACTCGACTAAGCATCGGGGTGCTCGATTGAGTAATGAGCAGGGAACAGAGAGAAATGTTTCCATGTTCCAGAAAAATGCTCTAGTTTGCCATTCACTTCTATTATGCTCGCTACTCGAGTCGAGCAGGTCCAAGCGTCCGACGTGCTCGATGCGAGTACTGAGCACTCAAGTATTTCGGTGCTCGATCAATGCTACTTACAAATTCTCTTCCTAATATTAACTTTCAGTTTCCAACTGCTGTATAGAATGTGAGGGTTGATTATGAGACTATTGCTGTTTATTTCACCTGGTTAATACACTAGAACCACTTCACACTGACGGGGGAAATGTAATCGGGTCACGCAACTCCTCTGTGTCGCCAACCTCATAATATCAGAAATGGTATCGGATATTCCATGCAACCCACACATTCTCCATACCACCTGAGGCGCAATATTCCCCTTACTATGTAACTAAGAACCATAAAACCTATATTGTTTCATCAAGAATGCACAAAACAATCTATGTAGAGCTCTGTGGAATATGTTGGTGCTATACAGCCAAGGCAAATAAATAAAAGAAATGTCAAATTTAAAAAATCTGCAATTCTTAAACTTATTAATACAACCAAGAAAAGAAAGGTATTTACTGCTATAAATTCCTTTATTTCAGTAGTTTTTCAACTTTAAAACACACATCATTCCAACTTGATCATAGTAAAATGGTAACATCCTCTGCTCTGGCCTAAGTTCCTACAACAGGATGGGCCATAAATGTTTATTATGGAAAACCCATTTAAGTTACTGATCACTTTGCCTTTCTAATGTGATAAAAATATAACGATCTGTTATAATAAATGTGCACAAAAATATAAAATCAGGCATTATTTATAGTCCAAAACTGATAAGCACAAGACAATTAAGATTCCTAATCTAAACTGACATCAGGTTTATCTCAATGATTCTAAACTAATCTGCAGTCTCAGCCTCTGCTCACATCATATTGTATAAATGGTATATGTTTAATATATTTTTTTACTATATACTTTTCTATGGAATATTGTAGGTTCTATGGAACAGGAGGTTAAAAAGAATTTTTTTAAGTTATCCATTATCGATGCTAAGAATGGGTCCCAACAGTATGCCACGGAGGTCAAGCAGGTGCACCACTGCCTCAATCATTCTCTTTGGGCCTATCCCATTTTTAAGAATTGATGGAGGTCCAACTGCTATCAATAGGGGAAAACTTTTTGTGAAAACCCTTTAAGGCTATGTGACGTGGCTATGTGCACACATAGTTTTAGGTCCTGCGGATTTGGAAAAATCCGCAGGTAAATTCTCAGGTCAAAAGACCTGCGGTTTAGCCGCGGATTAGCCTGCAGTTTAGCCCTGAGGTTTCAGACCTCTACAATGGAGAAGGAGTGAAACCGCAGCAGAATCCGGATCTGAACCAGCAGCAAATCCGCGCGGAAAAATCTGCAACATGTGCACAGCGTTTTTCAGTTCACCATTGAAAACAATGGTACTATACAACGCACCTAAATCTGCTGCGGACCCGCAGAGCCTGAAACGCTGCGGATCCGCAGTAGAATCCGCACCGTGTGCACATAGCCTTATAGATTCAAAAATAGCTGGCAAATTTTCCCAGGCAGAGCCGCTTTAAGAAAATACCAGTATCATTTTCTAAAATGTCATTTTTATTTTATGGGGCACTTTTGTGGAATTTTTTTCATACTGAAAAAGAAATTGTGTGCACATAGCCCAAGGTTATGTGCACAGAGTCTTTTTTTTGCAGAGGTTTCAGAAAAGAAACTGAGTTCAGTTTCCACTTCAACCTTAGGATACATGGCGTTTTTTATATCTACATGGCTTTTTTTTATATGCCTGCATACCCACATCGTTTATGCAGCAGAAAGTGCTTTAGGAAAACACCAGGAGTTTTTTTCCGGATGCTTCTTCTTTGAAGACTTTTGCCGCGTTTTTGAGCCAGTCGAAAGCCGTCTGAAGAATGGTCAGCTTACTTCTTTTAGGCGACAGCTTTCAATTCTGAAGCTGTTAAAAAATGCAAAAAAAAAAGTACAGAACATATGCACAGCAAGATGTTTTCACACCGCAGTGTATATATGAATACTTTTTGTCGATTTTTAGAGCTTTTTCAGTCGAAGACGGTATCTGCCTGAAAAAGACATTGAGTGCACATAAACTAAAGCAGGGGTATAAAATTGCATCCCAGGAGCCACATGAGGCTCGCAATTCCATTCTGTGCCCCCCAACCATATGGACAGAAAAATGCTTGATCGACAGGTTATTCAGATAGCGTGGAGACGGTCAAGAAATGGGAGCGCTAGCCGTGCGTTATTTAAAATTGCAGCTCCAGCCAGGTACCTCATGAGAGGAAGCGGTAACAGTTCTGGGTTGAGTCCTGGTCACAAATGGAGCGCAAGGAAGGGAGAGGGTGAATTAAAATCTTCTTTTTATTAGTGCATGATCCACGACGCGTTTCAACAGAATCATCTGCCTTCCTCAGGTGACAGTACCACCTGAGGAAGACAGATGATTCTGCTGAAACGTGTTGTGGATCATGCACTAATAAAAAGAAGATTTTAATTCACCCTCTCCCTTCCTTGCGCTCCGTTTGTGACCAGGATACAACCCAGAACTGATTGACAGGTTAGCTATATTTGTCACACAGAGAAGAGGAGTGGCAGCAGCTGCGGAGCACGACTGACAAGTACTAATGGTGTATGGTGTAGACATCTCTGGAGGCCTCATACATGAGGAGAATGGGGTCTTGTTACCCGTTTGGCTTCAGAAAGCAGTATGTGAATTAGACCGGTGGTCTTCCGTGTCTGTGGCTCGCTCCACTGTAGTTTATGGACTAGGGCTTTAGGATCTATTCACACAGTTTTTTACAAGAATTTAGAAGGGGATTTTAAAGTAAGTCCACATTAAAAATGCTTGAAATACTCTTGGAATAAGCATCCTATTAGTTTTACTGCGACATGTTGAACAAAACATGAAAAAACACAACTGTGCTTCTAGGAGCTTTCACAGTGTTTTTAATATGAATTTAGGAGCAGATTCTATTTCTAAATCCTTGCCAAAAAAACTTTGCGTAAATGTACCATTGGAGTCCCGATTAGTGGAGGTAAGAGGTTTGCAAGTAGAATTTGTACCTAGCAGACAATTATGGTAAATCCTTTCCATATGCCACAAATGTCACAGAAGTAATACCCCAATAATTTTTAGTGCGGCCCCTGGATTGGTACAGTATGGCAATGTAGCCAAAAAGGTTGTGCACTTGGGATTTTGGCTCTGTTGGTCATGTAACCGTATGGACACATTTAAAGCATATGTTGTGAGCATTCCCGGTGTTAACGCTAAACGTATATCATGTGGTGTGAATATGCTTGAACTTATGCACAATAACACAAACTCATTTTTATTGAAACCTAATTTCAACGCACAGAAGAGGCTTTTGCAAAAGTTTTCAACCAGCTACTATTAGTATTGCAACACTCCAACCAAACCTACCTAAAGTATTTCATCATTAATGAGTTCCGCAAGATTATAAGAACTGTAAGGCATGCAACTATTTTATAACAGTAAATTGGATTACTATAAATTTAGCAACCATAAAGACATAACTTTATAATTAGCATTCTAAAAGGAAAAAGCAATGTCCACATTAAAGTTAAATAGATCAACTCTGAATGGATGATTAAAAACAGCTATTAATTTAAAATTATTTTAGTAGCTTATAAAAGATCAAAAGCAGGAAGAGAAGTTGGGCCTTGGAAGGACTTAGGAGAAATAAAGCATGAATATACTCAGATTTTTGGCTTCACATTAAGAAAGTTTACATTTAGCCTCATGAAAGTAATTACTAAAAGACAAGTACAGTTGTGGTCAAAAGTATTGACACCCCTGCAAT
Source organism: Dendrobates tinctorius (assembly GCF_039654945.1). Lineage (NCBI taxonomy): Eukaryota > Metazoa > Chordata > Amphibia > Anura > Dendrobatidae > Dendrobates > Dendrobates tinctorius. The sequence goes on from NW_027361917.1 coordinate 40,471,067, forward strand.
TTTGTCAGATAATGCTCAGTTTCTTCCTGAAAATTATTGCAAACAGAAATTCTTTGTTATTATTATCTTTATTTAATTTGTCTTAAATGAAAAAAACACAAAAGAGAATGAAGCAAAAAGCAAAACATTGATCATTTCACACAAAACTCCAAAAATGGGCCAGACAAAAGTATTGGCACCCTCAGCCTAATACTTGGTTGCACAACCTTTAGCCAAAATAACTGCGACCAACCGCTTCCGGTAACCATCAATGAGTTTCTTACAATGCTCTGCTGGAATTTTAGACCATTCTTCTTTGGCAAACTGCTCCAGGTCCCTGATATTAGAAGGGTGCCTTCTCCAAACTGCCATTTTTAGATCTCTCCACAGGTGTTCTATGGGATTCAGGCCTGGACTCATTGCTGGCCACCTTACAAGTCTCCAGTGCTTTCTCTCAAACCATTTTCTAGTGCTTTTTGAAGTGTGTTTTGGGTCATTGTCCTGCTGGAAGACCCATGACCTCTGAGGGAGGTCATGTAAATGTAAAGGCTTTAAAATGTTAAGTGTAATAACTGAGCTTGTACCAAGCCAGCTGTCCCTTAAAAGGAATCCGTCAGCAGGGTTTTGCTATACACTCACTGGCCACTTTATTAGGTACACCATGCTAGTAAGGGGTTGGACCCCCTTTTGCCTTCAGAACTGCCTCAATTCTTCGTGGCAGAGATTCAACAAGGTGCTGGAAGCATTCCTCAGAGATTTTGGACCATATTGACATGATGGCATCACACAGTTGGCGCAGATTTGTCGGCTGCACATCCCTGATGCGAATCTCCCGTTCCACCACATCCCAAAGATGCTCTATTGGATTGAGATCTGGTGACTGAGGAGGCCATTTGAGTACAGTGAACTCATTGTCATGTTCAAGAAACCAATCTGAGATGATTCGAGCTTTATGACATGGCGCATTATCCTGCTGAAAGTAGCCATCAGATGTTGGGTACATTGTGGTCATAAAGGGATGGACATGGTCAGCAACAATACTCAGGTAGGCTGTGGCGTTGCAACGATGCTCAATTGGTACCAAGGGGCCCAAAGAGTGCCCAGAAAAAATTCCCCACACCATGACACCACCACCACCAGCCTGAACCGTTGATACAAGGCAGGATGGATCCATGCTTTCATGTTGTTTACGCCAAATTCTGACCCTACCATCCGAATGTCGCAGCAGAAATCGAGACTCATCAGACCAGGCAACGTTTTTCCAATCTTCTACTGTCCAATTTCGATGAGCTTGTGCAAATTGTAGCCTCAGTTTCCTGTTCTTAGCTGAGAGGAGTGGTTCGACGCACTGTGCGTTCAGAGATGCTCTTCTGCCTACCTTGGTTGTAACGGGTGGCAATTTGAGTCACTGTTGCCTTTCTATCAGCTCGAACCAGTCTGCCCATTCTCCTCTGACCTCTGGCATCAACAAGGCATTTCCGGCCACAGAACTGCCGCTCACTGGATTTTTTTTCTTTTTCGGACCATTCTCTGTAAACCCTAGAGATGGTTGTGCGTGAAAATCCCAGTAGATCAGCAGTTTCTGAAATACTCAGACCAGCCCTTCTGGCACCAACAATCATGCCACGTTCAAAGGCACTCAAATCACCTTTCTTCCCCATACTGATGCTCGGTTTGAACTGCAGGAGATTGTCTTGACCATGTCTACATGCCTAAATGCACTGAGTTGCCGCCATGTGATTGGCTGATTAGAAATTAAGTCTTAACACACAGTTGGACAGGTGTACCTAATAAAGTGGCCAGTGAGTGTATATTCTGAGGACAGAAGGATATAGAGGCTGAAACACAGGATTCAGGGAAGTGTCATTTGTCAATGTGAAAGCTGTAGTTTACAAACTGTGAAGGATAGCAATATCGCTATAACGTCACTGGTTTTGTGACGCAGCAGCAATAATACTAGCGATATCACTACATGTGATACTTACCTCCGACTTGCTCCCGCGCTGGTTATCGCTGATCACGCGAGAACGTCCTGGGCCGTTTCTCGTCGTCAGCTTCCTGCTGGGCTTCCTGTGGCGCCGACGAGCGACGTGTGGACGCGGCCGGGAGGACGTCATAATCGCCGCGTCTGACAGGTAAGTAGCGACCCCCGACCGCTGCTATGTCGCTGGTGAGATCTGCCTGTGTGACAGCTCACTAGCGACCACTTAGCGATGCACCAGCAATCCATATTGTTGTCGGGATCGCTGGTGCATCGCTAAGGCCTCTTTCACACTTCAGTTTTTTGCATCAGTTCAAATCCGCCAAAAAGTCTGAGGTGAACGGATGGCACAGGATCCGTTTTGAGACGGATCCTGAAAATGAGGAAATAAAGGAACTGCTGGCCGGGAAAAAAAGAGAAAGAGAGAGAAAGAGAGAGAGAGAGAGAGAGAGAGAGAGAGAGATTTTTTTTTTTCTTGTTTTGTCCGGCACCCAGAAAGAAATTCGGGTTAAATTAGTGTCTGGAGGATCCGCCAGAGAAAAAAACGTTGCAAGCTCCGTCACAATCCGCCATTAATGCAAGTCAATGGGGAAAAAAAACGGATCCTCAAAAGAAAATTGAGGATCCGTTTTTTTCAAAACCTGGCGGATTGTGACTGATTGTAAAAAACTGAAGTGTGAAAGAGGCCTAAGTGTAACGGTACCCTTAGTCCAGCTATGGCCCCTCCCGATGTGATAAGCAGCTCACTGTGTATGGCCCCTTCACATGTCCTGGTGATTCCTGTACTGGAAAAACAGTACTGGTGAGATCTGTGGTCCGTGTGCCATCTGTATGTACGTATGTGACATCTGTATATCTGTTTGCTGTTCATATCTCAGATCCGTGTGGCTTTCTTGTGCGTGATAAATACTGGTGCCTGGGAAAAGCAGTAGTTCCTGTTCCCAGGCACTGAAAGCAGCTATAATAATAATCTTAATAATAATAATCTTTATTTTTATATAGCGCTAACATATTCTGCAGCGCTTTACAATTTGCACACATTATCATCACTGTCCCCAATGGGGCTCACAATCTGAATTCCCCATCAGTATGTCTTTGGGATGTGGGAGGAAACCGGACTACCCGGAGGAAACCCACGCAAACACGTGGAGAACATACAAACTCCTTGCAGATGTTGCCCTTGGTGGGATTCTCACCATTGTCGTCTGGTCTCCCCGAGATCAGCGCAACCAGGCGACGATGATGGGAATTATATAGAGGACACCCGCTGTGTACATCGTGTATAAAATAAATAATTTATTAAAAAATTCCATTCCCACATAATTTTTTGAACCAACCGAAGGAAAGCCAACCACTGCGGACTGATGTTAATATTCTGGGAAAAGGGCCAATAGCCCTTAAAAAAATGTTCACAGGCTATTAATATCAGCTTAGAGCTGTTTGTTTAGCCTTTGCTGGTTATTATAGGGGAGACCCCCAAAAATTGATGAGGGCCCCCCCCCCTATTATCAAAAAACAGCAAAGTCTGAACAGACAGCTGAGGGCTGATATTAATTGCCTGGAAAGGTGCCCAAGGATATTGGCCTCCTCTCAGACTAAAAACATCAGCTCTCAGCCGCCCCAAAAATAGAGCATCCATAAGATGCGCCAATTCTGACGCTTAGCCTTGCTCTTCCCACTGGTGGTAAGTGGGGTAATAGGGTTGGGGTTGATGTCAGTTTTGTAATGTCAACTGACATCAAGCCCAGGGGTTAGTAATGGAGAGGCATCTATAAGACCCCACCATTTTAACCCCATAGTAAGTTTTGAAATAAAAACACAGCAAGAACATGTCTGTGGGTTTTTCACATGGACACAGATTTAGCCTATGTGTATTCATGGGTACAGACTCTACACTTTGGTTCTGCATTTGTCTCTTCCTGTTCCTGTAGTTTTCTTGTGACACACTACAGGAAAATGATAGCAGGGTAACATCATTTATAGCATTGGTGTCTTCTTATTTAGCAGCAGGGCTTGTGAGCCAGCTCAGGCACCAAGGCATATGTGTAACTGCGACTTCCCTATGACTACAACAATAATTATAAGAATGAGTTCTTCTAGCAGTAAACTATTAAAGGGGTTATCCAGTTAAAACTATCCTGGAACTTTTCTTATGGTTACAAATTGAAGTGGTAGGTCGGACACACAACAGAGCTCAGCAGTCCAATGGTGAATGATCGAGGTGGTAGTCAAAATGCACACTGCTGCTCCATTCTAAAGGTGATATAAGTTCCCCATTCTGACAATTGGTGAGGGTCTTAGCAGTGAGCTCCCAACGATCAACAAGTTATCACCGATCCTCCTTTGATGAAAACCTCTCCAAACTAAGTACTAACAAATCAAAAGGCTACAAAGAGTATTTAAGGTTAAGAGCACAAGAAATATTTTTGCTGAGTTTTCATAGCAGAAGCTAACTAAGCAGAGACTTAAAGGGATAGCTTACAATATGGACAACGCCTTCTCGATCTGAATGTTGCCCCCCCCGTGAAAATAAAAAAGATTATACTCACGTCCCGTGTCGGCGCCGTCTCAGCAGTGTTAGCACCCGTGTACCCGTTCTCTTGTGAGCCCTCCGCCCAATCACTGCTAGGGTCACCGTCTCGACCTTTGGATACATATGTGATCAAGTGGTAGCAAAAGCCGCGGTAGAACACTCACTTCCTCTTGATTATTAATACATCCGAAGGCAGAGACAGTGATGCCAGCACACATGAGCCCTGGAAACGCAAGTGCCGACACTGCTGGAATGGTGCTGGTATGGGAGATAAGTATAAGCTATTGCATTTTCCCAGGGGATGTGCTAGTAGTGGACAACCCCTTTAAAGTTCTTTAGGAGTTTTGAGATTAAGAGAAAGACTTGGAAAGTTTCTTCTTAGTTTCTGCTGAAATAAGCTCTCAAAAAACTCTGTGTACACATAGCCTAAGAAGAAAAAAAATTCTTCCAAAAATCTTAAAACTCTTCTGGTATGTTCAAATTGCATCTTTTTCCAGTGTTTTTTAGTCACTGTACTCCTAAAAAATAGCAGAACAGGCATTCACAAACCATCAAAAGAATCTTTCCATTAATTTGTATGAAAAAAAACAACAACCTGCTGGTCAGATATTCAGGTTTTTCATGCCTCAGGGTTTCAAGAACACCTGATTGGAGAAAGGAAAGTGAATTTCACTTCTTTGAAGCAACTCGTGATGGAAACGATCCAAGCTAGGCACTATACAATCAAAAACCCTGCGAAAAAACATTTCATGAGAACAGCTCTGCAAAAACTCTACAAATGCGCTTTGGGAAATGCATCAGGAAAAATTCCTTCAAAAACTCAAAGTTTTTCAAAACCTATAGTGGGAAAAATGTTGAAAAAACTGAAAACATGAAAAGCAAAGTGCTTTCATAATAGAAATAGGCAGAATCCTTCAAGTGTTTTTAAGAGATTTTTCAGACATTTTAAGGAGTGGACCCACTCCCAAAAATTCAGGGCGCATATAGAATCAGATGCTATGCTCTGATATTGACTTTATATGTATGCATTGTAAGGTGACTATAAAGGATTTTTATGCCACGAGCAGCAGAGTACAGGCCGCATGACGCTCCAGCAGCCCAGGTGATAAGGTAATGACTGCGGGCACACAGGTCTGCGGCTATGTATGTTAATCAGTATCTTCTAAGAAGTATGCGAGAGTTGGGGAGCCTGTGGCTGCTTGTATGCTGAAAAGAAGTGTAAAATATGTACAGTACAAATACAGATACTGGCTGGAGCCCAGCTCTGGCCGCTTTACCTGAATACTCTTATTTATTGTATTACAGTATATGAGTGATTATTTTTTGTGCTCATCCTTGTCCTCATAGATTGTAAGCTCTTGTGAGCAAGACCTTTATTCCTTGTTTGAATAGTTGAACTATGTATTAGGCTCCTTTCACATGTCAAATTTTACATGGTCTGTACATGTTTTTCACATGTCTATAGTGCTGTTCACATGTGCACTTTTTGGGACTGAATGTCTGCAAAAATCCCCCCAAAACATACAGTCATCTCTGATTTTGATCCTAGTCATGGATGAAAAAAGCAAACATACTGATCACACACAGAATGCATGTGAATAAAGTACAGATAGGAATATGGGTGAAAAGAGTCATTTCTTTCTGGCTGGGAAACGTATAATTTATTTCCACACTTCTCCAAGCCTGCTTTAGAGCAATCACAGCAATCTGCACCTGAGAGAGATGACTTCGGTTTGTTGGAAGAAACAAATCTGTTGTTTTTTTTTTTTTTTCAGTAAAGCAATTTATGCGGAGGATTGCCTTATTAGGATATAGGGCTAAGTTCACACAATGCAGAGTTGTTGCACAGAGTTCTGTGATTGTGGGTGTTGAGATAAGTGACTGCTCACACTGCTATACACCCGGTCTCGCTGACTTAATACTGTAGATACCAAAAGTGCTGAGGTAAGAACAGGCTGCTCACACTGCTGTCTACACTGTCTATCTGATCTAATACTGCAGATAGCAGGGGTGTTAAAGAAGAGGCTTCTCACACTGCCTATCTGGTTTAATACTGGAGATACCACAGGTGCTGAGGTAATAAGAAGCAGCTCACACTGCTGTCCACCCTATCTGATCTTATGCTGGAGATACCAGGTGTGTTAAAGAAGAGGCTGCTCACTCTGCTGTCCACACTGTGTATCTGATCTAATACTGCAGATACCATGGGTGTCGAGTTAAGAAGAGGCTGCTCACACTGCTGTCCACCCTTGTCTATCTGATCTAATACTGTAGATACCAGGTGTGTTAAAGAAAGAAGAGTCTGCTCACACTTTTGTCCACACTGTATCTGATCTAATACTTGAGATACTAGGAGTGCTGAGGTAAGTGGCTGCTCACACTGCTATCTACACTGTATCTGATCTAATACTGGAGATACTAGGAGTGCTGATAAGAGGCTGCACACACTGCTGTCCACACTGTATCTGATCTAATACTGGAGATACTAGGAGTGCTGAGGTAAGAAGAGGCTGCTCACACTGCTGTCCACACTGTATCTGATCTAATACTGGAGATACTAGGAGTGCTGAGGTAAGAAGAGGCTGCTCTAACTGCTGTCCACACTGTATCTGATCTAATACTGGAGATACTAGGAGTGCTGATAAGAGGCTGCTCACACTGCTGTCCACACTGTATCTGATCTAATACTGGAGATACTAGGAGTGATGATAAGAGGCTGCTCACACTGCTGTCCACACTGTATCTGATCTAATACTAGAGATACTAGGAGTGCTGATAAGAGGCTGCTCACACTGCTGTCCACACTGTATCTGATCTAATACTGGAGATAGTAGGAGTGCTGATAAGAGGCTGCTCACACTGCTGTCCACACTGTATCTGATCTAATACTGGAGATACTAGGAGTGCTGAGGTAAGAAGAGGCTGCTCTAACTGCTGTCCACACTGTATCTGATCTAATACTGGAGATACTAGGAGTGCTGATAAGAGGCTGCTCACACTGCTGTCCACACTGTATCTGATCTAATACTGGAGATACTAGGAGTGCTGATAAGAGGCTGCTTGCTCACACTGCTGTCCACACTGTATCTGATCTAATACTGGAGATACTAGGAGTGCTGATAAGAGGCTGCTCACACTGCTGTCCACACTGTATCTGATCTAATACTGGAGATACTAGGAGTGCTGATAAGAGGCTGCTCACACTGCTGTCCACACTGTATCTGATCTAATACTGGAGATACTAGGAGTGCTGATAAGAGGCTGCTCACACTGCTGTCCACACTGTATCTGATCTAATACTGGAGATATTAGGAGTGCTGATAAGAGGCTGCTCACACTGCTGTCCACACTGTATCTGATCTAATACTGGAGATACTAGGAGTGCTGATAAGAGGCTGCTTGCTCACACTGCTGTCCACACTGTATCTGATCTAATACTGGAGATACTAGGAGTGCTGATAAGAGGCTGCTCACACTGCTGTCCACACTGTATCTGATCTAATACTGGAGATACTAGGAGTGCTGATAAGAGGCTGCTCACACTGCTGTCCACACTGTATCTGATCTAATACTGGAGATACTAGGAGTGCTGATAAGAGGCTGCTTGCTCACACTGCTGTCCACACTGTATCTGATCTAATACTGGAGATACTAGGAGTGCTGATAAAAGGCTGCTCACACTGCTGTCCACACTGTATCTGATCTAATACTGGAGATATTAGGAGTGCTGAGGCAAGAGGCTGCTCACAATTCTGTCCACCCAGTCATTTCTAAACCATTTCAGCTCTCTAGTGATTACCTCCTTAGAAAAAACTACTGTGATTTGCTAATTAAAAGTATATATAATTTAATTTATAAGGATATTTCCTTTAGTTATCTGTTATTCTCTATTCCCAGAGAACCACTTTAAGTGCCTACCATAAACAGAAAAAAACATGGCTACAGTTGCATCATTTACATTTTATTTCAGTAATCAATGAAAGACTAAAGCAATAATAATCGCAAGACAGAATTTACAACCTACCAGATCGAGATTTGATAATATCGCTAAACTCATTGGTTTGTTCTCCATCAGTTCTGTCGAGCTGTGCCCCAACATTAGCCATTGCAGGTAATTCTTTGAAGCTGATCACACTTTACAGGAAAGGATCCGTGGGCATGTAACTTAGAGTCAAGTGACTGAGCTAGGGTGAAATACCTAAAAAAAAAATGAATTTGTATTATTGACTGGAAACAACACCACTGCTGCTGTCTTGGTTTCCAAAAGCATATTCACATGGATTAGTGTTTTTTGTTCATCCATTTACATTGTTATATGGGCATACCCCTGTAAATGAACACAGTACAAAGTTGAGAAAATCACAGAATAAACCTTGACATGATGTGACACGTGAATAAACGCTTACAATGACTTGCACGATATTTAGAAAACAATTGTGAACCTTTTTAGGTGGTTTATCTCTGAGCTCATTTCATTTCTCTTTGCTTAGTTCCTCTGATTACTGTACATACGTGCCTTTCCATCCAATCTACTACTGTTACTCAGGGGATGCCCATTCTCATGATAGATGCCAGGGATGTTAGGAATTTATGTCTTAAAGGGATTAACCAGCAATTAATTTTTCTCATTTCTATGCCCCGTGCACAAATAACGAATTGAGATTTTCTCACCCACCGCTACTCTGGAGTCGTCTCTTCACTGCTACTCCCAGTCTTTCTTGACACTGCAGCAGTGTTCAAATGCTGCAACCGTGAAGTCACTTGCAGCTTGTCAAGAAACACTGGGGCAGCAGCGGAGAGGCAGCATTGCAGCAGAAGTAGGTGAGTAACACTCAGCTTACTTTTACATTGGGCAAGAATATAGATATAACAAACTTATTACTGGAGAACACTTAATTTTTTCTTAGGACTTTGGGTTTCAAAACTGTCTCTAAGTCCACAAACAGGTTTTTCCAATATAAGCATTAACGAAATATTAGTGGGTTATGCTATCAATGTCTAACTGGTAGATTTACGACCACTGGGACTGCCATAATGGCTAAAATGATGGAGCTGTAATGTCTACTAGGCAGGGTGAGCCTTTTAGCTTCTTTTAGAAAAGAAACACCAGGGAATGGCTGTGATTCATAAAACAGCGTGGATCCATCCTTCTAAACATTGTGGAGATGTCACTGGTCGGGAAGGTGTAAGGGTATGTGCATACTTGGCACAAAATCTGGAGAAAATCCGCAGAAAACCCATAGGGACTCCGCAGGTAAAACACAGGTCATTTTTTACCTGCGAATTCTGCAGAAACCATGCAGAAAAATCCGCAATGGAATCCGCAACGTGTGCACATACCCTAAGGCTATTTAAAACGTCAGACATTGACTTGTATAGAGTAGCCACCTATTCCTGGTGGTACTGTGTCTGCAAGAGAGGGAATTAGTGTAGTAAAAAGGTCAAAACATTTGTTTTTCTTAACTTTTTTTTAAGGCGACATTCACACGTTCAGTATCTGGTCAGTATTTTACATCAGTGTTTGTAAATCAAGACCAGGAGTGGGTGATAAATACAGGAGTGGTGACGTGTTTCGATTATACTTTTCCTCTGTTCCACTCCTGATTTTGTTTACTTTTTTAGTTTAGTTACTCTTACGCATCTAATATCTCTATGATACTGCATGAATCATTTTATAAAATACTCGTAAGATGGTATTATATACCTACTACATTATCTCACATTAACCCTGATAAATCTACATTATGATGGAGGAATTGTGGCCACCTCCTCCATATTTTCTGGAGATGCCCTGTCACAACCCAACAGGGGAACGGCCAGCGGACGGCACAGCACACACTCAAAGGGATGGTAAAGGGGAAAGGAAGGCCTTAACAATAGGGAATGAGGGATGGGACACCTCCTAAGCTCCAACTTGTGCCTGTCCCTGCACTCCCTGAACGCCCTAAGCGGGTCCTTCCCCCCGCCGCCGTTACAAACCTCATCCCTCACTGTCATCTCACACTGGCAAGGACGCTAGCATCACCACTGCAGATGGTACAAACAGACAGACAGACAGACAAGGTAAAAACACAAAACTTAGCCCCAGGCACAGCTGCCAAGCTACACACGGCAGAGGATACGGAAACAGGACCTCAAAATTCACAGAAGAAGCAGATTCAGCGCTGACACCAGAAAGCTGCAACTGCAAGGCTGGTCTCCATAGAAAACTCTATCACCAACAGTCAGCTGATGCATGAGTGACCATTTAAAAGCTGGTGGGAGTGGTCACTACCCACATCAGCTGACCTAGCAACTCAGCAGCTGCAGCAAGCTGCCAGCAAGGAAAACTGACAATAACCCCTGCTGGTCTGAAAGGGAAAAAGATACAATTAAATTATAGTGGAACCAGTGCTGCCACAAATCCATTAATGGATTGTGACAGCCCCAAAATTAAAAATTTATGGAAGAAAATCTCTCTTGTTATAAACAAACTACTTAATAAAACACTCTCAATTACTCCTCAGATGGTCCTTCTGTCCACTGGATAGGAAGACATTGCTCCAGTGATTACGGTAGACATATTTAAATCCATATTTTTCTCATGGTGAAAAACTCAATAGTCTTTTATTGGAGACTACCCAAACTTTCTGATATTTTGGAAAAATTCACCCTTCACAAATCACTAGAACACAGATTCGCCATAAACATTTAAAAGATATACTAAAAATGGGAACATTGGGCTCCTATTTTTCCATAGACTCAGTAATATTTAATTCTGAGTGTTTTGTTTATGTATTTCATTTTTGTGTGAAATATGTTGTTGTTTATACTACTAATGTACCTGTTTTCATGCTTGTAAATATTGACCGCAATTTATTAGATCATTTTAATGTGAAACCTTGCAATACAATCGAGTCCTCCCTTGTTCTCTTTCCCTTTATTCCCCAGTCCTCATCCCTCCCCTCAGTTAATAATCTTTAATTCCCATTCCCAACCCTTACCAATCCTTCCCCCCTTTTACCTACCTAAAAAGTTTAATAAAAATTATTGAAACACAAATACTGATGTAAAATACTGACCAAGTACGGAGTGTGTGAACGTGGCCCAAAGATGTAAAATTCATTTCCTAACTAAAATAATCTAAATATAGAAATTACAAGAGATTGCCTATAATTGACATTCACTATCCACTCCTAGCTTTATTTTGGGAGCTGAAGCAAAGAAAGTTTCAGATTACTTGGCTAGGGTCATCTTGAAGAATGGGAGAGGTTCATGCTATATTTATGCCATCCTAAAGTTGCATTTACACTACATGATTGTCAGGAATCAAGCGCTCCAAGCACTCATTCCCCTATGATCATGCCATGTGGATAGGCTGCTGATCACCTGGTGATGAGGAAAACACATTCGTCGGGTGAAATGATATTTTTGTTTGGTGAAAAGATCATCGTTCTTGGCAGCACATGGTCCTGTATTAAGTTATGGTCACATGTCTGGTAGTGATCAGTTAGAGTGGATCCAGCAGCAATCCGTTGGCAAAAAAGTTCTGCAGACACAACTTTTTACTCCATTTTTAAATAACTGATCTCTGTTGGATCCGTTCTTTTTTTTACATTGAAGTGTATGGAAAACGGATTTGTTAATTAGCCTCCTGTTTAGCTTTCATTTACAAAGGATTTGTAGTTTGCTTACTGCATCTATTAAGCAAAAAACGACCCGTTACTGGATCCAGTAAGCAAAAAACGACCCGTTACTGGATCCAGTAAGCAAAAAACGACCCGCTACTGGATCCAGTAAGCAAAAAACAACCCATTACTGGATCCAGTAAGCAAAAAACGACCCGTTACTGGATCCAGTAAGCAAAAAACGACCCGTTACAGGATCCAGTAAGCAAAAAACGACCCATTACAGGATCCAGTAAGCAAAAAACGACCCGTTACTGGATCCAGTAAGCAAAAAACGACCCGTTACTGGATCCAGTAAGCAAAAAACGACCCGCTACTGGATCCAGTAAGCAAAAAACAACCCATTACTGGATCTAGTAAGCAAAAAACGACCCGTTACTGGATCCAGTAAGCAAAAAACGACCCATTACAGGATCCAGTAAGCAAAAAACGACCCGTTACTGGATCCAGTAAGCAAAAATCGACCCGTTACTGGATCCAGTAAGCAAAAAACAACCCATTACTGGATCAAGTAAGCAAAAAACGACCCGTTACTGGATCCAGTAAGCAAAAAACAACCCATTACTGGATCCAGTAAGCAAAAAACGACCCATTACTGAATCTAGTAAGCAAAAAGGGATCCATTTTCCTAGGTCATTGTTAAAAAAATGTATCCAACAGAGATCAGTTATATAAAAATGGACTAAAAAGTTGTATAGCTGCTTTTTGAGCAATCTGTGAGGGTCTCTGCAGTCGTCACATCACCCAACAATCTGCAGGATATGTCAGGGCGTACTTATCATTTAGAAGAAAAATTAAATGCTAGGTGCTCTTCAAGGTGTCAATACCTTTCCCAACTCCACCATGAACATTGCATGCTTTGTTTTGCCAAGTAGCGTTTTCAATGGGCAGAGAGGAGTATGGCCTCCTTCAGATGTCAGTGACTATTTTCATCAGTGTTTTATCACATTTTCATTCGCCAAAGTACACAAATATGTGATCAGCTCTGTAGGCTACAATGGGGATGTGTTCTTCTAAGCATGAAAAATATAGATACAGCACGCATATTACAATAATGTAACCAAGTTGTTTACAAATAAAGCATTACTTTGTTGCAATGTATTCTTACACAATATCTGTGGATGGTAACCCCACAACAATTTCTATCATTCTAACAGAACCTGCTTATGACTGGCTATCTTGTCCTGGGGGATAGTCTGAGTGACTCTACTAGTTTTGTGACATCCCATGAAATATTTAGAAGTCACAGATCAGCACATTTCGCACATTTCATAAAAGCTGGCTAAGCACGTTCGGCTCTGTTCACACAGTTCATTTGTTGGCTTCATTTTAGTGATAAACAGAATAAGTGATCCGCAGCATTAATTATGCAAGTGGAAAAAGAGAGGTCCAATTGATTATTATGCTGTCGGATTTCACAACAGAAAAACAAATCCTCTAGGTGGAATTTTTCGTTCTTAAAAAATGGAACCCAAAAGAATCCCGTAATAATCGATGAGTTCTCTCTGCTTTTTACATAATTCATGCAGTGAATCACTTATTCCAGACAACCAGAATTCCTGAATGGAAACAGTCTTAAAAGGAACCTGTCGTGTAAGATAACACTATTAGCCTGCAGATGTGGGGTTGTTCTGCAGGATAATAGTGTTATCTTACACGACAGGTTCCCTTTAAGACTGTTTCCATTCAGGAATTCTAGTTGTCTGCGCCGTTTTCTAAATTAATTTTATTTTTCCTGGCAGCATCCGGCTTACAGTCACAGGAGTGGTGCCGGCACAGTTTCAGTTACCGCTCAGTGTATTGAGAGCGGCAGCTGTAAAAGCGCCCCAGGACTGACTGACATCTGGACCTAATGCTGAGCTGGCTGTCAGTCAGTGACAGAGGCACGGTTACAACCACCGCTCTCTATGCACAGAGCAGTGATTGAAACCGCGGCGGCACCACCTATATTACTGGAAGCCGGGCGTTCCTTTCCTCCCGCAGTCGGGCTCTCAATGCCAGCGCCGCATGGTGTCAGAATGCTACAAACCTGCAGATTAACCCCATATTTGCAGGCAAATAGTGTTATTTTACATGACAGGATCCCCTTAATAAATGATCAGTGTCCTATCTGCCCCCAGTAAAGTGTTAAGTGCAGCGATACGGATACATGTCCCACCTTACACACAGCGATACGGATACATGTCACACCTAACACGCAGCGATACGCATACATGTCCCTCCTTACACGCAGCAATACGGATACATGTCCCTCCTTACACGCAGCGATACCAATACATGTCCCTCCTTACACGCTGCAATACGGATACATGTCACACCTTACACGCAGCGATACGGATACATGTCCCTCCTTACAAGCAGCGATATGGATACATGTCCCTCCTTACACGCAGCGATATGGATACATGTCCCTCCTTACACGCAGCGATACGGATACATGTCACACCTAACACGCAGCGATACGGATACATGACCCACCTTACACGCTGCGATACGGATACACGTCACACCTTACACGCAGCGATACGGATACACGTCCCTCCTTACATGCAGCGATACGGATACACGACCCCCTTACACGCAGCGATACGGATACACGTCCCACCTTACACGCAGCGATACGGATACATGTCCCTCCTTACACGCAGCGATACGGATACATGTCCCTCCTTACACGCAGCGATACGGATACATGACCCACCTTACACGCAGCGATACGGATACATGTCCCTCCTTACACGCAGCGATACGGATACACGACCCACCTTACACGCAGCGATACGGATACACGTCCCACCTTACACGCAGCGATACGGATACATGTCCCTCCTTACACGCAGCGATACGGATACATGTCCCTCCTTACACGCAGCGATACGGATACATGACCCACCTTACACGCAGCGATACGGATACATGTCCCTCCTTACACGCAGCGATACGGATACATGTCCCTCCTTACATGCAGCGATACGGATACATGTCACTCCTTACACGCAGCGATACGGATACATGACCCACCTTACACGCAGCAATACGGATACATGTTACTCCTTACACGCAGCGATACGGACACATGTCCCTCCTTACACGCAGCAATATGGATACATGTCCCTCCTTACACACAGCGACACGGATACATGTCCCTCCTTACACGCAGCGACACGGATACATGTCCCTCCTTACACGCAGCAAAACGGATACATGTCACTCCTTACACGCAGCGATACGGATACATGACCCACCATACACGCAGCGATACGGATACATGTCCCTCCTTACACGCAGCGATACGGATAAATGTCCCTCCTTACACGCAGTGATACGGATACATGTCACACCTAACACGCAGCGATACGGATACAGGTCCCTCCTTACACGCAGCGATACGGATACAGGTCCCTCCTTACACGCAGCGATACGGATACATGTCCCTCCTTACACGCAGCGATACGGATACATGTCACACCTTACACGCAGCGATACGGATACATGACCCACCTTACACGCTGCGATACGGATACATGTCCCTCCTTACACGCAGCGATACGAATACATGTCCCTCCTTACACGCAGCGATACGGATACATATCCCTCCTTACACGCAGCGATACGGATACATGTCCCTCCTTACACGCAGCGATACGGATACACGTCCCTCCTTACACGCAGCGATACGGATAAACGTCCCTCCTTACACGCAGCGATACGGATACATGTCCCTCCTTACACGCAGCGATACGGATACATGTCCCTCCTTACACGCAGCGATACGGATACATGACCCACCTTACACGCAGCGATACGGATACATGTCACTCCTTACACGCAGCGATACGGATACATGTCCCTCCTTACACGCAGCGATACGGATACATGTCCCTCCTTACACGCAGCGATACGGATACACGTCCCTCCTTACACGCAGCGATACGGATACATGTCCCTCCTTACACGCAGCGATACGGACACATGTCCCACCTTACACGCAGCGATACGGATACATGTCACACCTTACACGCAGCGATACGGATACATGTCCCTCCTTACACGCAGCGATACGGATACATGTCCCTCCTTACACGCAGCGATACGGATACATGTCCCTCCTTACACGCAGTAATACGGATACATGTCCCTCCTTACACGCAGCGATATGGATACATGTCCCTCCTTACACGCAGCGATACGGATACATGTCCCTCCTTACACGCAGCGATACGGATACATGTCACTCCTTACACGCAGCGATACGGATACACGTCCCTCCTTACACGCAGCGATACGGATACATGTCCCTCCTTACACGCAGCGATACGGATACACGTCCCTCCTTACACGCAGCGATACGGATACATGTCCCTCCATACACGCAGCGATACGGATACACGTCCCTCCTTACACGCAGCGATACGGATACATGTCACTCCTTACACGCAGCGATACGGATACTCATCCCTCCTTACACGCAGCGATACGGATACATGTCCCTCCTTACACGCAGCGATACGGATACATGTCCCTCCTTACACGCAACGATACGGATACATGTCCCTCCTTACACGCAGCGATACGAATACATGTCCCTCCTTACACGCAGCGATACGGATACATGTCACACCTAACACGCAGCGATACGGATACATGTCCCTCCTTACACGCAGAGATACGGATACATGTCCCTCCTTACACGCAGCGATATGGATACATGTCCCTCCTTACACGCAGCGATACGGATACACGTCCCTCCTTACACGCAGCGATACGGATACACGTCCCTCCTTACACGCAGCGATACGGATACATGTCCCTCCTTACACGCAGCGATACGGATACATGTCCCTCCTTACACGCAGCGATACGGACACATGTCAAACCTTACACGCAGCGATACGGATACATGTCACACCTTACACGCAGCGATACGGATACATGTCCCTCCTTACACGCAGCGATACGGATACATGTCCCTCCTTACACGCAGCGATACGGATACATGTCCCTCCTTACACGCAGCGATACGGATACATGTCCCTCCTTACACGCAGCGATACGGATACACGTCCCTCCTTACACGCAGCGATACGGATACATGTCACTCCTTACACGCAGCGATACGGATACATGTCCCTCCTTACACGCAGCGATACGGATACATGTCCCTCCTTACACGCAGCGATACGGATACACGTCCCTCCTTACACGCAGCGATACGGATACACGTCCCTCCTTACACGCAGCGATACGGATACACGTCCCTCCTTACACGCAGCGATACGGATACATGTCACTCCTTACACGCAGCGATACGGATACATGTCCCTCCTTACACGCTGCGATACGGATACATGTCACACCTTACACGCAGCGATACGGATACATGTCCCTCCTTACACGCAGCGATACGGATACATGTCACACCTTACACGCAGCGATACGGATACATGTCCCTCCTTACACGCAGCGATACGGATACACGACCCACCTTACACTCAGCGATACGGATACATGTCCCTCCTTACACGCAGCGATACGGATACATGTCCCTCCTTACACTCAGCGATACGGATACATGTCCCTCCTTACACTCAGCGATACGGATACACGTCCCTCCTTACATGCAGCGATACGGATACATGTCACTCCTTACACGCAGCGATACGGATATGTGTCCCTCCTTACACGCAGCGATACGGATACACGTCCCTCCTTACACGCAGCGATACGGATACGTGTCCCTCCTTACACGCAGCGATACGGATACATGTCCCTCCTTACACTCAGCGATACGGATACATGTCCCTCCTTACACTCAGCGATACGGATACACGTCCCTCCTTACATGCAGCGATACGGATACATGTCACTCCTTACACGCAGCGATACGGATATGTGTCCCTCCTTACACGCAGCGATACGGATACACGTCCCTCCTTACACGCAGCGATACGGATACGTGTCCCTCCTTACACGCAGCGATACGGATACGTGTCCCTCCTTACACGCAGCGATACGGATACATGTCACTCCTTACACTCAGCGATACGGATACATGTCCCTCCTTACACTCAGCGATACGGATACATGTCCCTCCTTACCCGCAGCGATACGGATACACGTCCCTCCTTACACGCAGCGATACGGATATGTGTCCCTCCTTACACGCAGCGATACGGATACACGTCCCTCCTTACACGCAGCGATACGGATATGTGTCCCTCCTTACACGCAGCGATACGGATACATGTCCCTCCTTACACGCAGCGATACGGATACACGTCCCTCCTTACACGCAGCGATACGGATACATGTCACTCCTTACACTCAGCGATACGGATACATGTCCCTCCTTACACACAGCGATACGGATATGTGTCCCTCCTTACACGCAGCGATACGGATACACGTCCCTCCTTACACGCAGCGATACGGATACATGTCACTCCTTACACTCAGCGATACGGATACATGTCCCTCCTTACACGCAGCGATACGGATACATGTCCCTCCTTACACGCAGTAATACGGATACATGTCCCTCCTTACACGCAGCGATATGGATACATGTCCCTCCTTACACGCAGCGATACGGATACATGTCCCTCCTTACACGCAGCGATACGGATACATGTCACTCCTTACACGCAGCGATACGGATACACGTCCCTCCTTACACGCAGCGATACGGATACATGTCCCTCCTTACACGCAGCGATACGGATACACGTCCCTCCTTACACGCAGCGATACGGATACATGTCCCTCCATACACGCAGCGATACGGATACACGTCCCTCCTTACACGCAGCGATACGGATACATGTCACTCCTTACACGCAGCGATACGGATACTCATCCCTCCTTACACGCAGCGATACGGATACATGTCCCTCCTTACACGCAGCGATACGGATACATGTCCCTCCTTACACGCAACGATACGGATACATGTCCCTCCTTACACGCAGCGATACGAATACATGTCCCTCCTTACACGCAGCGATACGGATACATGTCACACCTAACACGCAGCGATACGGATACATGTCCCTCCTTACACGCAGAGATACGGATACATGTCCCTCCTTACACGCAGCGATACGGATACATGTCCCTCCTTACACGCAGCGATACGGATACACGTCCCTCCTTACACGCAGCGATACGGATACACGTCCCTCCTTACACGCAGCGATACGGATACATGTCCCTCCTTACACGCAGCGATACGGATACATGTCCCTCCTTACACGCAGCGATACGGACACATGTCAAACCTTACACGCAGCGATACGGATACATGTCACACCTTACACGCAGCGATACGGATACATGTCCCTCCTTACACGCAGCGATACGGATACATGTCCCTCCTTACACGCAGCGATACGGATACATGTCCCTCCTTACACGCAGCGATACGGATACATGTCACTCCTTACACGCAGCGATACGGATACATGTCCCTCCTTACACGCAGCGATACGGACACATGTCAAACCTTACACGCAGCGATACGGATACATGTCACACCTTACACGCAGCGATACGGATACATGTCCCTCCTTACACGCAGCGATACGGATACATGTCCCTCCTTACACGCAGCGATACGGATACATGTCCCTCCTTACATGCAGCGATACGGATACATGTCACTCCTTACACGCAGCGATACGGATACATGACCCACCTTACACGCAGCAATACGGATACATGTTACTCCTTACACGCAGCGATACGGACACATGTCCCTCCTTACACGCAGCAATATGGATACATGTCCCTCCTTACACACAGCGACACGGATACATGTCCCTCCTTACACGCAGCGACACGGATACATGTCCCTCCTTACACGCAGCAAAACGGATACATGTCACTCCTTACACGCAGCGATACGGATACATGACCCACCATACACGCAGCGATACGGATACATGTCCCTCCTTACACGCAGCGATACGGATAAATGTCCCTCCTTACACGCAGTGATACGGATACATGTCACACCTAACACGCAGCGATACGGATACAGGTCCCTCCTTACACGCAGCGATACGGATACAGGTCCCTCCTTACACGCAGCGATACGGATACATGTCCCTCCTTACACGCAGCGATACGGATACATGTCACACCTTACAC
The DNA here is from genome assembly GCF_039654945.1 of Dendrobates tinctorius. Taxonomy (NCBI): domain Eukaryota; kingdom Metazoa; phylum Chordata; class Amphibia; order Anura; family Dendrobatidae; genus Dendrobates; species Dendrobates tinctorius. Next base: position 40,491,375 of record NW_027361917.1, read on the forward strand.
GCAGCGATACGGATACATGACCCACCTTACACGCTGCGATACGGATACATGTCCCTCCTTACACGCAGCGATACGAATACATGTCCCTCCTTACACGCAGCGATACGGATACATATCCCTCCTTACACGCAGCGATACGGATACATGTCCCTCCTTACACGCAGCGATACGGATACACGTCCCTCCTTACACGCAGCGATACGGATAAACGTCCCTCCTTACACGCAGCGATACGGATACATGTCCCTCCTTACACGCAGCGATACGGATACATGTCCCTCCTTACACGCAGCGATACGGATACATGACCCACCTTACACGCAGCGATACGGATACATGTCACTCCTTACACGCAGCGATACGGATACATGTCCCTCCTTACACGCAGCGATACGGATACATGTCCCTCCTTACACGCAGCGATACGGATACACGTCCCTCCTTACACGCAGCGATACGGATACATGTCCCTCCTTACACGCAGCGATACGGACACATGTCCCACCTTACACGCAGCGATACGGATACATGTCACACCTTACACGCAGCGATACGGATACATGTCCCTCCTTACACGCAGCGATACGGATACATGTCCCTCCTTACACGCAGCGATACGGATACATGTCCCTCCTTACACGCAGTAATACGGATACATGTCCCTCCTTACACGCAGCGATATGGATACATGTCCCTCCTTACACGCAGCGATACGGATACATGTCCCTCCTTACACGCAGCGATACGGATACATGTCACTCCTTACACGCAGCGATACGGATACACGTCCCTCCTTACACGCAGCGATACGGATACATGTCCCTCCTTACACGCAGCGATACGGATACACGTCCCTCCTTACACGCAGCGATACGGATACATGTCCCTCCATACACGCAGCGATACGGATACACGTCCCTCCTTACACGCAGCGATACGGATACATGTCACTCCTTACACGCAGCGATACGGATACTCATCCCTCCTTACACGCAGCGATACGGATACATGTCCCTCCTTACACGCAGCGATACGGATACATGTCCCTCCTTACACGCAACGATACGGATACATGTCCCTCCTTACACGCAGCGATACGAATACATGTCCCTCCTTACACGCAGCGATACGGATACATGTCACACCTAACACGCAGCGATACGGATACATGTCCCTCCTTACACGCAGAGATACGGATACATGTCCCTCCTTACACGCAGCGATATGGATACATGTCCCTCCTTACACGCAGCGATACGGATACACGTCCCTCCTTACACGCAGCGATACGGATACACGTCCCTCCTTACACGCAGCGATACGGATACATGTCCCTCCTTACACGCAGCGATACGGATACATGTCCCTCCTTACACGCAGCGATACGGACACATGTCAAACCTTACACGCAGCGATACGGATACATGTCACACCTTACACGCAGCGATACGGATACATGTCCCTCCTTACACGCAGCGATACGGATACATGTCCCTCCTTACACGCAGCGATACGGATACATGTCCCTCCTTACACGCAGCGATACGGATACATGTCCCTCCTTACACGCAGCGATACGGATACACGTCCCTCCTTACACGCAGCGATACGGATACATGTCACTCCTTACACGCAGCGATACGGATACATGTCCCTCCTTACACGCAGCGATACGGATACATGTCCCTCCTTACACGCAGCGATACGGATACACGTCCCTCCTTACACGCAGCGATACGGATACACGTCCCTCCTTACACGCAGCGATACGGATACACGTCCCTCCTTACACGCAGCGATACGGATACATGTCACTCCTTACACGCAGCGATACGGATACATGTCCCTCCTTACACGCTGCGATACGGATACATGTCACACCTTACACGCAGCGATACGGATACATGTCCCTCCTTACACGCAGCGATACGGATACATGTCACACCTTACACGCAGCGATACGGATACATGTCCCTCCTTACACGCAGCGATACGGATACACGACCCACCTTACACTCAGCGATACGGATACATGTCCCTCCTTACACGCAGCGATACGGATACATGTCCCTCCTTACACTCAGCGATACGGATACATGTCCCTCCTTACACTCAGCGATACGGATACACGTCCCTCCTTACATGCAGCGATACGGATACATGTCACTCCTTACACGCAGCGATACGGATATGTGTCCCTCCTTACACGCAGCGATACGGATACACGTCCCTCCTTACACGCAGCGATACGGATACGTGTCCCTCCTTACACGCAGCGATACGGATACATGTCCCTCCTTACACTCAGCGATACGGATACATGTCCCTCCTTACACTCAGCGATACGGATACACGTCCCTCCTTACATGCAGCGATACGGATACATGTCACTCCTTACACGCAGCGATACGGATATGTGTCCCTCCTTACACGCAGCGATACGGATACACGTCCCTCCTTACACGCAGCGATACGGATACGTGTCCCTCCTTACACGCAGCGATACGGATACGTGTCCCTCCTTACACGCAGCGATACGGATACATGTCACTCCTTACACTCAGCGATACGGATACATGTCCCTCCTTACACTCAGCGATACGGATACATGTCCCTCCTTACCCGCAGCGATACGGATACACGTCCCTCCTTACACGCAGCGATACGGATATGTGTCCCTCCTTACACGCAGCGATACGGATACACGTCCCTCCTTACACGCAGCGATACGGATATGTGTCCCTCCTTACACGCAGCGATACGGATACATGTCCCTCCTTACACGCAGCGATACGGATACACGTCCCTCCTTACACGCAGCGATACGGATACATGTCACTCCTTACACTCAGCGATACGGATACATGTCCCTCCTTACACACAGCGATACGGATATGTGTCCCTCCTTACACGCAGCGATACGGATACACGTCCCTCCTTACACGCAGCGATACGGATACATGTCACTCCTTACACTCAGCGATACGGATACATGTCCCTCCTTACACGCAGCGATACGGATACATGTCCCTCCTTACACGCAGTAATACGGATACATGTCCCTCCTTACACGCAGCGATATGGATACATGTCCCTCCTTACACGCAGCGATACGGATACATGTCCCTCCTTACACGCAGCGATACGGATACATGTCACTCCTTACACGCAGCGATACGGATACACGTCCCTCCTTACACGCAGCGATACGGATACATGTCCCTCCTTACACGCAGCGATACGGATACACGTCCCTCCTTACACGCAGCGATACGGATACATGTCCCTCCATACACGCAGCGATACGGATACACGTCCCTCCTTACACGCAGCGATACGGATACATGTCACTCCTTACACGCAGCGATACGGATACTCATCCCTCCTTACATGCAGCGATACGGATACATGTCCCTCCTTACACGCAGCGATACGGATACATGTCCCTCCTTACACGCAACGATACGGATACATGTCCCTCCTTACACGCAGCGATACGAATACATGTCCCTCCTTACACGCAGCGATACGGATACATGTCACACCTAACACGCAGCGATACGGATACATGTCCCTCCTTACACGCAGAGATACGGATACATGTCCCTCCTTACACGCAGCGATACGGATACATGTCCCTCCTTACACGCAGCGATACGGATACACGTCCCTCCTTACACGCAGCGATACGGATACACGTCCCTCCTTACACGCAGCGATACGGATACATGTCCCTCCTTACACGCAGCGATACGGATACATGTCCCTCCTTACACGCAGCGATACGGACACATGTCAAACCTTACACGCAGCGATACGGATACATGTCACACCTTACACGCAGCGATACGGATACATGTCCCTCCTTACACGCAGCGATACGGATACATGTCCCTCCTTACACGCAGCGATACGGATACATGTCCCTCCTTACACGCAGCGATACGGATACATGTCCCTCCTTACACGCAGCGATACGGATACACGTCCCTCCTTACACGCAGCGATACGGATACATGTCACTCCTTACACGCAGCGATACGGATACATGTCCCTCCTTACACGCAGCGATACGGATACATGTCCCTCCTTACACGCAGCGATACGGATACACGTCCCTCCTTACACGCAGCGATACGGATACACGTCCCTCCTTACACGCAGCGATACGGATACACGTCCCTCCTTACACGCAGCGATACGGATACATGTCACTCCTTACACGCAGCGATACGGATACATGTCCCTCCTTACACGCTGCGATACGGATACATGTCACACCTTACACGCAGCGATACGGATACATGTCCCTCCTTACACGCAGCGATACGGATACATGTCACACCTTACACGCAGCGATACGGATACATGTCCCTCCTTACACGCAGCGATACGGATACACGACCCACCTTACACTCAGCGATACGGATACATGTCCCTCCTTACACGCAGCGATACGGATACATGTCCCTCCTTACACTCAGCGATACGGATACATGTCCCTCCTTACACTCAGCGATACGGATACACGTCCCTCCTTACATGCAGCGATACGGATACATGTCACTCCTTACACGCAGCGATACGGATATGTGTCCCTCCTTACACGCAGCGATACGGATACACGTCCCTCCTTACACGCAGCGATACGGATACGTGTCCCTCCTTACACGCAGCGATACGGATACATGTCCCTCCTTACACTCAGCGATACGGATACATGTCCCTCCTTACACTCAGCGATACGGATACACGTCCCTCCTTACATGCAGCGATACGGATACATGTCACTCCTTACACGCAGCGATACGGATATGTGTCCCTCCTTACACGCAGCGATACGGATACACGTCCCTCCTTACACGCAGCGATACGGATACGTGTCCCTCCTTACACGCAGCGATACGGATACGTGTCCCTCCTTACACGCAGCGATACGGATACATGTCACTCCTTACACTCAGCGATACGGATACATGTCCCTCCTTACACTCAGCGATACGGATACATGTCCCTCCTTACCCGCAGCGATACGGATACACGTCCCTCCTTACACGCAGCGATACGGATATGTGTCCCTCCTTACACGCAGCGATACGGATACACGTCCCTCCTTACACGCAGCGATACGGATATGTGTCCCTCCTTACACGCAGCGATACGGATACATGTCCCTCCTTACACGCAGCGATACGGATACACGTCCCTCCTTACACGCAGCGATACGGATACATGTCACTCCTTACACTCAGCGATACGGATACATGTCCCTCCTTACACACAGCGATACGGATATGTGTCCCTCCTTACACGCAGCGATACGGATACACGTCCCTCCTTACACGCAGCGATACGGATACATGTCACTCCTTACACTCAGCGATACGGATACATGTCCCTCCTTACACTCAGCGATACGGATACATGTCCCTCCTTACACGCAGCGATACGGATACATGTCCCTCCTTACACTCAGCGATACGGATACATGTCCCTCCTTACCCGCAGCGATACGGATACACGTCCCTCCTTACACGCAGCGATACGGATACGTGTCCCTCCTTACACGCAGCGATACGGATACACGTCCCTCCTTACACGCAGCGATACGGATATGTGTCCCTCCTTACACGCAGCGATACGGATACATGTCCCTCCTTACACGCAGCGATACGGATACACGTCCCTCCTTACACGCAGCGATACGGATACATGTCACTCCTTACACTCAGCGATACGGATACATGTCCCTCCTTACACACAGCGATACGGATACACGTCCCTCCTTACACGCAGCGATACGGATACGTGTCCCTCCTTACACGCAGCGATACGGATACGTGTCCCTCCTTACACGCAGCGATACGGATACGTGTCCCTCCTTACACGCAGCGATACGGATACGTGTCCCTCCTTACACGCAGCGATACGGATACATGTCCCTCCTGTTTATTTCCATCTGTCATATTGTAAGACTAATCAAAACCTGCTGGTAAACTACAGCGAACCCGGCTGACTTTCCTCCCTATATTGTGCAATGTTAGGCGGTTCTCATCCCTTCCAATGACCATTCATTGCGCAGACCCCCAGATACTCCAGTCACTTCCCAACAGATGCAGGACGTTTCGGTGCCAGTGGCATGCGGCCCCTCTGGACTATGGACGGCGACACAAAGAGTGACAAGAGCCATGAGTGAGGTTACTAGTGACCCTGCAGTAAGGACCCAGCATTAGTCCCAGCAGAGCACCCTGCCAATCCCGTCCTCATGTAGAGACCTCCGTGCTCTCCAGTTACAGGCACACATGAATTATTCAGCCCAGTCATCTTACCTGGTTAGTCTCCCTTCTATGGCAGGACAGGGGCTCTTCTGGTCACTCCTCCATAAAGGATCGCTAGCACCCTACCGATCCACTCACAGGCACTGGGATCCCACCAGCCAAGTGGTCTACAGGGAGATCACAACATCCCGGATCGTAGGAGAGATTCCTGGGAGAATTCTACTTTTTACAGCTGCTCCTCCCTTCCTTGGCACAGCAGGAACAACTTGCAGCTGTCCGGTTACAGGAAAGAGTTAACAACTCCCTCTGCTGTATGCTCCTTAATAAGAGTTTGTTATCTCTCTTTTTCTCCAGTAATCCACAAGATCGTGATCTCACAGATCCGGCGATCACCCGCTGTCACCGATCTTTCCCTCCTATAGAAGTTGCATGGGTCCGCACGGCCGTCCCGTCTGCTCAGGGATCTCTCTCCTAACTTGTATTCGAGGTTCACAGTCGTAGTTCACTTTGGATTTCAGTGCGGTCGGGTGTCACAAAACTGAGAGAACGTGGCATACGTTTATCACGTCCCCGCCCTCACTGAATACACGGCTATCTCTCTTACTTTAGGGTTTACTGTGAGATGGAAGGCCGACAGGCGCCACCTGGTGGAGAATCGCTTACACTACTCATTTGTAGGATGGTACACATGAAGTATGTGTATACAGTATATACGCGCCCATGACCTCACTAAAGAAACACCAAGAAAGAAAAGTCCTAGAAGTATGGAAATCAAAGGATACATTTACATGATAATGATAAGTGATGAAAATTTTAAAACACAATTATAAAAAAAAAATCTTGATTTATTCAGTATTAAAGGGAACCTGTCACCATAAAAAACGCTATGACTTGGCAGATATGGGGTTAACCTGCAGATTAATAGTGTTAGTAACCTGCTCAGCTAAGTGAGGGTGCCGGGCATGTTAGGCCTCTTTCACACATCAGTTTTTCGCCGTCAGGCGCAATCCGGCTTTTTTTTGTAAAACCGGATCCAGCGAAATGCAATGCCGGATCCAGTTTTTCCCCATTGACTTGCATTAGCGCCGGATCGCGCTGGATGGCATTGCGTTTCATCCGTTTTTTGCCGGATCCGGCTACTTGTCTCATTCCGGTGTCTGGAAAAAACGGCTACTGTAACGTTTTTTGTCTCCGGCGAAAAAGCCGGAAGCGCCGGATCCGACGCTTCCGGCTTTTTGCCACAATGAAAGTCTATGGGTGCCGGAATGCGCCGGATCCAGAAAAAGACGGATCCAGCCACCGGATCCGTTTTTTTAAGTCTGCGCATGCTCAGATCCAATTGGCCAGCCGCCAGGAACAGAGACGGATCCAGCAAAAAAACGGATACGTTTCTACAGTTCTCCAAAATTTATGCCGGATCCGTTTTTTCTAAAAATAGCCGGATCCTGCCTGACGGCAAAAAACTGATGTGTGAAAGTAGCCTTACTAACACTCGGCATCGTTCCAGATTCAGTCATGGAGGCGCTACTGGTTCAGTCACCGCTGTGAGTATACAGAGCGGCCACTGTAACCGTGCCCCTACCCTGAGTGACACTGGCTCTGCATTGGCGCCGGCTGTATACTCAGAGTGGTGACACAACCCGCAGCTGCTCCGGCCTTCTGACTGACACTGGCTCTGTATCAGGACCGGCTGTATACTCAGAGCGGTGACACAACCCGCAGCGGCTCCAGTCTCCTGACTGACACGGGCTCTGCATTGGCGCCGGCTGTATACTCAGAGCGGTGACACAACCCGCAGCGGCTCCGGCCTCCTGAGTGACACTGGCTCTGCATTGGCGCCGGCTGTATACTCAGAGCGGTGACACAACTCGCAGCAGCTCTGGCCTCCTGACTGACACTGGCTCTGCATTGGCGCCGGCTGTATACTCAGAGCGGTGACACAACCCGCAGCAGCTCTGGCCTCCTGACTGACACTGGCTCTGCATTGGCGCCGGCTGTATACTCAGAGCGGTGACACAACCCGCAGCGGCTCCGGCCTCCTGACTGACACTGGCTCTGTATCGGGACCGGCTGTATACTCAGAGCGGTGACACAACCCACAGCGGCTCCAGTCTCCTGACTGACACTGGCTCTGCATTGGCGCTGGCTGTATACTCAGAGCGGTGACACAACCCGCAGCGGCTCTGGCCTCCTGACTGACACTGGCTCTGCATTGGCGCCGGCTGTATACTCAGAGCAGTGACACAACCCGCAGCAGCTCTGGCCTCCTGACTGACACTGGCTCTGCATTGGCGCCGGCTGTATACTCAGAGCGGTGACACAACCCGCAGCGGCTCCGGCCTCCTGACTGACACTGGCTCTGCATTGGCGCCGGCTGTATACTCAGAGCGGTGACACAACCCGCAGCGGCTCCGGCCTCCTGACTGACACTGGCTCTGTATTGGGACCGGCTGTATACTCAGAGCGGTGACACAACCCGCAGCGGCTCCGGCCTCCTGACTGACACTGGCTCTGCATTGGCGCCGGCTGTATACTCAGAGCGGTGACACAACCCGCAGCGGCTCCGGCCTCCTGACTGACACTGGCTCTGTATTGGGACCGGCTGTATACTCAGAGCGGTGACACAACCCGCAGCGGCTCCGGCCTCCTGATTGACACTGGCTCTGCATTGGCGCCGGCTGTATACTCAGAGCGGTGACACAAACCGCACCGGCTCCGGCCTCCTGATTGACACTGGCTCTGTATTGGGACCGGCTGTATACTCAGAGCGGTGACACAACCCGCACCGGCTCCGGCCTCCTGACTGACACTTGCGCTGCATTGGGGTCGGCTGTATACTCAGAGCGGTGACACAACCCGCACCGGCTCCGGCCTCCTGACTGACACTGGCTCAGTATTGGGACCTGCTGTATACTCAGAGTGGTGACGCAATCTGCACTGACTCTGCCCCCCTGATTGACACTGGTGCTGCATTGGGGTTGGCTGTATACTCAGAGCGGTGACACAACCCGCACCGACTTCAGCCTCCTGACTGACACTGGCTCTACACTGGGGCCGGCTGTATACTCATAGCCGTGATACAACGTGCACAAAATCTGCCCCCCTGTCTGACACTGGCTCTGCATTGGGGCCGTCTGTATTCTTGTGGGGAAGGTGACTTGACGGACAGACTTAACTGGAAGTAGGAGGCGACGATTTGTGAACTACAGACGAAGATTGGCAATGACAGAAAGGTAACAGCAGGGAGAGACAGAAAAGGGAGTGCAGTACCGAAATTTGAGCACAAGATGGCAGGAGGGAGTGTAGTTCAGGACTTAACATCAGCTTACAGCTATAGAAACTGCTTAGTCATGGGGGACGGGGAGATAGAAACCCAGGAGGGAAATTCCCAGTGAGAGAGGGGATAAATAGGACTGGTTGGGGTTCCAGAGGCTAGGCTAGTCCGGGAGGATCTCAACAGAGGAGGACTCAGGACAGAGGACGGAGAACGGTGAAGAGCTCAACCAGGGTACTGACAAGAGAAGACAGTCGGGGGGTGGCCCTGACACGACATACCGCAGGACAGACGAGGCCCCGGGAGTACCAACTGGACGACGACCTCGGGCAGGTGAAGCGCTGGCGGTAGATTGGTCTAGGACAGCCCCAGCGAAAGATCCGCGAGGGACGTCATCACGCCTAAAGGAGAGGTGAAAGGTACCCGGGCCTGGAAACGGGGAGCAGTAAAGGAACTGCGGCGCATGGCTAAGGTCGTCAGGAGGACGGCAAATAAACATGGATCTGTTACAACTGAATTCTGCCTCCGACTCGTCTTTGCCGCGTCCGGTCATGGTAAGCAGTGGACCACCCCCCAATCCGGCCCCCTACCACATACTCAGAGCGGTGACACAATTCGCACAGACTCCAGCCTCCTGACTGACACTGGTTTTACACTGGGGCCGGCTGTATACTCAGAGAGGTGACACAACCCGCCCTGGCTCCGGCCTCCTGACTGACATGGCTCTGTATTGGGACCGGCTGTATACTCAGAGTGGTGACACAATCTGCACTGACTCTGCCCCCCTGATTGACACTGGTGCTGCATTGGGGTTAGCTGTATACTCAGAGCGGTGACACAACCCGCACCGACTTCAGCCTCCTGACTGACACTGGCTCTACACTGGGGCCGGCTGCATACTCATAGCCGTGATACAACGTGCACAAAATCTGCCCCCCTGTCTGACACTGGCTCTGCATTGGGGCCGGCTGTATTCTTGTGGGGAAGGTGACTTGACGGACAGACTTAACTGGAAGTAGGAGGCGACGATTTGTGAACTACAGACGAAGATTGGCAATGACAGAAAGGTAACAGCAGGGAGAGACAGAAAAGGGAGTGCAGTACCGAAATTTGAGCACAAGATGGCAGGAGGGAGTGTAGTTCAGGACTTAACATCAGCTTACAGCTATAGAAACTGCTTAGTCATGGGGGACGGGGAGATAGAAACCCAGGAGGGAAATTCCCAGTGAGAGAGGGGATAAATAGGACTGGTTGGGGTTCCAGAGGCTAGGCTAGTCCGGGAGGATCTCAACAGAGGAGGACTCAGGACAGAGGACGGAGAACGGTGAAGAGCTCAACCAGGGTACTGACAAGAGAAGACAGTCGGGGGGTGGCCCTGACACGACATACCGCAGGACAGACGAGGCCCCGGGAGTACCAACTGGACGACGACCTCGGGCAGGTGAAGCGCTGGCGGTAGATTGGTCTAGGACAGCCCCAGCGAAAGATCCGCGAGGGACGTCATCACGCCTAAAGGAGAGGTGAAAGGTACCCGGGCCTGGAAACGGGGAGCAGTAAAGGAACTGCGGCGCATGGCTAAGGTCGTCAGGAGGACGGCAAATAAACATGGATCTGTTACAACTGAATTCTGCCTCCGACTCGTCTTTGCCGCGTCCGGTCATGGTAAGCAGTGGACCACCCCCCAATCCGGCCCCCTACCACATACTCAGAGCGGTGACACAATTCGCACAGACTCCAGCCTCCTGACTGACACTGGTTTTACACTGGGGCCGGCTGTATACTCAGAGAGGTGACACAACCCGCCCTGGCTCCGGCCTCCTGACTGACATGGCTCTGTATTGGGACCGGCTGAATACTCAGAGCAGTGACACAATCTGCACTGACTCTGCCCCCCTGATTGACACTGGCGCTGCATTGGGGTGGGCTGTATACTCAGCGGTGACACAACCCGCACCGACTCCAGCCTCCTGACTGACACTGGCTCTACACTGGGGCCGGCTGTTTACTCAGAGCGGTGACACAACCTGCACCGACTCTGCCCCCCTGACTGACACTGGCTCTGCTTTGGGGCCGGCTGTATACTCAGAGCGGTAACACAATCCGCACTGACTCCAGCCTCCTGACTGACACTGGCTCTACACTGGGGCTGGCTGTATACTCAGAGCGGTGACATAGCCCGCACCTGACTGAAACTCGAAATCTGGGGGGAAGTTCATTTTCTCCTCGCAGCGTTTGGCTAAGTGCGGGCACCGGGTAGGTTAGTAACGCTATTAGCCTGTAGATTAACCCCATATCTGCAGGTTAATAGCGTTTTTTCTGGTGGCAGGTTCCCTCTAAATGCATTGTCTTGTGTTCATTCTTTAGGAGTGCACCATTCCTCTGTCTCTTGCTTAAAGCTTGCCGGGACCCAGAGCGCTCCTGATTCACCAGGCGCTCATATTTAAAGAGAACCTGACTGTTGATACATGCTGCTCGATCTGCAGGCAGCATGCATCAGGCACTGACTGTATGATCTCAGCCAGGTATGATTGACTCTGAAATGATGCAGCATCACAGACAAACTCATACTTTTCAAGCCGCGATTGACACTGCACTGTAGACTAGTCAGGCGGGTTCCATGCAACTTCTATCCGCCCGCTGCCCTGGATTGTCCTAATTATGCGCCCATATAGCCTGAGATCTGTCAATCCAGGGCTGCGGGCAGGGAGAAGCCGCCGGGCACCAGCCTGTCCAATTAGTTTAGTCGACTTTTATTAAAGTATGTTTTTATCTGTAACATTGCAGCATTTCAGAGTCAAACATACTTGGCTGAGATCCTATAGCCAGTGCCTGATGCATGCTGCCCGTGGATCAACCAGCATGTATCAGCTGTCATATTCTCTTTAAATATGACTGCCACATAAAGAAATGCATGCACTTACATTCCTTGGAATGCCGTCAGTGGAACAAGAAGTTATGGCTCCTCAAAGACCCATAAGATAGTAAGAATAGTCACAATTTAAAATGTAAAAATTCAAAATAAAAATAGATTTTTTGGGTCAGTGGAGCTGTTGGCTCTTTTGGGGGTACATACAATATTTTCATTGCGATTTATTGCATGTGGGTTTAGATTTTTAATCCCTTTACTCTGATCTGCTATCCTCCTGGTATTTTGACCTTGGATCATTACCTGACTATGGCTTTGTCTCTTCCCTCTGTTTATGACGTACCCTCCCGGATATCAATCATGGACTCCTTGACAAGAGGTAACATTATATTGCTATGACTGAGCCAAGTGATGAATACGATTGTTGGAGGCTGAATAAGTGTGTCCTGTATGGTTGTCAAATTACACTAGTATAACAGGTGTGCAAAAACAAATATACACAGTTAAATGTTTTGTTTTTTCTTCAACAAAATTCAATCTGTTCCTGAAAAATGACAAAATAAGAAAGACTTGGTAGGTGCAGGACCAAAAAGTCATCACTTACAGCGGGTGAAATAAGACATCTTCATAATGGGATACCTTTTTGTAGGCCATCAGTTGAACCAGCTGATATTTTTCACTAAGTGACAGGATTGCTTTATAATTACTGATAGAATTCAGCAGGTGTCTTGACTTTCCATGGCTTTTTGCACCTCTCTTTCTTCATGTGTTCAATACTTTTTCCTGTGTCATTTCTCATTATTACACATACAGTAACTTAATTTATGGACATCTATGGTTTGATTTCTTTGTCTATGTGGATTGGATTGGTTGTTACCGACATCTAGTGAGAATTTCTTGTTAATAGCATGTGAAGGGAACAGGGCGGTAGTCAGGGGTGAGGGACAACTGTTCTCTCACCACCTGGCACCCCACAAGAAAAAAGTCTCCTGTCTGTCTTGTGGTTTGGGTGTAGTGTGTAACACTCACTTTTGCGCTCGGAGATTCCACTGGTTCTACGATCCCAGATCCGGATGCCACCACACATTCAACAACAGACACTGTATTCATTTTTTACAGTTCAAAATCATATATTCCATGGCAGTTACAGTACCTCACATGCCACTTTGCCGGTTTCTCCAACCTGAGCTCTTCCTTCTATTCCTCTGGGCCCTGAGACGATCTTTCCGGCTCCACAGTTGCTTACTGGGCCACTTTTCTGATTCAACTTCCCTTCCGGCTCCCCTTCCTGGGAGCTGGAAAAGGCACTTGCTTCCATACCTATATTGGGCGTTGACCCCAGGTATCCTGGGAGGGACCGCTGAAAGTAGTGGCGACGGTCCGCATGCTATTCCCCAAGAGTCCTGTGCTCTTCTGTACTATTCAACCCACTGCCCTATTCTGCCTTTCATCTGATCTGTCACTAACTTAACTTAATCTTAAAAAGTTGACAAAAAAAGAAAGACTTGGTAGGTGCAGGACCCAAAAGTCAGCACCTACAGCGGGTGAAATAAGACATCTTGGTAATGGAACACCTTTTTATAGGCTATCAGTTGAACCAGCTGATATTTTTCATTAAGTGGCAGGATTTCTTTCTAATTACTGATAGATTTCAGGTGGTGTCATGAGTTTCCATGGATTTTTGTACCTCTCTTTCTTCATGTTTTCAATACTTTTTCCTGTCTCATTTCTCATTATTACACATAATTTAATTTGTGTACATCTATGGCTTGATTTCTTTGCCTGTGTAGATTGGATGTGTTGTTACCGACATCTAGTGAGAATTTCATGTCAATAGCACCTTTAGAAATATATTTACGTAGAAAATTGGTGACATGTTCAATACTTATTTCACCCGCTGTATATAAGTGTAGTGTTTAAGGTTTGTAAAATTTGACCAGTAAAACATGCCAAAAAAATTTTTATGTGACACACGCACTCTTTGTGGTATACAGTTGTAGTTAAATGTCCAGATTTTAGGGAATATTCTTTATTGTAATATTGTGAAGACACATCCAATATTGATGCCAGATTAAGATCAAAATCGCCAATGCAAGTATATGGATCTGTAAAAAAGTCAGCTAGCACTTGGATGCCAACCATGTGCTGTCCATTTTTCATGGACAGGCTGATAGGATAAGCTGGTGTAAGATGGCTACTGGACACATCCTTGAGGGGAGATACTGTATGTATCATCGAGGTTGGTAGCTTCAGTGATGTAAGCCCAGGAAAACATACTACAGCACCTAAAGTGCAGAGAGAGTTAGTAGGCCGTATTAGAGTCGAGTTTTATGAGCAGTCAAAAAGATGGGTGGGAGTGGCTGCTCACATATCCCCACCCCAGGGGCATGGTTTGGCAGATAAAATGGAGACCAAGTGTCTCATTCAGTGTAGTTGTGGCGACCTTCAGTGTGTTTGTTAAAGGACACTTACCTGAGCGGGCGGACCCGCACGACTATATGGACTGTTTATTTTCTGTTTCATTTTCACTCTGTGCCAGAAAAGGCTGTCTTGTTTTGTTTGCTTAAACAGTGCAGTTTCTGAAGTTTAATAAACATGATTGGACATTTTAACTGAAATTACTTCCGGTGCCCATCTCAACCGCAACTGAGTAGGTAAAACCCCTACAATTGGTGCTAGAAGCATGGGCATGAATCCCAAGGGGCAGTGTAACTGCCACACAGATACTGCATGCCTTGGGTGAAAAGTGACTTCAGGAACACAGGTAGAGACAACAGACAACATGGAGGAGCTTATCAAGCACCTGGTCCAGGTCCAACAGCAGCAACATCAACAGAAGCAGCATGTACAACAGCAGCAGCAGCTGGCACAACAGGAAACAAATAAATTGTTGGTGCAGCAGCTCCAACAGCAGCAGCGACAGCAACAGGAGGTGCCTGCACGACGGATAGAATTCCTCACAGAGGTCGTTTGTGAGAGGCCGGCATCCTGTTCCCCAAGTCCAAGTGATGACTCACACGTGAGGAAGATGGTAGGGAGAGCATGCCGCCGTTATGGGGCCCCTGTGAGGCAGGTGGGCCTGCCTGCCCCCAGTGCTGACTCCCCCCGCCACTGCATTGAACTATACCGGAGTCAAAGACGCCGGTACAGTTCACAGCAATGATGGAGGAGAGAGCGTCAGCTGACGCTCCCTCTCCCATCATTCCCCGCTCTGCCTCTGACACACAGCAGGTGCGCAATGACGTCATCGCGCTCTCACTGTGTGCCAGGTAGAGCAAAAGAGGGGTGCCGGGAACAGCGCGGGCAAGAGGAGAAGGTGAGGATAGTGTTATTTTTAACATATTGTTGCGTGTGCTGGACTGTGGGGCCATTCTCGGGGGGTTATATGCTATGTGTGGCTGGGCTATATATACCATGTGTGGCTTGGCTATATACCATGTGTGGCTGGGCTATATATACCATGTGTGGCTTGGCTTTATATACCATGTGTGGCTGGGCTATATATTCCATGTTTGACTGGGCTATATACCATGTGGTGCTGGGCTATATACCATGTGTGGCTGTGCTATATATACCATGTATTGCTGGGCTATATATACCATGTGGTGCTGGGCTATATACCATGTGGTGCTGGGCTATATACCATGTGTGGCTGGGCTATTTATACCGTGTGTGTCTGTGCTATATATACCGTGTGTGCCTGGGCTTTATATACTGTGTGTGTCTGGGCTATATATACCGTGTGTGTCTGGGCTATACATACCGTGTGTGTCTGGGCTATATATACCATGTGTGGCTGGGCTATACCGTGTGTGGCTGGGCTATATATACCATGTGTGGCTAGGCTGTATATACTGTGTGGTGCCGGGCTATATATACCGTGTGGTGCTGGGCTATATACCGTGTGGTGCTGGGCTATATACCGTGTGGTGCTGGGCTCTATACCATGTGGTGCTGGGCTATATACTATGCGGCTGTGTTATGTTCCATGGGGGGTACATTTTACATTATATTCTATGTGGGAGGCTGTGTTATATAATATGGGGGGGCTACATTATATTCTATGGTGAGGTGGGCTGTATTATATTTTATTTGGGGCTACATTATATTCTATGGGGGCTGTATTATATTATATTCTATGGGCGGTGATTGCATCATACCCTATGAGGGGGCTACATTATACTATATGAGGAGGCTACATTGTATTCTATGGGGGGCTGCATTATATTCTGTGGGGGGCTAGATTATATTGTATGGGGGCTTCATTATATTTTATGAGGGGGCTACATTATATTCTATGGGGGCTGCATTACACTATATGAGGAGGGCTAAATTGTATTCTATGGAGGGGCTACATTATACTATATAAGGGGCTGCATTATATCCTACGGGGGCTGCAATATACTCTATGAGGGGCTGCATTATACTATATGAGGGGGGCTGCATTATATTCTATGGGAGGTTACATTATATTCTGTGGAGTGGCTGCATTATACTCTGTGGGGTAGCTGCATTATGCTCTAAGGGGTGGCTGCATTATACTATAAGAGGGGGGCTGCATTATATTCTATGGGGGTTACATTACAGTTGAGGCCAAAAGTATTGACACCCCTGTAATTTTGTCAGATAATACTCAGTTTCTTCCTGAAAATTATTGAAAACACAAATTCTTTGTTATTATTATCTTCATTTAATTTGTCTTAAATGAAAAAACACAAAACACAAAATCATGTGATGCTTCTCTAATTTGTGTAATTAACAGCACCTGTAACTTACATGTGGCACCTAACAGGTGTTGGCAATAACTAAATCACACTTGCAGCCAGTTGAAATGGATTAAAGTTGACTCAACCTCTGTCCTGTGTCCTTGTGTGTACCACATTGAGCATGGAGAAAAGAAAGAAGACCAAAGAACTGTCTGAGGACTTGAGAAACCAAATTGTGAGGAAGCATGAGCAATCTCAAGGCTACAAGTCCATCTCCAAAGACCTGAATGTTCTTGTGTCTACCGTGCGCAGTGTCATCAAGAAGTTTAAAGCCCATGGCACTGTAGCTAACCTCCCTAGATGTGGACGGAAAAGAAAAATTGACAAGAGATTTCAATGCAACATTGTGCGGATGTTGGATAAAGAACCTCGACTAACATCCAAACAAGTTCAAGCTGCCCTGCAGTCTGAGGATACAACAGTGTCAACCCGTACTATCCGTCGGCGTCTGAATGAATAGGGACTGTATGGTAGGAGACCCAGGAAGACCCCACTTCTCACCCCGAGACATAAAAAAGCCAGGCTGGAGTTTGCCAAAACTTACCTGAAGAAGCCTAAAACGTTTTGGAAGAATGTTCTCTGGTCAGATGAGACAAAAGTAGAGCTTTTTGGGCAAAGGCATCAACCTAGAGTTTACAGGAGAAAAAAAGAGGCATTCAAAGAAAAGAACACGGTCCCTACAGTCAAACATGGCGGAGGTTCCCTGATGTTTTGGGGTTGCTTTGCTGCCTCTGGCACTGGACTGCTTGACCGTGTGCATGGCATTATGAAGTCTGAAGACTACCAACAAATTTTGCAGCATAATGATGTAGGGCCCAGTGTGAGAAAGCTGGGTCTCCCTCAGAGGTCATGGGTCTTCCAGCAGGACAATGACCCAAAACACAATTCAAAAAGCACTAGAAAATGGTTTGAGAGAAAGCACTGGAGACTTCTAAGGAGGCCAACAATGAGTTCAGACCTGAATCCCATAGAACACCTGTGGAGAGATCTAAAAATGGCAGTTTGGAGAAGGCACCCTTCTAATATCAGGAGGAGAATACCTGGAGCAGTTTGCCAAAGAAGAATGGTCTAAAATTCCAGCAGAGCATTGTAAGAAACTCATTGATGGTTACCGGAAGCGGTTGGTCGCAGTTATTTTGGCTAAAGGTTGTGCAAGCGATCTGTCACATGACAGTGATGTCCCCCTGGGACAATGTAATAAAGTTAAAAAAAAGTTTAAAAATAATTTATAAAAAATTGCTAAATAAATGTAAAAAAATTTCCCTAATAAATTCATTTTTTGAAAATAAAAGAAACAATAAAAGTACACATATTTGGTATCGCCGCGTCCGTAATGACCCACCCTATAAAACTGTCTCACTAGTTAACCCCTTTATTGAACCCCTTGAAAAATAAAAAACGAAGCAAAAAATAAAGCTTTATCATCATACCGCCGAACAAAAAGTGGAATAACGCGCAATCAAAAAGACGGATATAAATAACCATGGTACCGCTGAAAATGTCATCTTGTCCCGCAAACAACGAGCTGCCACACAGCATCATCAGCGAAAAAATAAAAGAGTTATAGCTCGCAAAATTAAATCGATGCAAAAATAATTATTTTTTATATAAAATTGTTTTCATTGCATAAAAGCGCCAAAACATAAAAAAAGACATAAATGAGGTATCGCTGTAACCGTACTGACCCGAAGAATAAAACCGCTTTATCAATTTTACCGCACGCGGAACGGTGTAAACGCACCCCCCAAAGGAAATTCATGAAAACGCTGGTTTTTGTTCATTCTGCGTCCCAAAAATCGGAATAAAAAGCGATCAAAAAATGTCACATGCCCGAAAATGGTACTAATAAAAACGTCAACTCGTCCCGCAAGAAATAAGACCTCACATGACTCAGTGGGTCAAAATATGGAAAAATTATAGCTCTCAAAATTTGGTGGAGCATAAACTATTTTTACAATAAAAAGCGTCTTTTAGCGTATGACTGCCGCCAAAAATAAAAACCGCCATAAATAGTAAATCAAACCCTCCTTTATCACCCCTTTATTTAGGGAAAAATAATAAAATAAAAAATGTATTTATTTCCATTTTCCCATTAGGGCTAGGGTTAGGGGTGTGTTGGGGTTAGGGTTGGAGTTAGAATTGGGGGGTTTCCACTGTTTAGGTACATCAGGGGCTTTCCAAATGCGACATGGCGTCCAATCTCAATTCCAACCAGAAAAGTCAAATGGCGCTGCTTCCCTTCCGAGCTCTGCCATGCGCCCAAACAGTGGTTCCCCCCCCATATATCAGGTATCGGCGTACTCAGCACAAATTGCACAATAAGTTTTCCAGTCTAATTTCTCCTGTTACCCTTGGTAAAATAAAAAAAATTGAACCTGAAGTAATTTTTTTTGTGAAAAAAGTTAAATGTTCATTTGTTTAAACATTCAAAAAATACCTGTGAAGCACCTGAAGGGTTAATAAACTTCTTGAATCTGGTTTTGAGCACCTTGAGGGGTTCAGTTTTTAGAATGGTGTCACTTTTGGGTATTTTCTATCATATCGACCCCTCAAAGTGACATCAAATGTGACGTGGTCCCTAAAAATAAAATGGTGTTGCAAAAATGAGAAATTACTGGTCAACTTTTAACCCTTATAACTTCCTAACAAAAAAAATTTTGGTTCCCAAATTGTACTGATGTATAGTAAACATGTGGGAAATGTTACTTTTTAAGTTTTTTGTGTGCCATATCTCTGTGATTTAAGGGCATAAAAATTCAAAGTTGGAAAATTGCGAAATTTTCAACATTTTTGCCAAATTTCCGTTTTTTTCACAAATAAATGCAAATTATATGAATGAAATTTTACCACTATCATGAAGTACAATATGTCATGAGAAAACAATCACCGGGATCCATGGAAGCGTTCCAGAGTTATTACCTCATAAAGGGACAGTGGTCAGAATTGTAAAAATTGGCCTGGTCATTAACGTGCAAACCACCCTTGGGAGTTAAGGGGTTAAAGATGACAGACTGTTAAAATGGCGTCATTCAACGGCTTGTCCCTGTGAGAGACTGATTGTCTGAGGTAAAATAAACTCCGTGAATACAATTTTTCTTTTCAAAACTTTTTTTTTATTAATTATTAAATACTTTTGTGTGACTTTCTGAAATTTTTCAGTCAATTTTTGCTATTTGCGCTTTTTTTTTTGATGACCTATTTTACCTTACAGCTATGAGGAAATTATATCTGTGTCAATAAATTGTACAGCTTTTCTGGGGGCATTTTTATTTTTATTTTTAAAATCCCTGTTACTGTGAGAGACTTTTCCATCTGTTTTTTTTTTCTTGTTGCCTGGAATTTTCCTCTCGCCTGAGGACATGACCGCATAGGACTTGCAGCTGGACATTGTTTGCCATAGTGATGCCGCTGATCCCTGCAAATAGTGAGTTCATCCATTGCTTGTTTTTTCCTTGGACCACCATCACAGACCCTCTTTGGTGTTGCCCCTTGCCAACCATGGGGTTTTCGCCCTCTTCTGACGTGCTAACACTGGGCACACCAGCAGTGAAGTTCCTGTTGTGGCCTGCAGCTCTCCGCCTTCATCTTTCCTCCTCCCAGTGACGTCACCGCTGACTGTGGCCATTCTGTGAGCGGTGTGGAGAATTACCGCTGAGCATCTTCGTGGGCCTTCCTGGGGGTTGCCCCTTGCCAGACAGGGGGTATTGCTGCTCTTTTGCCTTTGCACCGGGTACACCAGCGGTGAGGATCCTGATACGGCCCGCTGCCCACACCATCTTCCCTCCCTCCAGTGATTTCACCGCTGATATCGTACATCTTGGGGGCGGCACAGACTTCACCGTGGTTCTTCATTGCAGTTGCCCCTAGCTGGGCAGTTCCATGCTGAGGAGAAATATTTTCAAAATTTTCAAATATTTTGGAAATAGTTAATTTTTTGTAAGTTGGTACTTCATTACACAGGGCATAAGGTGGCAACACTGTTTCTTTCAAATTCCATATATTTCCAAGATGTCAGAGGGTTGCATGTGAACACCTACTGTTCTTACTGGAATCATACAGTAAAAGACTATATTGATAAGTGGATTGCTATTAACTAGCAACATGCAGAACTTAAGTTTAGTAAATATAAAAGATGTACTGTTAGGAAACCAAAATACTATAATATCTTTGGTTCTGTAAGATTATTGATTACCAGAAATTTTGCACATATCCACTGTAGACATTTTCTCAGTAACGTAAGTTACCAAAAAGATAAACCGTTTTTGCAGGATTGAGAACTAAGCATAAATTAAGTTGTAACTTGCATAATGTATTAACTATTCACTAAGTTTCATGTTGTTGCTAAAAGTTTCACAGTTTCTGTATGAAGTAAACTTATTGTAACGTAAGTTACCATCTGCTTTGTAACGTAAGTTACTTCAGCTTTTCAATGTAAGTTACCTGCCTTTCAATTTTTCGACAACACTTACAGTCAGCTTTTTGAAATAATTAAATACTATCATAATTTTGATGTTCATTTTACTTTATATTATAAGTATTATTATACTTTGTAATATATTATATTTATATATTATATTGTATATTTATGTTATATATTACTATATATTATATTACAATATAATATTATATTATATTTCCAAATTTCATACCATAGGGTATTTTGCAGGCAAATTTATTGGCTTTAGAACCACTAAAAACATGGGCTATTACAATGCTAATAACGGCAAGTACCCTGATATTGAATGCAATTGATGACTGGGTTGAAGTAATGTATGATGGCAGAAAGTATCGTGGAGTGTTACAGAGGTTGCAAGCAATGAGATGAAAGTGAAAACCATGGAACTCTATGGCAAGAATAAAAATACCTGGGAATGCCCATCTAAAGATGATGAAATTTATTATGATGTCTGTCAAATTTTAAGAAAGGTTGATCCTCCCCTGATAATGGATTCTAGGGACATTTGGGAATTTTTTGATTAGCCGGGAAGTTAAATGAGCAGTGAGCACAAATTTACATCCTTGCTGAAGTTCTTACTTAGCTGTGTCTGAATTCATTGGACTGGACCACATATGTAGGCCTAGATTAACCCCTTCACCCACAAGGGTGGTTTGCACGTTCATGACCGGGCCAATTTTTACAATTCTGACCACTGTACCATTATGAGGTCATAACTCTGGAACGCTTCCATGGATCCCGGTGATTCTGACATTGTTTTCTCGTGACATATTGTACTTCATGTTAGTGGTAAAATTTCATTCAAATAACTTGCGTTTATTTGTGAGAAAAACGGAAATTTGGCGAAAATTTTGAAAATTTTGCAATTTTCCAACTTTGAATTTTTATGCCCTTAAATCACAGAGATACAGCACACAAAAAACTTGATAACTAACATTTCCCACATGTTTACTTTACATCAGCACAATTTTGGAACCAAAATTTTTTTTTGTTAGGAAGTTATAAGGGTTAAAAGTTGACCAGCGATTTCTCATTTTTACAACACCATTTTATTTTTACGGACCACATCACATTTGAAGCCACTTTGAGGGGTCTATATAATAGAAAATACCCAAAAGTGACACCATTCTAAAAACTGCACCCCTTAAGGTGCTCAAAACCACATTCAAGAAGTTTATTAACCCTTTAGGTGCGTCACAGGAATTTTTTTGAATATTTTAAAAAAAATGAACATCTAACTTTTTTTCACAAAAAAAATATATCAGGTTCAATTTTTTTTATTTTACCAAGGGTAACAGGAGAAATTGGACTGCAAAAGTTATTGTGCAATTTGTCCTGAGTACGCTGATACCTGATATGTGGGGGGGAACGACTGTTTCGGCGCATGGCAGAGCTCAGAATGGAAGGAGCGCCGTTTGACTTTTTCAATGCAAAATTGGCTGGAATTCAGATCGGACGCCATGTCACGTTTGGAGAGTCCCTGATGTACCTAAACAGTGGAAACCCCCTACAAGTGACCCCATTTTGGAAACTAGACCCCCCAAGGAACTTATCTAGATATGTGGTGAGAACTTTAAACCCACAAGGGCTTTACAGAAGTTTATAACGTACAGCGGTACAATTAAAAAATCATATTTTTTCCACAAAAATGATCTTTTTACCCCAATTTTTATTTTCCCAAGGGTAACAGGACCCTACAAGTTATTGTGCAATTTGTCCTGAGTACGCTGATACCCCACATGTGGGAGTAAACCACTATTTGGGCGCATGGCAGAGCTCGGAAGGGAAGCAGCGCCATTTGACGTTTTTGGCTGGAATTGAGATCGGACATCATGTCGCGATTGGAAAACCCCTGATGTACCAAAACAGTGGAAACCCCCCACAAATGACAACATTTTGGAAACTAGACCCCCTAAGGAACTTATCTAGATGTGTGGTGAGAACTTTGAACCCCCAAGGGCTTCACAGAAGTTTATAACATACAGCCGTACAATTAAAAAATCATATTTTTTCCACAAAAATGATCTTTTCACCCTCAATTCTTATTTTTTCAAGGGTAACAGGACCCTGAAAGTTATTGTGCAATTTGTCCTGAGTACGCTGATACCCCACATGTGGGGGTAAACCACTATTTGGGCGCATGGCAGAGCTCGGAAGGGAAGCAGCGCCATTTGATGTTTTTGGCTGGAATTGAGATCGGACACCATGTCGCGATTGGAAAACCCCTGATGTACCTAAACAGTGGAAACCCCCCACAAATGACACCATTTTGTAAACTAGACCCCCCAAGGAACTTATCTAGATGTGTGGTGAGCACTTTGAACCCCCCAGTGCTTCACAGAAGTTTATAACGCCCGGGCGTGAAAATAAAAAATTCGCATTTTTTCCACAAACATGATCTTTTAGTCACCATTTCTTTATTTTCCCAAGGGTACCAGGAGAAATTGGACCCCAAAAGCTGTTGTCCAATTTGTCCTGAGTATGCTGATACCCCATATGTGGGAGAAAACTACTGTATGGGCACACATCGGGGCTCGGAAGGGAAGTAGTGACGTTTTGGAATGCAGACTTTGATGGAATGGTCTGCGGGTGTCATGTTGCCTTTGGAGAGCCCCTAATGTACCTAAACAGTGGAAACCCCCCACAAATGACCCCATTTTGAAAACTAGACCCCCCAAGGAACTTATCTAGATGTGAGGTGAGCACTTTGAACCCCCAAAGGCTTCACAGAAGTTTATAATGCAAGGGCATGAAAATAAAAAAATCGTATTTTTTCCACAAACATGATCAATTAGTCGCCAATTTTTTTATTTTCCCAAGGGTAACAGGAGAAATTGAACCCCAAAAGTTGTTGTCCAATTTGTCCTGAGTACGCTGACACCCCATATGTGGGAGAAAACTACTGTAGGAACACACGTCGGGGCTCGGAAGGGAAGTAGTGACGTTTTGGAATGCAGACTTTGAGGGAATGTTCTGCGGGTGTCATGTGCGTTTGGAGAGCCCCTGATGTACCTAAACTATTGAAACTCCCCACAAGTGACCCCGTTTTCGACACTAGGCCCCCCACGGAACTTATCTAGATGTGTGGTGAGCACTTTGAACCCCCAAGTGCTTCACAGAAGTTTATAACGCTCGGGCGTGAAAATAAAAAAATCATTTTTTTCCACAAAAATGATATTTTTGCCCCCAATTTTTTATTTTCCTAAGGGTAACAGGAGAAATTGGACCCCAAAAATTGTTTTGCAATTTGTCCTGAGTAGGCTGATACCCTACATGTGGGGGTAAAACACTGTTTGGGCGCATGGCAGAGCTTGGAAGGGAAGGAGCACCATTTGACTTTTTCAACTCAGAATTGGCTGGAATTGAGATCAGACGCCATGTTGCATTTGGAGAGCCCCTGATGTGCCCAAACAGTGGAAACCCCCAATTCTAACTCCAACCCGAACCCCAACACACCCCTAACCCTAATCTCAGCCCTAACTCTAACCCTAGCTCTAACCCTAACCCTAGCCCTAACCCTAACCCTAGCCCTAACCCTACCCTAACCCTAGCCCTAACTCTAACCCTAGCCCTAACCCTAATGGAAAAATGGAAATAAATACATTTTTTTAATTTTATTATTTTTCCCTAACTAAGGGGGTGATAACGGGGGGGTTTGATTTACTATTTATGGCGGTTTTTATGTTTGGCGGCTGTCACACGCTAAAAGACGCTTTTTATTGTAAAAATAGTTTTTGCAACACCACATATTGAGAGCTCTAATTTTTCCGTATTTTGACCCACCGAGTCATGTGAGGTCTTATTTTTTGTGGGACGAGTTGACGTTTTTATTGGTACCATTTTCGGGCACGTGACATTTTTTGATCGCTTTTTATTCCGATTTTTGGGACGCAGAATGAACAAAAACCAGCATTTCATGAATTTCTTTTGGGGGGGTGCGTTTACACCGTTCCGCGTGCGATAAAATTGATAAAGCGGCTTTATTCTTCGGGTCAGTATGGTTACAGTGATACCTCATTTAGGTAGTTTTTTTATGTTTTGGCGCTTTTATGCAATGAAAACTATTTTATATAAAAAATAATTATTTTTGCATCGCTTTATTCTGCGAGCTATAACTTTTTTATTTTTTTGCGGATGATGCTGTGTGGCAGCTCGTTTTTTGTGGGACAAGATGACGTTTTCAGCGGTACCATGGATATTTATATGCGTCTTTTTGATCGCGCGTTATTACACTTTTTGTTTTTCGATATGATAATAAATCATTATTTTTTGCTTTGTTTTTTATTTTTATTTTTTAAGGGGTTTGCTAAAGGGGTTAACTAATGGGACAGTTTTATAGGGCGGGTCGTTACGGACGCGGCGATACCTAATATGTGTACTTTTATTGTTTTTTTGTTTTTTTTATTTCTAAAAAATGGATTTATTTGGGGGAATATTTTTTTTTTTTCTAATTTATTTGGCGATTTTTTTAAATTTATTTTAACACTTTTTTTTATTTATTTTTTTACTTTATTAAATAGTCCCAGGTGGGACATCACTGTTCTGTGACAGATCGCTGATCTGTCACATCACAGATCACTGTGACAGATCAGCAATCTGTCACAGGCACTGCAGAAGGCTTCCTCATGCCTGCACGGCCTGTGTCCGTGACTGCCCCTGACACATTGTGCCGGGTGTCAGCTGTGATAATCAGCTGACACCCGGCCGCGATCAGCGGCGCTCACCACGTGGGCGCCGCTGATTGCGGTAGACGTACTATCCCGTCCATGGGCATAGGGGCCCGGGTCCCATGGACGGGATAGTACGTCTCATGTCAGGAAGGGGTTAAAATTTAGTGTACATTATAGAAAAATATTCAGAATTGAGAGTCCTCAGTGGTTGATACCTTTTAATCGCTAACTGAAAAGATGGTAACAAATTGCAAACTTTCGAGACTACGCTGGTCTCTTCATCAGGCTTGACTAATACAAAATCTGAAGAATGACATATTTATGCACAACACAGCACAGAAAAAATGTAATAGATAAGACAAGTGACGTGAAACAGAACTATCATTATGGGAGAGTGCTAGACTGTTATGGCCATTAATATTGGACCAGTTCATAGATAAGGAGTGAAGGTTTTATTGTCCTCTGATTGGGGTCTGGTTCTGTGTTGTGATGCCCCCCACAAGGTCTTAGGAGCAAATTCCTTAGTTGATGTAAAAAGACATAAATCCATGCGACACATTCATTCCTGCACTGAGAGTGTGAAAGGTCGTCATCAGTTTATACTCACAGACCCTTCTGTCTCTCTGAGATGTGAAGTTACCATTCAATACCAGTAATTTCATGTCCATGGTGCTGTGATCAGGCATACAAATATATATTTTCTATCTACTGGCTAAAACGGTACAAAGATATACATCTTTTCTGTAGTCTACATTATGTAATTGATCAACGGTCATATTTTGTAATCAAAATTTCCACTCTGCAAAAATGTTGACAACTGAAGTATGAATATTGATTGATTACTTTTTTATACTAAATTTTAGTCTACATATGAAGTTCATACCAATGAATTCACATGCAGCCTATGTTTTGTCTAAATAAAGTCAGCTTGCTTTCTCAAATATGAATACTGACAAAGTTGAACACATTCTTTGTTTTGTAATGTAAGTTACTATATAGTGTTGTAACGTAAGTTACCTACATTTCTTGTAATAAAAACTGTTGCATTTAACTTGAGAGGTTAAAATAAATTTGATAAAGTTGCCTGGACTATGGTGTTTTAATACAATAAAAATAGTGCTTCTCCCCTGTTTACCAGAACAGAAAATTTGGCAGTCTCATGATATGGACAATTGCCTTTTCTTTATGTGTAACGTAAGTTACCAAGTAATAACACTCAATTTTGTATTTAATTTGTATTGTTGAAAAATCAAACTGTATTGAAATCTATTGAGAATAGTTTAATGTATAATATACATTCACTCATTTTTGTGCCTGCCTTCAAAGAATAGTCTGTAGCCATTATTAACTCAGTTTTTGGCGTGTGAATGTAACGTAAGTTACCTTGGCATCGCCCAGCTGATTGGGGGGCTTTGGACCTTGTCTGACTGCGCAAACACCGGGCACATCATCGATAAGGACTCTGTCATAGACTGCTGTGTGCGTCAGCTCTCCAACTCTCCGGCATCTTTCTTCCTCCCTCCAGGTGACGTCACCACTGACCGCAGCCATCTTGTGAGCGGTGCAGGAACATACCGCTTGTCTTCAGCTATACTGCTACTTTGTATTGCTTTGTTTGCCACATCTTATCATTAAGAGAGGAGAGGGGGAGTGTTTCTAATTGTCTTAAAGGTAACCGCTGGGGGGGCATTGGGGGTTCTTTGCTTATTAATAGAAGAAACAATTGTGCATATTATATTTCTTATTGCTTGCCTTCTCCTTGCTTTTGGTTGGTCCCTTTTTGGCTCATACAACAGGGCAGGGGGGTGTTTGTTGTGCTGACTATAACTGGGGGATAACAAACAATAAAATAACAATAAATAATATAATTCATAAATAATAAATAATATATCTATATAAGGCACAAAAGAGGAAGGTGAGCTGTTTAGATTTAATGGAGTCTATCCTTTTCACCACAAATTCTGACGGTTCAGTATCTTTTTGTCCACTGATTCCTGGGGACCGGGATTTGGTCTTTCATAGTCATTATTTTTTATTAAATTTAAGGTCCAAGTTCAGACATAGTGTATTTTGGAGAGACCCCTTTTACATATCTACAGCCCTCTACATAGATATCTATTGGGGGTACCTAGTTCTGTCGTTTTTTTTTTCTCAGTTTTCTTATAACAATATTTAACAGGATGAGTCATCTTAATTCAAAACTGCCTGGTAACAAATCTTCAGGCTCTTCTAAAATTCCAAAGCACAATAGGGACCTCGAGACTAATCGTGGTCCCTCGGGGGACTCGGTTGATTTACTGAGTCCCGTCAAGTCTCGGTCTCCTATTCAGAGAGAGATCATGCGCAGTCTTCTACCAAGACCCTGTCTCTTACACTGTGGTGTAGTGACCACTGTGTCCGCTAGGGGGCACTGCGTGGATGTCCTAAGAGAGAGGATGAATGGCACAATACTAGATGACCATTGTGTATCTCAAGATGGGTGTCCTTGAGATGGAGACTTATGTGTGTGTTGATCAGCAGTGATAATGCTGAGGTGCTGTTTCAATGTGTCCGGGAGAAGTCTCCAGGTAGCTGGTGAGTCGGGCGGGACTAGTTACTTAAAAATCCACCCAGGGGTGTGGTTAAGAACGATAGTGTATAGAGTGAGAGAATGGTTCAAGGACCTGTGATGAGGTCATAGCCATGTGACCCGGTGGGCGTGGCTATAGGCCATATAAGGTGGCCAGGGTAGGTCAAATGGGGTGAATGCTGTGACCCGGTTGGTCCATTGTGGAAGGTCCCGCTGGGAGATGTGTCTCCTTTCCAGACAGCATGTGAATGCTGGGTTGAATGGCTGCACGTGCCTGAGACTTCCCAGAGGAGGGAATGAATGTCTGCAGTGAGAAACAGCCATGAGGTAACCCTGACAGCAAGGGGATATAACTGTGGTGAGGCTTGAGAGCCTGCGCATTGAACAGTGCACAACCTGTGTGACCACAGGGAATACTGTTATGAATGGGTCACCGAGGAGGAAAAAACCTAAACAAGCTAAGCCCAGAAAAACCAGAGAGGTTGGTAGCTATGCAGATTGCAGATCCCTGATCCTAACCACACAACTAGCAGCAGCCGTGGAGCGTACCTACGATGAACCTAGATGCCTCATCATGGCCGGAGGACTAAATAAGCCTAAAGCAAGAAAAGGGGAAAACTAACTGCCCCAGAGCAGACCCCAAAGGAATAGACAGCCACCACACAAGTATTGACGGTGAAACAAGATGAAAACACAAACAGGCAGGAAAATAGGCTGAGCAAACGATGGGGCCCAAACTAACTAGAAAGTATAGGAAAGGAAAGACACTGTCTGCAATCTGCCCAAAACCCTACAAAATAATGTCCAACGCTTCTGATAACAAAATTAACCCTGAAGTCACTAGACTTCTCCCACTATATCAGCACTCTGAAATATTCTGAGACAGAGCAAAAAGAGGCCAATCTAATAAGGGACAAAAAGCAAATTGGCAAATACAGATAAATAAGAGTGGAAATTCAGCACAGCCCCAGTCGGGGCTGGCTGACCACACAAAAAACTGAATAGAGCAACAAAATCAAGTGTGAGCATTAGCAGAAAAACTTAGCTTGAGCTGACTGGAACAGAGCTGAGAACCAAGACCTGACAAGCAGAAGGAATCACCAGCACCAGAGTAGGGCGTCGGCTGTCTTAAATCCAATCTGAGATTCCTGGTCCAATCGTCATCCTCATTATCAGGTGGCAGATCTCTACTGATTAAATCAGCCTCACTACCTCCTGTTACCACCAGAGGGAGCCTGGAAGGAGAACTCACAACTGGTAGACCAGAAAATGAACTCACAACAGAATACAGAGTGAAGCTCTGTCATGGACGCTATGCTGCTGATATGAACTTTATGTTGCTACTGTGGGTTTATGATGCCTAATAAACCGCATGGAGGTATGATTTTGTGGAAAACACGTGCCGGACGTGATAATTTGGCTGCAAAGCGAGTGATCCCCTATGTGAATGACAGCGCTACCTCACAAATGGTGGAGATTGCAAAGGGCAATGTTGTATCCTTGTTGCTAGGGGCAATGGAAGAGGACTGCTAAACTCAATTCTAAAGGTGGACTGTCGTGAAAGCTGTGTAATATGCTGACCGGCCACGTGTATGAGCAGAGCCTGTGATGGCCTGCATTTGAGGAAGCCACTGCCCAGCTGTGGTTCTGGAACCGTGAGGCAGCCTAGTGAGTAAGGCACTGTCCGGATTGGTGAGCCCAGTGCGGCCGCTTCCCCAGGAGAAAAAGACTGGTGATTGCTAGGGTGCCTCTGCGGAGAAGAGGTACCCAAGGACCTGTGTGGCTGACACAGGTAACGGACAGGTGTTCGTGTGGTACTGACCTGTGTCAGCGAGTAAGACTGTGCACCTGGAGGGTTCAGTGAGGAAAGGTCCAGGAGGGTCAGTGTTGGGAGATTCTAGGAGAAAGAATCAGATCCCGGGAGAATGTGGTATGACCTTGGACCTGGTGAGGCGCGAGTGTTGGGCAGTCTCAGGCGGAGACGGATGTCCTGAAGAGCACCCACCGAACCCCTGGTCCTGGTGAGGCTGGCGTGTGGGGAGACCCTGGGAGGAGGGTCACTCCCTGAATTGCACCCGATGTGCCCTGTGTGTTGGACGGTCTCAGGCGGAGACGGAACGTCCTGAATAGCACACAAACAGAACACGTGAGTTTTGTGTGGTGTTTTTCTCTTGTCTCAACTCAGCTTGCGGTGGCTCAGTGGGAGTGAAGAAGGTGACTAGCGGCTTGCTGTAACTCGGTGGGGTTACGAAGGAGACAAGCGGCTTCCTGTAACTCGGTGGGGTTACGAAGGGGACAAGCGGCTTTCGGTAACTCGGCGGGGTTACAAAGGTGACACCAGCAGCTGTGTGTGAATGGCAGCCGGTGGTGTTGAAGATCGGTGACAGCAGGAGCTGTGGTGGTGCCAACAAGGACTTGTGTGGTATCGTAAGAGACATAAACTGAGATGTGTGAACTGTGGTCTGAGAAGACCGGTATAACGGACATGTGGAAATCTTGAAAGGGGGCGGTGGCCCAAATCGGGGCGGTAGCCCAAAAGGGGGTGGAGTCCCAGAGGGGGCGGTGACCTTAATTGGGGTGGTGGTTCAGAAAGGGGCCGGTGTGGCTATCATGGTTAGGACATGGTTAATGTCCTGTTCTCACAGGGTTAACTTTTGCCAGCCTCTCTTTGGATCTGGGAGGGGTATTTATACTCACTCCAGACTAGGATTCCCTGTCAGTTATACTGTTATTCTGGCTGTGTGTCTGACCCCCCTGGTGTGCGTGGATACTGCATTGCTTGCTTGATTCCCATGTATGACCCGGTCTGTCCCCTCACTCTGAACTCCGTCTCTCGTTTTGGTACTATTGTCTTCTCTTGTTCTGACCTCCTGGCTTGGCTATTGTTACTCCGTTACAGTTTGTCCCTATTGTACCGTCCATTTCCCGTTCTGGTTTTCTATCTATTGCTATGTCCTGACTATTCGCTCTGTCTAACCCTTTGGTACTGTCCTGCTATCTCGTGCTTTGACCCGGCTTGATCTGGTTTACGACCCTGTCTATGCCCCTTGGCAATTTGTCCCGTAGTTACCTTTCCTGGAGTTTCCCTGCAGCTCCTAGCTCTGTGGAGCTTAGGTCATGCCCCCTGCTGTCCCGCTCCACAGGTATCTTTGAGCACTGTTTTTGTACTCAGGGCACGCGCACTGGCTCAGTGAGCAAGTGCAGTGCGATGTTCCTGACATTATAGCTGACCATTTCAGTTTTTTTTCCCTCTGAAGGAAAAAAAAAAGTGTGTTATCCTCATGGATCCCATACAAGCTTTGGCTAATCAGGACAAGCACCTGACCCAAATGTTCCACAAACATAATGTGGAACAGCGCATGATGGCTCATACCCAGCAACAGTTGGTGGATACTGTGCAGGGGGATGTCGCTGCAGGGGCTCCTAGTACTGGGGATAGAGATGTGTCATTGGCATCCCCCGAATCTCCAGTCAAATTGCCAGACCCTTTCTCAGGGGATAAAAGGGAGTTCAGGTCGTTCAGAGAGGGATGCAAGCTTTTTTTTTCTCTGAGGCCCCGCTCCTCCGGGGATGAGTTCCAGAGGATGGGGGTCATCATTTCCCTACTTCGGGGGGCTCCACAGGCATGGGCTTTCTCTCTCTCTTCCTCTGCTCCTGAATGTATGTCTGTGAATTTGCTCTTTGAGGCTCTGGGGCACATATATGATGAGCCTGATAGAGTGCGTCTGGCAGAGGATATGGTGATGAGTGTGACACAGGGGAGGCACTCTGCTGAATGGTTCTGCTCAGAGTTTAGACATTGGACGTCCGAAGTATCCTGGAACGCCGCCGCCCTGAGGGGGTTGTTCCGCAGGGGCCTGTCTGACCGTCTGCAGGATGCTCTGGCATTACATCCTCCTCCTGATACCCTGGAGGACGCCATGATGCAGGCGGTCCGTATGGACCGGAGACTCCGCGCTAGAGGAATGATGTAGACAAGAGTCTCCCTTGTACCCCAAATTGTGTGACACTGCACCTGTATCCGAGCCCATGGAGGTTGGGTCAGTCTCGGTTAAGGAGAAAGAGAGAAGGCACCGTAGAGACAATCTATTATGCTTTTACTGTGGAGCCTCTGGACATTGGAAAAGGAATTGCCCCTCCTGCCTTTCTTCAGAGAAACGACTGAGTCTGGGCAACAATCGAGGAGGTTGTCCAGACTCCCAGGTACATTTTTTCTCACGTACAAAAATGATGCTCCAGGTTGAATTGGAACTTGCTGGCGGTCCTGTTATGACCACCGCCTTTGTTGACTGTGGTTCCTCCATTAATCTGATTGATGCCCAAGTTGTGACTCTTAATAAGATAGGGACAGTCAGGTTAAAAGACCATGTTAAAATTGTGGCTGTGGATTCATCCCCTCTTACCCAGGATGGAATTTGTTTTATGTCTGACGTTTTTTCTATGAAAGTGGGTTCCACTCATGTGGAAAATTTAAGTTGTTTCATTATGAATAATCTGCCTGCAGGACTGGTATTGGGAATGCCCTGGTTGCAACGCCACAATCCTCTTATTGATTGGGTGAAGGGGGAGATCACCTGATGGGGATGTAATGATAATTGTGTTGTAACCCTGTTCATTTTGTCAATCCGATAAAATCTGTGTCTGTGTCATCTGTCGGTCTGGAGGGTATTCTGGAGTACCTGAGAGACTTTGAAGATGTGTTTTCCGAAAGCGAGGCTGAGGCGCTCCCACCACATAGACCATATGATTGTGCTATCGATTTAGTACCTGGAGCCAAATTACCCAAGGCTCGTTTGTTTAATTTGTCTGGGCCTGAGCGCCAAGCTATGAAAGAGTACATCAAAGAAAGCCTTCGCAAAGTGCATATTCGGCCCTCGGTCTCACCCGTGGCAGAGGGGTTTTTCTTTGTAAAGAAAAAAGATGGTGGGTTGCGACCGTGCCTCGACTTTCGGGAACTGAACAAAATTACTGTTAAGAGCACGTACCCTCTCCCGTTGATTCCTGATCTATGCAATCAACTCATTGGGGCCAAATGGTTTTCTAAGCTCGATCTACAAGGGGCTTATAACCTTATAAGGATCCGGAAGGGGGACGAAAGGAAAACAGCGTTCCTGACAACTGAGGGGCTGTTTGAAAACCTGGTTATGCCCTTCAGCCTCACTATCACTCTTGCTGTTATTCAGAACTTCATTAATGTTGTTTTTTCTGACTTGATTGGACGTTATGTAGTGATTTACCTGGATGACATCTTGATTTACGCTGAAGACAGTCAGTCACACTTACACCATCTACGTACGGTTCTTATGAGACTCCGGGAGAACCATTTGTACGCTAAGCTGGAGAAGTGGTCATTTTTTATGCAGGAACTATATTTTCTGGGTGTAATTGTATCCGGGGAGGGATTCCGCATGGTTCCAGGGAAGGTTCAGGCCATTACAGATTGGGTGCAGCCTCATGACCTGAAGGGGTTGCAGCAATTTCTGGGCTTCGCTAATTATTATAGGAAGTTCATTAAAGGGTTCTCGCAGGTGGTGAAACCCTTGACGGACCTCACTCTTAAAGGGGCAGATGTAAAAAATTGGTCCGTGGCCGCAAAAAATTCCTTCCTTACATTGAAGAAGTGTTTTACTACAGCCCCCGTGTTGGTACAACCCGATTCGTCAAGACCTTTTATCGTCGAGGTTGATGCTTCGGAGGTGGGGGTGGGGGCAGTATTGTCACAGGGCCCCCCTACCCTGACTAACCTCAAACCCTGTGCCTTTTTCTCTAAGAAGTTCTCTTCGGCCGAGAGAAACTATGATGTCAGTAACAGGGAATTGTTAGCAGTTAAATTGGCCTTCGAAGAATGGAGGCATTTTTTTGGAGGGGGCCGCTCATCCCATTACGGTCATCACTGATCATAAAAACCTGGCCTATATCGAGTCTGCTAAGAGGTTGACCCCCAGACAGGCTCGGTAGGCACTTTTTTTTTCTCGATTTCATTTTACCATCACGTTCCGACCAGGGTCTAAAAATGTAAAGGCGGAAGCCTTATCCCGAAGTTTTGATTCTGTGTCCCCTCCAGAACCACCTTCCTCCATTTTTCAACCGGGAGTGGTTGTAGCCGAAATCTCCTCTGAGCTACAGAGAGAGATTCTGGAAGCACAAGCACAAGCTCCCAGGAATAATCCCCCAGGTAAATTGTTTGTACCCGAACAATTCCGTCTCACACTCCTTCAAGAATTTCATGATTCTGTGTTAAGTGCACACCCTGGTATTGCAGCTACCCGGGGGGCAGTAGGTAGGGGTTTTTAGTGGCCCTCTATGGGTACAGATATAAAAAGTGCAGATAATTACAGTACAAAAGAAGCGGGCGGCACCGCTGTTACCATGCTAGGATCCGTGACTTGCAGCCGGCGGTGAGGTCACATCCAGGGTCCCGGGTGCTTGACCTCGTAGCAAACAACTAGGACAATCCAGAAGAAAAGGGTCGCACTTAACGGGATTAATGTGAATATTTAATGACACATAGTTACATGTCACGTCGGGGATGTGATATCATGAGTGTCAAAGGGCTGACAACGGCCGTTTCGCGCTACTCGAACGCTTCCACGGGTCAAAGTGCAGGGGGAAATGACGGATTCTTATGCTGACCATGTCATCCAGTCACGCCTCCAACACCTGCCGCTGTTAAGTAACAATGAAATAATAAACTACACAAGTTCTCAGTGCAAACATATAAAATGAACATACAAATCACCGCTGCAGCTGGAAAAAAACAAGTACATAGAAAGATAAATATCACAATGACTGCTTAATCATATAAATCGTACAAAATTATCCCTATTATTAAATTAACCCTTCAGGGTGATTATATCTAAAAAAACTACTATTTAACTGTAGATCTAGGGACTACCCAGCACTGCATCTATGACAAGTGTGTGCCTCCATAAATTGTGATCTATTCAATATATATATCTTTTTAATAATATCTTGGCCCCAACATTAGGAATTAATATCACTACCATCTGTATTTTTTAACCCATTAAGCCATGCTGATGATCATAATAAATGATCATTTTCTCGCTTTAACCGGTATTTAACCAAAATATGGATCATAGGTCAAAATTCACCAATTGAAAACCGTATCCAAATATGTACGTATCAAACACTATACAGTATATTGTTTATTGCCAAAAAGACACGATGTCATCTAGACATGATCTAATTAATTCCATATCATATTTAAACCAGTTATCATAAAAAAAGGCCATATCTACTTTATCATTAAAACCTACGGGACCAGTAGCTCATGTATCCATAATCCATTTGGATTCTCGCTTCAACAGTAATTTATGCAAATTCCCCCCTTGTGGGGGTAACGTCACTTTTTCAATACCCGCAAAGGAGAGGACACCTGGATCCATCCCATGTACACTCCTAACGTGGTTAATAAGCCGTGGTACTCCTTTACCTGTTTTTATCGACTTGAAGTGCTCTCGAAATCGTACATAAAGCGGGCGTATTGTCTTGCCTATTTAAAAAAATCGGCATGTACAAAAGATGACATAAACCACATAATCAGTCTTACATGTAATTAGACTGGACACAGTGTGTCTAACTGGACCTATCTGTAGTGTGCGGTCCGTACAGTGATACCTACAATAGGAACATTTTTTCAGGTTTTGGAGAACATTTTGTATGAAGTTGAGGGTCAAGTTGTCATTCTCCTCTGCCTATCACCCAGAATCCAATGGACAAACTGAACGCACCAACCAGTCATTGGAGCAGATTCTGAGATGCCTGGCCTCCTCCAGACTGGAGGACTGGTGTGAGGTATTACTCATGGCAGAATTTGCATTCAACTGTTGGATTAATCAGTCTACCGGAAAGTCTCCCTTTCAGGTCAATTATGGGTTTGTTCGGCAGTTTGGGAAATTTTCCCGTATGGATTCGGATTGCCCTGGTGCTGAGGGGATGGTATAACAGTTAAAAACCCTCTGGAAGGAGGTGCAGGGGAACATCTCCAAAGCCCAAAAGAAGTTCAAACATTTTGCGGACAGGAGGAGGGGGGTGGTTCCTACATTGACAGTGGGGGAAAAAGTCTGGTTGTCCACCTGTAACATCAAACTTAAAATACCCTCCATGAAGTTGGGCCCCAAATTTATTGGCCCATACAAGATTGTAGAGGTGATCAACCTGGTGGCATACAGATTACAGTTGCTCACCTCCTTCAAAATCTCTAATGTCTTTCACAGGTCCCTATTAAAACCTGTGGGGACAGTTAGAGAAGATCCCTCATCCGTGGCTCCACCAGTGTTGGTAGAGGGTCAACTGGAGTATGAGGTAGGGCGCATCGTTGATTCACGGTGGGTGCGCTGGAGACTTCAGTGCCTTATTCATTGGAAGGGATATTCCGTTGAGGATCGGTCATGGGTTCCGGCCAGTTCGGTGCACGCTGAGCGACTGGTGCGGGCTTTTCATGCCAGATACCCTGAGAAACCTTGCATTCCAGTGGCCCCCCATTAAGAGGGGGGTACTGTCATGGTTAGGACATGGTTAATGTCCTGTTCTCACAGGGTTAACTTTTGCCGGCCTCTCTTTGGATCTGGGAGGAGTATTTATACTCACTCCAGACTAGGATTCCCTGTCGGCTATACTGTTATTCTGGCTGTGTGTCTGACCCCCCCAGTGTGCGTGGATACTGCATTGCTTGTTTGATTCCTGTGTATGACCCGGTCTGTCCCCTCACTCTGAACTCTGTCTCTCGTTTTGGTACTATTGTCTTCTCCGATTCTGACCTCCTGGCTTGGCTATTGTTACTCCGTTACAGTTTGTCCCTATTGTACCATCCATTGCCCGTTCTGGTTTACTTATCTATTGCTACGTCCTGACTATTCGCTCTGTCTAACCCTTTGGTACTGTCCTGCTATCTTGTGCTTTGACCCGGCTTGATCTGGTTTACGCCCCTGTCTATGCCCCTTGGTAACTTGTCCAGTAGTTACCTTTCTAGGAGTTTCCCTGCAGCTCCTAGCTCTGTGGAGCTTAGGTCACGCCCCCAGCAGTCACGTGCTTCAGGTCCTGATAGTCTGAAGCACGCATCATCACTGCTGCTGTCCCGCTCCACAGGTATCTTTGAGCACTGTTTTTGTACTCAGGGAACGCGCACTGGCTCAGTGAGGAAGTGCAGTGCAGTGTTCCTGAAAGTGGCAAAAGAGGAACCGCAGTGTTTGTGTATGTTGTTACCAGAATGTGGGATATTCCTTCCGGATGATGACTGGCCGCAAGTGTATACCGTGATGCTGCACCGGGAAGGAATCTCGGCACGGTTAGACTCAAAGAGTCGTTGGACTTAAGATACAATCGATATGTATCCTCGTGGGTTCGAACCCCACTCCTGGTATTAATTTCACCCTTGAAAATTGTGGGTTTGAACCCCACTCCTGGTATTAATTTTACCCTTGAAATTCTACAAGGTTTCTAAAAATACATTAAAACTTGAGCAACAGAATTTCCCAAGAGCAAAGTAAAAACCCTACAATATCACAGTAATACCCCTGACTATCACCTTTCTATGTCTATCTTTTCAATTTTGAGCTGAATCTCTAGTCAGAGCATGAAGTTAGAGTAATTTCGAAACTTCAAAATTGAGAAAAATTTAGGGATTAAGAGAAAGATTAATAATTGAGGTAAATATTCAAACGAAAGTTCCAGAAGTAAAATATGATGATAAAATAATATGAGAAATTCATAAATATAATACAATCCATTCGCAAGAACATTATTTAGTAGAGGGGTGTGATCCAGAAGAAAGATGGCCAATGTTTGTAGGATGTCATGAAAAGAAAAATTTGCCTGAGAAAATCTGGCCTATGGCAAAGGTATGAATTTGTCAACTATGAGCTTTTTTTAAACTGTCTAAAGAAACTAGAACTTTGTGCTTACTGTTGTTGACAAATCTCAATGGCATTGTAATCCAACATTCACACTTGGTCAACACTCTATACATATAACCAAAAATGAAAGTCTAAAGTATTCATATGCAGGATAGGAAAATAATTTTTTTCTTGATGAAATTTACAGTCAACAGTAAGGTTTACAATAAACATATGTATAATGTTCTTGATAAGTGTCTTAAACAAAAAATCTGTTAGTGCAAACATCATAAGATAGCACACATTCAACAACCACTAACTGTCTGGGAAATCCAAATTTTCATGCGTGTTCACCAGGATGGTCAAGTGTTTAAGGTTTTGGACTGTCAAACTTACTGTTGACTGTAAATTTCATCCAGAGAAAATTATTTAACCACTCAAAAAATGCTCATGGTTGACAAATTCACCCTTTACCATAGGCCTGATTTTCTCAGGCAGATTTTACATTTCATGTTAAACTGTCTAAAGAAACTAGAACTTTGTGCTTAAAGTTGTTGACAAATCTCAATGGCATTTTATTCCAATAGTCACTTTGGTCACTATTCCAAATATATAGCCAAAAACGAAAGTCTCCATATATAGGAAAAATATTTTTCTCTAGATTAAATTTTCAATGAACGGTAAGGTTCACAGTAGCGGTCTGACTTTTGCTCTTGAAAAGTGGCTTAAAAAATCTGTTAGCGCAAACTGAATAAGATGGCACACATTCAATAACCACTAACTGTCTAAGAAATCCAGACAAGGACGTCTAATCACCAGGATGGCTGTGTGGTTAAGGCGTTGGACTTAAGATCCAATGGATATGTATCCTCGTGGGTTAGAACCACACTCCTGGTATTAGTTTTACCCTTGAAATTCTACAAGGTTTCTCAAAATAGATTATTACTTGAGCAACAGAATTTCCCGATAGCAAAGTAATAACCCTGCAATATCACAGTAATACCCCTGACTATCACCTTTTTATGTCTATCTTTTCCATTTTGAGTTGAATCTCTAGTCGGAGCATGAAATTACAGTAAGTTCGATATCCCTGACTATCACCTTTTTATGTTTATCTTTTCCATTTTGAGTTGAATCTCTAGTCAGAGCATGATATTACAGTAAGTTCAAAACTTCAAAGTTGAAAAAAATGTAGGGATTAAGAGAAAGTTTAATAATTGAGGTAAATATTCAAACTAAAGTTCCAGAAGTAACATATGATGTTAAAATAATATGAGAAATTCATAAATATAACGCAATCCATACACAAGAACAGAACATTATTTAGTAGAGGAGTGGGATCCAGAAAAAAGATGGCCAATGTTTGTAGGATGTCATGAAATGTAAAATTTGCCTGAGAAAATCTGGCCTATGGCAAAGGTATGAATTTGTCAACTATGAGCTTTTTTGGAGAGGTTAAACTGTCTAAAGAAACTAGAACTTTGTGCTTAGTGTTGTTGACAAATCTCAATGGCATTGTAATCCAACATTCACTCTTGGTCAACACTCTATACATATAACCAAAAATGACAGTCTAAAGTCTACATATACAGTAGAGGAAAAACATTTTTTTCTAGATGAAATTTACAGTCAACAGTAAGGTTCACTATAAAAGTATGTATAATGTTCTCGATAAGTGGCTTAAACAAAAAATCTGTTCGTGCAAACTTCGTAAGATGGCACACATTCAACAACCACTAACTGTCTGGGAAATCCAAAATTTCATGCGTGTTTCACCAGGATGGTCTAGTGTTTAAGGTTTTGGACTGTGATACTTACTGTTGACTGTAAATTTTATATAGAGAAAATATTTATCCACTCAAAAAATGCTCATGGTTGACAAATTTACCCTTTCCCATAGGCATGATTTTCTCAGGCAGATTTTACATTTCATGTTAAACTGTCTAAAGAAACTAGAACTTTGTGCTTAAAGTTGTTGACAAATCTCAATGGCATTTTATTCCAATATTCACTCTAGTCACCACTTCAACTATATAGCCAAAAATGAAAGACTACATATCTAGGAAAAATATTTTTCTATAGATGAAAAGTGGCTTAAAAAATCTGATAGTGCAAACTTCATAGAATGGCACGCATGCAATAACCACTAACTGTCTAAGTAATCCCGAAAAGGACGTCTAATCACCAGGATGGCCGCGTGGTTAAGGCGTTGTTCGTGGGTTTGAACCCCACTCCCGGTATGAATTTTACCCTTGAAATTCTGCAGGGTTTCAGAATAGAGTATTCTTGAGCAACGGAAAAGTTCTGATTGCCTGAGAGCAAAGTAATAACCCTACAATGTGACAGTAAAAACCCCTGACTATCACCTTTTTATGTTTATCTTTTCCATTTTGAGTTGAATCTCTAGTCAGAGCATGATATTACAGTAAGTTCAAAACTTCAAAGCTGAAAAAATTTAGGGATTAAGAGAAAGTTTAATAATTGAGGTAAATATTCAAACTAAAGTTCCAGAAGTAACATATTATGTTAAAATAATATGAGAAATTCATAAATATAATGCAATCCATACACAAGAACATTATTTAGTAGAGGGGTGGGATCCAGAAAAAAGATGGCCAATGTTTGAAGGATGTCATGAAATGTAAAATTTGCCTGAGAAAATCTGGCCTATGGCAAAGTTATGAATTTGCCAACAGTGAGCTTTTTTGGAGAGGCTAAACTGTCTAAAGAAACTAGAACTTTGTGCTTAGTGTTGCTGACAATTCTCAAAGGCATTGTAATCCAACATTCACTCTTGGTCAACACTCCATACGTATAACCAAAAATGAAAGTCTAAAGTCTACATATACAGTAGAGGAATAATATTTTTTGTCTAGATGAAATTTACAGTCAACAGTAAGGTTCACAATAAAAGTTAGTATAATGTTCTTGATAAGTGGCTTAAACAAAAAATCTGTTAGTGCAAACATCATAAGATAGCACACATTCAACAACCACTAACTGTCTGGGAAATCCAAAATTTCATGCGTGTTCACCAGGATGGTCTAGTGTTTAAGGTTTTGGACTGTGAAACTTAATGTTGACTGTAAATTTCATCCAGAGAAAATTATTTAACCTCTCAAAAAATGTTTATGGTTGACAAATTCACCCTTTCCATAGGCATGATTTTCTTAGGCAAGATTTTACATTTCATGTTGAACTGTCTAAAGAAACTAGAACTTTGTACTTAAAGTTGTTGACAAATCTCAATGGCATTCTATTCCAATATTCACTGTGGTCGCCATTCCAAATATATAGCCAAAAATGAAAGTCTACATATATAGGAAAAATATTTTTCTCTAGATGAAATTTTCAATGAACGGTAAGGTTCACAGTAGCGGTCTGACTTTTGCTCTTGAAAAGTGGCTAAAAAAATCTGTTAGCGCAAACTGAATAAGATGGCACACATTCAATAACCACTAACTGTCTAAGAAATCCAGAAAAGGACGTCTAATCACCAGGATGGCCGTGTGGTTAAGGCGTTGGACTTAAGATCCAATGGATATGTATCCTCGTGGGTTAGAACCCCACTCTTGGTATTAATTTTACCCTTGAAATTCTACAAGGTTTCTCAAAATAGATTATTACTTGAGCAACAGAATTTCCCGATAGCAAAGTAATAACCCTGCAATATCACAGTAATACCCCTGACTATCACCTTTTTATGTCTATCTTTTCCATTTTGAGTTGAATCTCTAGTCAGAGCATGAAATTACAGTAAGTTCGATACCCCTGACTATCACCTTTTTATGTTTATCTTTTCCATTTTGAGTTGAATCTCTAGTCAGAGCATGATATTACAGTAAGTTCAAAACTTCAAAGTTGAAAAAAATGTAGGGATTAAGAGAAAGTTTAATAATTGAGGTAAATATTCAAACTAAAGTTCCAGAAGTAACATATGATGTTAAAATAATATGAGAAATTCATAAATATAACGCAATCCATACACAAGAACAGAACATTATTTAGTAGAGGGGTGGGATCCAGAAAAAAGATGGTCAATGTTTGTAGGATGTCATGAAATGTAAAATTTGCCTGAGAAAATCTGGCCTATGGCAAAGGTATGAATTTGTCAACTATGAGCTTTTTTGGAGAGGTTAAACTGTCTAAAGAAACTAGAACTTTGTGCTTAGTGTTGTTGACAAATCTCAATGGCATTGTAATCCAACATTCACTCTTGGTCAACACTCTATACATATAACCAAAAATGACAGTCTAAAGTCTACATATACAGTAGAGGAAAAACATTTTTTTCTAGATGAAATTTACAGTCAACAGTAAGGTTCACTATAAAAGTATGTATAATGTTCTCGATAAGTGGCTTAAACAAAAAATCTGTTCGTGCAAACTTTGTAAGATGGCACACATTCAACAACCACTAACTGTCTGGGAAATCCAAAATTTCATGCGTGTTTCACCAGGATGGTCTAGTGTTTAAGGTTTTGGACTGTGATACTTACTGTTGACTGTAAATTTTATATAGAGAAAATATTTATCCACTCAAAAAATGCTCATGGTTGACAAATTCACCCTTTACCATAGGCATGATTTTCTCAGGCAGATTTTACATTTCACGTTAAACTGTCTAAAGAAACTAGAACTTTGTGCTTAAAGTTGTTGACAAATCTCAATGGCATTTTATTCCAATATTCACTCTAGTCACCACTTCAACTATATAGCCAAAAATGAAAGACTACATATCTAGGAAAAATATTTTTCTATAGATGAAAAGTGGCTTAAAAAATCTGATAGTGCAAACTTCATAGAATGGCACGCATGCAATAACCACTAACTGTCTAAGAAATTCAGAAATTGATGCCTGTTCACCAGGATGGCCGAGTGGTTAAGGCGTTCGACTTATGTATCC
Source organism: Dendrobates tinctorius (assembly GCF_039654945.1). Taxonomy (NCBI): domain Eukaryota; kingdom Metazoa; phylum Chordata; class Amphibia; order Anura; family Dendrobatidae; genus Dendrobates; species Dendrobates tinctorius. The sequence continues at coordinate 40,535,014 of NW_027361917.1, forward strand.
TCGTGGGTTCGAACCCCACTCCTGGAATGAATTTTACCTTTGAAATTCTGCAGGGTTTCAGAATAGAGTATTCTTGAGCAACGGAAAAGTTCTGATTGCCTGAGAGCAAAGTAATAACCCTACAATGTGACAGTAAAAACCCCTGACTATCACCTTTTTATGTTTATCTTTTCCATTTTGAGTTGAATCTCTAGTCAGAGCATGATATTACAGTAAGTTCAAAACTTCAAAGCTGAAAAAAATTTAGGGATTAAGAGAAAGTTTAATAATTGAGGTAAATATTCTAACTAAAGTTCCAGAAGTAACATATTATGTTAAAATAATATGAGAAATTCATAAATATAATGCAATCCATACACAAGAACATTATTTAGTAGAGGAGTGGGATCCAGAAAAAAGATGGCCAATGTTTGTAGGATGTCATGAAATGTAAAATTTGCCTGAGAAAATCTGGCCTATGGCAAAGTTATGAATTTGCCAACTGTGAGCTTTTTTTGGAGAGGCTAAACTGTCTAAAGAAACTAGAACTTTGTGCTTAGTGTTGCTGACAATTCTCAAAGGCATTGTAATCCAACATTCTCTCTTGGTCAACACTCCATACGTATAACCAAAAATGAAAGTCTAAAGTCTACATATACAGTAGAGGAATATTTTTTTTCTAGATGAAATTTACAGTCAACAGTAAGGTTCACAATAAAAGTTAGTATAATGTTCTTGATAAGTGGCTTAAACAAAAAATCTGTTAGTGCAAACATCATAAGATAGCACACATTCAACAACCACTAACTGTCTGGGAAATCCAAAATTTCATGCGTGTTCACCAGGATGGTCTAGTGTTTAAGGTTTTGGACTGTGAAACTTACTGTTGACTGTAAATTTCATCCAGAGAAAATTATTTAACCACTCAAAAAATGTTCATGGTTGACAAATTCACCCTTTACCATAGGCATGATTTTCTCAGGCAGATTTTACATTTCATGTTAAACTGTCTAAAGAAACTAGAACTTTGTGCTTAAAGTTGTTGACAAATCTCAATGGCATTTTATTCCAATATTCACTGTGGTCACCATTCCAAATATATAGCCAAAAACGAAAGTCTACATATATAGGAAAAATATTTTTCTCTAGATGAAATTTTCAATGAACGGTAAGGTTCACAGTAGCGGTCTGACTTTTGCTTTTGAAAAGTGGCTAAAAAAATCTGTTAGCGCAAACTGAATAAGATGGCACACATTCAATAACCACTAACTGTCTAAGAAATCCAGAAAAGGACGTCTAATCACCAGGATGGCCGCGTGTTTAAGGCGTTGGACTTAAGATCCAATGGATATGTATCCTCGTGGGTTAGAACCCCACTCCTGGTATTAATTTTACCCTTGAAATTCTACAAGGTTTCTCAAAATAGATTACTTGAGCAACAGAATTTCCCGATAGCAAAGTAATAACCCTGCAATATCACAGTAATACCCCTGACTATCACCTTTTTATGTCTATCTTTTCCATTTTGAGTTGAATCTCTAGTCAGAGCATGAAATTACAGTAAGTTCGATACCCCTGACTATCACCTTTTTATGTTTATCTTTTCCATTTTGAGTTGAATCTCTAGTCAGAGCATGATATTACAGTAAGTTCAAAACTTCAATGTTGAAAAAAATGTAGGGATTAAGAGAAAGTTTAATAATTGAGGTAAATATTCAAACTAAAGTTCCAGAAGTAACATATGATGTTAAAATAATATGAGAAATTCATAAATATAATGCAATCCATACACAAGAACAGAACATTATTTAGTAGAGGGGTGGGATCCAGAAAAAAGATGGCCAATGTTTGTAGGATGTCATGAAATGTAAAATTTGCCTGAGAAAATCTGGCCTATGGCAAAGGTATGAATTTGTCAACTATGAGCTTTTTTGGAGAGGTTAAACTGTCTAAAGAAACTAGAACTTTGTGCTTAGTGTTGTTGACAAATCTCAATGGCATTGTAATCCAACATTCACTCTTGGTCAACACTCTATACATATAACCAAAAATGACAGTCTAAAGTCTACATATACAGTAGAGGAAAAACATTTTTTTCTAGATGAAATTTACAGTCAACAGTAAGGTTCACTATAAAAGTATGTATAATGTTCTCGATAAGTGGCTTAAACAAAAAATCTGTTTGTGCCAACTTTGTAAGATGGCACACATTCAACAACCACTAACTGTCTGGGAAATCCAAAATTTCATGCGTGTTTCACCAGAATGGTCTAGTGTTTAAGGTTTTGGACTGTGATACTTACTGTTGACTGTAAATTTTATATAGAGAAAATATTTATCCACTCAAAAAATGCTCATGGTTGACAAATTCACCCTTTACCATAGGCATGATTTTCTCAGGCAGATTTTACATTTCACGTTAAACTGTCTAAAGAAACTAGAACTTTGTGCTTAAAGTTGTTGACAAATCTCAATGGCATTTTATTCCAATATTCACTCTAGTCACCACTTCAACTATATAGCCAAAAATGAAAGACTACATATCTAGGAAAAATATTTTTCTATAGATGAAAAGTGGCTTAAAAAATCTGATAGTGCAAACTTCATAGAATGGCACGCATGCAATAACCACTAACTGTCTAAGAAATTCAGAAATTGATGCCTGTTCACCAGGATGGCCGAGTGGTTAAGGCGTTGGACTTAAGATCCAATGGATATGTATCCTCGTGGGTTCGAACCCCACTCCAGGTATGAATTTTACCTTTGAAATTCTGCAGGGTTTCAGAATAGAGTATTCTTGAGCAACGGAAAAGTTCTGATTGCCTGAGAGCAAAGTAATAACCCTACAATGTGACAGTAAAAACCTCTGACTATCACCTTTATATGTTTATCTTTTCCATTTTGAGTTGAATCTCTAGTCAGAGCATGATATTACAGTAAGTTCAAAACTTCAAAGCTGAAAAAAATTTAGGGATTAAGAGAAAGTTTAATAATTGAGGTAAATATTCAAACTAAAGTTCCAGAAGTAACATATTATGTTAAAATAATATGAGAAATTCATAAATATAATGCAATCCATACACAAGAACATTATTTAGTAGAGGGGTGGGATCCAGAAAAAAGATGGCCAATGTTTGTAGGATGTCATGAAATGTAAAATTTGCCTGAGAAAATCTGGCCTATGGCAAAGTTATGAATTTGCCAACTGTGAGCTTTTTTGGAGAGGCTAAACTGTCTAAAGAAACTAGAACTTTGTGCTTAGTGTTGCTGACAATTCTCAAAGGCATTGTAATCCAACATTCTCTCTTGGTCAACACTCCATACGTATAACCAAAAATGAAAGTCTAAAGTCTACATATACAGTAGAGGAATATTTTTTTTCTAGATGAAATTTACAGTCAACAGTAAGGTTCACAATAAAAGTTAGTATAATGTTCTTGATAAGTGGCTTAAACAAAAAATCTGTTAGTGCAAACATCATAAGATAGCACACATTCAACAACCACTAACTGTCTGGGAAATCCAAAATTTCATGCGTGTTCACCAGGATGGTCTAGTGTTTAAGGTTTTGGACTGTGAAACTTACTGTTGACTGTAAATTTCATCCAGAGAAAATTATTTAACCACTCAAAAAATGTTCATGGTTGACAAATTCACCCTTTACCATAGGCCTGATTTTCTCAGGCAGATTTTACATTTCATGTTAAACTGTCTAAAGAAACTAGAACTTTGTGCTTAAAGTTGTTGACAAATCTCAATGGCATTTTATTCCAATATTCACTGTGGTCACCATTCCAAAAATATAGCCAAAAACGAAAGTCTACATATATAGGAAAAATATTTTTCTCTAGATGAAATTTTCAATGAACAGTAAGGTTCACAGTAGCGGTCTGACTTTTGCTTTTGAAAAGTGACTAAAAAAATCTGTTAGCGCAAACTGAATAAGATGGCACACATTCAATAACCACTAACTGTCTAAGAAATTCAGGAATTGATGCCTGTTCACCAGGATGGCCGAGTGGTTAAGGCGTTGGACTTAAGATCCAATGGATATGTATCCTCGTGGGTTCGAACCCCACTCCTGGTAAAAATTTTACCTTTGAAATTCTGCAGGGTTTCAGAATAGAGTATTCTTGAGCAACGGAAAAGTTCTGATTGCCTGAGAGCAAAGTAATAACCCTACAATGTGACAGTAAAAACCTCTGACTATCACCTTTATATGTTTATCTTTTCCATTTTGAGTTGAATCTCTAGTCAGAGCATGATATTACAGTAAGTTCAAAACTTCAAAGCTGAAAAAAATTTAGGGATTAAGAGAAAGTTTAATAATTGAGGTAAATATTCAAACTAAAGTTCCAGAAGTAACATATTATGTTAAAATAATATGAGAAATTCATAAATATAATGCAATCCATACACAAGAACATTATTTAGTAGAGGGGTGGGATCCAGAAAAAAGATGGCCAATGTTTGTAGGATGTCATGAAATGTAAAATTTGCCTGAGAAAATCTGGCCTATGGCAAAGTTATGAATTTGCCAACTGTGAGCTTTTTTGGAGAGGCTAAACTGTCTAAAGAAACTAGAACTTTGTGCTTAGTGTTGCTGACAATTCTCAAAGGCATTGTAATCCAACATTCTCTCTTGGTCAACACTCCATACGTATAACCAAAAATGAAAGTCTAAAGTCTACATATACAGTAGAGGAATATTTTTTTTCTAGATGAAATTTACAGTCAACAGTAAGGTTCACAATAAAAGTTAGTATAATGTTCTTGATAAGTGGCTTAAACAAAAAATCTGTTAGTGCAAACATCATAAGATAGCACACATTCAACAACCACTAACTGTCTGGGAAATCCAAAATTTCATGCGTGTTCACCAGGATGGTCTAGTGTTTAAGGTTTTGGACTGTGAAACTTACTGTTGACTGTAAATTTCATCCAGAGAAAATTATTTAACCACTCAAAAAATGTTCATGGTTGACAAATTCACCCTTTACCATAGGCCTGATTTTCTCAGGCAGATTTTACATTTCATGTTAAACTGTCTAAAGAAACTAGAACTTTGTGCTTAAAGTTGTTGACAAATCTCAATGGCATTTTATTCCAATATTCACTGTGGTCACCATTCCAAAAATATAGCCAAAAACGAAAGTCTACATATATAGGAAAAATATTTTTCTCTAGATGAAATTTTCAATGAACAGTAAGGTTCACAGTAGCGGTCTGACTTTTGCTTTTGAAAAGTGACTAAAAAAATCTGTTAGCGCAAACTGAATAAGATGGCACACATTCAATAACCACTAACTGTCTAAGAAATTCAGGAATTGATGCCTGTTCACCAGGATGGCCGAGTGGTTAAGGCGTTGGACTTAAGATCCAATGGATATGTATCCTCGTGGGTTCGAACCCCACTCCTGGTAAAAATTTTACCTTTGAAATTCTGCAGGGTTTCAGAATAGAGTATTCTTGAGCAACGGAAAAGTTCTGATTGCCTGAGAGCAAAGTAATAACCCTACAATGTGACAGTAAAAACCTCTGACTATCACCTTTATATGTTTATCTTTTCCATTTTGAGTTGAATCTCTAGTCAGAGCATGATATTACAGTAAGTTCAAAACTTCAAAGCTGAAAAAAATTTAGGGATTAAGAGAAAGTTTAATAATTGAGGTAAATATTCAAACTAAAGTTCCAGAAGTAACATATTATGTTAAAATAATATGAGAAATTCATAAATATAATGCAATCCATACACAAGAACATTATTTAGTAGAGGGGTGGGATCCAGAAAAAAGATGGCCAATGTTTGTAGGATGTCATGAAATGTAAAATTTGCCTGAGAAAATCTGGCCTATGGCAAAGTTATGAATTTGCCAACTGTGAGCTTTTTTGGAGAGGCTAAACTGTCTAAAGAAACTAGAACTTTGTGCTTAGTGTTGCTGACAATTCTCAAAGGCATTGTAATCCAACATTCTCTCTTGGTCAACACTCCATACGTATAACCAAAAATGAAAGTCTAAAGTCTACATATACAGTAGAGGAATATTTTTTTTCTAGATGAAATTTACAGTCAACAGTAAGGTTCACAATAAAAGTTAGTATAATGTTCTTGATAAGTGGCTTAAACAAAAAATCTGTTAGTGCAAACATCATAAGATAGCACACATTCAACAACCACTAACTGTCTGGGAAATCCAAAATTTCATGCGTGTTCACCAGGATGGTCTAGTGTTTAAGGTTTTGGACTGTGAAACTTACTGTTGACTGTAAATTTCATCCAGAGAAAATTATTTAACCACTCAAAAAATGTTCATGGTTGACAAATTCACCCTTTACCATAGGCATGATTTTCTCAGGCAGATTTTACATTTCATGTTAAACTGTCTAAAGAAACTAGAACTTTGTGCTTAAAGTTGTTGACAAATCTCAATGGCATTTTATTCCAATATTCACTGTGGTCACCATTCCAAATATATAGCCAAAAACGAAAGTCTACATATATAGGAAAAATATTTTTCTCTAGATGAAATTTTCAATGAACGGTAAGGTTCACAGTAGCGGTCTGACTTTTGCTTTTGAAAAATGACTAAAAAAATCTGTTAGCGCAAACTGAATAAGATGGCACACATTCAATAACCACTAACTGTCTAAGAAATCCAGAAAAGGACGTCTAATCACCAGGATGGCCGCGTGGTTAAGGCGTTGGACTTAAGACCAGGGCTGTGGAGTCGGTAAGCCAAACCTGCAACTCCGACTCCTCAATTTCTCTTACACCGACTCCGACTCCCACACATATTGCTTATATTTAAGTGAAAAATTTATTGTAGTACAATGTGAACCTCAGACATTTAATCATTTTTATGATCCCATAATCAAGATATTTAGATAGAACAGAATATATATTGGTGTACTACCCGGTTTTCATTATTTTTGGTACAGATACGATATGGATAGACAGATATGGACAAATGGATAGATAGAGCAGATTTCTAATCTGCTTTTGCTATTGAAAACATTATCTATGAGCTCAAAAGCCTTTCAGGTGATGCGGTTTTTTAAAAAGATGATCAGCTTTTGCAGCTGAAAAACGTATCCTCAAAAAACACAGGAAAAACGCTGTGTGTGAATGTAGCCTTAGATCAGGAATAGAACAGCCATTTATAGGACATTTCATAACTTTCCCAAATTCCTATGAAAAAATATTCAGCACATCCTGCATTGAATTACTGTACCCAATTTATTATATATCTTAGGAGTCGGAGTCGGTCCATTTTATACCGACTCCAACTCCGACTCCGACTCCACCAAAATGAGCACCGACTCCGACTCCGACTCCACGACTCCGACTCCACAGCCCTGCTTAAGACCCAATGGATATGTATCCTCGTGGGTTAGAACCCCACTCCTGGTATTAATTTTACCCTTGAAATTCTACAAGGTTTCTCAAAATAGATTATTACTTGGGCAACAGAATTTCCCGATAGCAAAGTAATAACCCTGCAATATCACAGTAATACCCCTGACTATCACCTTTTTATGTCTATCTTTTCCATTTTGAGTTGAATCTCTAGTCAGAGCATGAAATTACAGTAAGTTCGATACCCCTGACTATCACCTTTTTATGTTTATCTTTTCCATTTTGAGTTGAATCTCTAGTCAGAGCATGATATTACAGTAAGTTCAAAACTTCAAAGTTGAAAAAAATGTAGGGATTAAGAGAAAGTTTAATAATTGAGGTAAATATTCAAACTAAAGTTCCAGAAGTAACATATGATGTTAAAATAATATGAGAAATTCATAAATATAACGCAATCCATACACAAGAACAGAACATTATTTAGTAGAGGGGTGGGATCCAGAAAAAAGATGGCCAATGTTTGTAGGATGTCATGAAATGTAAAATTTGCCTGAGAAAATCTGGCCTATGGCAAAGGTATGAATTTGTCAACTATGAGCTTTTTTGGAGAGGTTAAACTGTCTAAAGAAACTAGAACTTTGTGCTTAGTGTTGTTGACAAATCTCAATGGCATTGTAATCCAACATTCACTCTTGGTCAACACTCTATACATATAACCAAAAATGACAGTCTAAAGTCTACATATACAGTAGAGGAAAAACATTTTTTTCTAGATGAAATTTACAGTCAACAGTAAGGTTCACTATAAAAGTATGTATAATGTTCTCGATAAGAGGCTTAAACAAAAAATCTGTTTGTGCAAACTTTGTAAGATGGCACACATTCAACAACCACTAACTGTCTGGGAAATCCAAAATTTCATGCGTGTTTCACCAGGATGGTCTAGTGTTTAAGGTTTTGGACTGTGATACTTACTGTTTACTGTAAATTTTATATAGAGAAAATATTTATCCACTCGAAAAATGCTCATGGTTGACAAATTCACCCTTTACCATAGGCATGATTTTCTCAGGCAGATTTTACATTTCATGTTAAACTGTCTAAAGAAACTAGAACTTTGTGCTTAAAGTTGTTGACAAATCTCAATGGCATTTTATTCCAATATTCACTCTAGTCACCACTTCAACTATATAGCCAAAAATGAAAGACTACATATCTAGGAAAAATATTTTTCTATAGATGAAAAGTGGCTTAAAAAATCTGATAGTGCAAACTTCATAGAATGGCACGCATGCAATAACCACTAACTGTCTAAGAAATTCAGAAATTGATGCCTGTTCACCAGGATGGCCGAGTGGTTAAGGCATTGGACATAAGATCCAATGGATATGTATCCTCGTGGGTTCGAACCCCACTCCTGGTATAAAATTTACCTTTGAAATTCTGCAGGGTTTCAGAATAGAGTATTCTTGAGCAACGGAAAAGTTCTGATTGCCTGAGAGCAAAGTAATAACCCTACAATGTGCCAGTAAAAACCCCTGACTATCACCTTTTTATGTTTATCTTTTCCATTTTGAGTTGAATCTCTAGTCAGAGCATGATATTACAGTAAGTTCAAAATTTCAAAGCTGAAAAAAATTTAGGGATTAAGAGAAAGTTTAATAATTGAGGTAAATAATCAAACTAAAGTTCCAGAAGTAACATATTATGTTAAAATAATATGAGAAATTCATAAATATAATGCAATCCATACACAAGAACATTATTTAGTAGAGGGGTGGGATCCAGAAAAAAGATGGCCAATGTTTGTAGGATGTCATGAAATGTAAAATTTGCCTGAGAAAATCTGGCCTATGGCAAAGTTATGAATTTGCCAACTGTGAGCTTTTTTGGAGAGGCTAAACTGTCTAAAGAAACTAGAACTTTGTGCTTAGTGTTGCTGACAATTCTCAAAGGCATTGTAATCCAACATTCTCTCTTGGTCAACACTCCATACGTATAACCAAAAATGAAAGTCTAAAGTCTACATATACAGTAGAGGAATATTTTTTGTCTAGATGAAATTTACAGTCAACAGTAAGGTTCACAATAAAAGTTAGTATAATGTTCTTGATAAGTGGCTTAAACAAAAAATCTGTTAGTGCAAACATCATAAGATAGCACACATTCAACAACCACTAACTGTCTGGGAAATCCAAAATTTCATGCGTGTTCACCAGGATGGTCTAGTGTTTAAGGTTTTGGACTGTGAAACTTACTGTTGACTGTAAATTTCATCCAGAGAAAATTATTTAACCACTCAAAAAATGTTCATGGTTGACAAATTCACCCTTTACCATAGGCATGATTTTCTCAGGCAGATTTTACATTTCATGTTAAACTGTCTAAAGAAACTAGAACTTTGTGCTTAAAGTTGTTGACAAATCTCAATGGCATTTTATTCCAATATTCACTCTAGTCACCACTTCAACTATATAGCCAAAAATGAAAGACTACATATCTAGGAAAAATATTTTTCTATAGAGGAAAAGTGGCTTAAAAAATCTGATAGTGCAAACTTCATAGAATGGCACGCATGCAATAACCACTAACTGTCTAAGAAATTCAGAAACTGATGCCTGTTCACCAGGATGGCCGAGTGGTTTAGGCGTTGGACTTAAGATCCAATGGATATGTATCCTCGTGGGTTCGAACCCCACTCCTGGAATAAATTTTACCTTTGAAATTCTGCAGGGTTTCAGAATAGAGTATTCTTGAGCAACGGAAAAGTTCTTATTGCCTGAGAGCAAAGCAATAACCCTACAATGTGCCAGTAAAAACCCCTGACTATCACCTTTTTATGTTTATCTTTTCCATTTTGAGTTGAATCTCTAGTCAGAGCATGATATTACAGTAAGTTCAAAATTTCAAAGCTGAAAAAAATTTAGGGATTAAGAGAAAGTTTAATAATTGAGGTAAATATTCAAACTAAAGTTCCAGAAGTAACATATTATGTTAAAATAATATGAGAAATTCATAAATATATTGCAATCCATACACAAGAACATTATTTAGTAGAGGGGTGGGATCCAGAAAAAAGATGGCCAATGTTTGTAGGATGTCATGAAATGTAAAATTTGCCTGAGAAAATCTGGCCTATGGCAAAGTTATGAATTTGCCAACTGTGAGCTTTTTTGGAGATGCTAAACTGTCTAAAGAAACTAGAACTTTGTGCTTAGTGTTGCTGACAATTCTCAAAGGCATTGTAATCCAACATTCTCTCTTGGTCAACACTCCATACGTATAACCAAAAATGAAAGTCTAAAGTCTACATATACAGTAGAGGAATATTTTTTTTCTAGATGAAATTTACAGTCAACAGTAAGGTTCACAATAAAAGTTAGTATAATGTTCTTGATAAGTGGCTTAAACAAAAAATCTGTTAGTGCAAACATCATAAGATAGCACACATTCAACAACCACTAACTGTCTGGGAAATCCAAAATTTCATGCGTGTTCACCAGGATGGTCTAGTGTTTAAGGTTTTGGACTGTGAAACTTACTGTTGACTGTAAATTTCATCCAGAGAAAATTATTTAACCACTCAAAAAATGTTCATGGTTGACAAATTCACCCTTTACCATAGGCATGATTTTCTCAGGCAGATTTTACATTTCATGTTAAACTGTCTAAAGAAACTAGAACTTTGTGCTTAAAGTTGTTGACAAATCTCAATGGCATTTTATTCCAATATTCACTGTGGTCACCATTCCAAATATATAGCCAAAAACGAAAGTCTACATATATAGGAAAAATATTTTTCTCTAGATGAAATTTTCAATGAACGGTAAGGTTCACAGTAGCGGTCTGACTTTTGCTTTTGAAAAGTGGCTAAAAAAATCTGTTAGCGCAAACTGAATAAGATGGCACACATTCAATAACCACTAACTGTCTAAGAAATCCAGAAAAGGACGTCTAATCACCAGGATGGCCGCGTGGTTAAGGCGTTGGACTTAAGTTCCAATGGATATGTATCCTCGTGGGTTAGAACCCCACTCCTGGTATTAATTTTACCCTTGAAATTCTACAAGGTTTCTCAAAATAGATTACTTGAGCAACAGAATTTCCCGATAGCAAAGTAATAACCCTGCAATATCACAGTAATACCCCTGACTATCACCTTTTTATGTCTATCTTTTCCATTTTGAGTTGAATCTCTAGTCAGAGCATGAAATTACAGTAAGTTCGATACCCCTGACTATCACCTTTTTATGTTTATCTTTTCCATTTTGAGTTGAATCTCTAGTCAGAGCATGATATTACAGTAAGTTCAAAACTTCAATGTTGAAAAAAATGTAGGGATTAAGAGAAAGTTTAATAATTGAGGTAAATATTCAAACTAAAGTTCCAGAAGTAACATATGATGTTAAAATAATATGAGAAATTCATAAATATAATGCAATCCATACACAAGAACAGAACATTATTTAGTAGAGGGGTGGGATCCAGAAAAAAGATGGCCAATGTTTGTAGGATGTCATGAAATGTAAAATTTGCCTGAGAAAATCTGGCCTATGGCAAAGGTATGAATTTGTCAACTATGAGCTTTTTTGGAGAGGTTAAACTGTCTAAAGAAACTAGAACTTTGTGCTTAGTGTTGTTGACAAATCTCAATGGCATTGTAATCCAACATTCACTCTTGGTCAACACTCTATACATATAACCAAAAATGACAGTCTAAAGTCTACATATACAGTAGAGGAAAAACATTTTTTTCTAGATGAAATTTACAGTCAACAGTAAGGTTCACTATAAAAGTATGTATAATGTTCTCGATAAGTGGCTTAAACAAAAAATCTGTTCGTGCCAACTTTGTAAGATGGCACACATTCAACAACCACTAACTGTCTGGGAAATCCAAAATTTCATGCGTGTTTCACCAGAATGGTCTAGTGTTTAAGGTTTTGGACTGTGATACTTACTGTTGACTGTAAATTTTATATAGAGAAAATATTTATCCACTCAAAAAATGCTCATGGTTGACAAATTCACCCTTTACCATAGGCATGATTTTCTCAGGCAGATTTTACATTTCACGTTAAACTGTCTAAAGAAACTAGAACTTTGTGCTTAAAGTTGTTGACAAATCTCAATGGCATTTTATTCCAATATTCACTCTAGTCACCACTTCAACTATATAGCCAAAAATGAAAGACTACATATCTAGGAAAAATATTTTTCTATAGATGAAAAGTGGCTTAAAAAATCTGATAGTGCAAACTTCATAGAATGGCACGCATGCAATAACCACTAACTGTCTAAGAAATTCAGAAATTGATGCCTGTTCACCAGGATGGCCGAGTGGTTAAGGCGTTGGACTTAAGATCCAATGGATATGTATCCTCGTGGGTTCGAACCCCACTCCAGGTATGAATTTTACCTTTGAAATTCTGCAGGGTTTCAGAATAGAGTATTCTTGAGCAACGGAAAAGTTCTGATTGCCTGAGAGCAAAGTAATAACCCTACAATGTGACAGTAAAAACCTCTGACTATCACCTTTATATGTTTATCTTTTCCATTTTGAGTTGAATCTCTAGTCAGAGCATGATATTACAGTAAGTTCAAAACTTCAAAGCTGAAAAAAATTTAGGGATTAAGAGAAAGTTTAATAATTGAGGTAAATATTCAAACTAAAGTTCCAGAAGTAACATATTATGTTAAAATAATATGAGAAATTCATAAATATAATGCAATCCATACACAAGAACATTATTTAGTAGAGGGGTGGGATCCAGAAAAAAGATGGCCAATGTTTGTAGGATGTCATGAAATGTAAAATTTGCCTGAGAAAATCTGGCCTATGGCAAAGTTATGAATTTGCCAACTGTGAGCTTTTTTGGAGAGGCTAAACTGTCTAAAGAAACTAGAACTTTGTGCTTAGTGTTGCTGACAATTCTCAAAGGCATTGTAATCCAACATTCTCTCTTGGTCAACACTCCATACGTATAACCAAAAATGAAAGTCTAAAGTCTACATATACAGTAGAGGAATATTTTTTTTCTAGATGAAATTTACAGTCAACAGTAAGGTTCACAATAAAAGTTAGTATAATGTTCTTGATAAGTGGCTTAAACAAAAAATCTGTTAGTGCAAACATCATAAGATAGCACACATTCAACAACCACTAACTGTCTGGGAAATCCAAAATTTCATGCGTGTTCACCAGGATGGTCTAGTGTTTAAGGTTTTGGACTGTGAAACTTACTGTTGACTGTAAATTTCATCCAGAGAAAATTATTTAACCACTCAAAAAATGTTCATGGTTGACAAATTCACCCTTTACCATAGGCATGATTTTCTCAGGCAGATTTTACATTTCATGTTAAACTGTCTAAAGAAACTAGAACTTTGTGCTTAAAGTTGTTGACAAATCTCAATGGCATTTTATTCCAATATTCACTGTGGTCACCATTCCAAAAATATAGCCAAAAACGAAAGTCTACATATATAGGAAAAATATTTTTCTCTAGATGAAATTTTCAATGAACGGTAAGGTTCACAGTAGCGGTCTGACTTTTGCTTTTGAAAAGTGACTAAAAAAATCTGTTAGCGCAAACTGAATAAGATGGCACACATTCAATAACCACTAACTGTCTAAGAAATTCAGGAATTGATGCCTGTTCACCAGGATGGCCGAGTGGTTAAGGCGTTGGACTTAAGATCCAATGGATGTGTATCCTCTTGGGTTCGAACCCCACTCCTGGTAAAAATTTTACCTTTGAAATTCTGCAGGGTTTCAGAATAGAGTATTCTTGAGCAACGGAAAAGTTCTGATTGCCTGAGAGCAAAGTAATAACCCTACAATGTGACAGTAAAAACCTCTGACTATCACCTTTATATGTTTATCTTTTCCATTTTGAGTTGAATCTCTAGTCAGAGCATGATATTACAGTAAGTTCAAAGCTGAAAAAAATTTAGGGATTAAGAGAAAGTTTAATAATTGAGGTAAATATTCAAACTAAAGTTCCAGAAGTAACATATTATGTTAAAATAATATGAGAAATTCATAAATATAATGCAATCCATACACAAGAACATTATTTAGTAGAGGGGTGGGATCCAGAAAAAAGATGGCCAATGTTTGTAGGATGTCATGAAATGTAAAATTTGCCTGAGAAAATCTGGCCTATGGCAAAGTTATGAATTTGCCAACTGTGAGCTTTTTTGGAGAGGCTAAACTGTCTAAAGAAACTAGAACTTTGTGCTTAGTGTTGCTGACAATTCTCAAAGGCATTGTAATCCAACATTCTCTCTTGGTCAACACTCCATACGTATAACCAAAAATGAAAGTCTAAAGTCTACATATACAGTAGAGGAATATTTTTTTTCTAGATGAAATTTACAGTCAACAGTAAGGTTCACAATAAAAGTTAGTATAATGTTCTTGATAAGTGGCTTAAACAAAAAATCTGTTAGTGCAAACATCATAAGATAGCACACATTCAACAACCACTAACTGTCTGGGAAATCCAAAATTTCATGCGTGTTCACCAGGATGGTCTAGTGTTTAAGGTTTTGGACTGTGAAACTTACTGTTGACTGTAAATTTCATCCAGAGAAAATTATTTAACCACTCAAAAAATGTTCATGGTTGACAAATTCACCCTTTACCATAGGCATGATTTTCTCAGGCAGATTTTACATTTCATGTTAAACTGTCTAAAGAAACTAGAACTTTGTGCTTAAAGTTGTTGACAAATCTCAATGGCATTTTATTCCAATATTCACTGTGGTCACCATTCCAAATATATAGCCAAAAACGAAAGTCTACATATATAGGAAAAATATTTTTCTCTAGATGAAATTTTCAATGAACGGTAAGGTTCACAGTAGCGGTCTGACTTTTGCTTTTGAAAAGTGACTAAAAAAATCTGTTAGCGCAAACTGAATAAGATGGCACACATTCAATAACCACTAACTGTCTAAGAAATCCAGAAAAGGACGTCTAATCACCAGGATGGCCGCGTGGTTAAGGCGTTGGACTTAAGACCAGGGCTGTGGAGTCGGTAAGCCAAACCTGCAACTCCGACTCCGACTCCTCAATTTCTCTTACACCGACTCCGACTCCACGACTCCGACTCCCACACATATTGCTTATATTTAAGTGAAAAATTTATTGTAGTACAATGTGAACCTCAGACATTTAATCATTTTTATGATCCCATAATCAAGATATTTAGATAGAACAGAATATATATTGGTGTACTACCCGGTTTTCATTCTTTTTGGTACAGATACGATATGGATAGACAGATATGGACAAATGGATAGATAGAGCAGATTTCTAATCTGCTTTTGCTATTGAAAACATTATCTATGAGCTCAAAAGCCTTTCAGGTGATGCGGTTTTTTAAAAAGATGATCAGCTTTTGCAGCTGAAAAACGTATCCTCAAAAAACACAGGAAAAACGCTGTGTGTGAATGTAGCCTTAGATCAGGAATAGAACAGCCATTTATAGGACATTTCATAACTTTCCCAAATTCCTATGAAAAAATATTCAGCACATCCTGCATTGAATTACTGTACCCAATTTATTATATATCTTAGGAGTCGGAGTCGGTCCATTTTATACCGACTCCAACTCCGACTCCGACTCCACCAAAATGAGCACCGACTCCGACTCCGACTCCACGACTCCGACTCCGACTCCACAGCCCTGCTTAAGACCCAATGGATATGTATCCTCGTGGGTTAGAACCCCACTCCTGGTATTAATTTTACCCTTGAAATTCTACAAGGTTTCTCAAAATAGATTATTACTTGGGCAACAGAATTTCCCGATAGCAAAGTAATAACCCTGCAATATCACAGTAATACCCCTGACTATCACCTTTTTATGTCTATCTTTTCCATTTTGAGTTGAATCTCTAGTCAGAGCATGAAATTACAGTAAGTTCGATACCCCTGACTATCACCTTTTTATGTTTATCGTTTCTATTTTGAGTTGAATCTCTAGTCAGAGCATGATATTACAGAAAGTTCAAAACTTCAAAGTTGAAAAAAATGTAGGGATTAAGAGAAAGTTTAATAATTGAGGTAAATATTCAAACTAAAGTTCCAGAAGTAACATATGATGTTAAAATAATATGAGAAATTCATAAATATAACGCAATCCATACACAAGAACAGAACATTAGAACTACTTATACGACTACTTATACGATGGACTACTTGCTAGAGATGGGGTGCACCTTACGAAGACTGGAAAACATGTATTTGGAAGTCGCCTTGCTACACTTGCAAGGAGAGCTTTAAACTAGAACAACATGGGAAGGGAAGCAAAAGACCAGAAAAAGCCATACACCTGACAAATGCTATTGAGAACTCTACTATTAGAAGTGGAAAGGAAGAACAAAGACGAAAGAATCTAATTAATAAAAATATTGGAGAAAGAGAAACCAATCACAAACTAAAATGTTTCTATACTAATGCACAAAGCATGGGCAACAAACAAGGAGAATTGGAACTACTAACACAGGAAAAGAAATATGATGTCATTGGAATCACTGAAACTTGGTGGGACAATACACATGATTGGAATACAAGACTAGAAGGATACAACTTATTTGCAAGAAACAGACTTGATAAACGAGGAGGGGGTGTCGCATTGTATGTTAGAAACGCGTATATCTGCACAGAGATTGACGCTTCAGAGACTGGGAGTTCTGTGGAAACTGTTTGGGTAAGAATACAAGGACAGAACAATGGAAAGGACACCATTGTAGGCATTTACTACAGGCCGCCTGTGCAAGCTGAAGCTATGGATGAACTCTTTATGCATCAAATGGCCAAGTTCTCCAAAAAATATGACATAGTTGTCATGGGAGATTTCAACTATCCAGACATTTGTTGGGAATCTCTCTCAGGCAAAACTAACAGGTCAAGGAAATTCTTATCCTCTCTTGCTGACAACTTTATCTTCCAAAAGGTAAGGGAGAAAACAAGGGGAACTGCTACCTTGGATCTAATCCTTATAAACAGGGAGGAAATGGTTGAGGAGGTAAAAGTGGCTGGGACCCTAGGAGGTAGCGACCATGCTATTTTAGAATTTTGGATAACTAGAGGTGGAAGACCTGTGAAGACTCAGACATCAAGGTTAGATTTCAGAAAGGCAGATTTTAAGGGATTCAGAAAGAGAATTGGAGGGATCCAATGGCTGGATATCCTTAAAGACAAAAATGTCCAGGAAGGATGGGAAATCTTGAAAAATGAAATTCTCAAAGCACAGTTGTTAACAATTCCGAAAAGAGGGAAGAATAGGAAGCAGTTAAAGAAACCAGGATGGATGAACACAGAACTTAAGCACATGCTAAAAAGAAAGAAAAAAATGTTTATAAAATGGAAAGAGGGAGGCATATCTAAAGAAGAATATAATGCTGTCTGCAGAACCTGCAGGGCACAAATCAGATTATCTAAAGCTGAAAATGAATTGAGGCTTGCAAGAGATGTCAAAAGCAATAATAAAGGATTTTGGGGATATGTCAAAAGTAAAAGAAAAGTCAAAGATGCTATAGGATTTTTACAGGATGAAAATGATGAAATGGTAAGACAGGATGTTGAGAAGGCTGAACTTTTAAATTCCTATTTTGCATCTGTTTTCTCTCAGAAAGGAAATGTAACATCAACTGTTATTCACTGTCCTATTAAGGGAATAGAAGAATCCAGGATATCTATAAACAGAAAGATAGTGAGGAAACACTTAGCTAGCCTAAATGAATTCAAGTCTCCAGGTCCAGATGAATTACACCCCAGAGTACTGAAGGAGATAGCAGAAGAAATTTTTGAACCCCTCTCTATAATCTTTGAAAATTCTTGGAGAACAGGAGAAGTGCCAGAAGACTGGAGAAGAGCAAATGTTGTTCCTATCTTCAAAAAGGGGACGAAGGTGGACCCAGGTAACTATAGGCCGGTGAGTCTGACTTCTATACCAGGAAAGATCTTTGAACAAATTATTAAACAACATGTATGTCAATACCTGGATAAGAATGAAGTGATTAAACAGAGTCAGCATGGGTTTGTAACTAATAAGTCATGTCAGACTAACTTAATTTCCTTCTATGACGGTATCACTGATTGGGTGGATCAAGGAAATGCTGTAGATATAGTATATCTTGACTTCAGCAAAGCATTTGACAAAGTCTCTCATACAATCCTTATTGAAAAAATGATTAAGTATGGAATGGACAAGGCAACTGTTAGGTGGATTCATAACTGGCTTAGTGATCGGACCCAAAGAGTGGTCGTAAATGGCTGCACATCCAGTTGGAAGAATGTCTCAAGTGGGGTACCACAGGGCTCTGTCCTGGGCCCTGTATTGTTCAACATCTTTATCAACGATTTAGATGAAGGAATTGAGGGTAAACTGATTAAATTTGCTGATGACACAAAGCTAGGAGGGATAGCTAATACTAGAGAAGAGAGAGAGAGGATTCAAAAAGATTTAAATAAACTGGAGAAGTGGGCAGCAACTAACAGAATGGTTTTTAACAGGGAGAAATGCAAAGTACTACATCTGGGCAATAAAAATGGAAAAAACATATATAGAATGGGAGGAATAGGGCTAAGTGACAGCACATGTGAAAAAGACTTGGGTATACTAATAGATCACAGACTGAATATGAGTCAACAGTGTGATGCAGCAGCAAAAAAGGCAAATGCAATTCTAGGATGTATTAACAGAAGCATACAGTCTAGATCACGTGAAGTCATTATTTCCCTCTACTCCTCTTTGGTCAGACCTCATCTGGAATATTGTGTCCAGTTTTGGGCACCACATTTTAAAAAAGACATCAACAAACTGGAGCAAGTTCAGAAAAGAGCGACCAGAATGGTGACCGGTCTGCAAACCCTGTCTTATGAGGAAAGGTTGCAGGATTTGGGAATGTTTAGTTTGCAAAAGAGAAGACTGAGAGGAGACTTAATAGCTGTCTACAAATATCTAAAGGGCTGTCACATTGTAGAAGGATCAACTTTATTCTCATTTGCACAAGGAAAGACTAGAAGCAATGGGATGAAACTGAATGGGAGGAGACACAGATTAGATATTAGAAAAAACTTTTTGACAGTTAGAGTGATCAATGAGTGGAACAGGCTGCCACGAGAAGTGGTGAGTTCTCCTTCAATGGAAGTCTTCAAACAGAGGCTGGACAGACATCTGACTGGGATGATTTAGCGAATCCTGCTTTGAGCAGGGGGTTGGACCAGATGGCCCAGGAGGTCCCTTCCAACTCTACGATTCTATGATTCATTATTTAGTAGAGGGGTGGGATCCAGAAAAAAGATGGCCAATGTTTGTAGGATGTCATGAAATGTAAAATTTGCCTGAGAAAATCTGGCCTATGGCAAAGGTATGAATTTGTCAACTATGAGCTTTTTTGGAGAGGTTAAACTGTCTAAAGAAACTAGAACTTTGTGCTTAGTGTTGTTGACAAATCTCAATGGCATTGTAATCCAACATTCACTCTTGGTCAACACTCTATACATATAACCAAAAATGACAGTCTAAAGTCTACATATACAGTAGAGGAAAAACATTTTTTTCTAGATGAAATTTACAGTAAACAGTAAGGTTCACTATAAAAGTATGTATAATGTTCTCGATAAGAGGCTTAAACAAAAAATCTGTTCGTGCAAACTTTGTAAGATGGCACACATTCAACAACCACTAACTGTCTGGGAAATCCAAAATTTCATGCGTGTTTCACCAGGATGGTCTAGTGTTTAAGGTTTTGGACTGTGATACTTACTGTTTACTGTAAATTTTATATAGAGAAAATATTTATCCACTCAAAAAATGCTCATGGTTGACAAATTCACCCTTTACCATAGGCATGATTTTCTCAGGCAGATTTTACGTTTCATGTTAAACTGTCTAAAGAAACTAGAACTTTGTGCTTAAAGTTGTTGACAAATCTCAATGGCATTTTATTCCAATATTCACTCTAGTCACCACTTCAACTATATAGCCAAAAATGAAAGACTACATATCTAGGAAAAATATTTTTCTATAGATGAAAAGTGGCTTAAAAAATCTGATAGTGCAAACTTCATAGAATGGCACGCATGCAATAACCACTAACTGTCTAAGAAATTCAGAAATTGATATCTGTTCACCAGGATGGCCGAGTGGTTAAGGCGTTGGACTTAAGATCCAATGGATATGTATCTTTGTGGGTTCCAACCCCACTCCTGGTATAAAATTTACCTTTGAAATTCTGCAGGGTTTCAGAATAGAGTATTCTTGAGCAACGGAAAAGTTCTGATTGCTTGAGAGCAAAGTAATAACCCTACAATGTGCCAGTAAAAACCCCTGACTATCACCTTTTTATGTTTATCTTTTCCATTTTGAGTTGAATCTCTAGTCAGAGCATGATATTACAGTAAGTTCAAAATTTCAAAGCTGAAAAAAATTTAGGGATTAAGAGAAAGTTTAATAATTGAGGTAAATATTCAAACTAAAGTTCCAGAAGTAACATATTATGTTAAAATAATATGAGAAATTCATAAATATAATGCAATCCATACACAAGAACATTATTTAGTAGAGGGGTGGGATCCAGAAAAAAGATGGCCAATGTTTGTAGGATGTCATGAAATGTAAAATTTGCCTGAGAAAATCTGGCCTATGGCAAAGTTATGAATTTGCCAACTGTGAGCTTTTTTGGAGAGGCTAAACTGTCTAAAGAAACTAGAACTTTGTGCTTAGTGTTGCTGACAATTCTCAAAGGCATTGTAATCCAACATTCTCTCTTGGTCAACACTCCATACGTATAACCAAAAATGAAAGTCTAAAGTCTACATATACAGTAGAGGAATATTTTTTTTCTAGATGAAATTTACAGTCAACAGTAAGGTTCACAATAAAAGTTAGTATAATGTTCTTGATAAGTGGCTTAAACAAAAAATCTGTTAGTGCAAACATCATAAGATAGCACACATTCAACAACCACTAACTGTCTGGGAAATCCAAAATTTCATGCGTGTTCACCAGGATGGTCTAGTGTTTAAGGTTTTGGACTGTGAAACTTACTGTTGACTGTAAATTTCATCCAGAGAAAATTATTTAACCACTCAAAAAATGTTCATGGTTGACAAATTCACCCTTTACCATAGGCATGATTTTCTCAGGCAGATTTTACATTTCATGTTAAACTGTCTAAAGAAACTAGAACTTTGTGCTTAAAGTTGTTGACAAATCTCAATGGCATTTTATTCCAATATTCACTGTGGTCACCATTCCAAATATATAGCCAAAAACAAAAGTCTACATATATAGGAAAAATATTTTTCTCTAGATGAAATTTTCAATGAACGGTAAGGTTCACAGTAGCGGTCTGACTTTTGCTTTTGAAAAGTGGCTAAAAAAATCTGTTAGCGCAAACTGAATAAGATGGCACACATTCAATAACCACTAACTGTCTAAGAAATCCAGAAAAGGAAGTCTAATCACCAGGATGGCCGCGTGGTTAAGGCGTTGGACTTAAGATCCAATGGATATGTATCCTCGTGGGTTAGAACCCCACTCCTGGTATTAATTTTACCCTTGAAATTCTACAAGGTTTCTCAAAATAGATTATTACTTGAGCAACAGAATTTCCCGATAGCAAAGTAATAACCCTGCAATATCACAGTAATACCCCTGACTATCACCTTTTTATGTCTATCTTTTCCATTTTGAGTTGAATCTCTAGTCAGAGCATGAAATTACAGTAAGTTCGATACCCCTGACTATCACCTTTTTATGTTTATCTTTTCCATTTTGAGTTGAATCTCTAGTCAGAGCATGAAATTACAGTAAGTTCAAAACTTCAAAGTTGAAAAAAATGTAGGGATTAAGAGAAAGTTTAATAATTGAGGTAAATATTCAAACTAAAGTTCCAGAAGTAACATATGATGTTAAAATAATATGAGAAATTCATAAATATAACGCAATCCATACACAAGAACAGAACATTATTTAGTAGAGGGGTGGGATCCAGAAAAAAGATGGCCAATGTTTGTAGGATGTCATGAAATGTAAAATTTGCCTGAGAAAATCTGGCCTATGGCAAAGGTATGAATTTGTCAACTATGAGCTTTTTTGGAGAGGTTAAACTGTCTAAAGAAACTAGAACTTTGTGCTTAGTGTTGTTGACAAATCTCAATGGCATTGTAATCCAACATTCACTCTTGGTCAACACTCTGTACATATAACCAAAAATGACAGTCTAAAGTCTACATATACAGTAGAGGAAAAACATTTTTTTCTAGATGAAATTTACAGTCAACAGTAAGGTTCACTATAAAAGTATGTATAATGTTCTCGATAAGTGGCTTAAACAAAAAATCTGTTCGTGCAAACTTTGTAAGATGGCACACATTCAACAACCACTAACTGTCTGGGAAATCCAAAATTTCATGCGTGTTTCACCAGGATGGTCTAGTGTTTTAGGTTTTGGACTGTGATACTTACTGTTGACTGTAAATTTCATCCAGAGAAAATTATTTAACCACTCAAAAAATGTTCATGGTTGACAAATTCGCCATTTAACATAGGCATGATTTTCTCAGGCAGATTTTACATTTCATGTTAAACTGTCTAAAGAAACTAGAACTTTGTGCTTAAAGTTGTTGACAAATCTCAACGGCATTTTATTCCAATATTCACTGTGGTCGCCATTCCAAATATATAGCCAAAAACGAAAGTCTACATATATAGGAAAAATATTTTTCTCTAGATGAAATTTTCAATGAACGGTAAGGTTCACAGTAGCGGTCTGACTTTTGCTTTTGAAAAGTGGCTAAAAAAATCTGTTAGCGCAAACTGAATAAGATGGCACACATTCAATAACCACTAACTGTCTAAGAAATCCAGAAAAGGACGTCTAATCACCAGGATGGCCGCGTGGTTAAGGTGTTGGACTTAAGATCCAATGGATATGTATCCTTGTGGGTTAGAACCCCACTCCTGGTATTAGTTTTACCCTTGAAATTCTACAAGGTTTCTCAAAATAGATTATTACTTGAGCAACAGAATTTCCCGATAGCAAAGTAATAACCCTGCAATATCACAGTAATACCCCTGACTATCACCTTTTTATGTCTATCTTTTCCATTTTGAGTTGAATCTCTAGTCAGAGCATGAAATTACAGTAAGTTCAAAACTTCAAAGTTGAAAAAAATGTAGGGATTAAGAGAAAGTTTAATAATTGAGGTAAATATTCAAACTAAAGTTCCAGAAGTAACATATGATGTTAAAATAATATGAGAAATTCGTAAATATAACGCAATCCATACACAAGAACAGAACATTATTTAGTAGAGGGGTGGGATCCAGAAAAAAGATGGCCAATGTTTGTAGGATGTCATGAAATGTAAAATTTGCCTGAGAAAATCTGGCCTATGGCAAAGGTATGAATTTGTCAACTATGAGCTTTTTTGGAGAGGTTAAACTGTCTAAAGAAACTAGAACTTTGTGCTTAGTGTTGTTGACAAATCTCAATGGCATTGTAATCCAACATTCACTCTTGGTCAACACTCTATACATATAACCAAAAATGACAGTCTAAAGTCTACATATACAGTAGAGGAAAAACATTTTTTTCTAGATGAAATTTACAGTCAACAGTAAGGTTCACTATAAAAGTATGTATAATGTTCTCGATAAGTGGCTTAAACAAAAAATCTGTTCGTGCAAACTTTGTAAGATGGCACACATTCAACAACCACTAACTGTCTGGGAAATCCAAAATTTCATGCGTGTTTCACCAGGATGGTCTAGTGTTTAAGGTTTTGGACTGTGATACTTACTGTTGACTGTAAATTTTATATAGAGAAAATATTTATCCACTCAAAAAATGCTCATGGTTGACAAATTCACCCTTTACCATAGGCATGATTTTCTCAGGCAGATTTTACATTTCACGTTAAACTGTCTAAAGAAACTAGAACTTTGTGCTTAAAGCTGTTGACAAATCTCAATGGCATTTTATTCCAATATTCACTCTAGTCACCACTTCAACTATATAGCCAAAAATGAAAGACTACATATCTAGGAAAAATATTTTTCTATAGATGAAAAGTGGCTTAAAAAATCTGATAGTGCAAACTTCATAGAATGGCATGCATGCAATAACCACTAACTGTCTAAGAAATTCAGAAATTGATGCATGTGCACCAGGGTGGCCGAGTGGTTAAGGCGTTGGACTTAAGATCCAATGGATATGTATCCTCGTGGGTTCGAACCCCACTCCTGGTATGAATTTTACCTTTGAAATTCTGCAGGGTTTCAGAATAGAGTATTCTTGAGCAACGGAAAAGTTCTGATTGCCTGAGAGCAAAGTAATAACCCTACAATGTGACAGTAAAAACCCCTGACTATCACCTTTTTATGTTTATCGTTTCCATTTTGAGTTGAATCTCTAGTCAGAGCATGATATTACAGTAAGTTCAAAACTTCAAAGTTGAAAAAAATGTAGGGATTAAGAGAAAGTTTAATAATTGAGGTAAATATTCAAACTAAAGTTCCAGAAGTAACATATGATGTTAAAATAATATGAGAAATTCATAAATATAACGCAATCCATACACAAGAACAGAACATTAGAACTACTTATACGACTACTTATACGATGGACTACTTGCTAGAGATGGGGTGCACCTTACGAAGACTGGAAAACATGTATTTGGAAGTCGCCTTGCTACACTTGCAAGGAGAGCTTTAAACTAGAACAACATGGGAAGGGAAGCAAAAGACCAGAAAAAGCCATACACCTGACAAATGCTATTGAGAACTCTACTATTAGAAGTGGAAAGGAAGAACAAAGACGAAAGAATCTAATTAATAAAAATATTGGAGAAAGAGAAACCAATCACAAACTAAAATGTTTCTATACTAATGCACAAAGCATGGGCAACAAACAAGGAGAATTGGAACTACTAACACAGGAAAAGAAATATGATGTCATTGGAATCACTGAAACTTGGTGGGACAATACACATGATTGGAATACAAGACTAGAAGGATACAACTTATTTGCAAGAAACAGACTTGATAAACGAGGAGGGGGTGTCGCATTGTATGTTAGAAACGCGTATATCTGCACAGAGATTGACGCTTCAGAGACTGGGAGTTCTGTGGAAACTGTTTGGGTAAGAATACAAGGACAGAACAATGGAAAGGACACCATTGTAGGCATTTACTACAGGCCGCCTGTGCAAGCTGAAGCTATGGATGAACTCTTTATGCATCAAATGGCCAAGTTCTCCAAAAAATATGACATAGTTGTCATGGGAGATTTCAACTATCCAGACATTTGTTGGGAATCTCTCTCAGGCAAAACTAACAGGTCAAGGAAATTCTTATCCTCTCTTGCTGACAACTTTATCTTCCAAAAGGTAAGGGAGAAAACAAGGGGAACTGCTACCTTGGATCTAATCCTTATAAACAGGGAGGAAATGGTTGAGGAGGTAAAAGTGGCTGGGACCCTAGGAGGTAGCGACCATGCTATTTTAGAATTTTGGATAACTAGAGGTGGAAGACCTGTGAAGACTCAGACATCAAGGTTAGATTTCAGAAAGGCAGATTTTAAGGGATTCAGAAAGAGAATTGGAGGGATCCAATGGCTGGATATCCTTAAAGACAAAAATGTCCAGGAAGGATGGGAAATCTTGAAAAATGAAATTCTCAAAGCACAGTTGTTAACAATTCCGAAAAGAGGGAAGAATAGGAAGCAGTTAAAGAAACCAGGATGGATGAACACAGAACTTAAGCACATGCTAAAAAGAAAGAAAAAAATGTTTATAAAATGGAAAGAGGGAGGCATATCTAAAGAAGAATATAATGCTGTCTGCAGAACCTGCAGGGCACAAATCAGATTATCTAAAGCTGAAAATGAATTGAGGCTTGCAAGAGATGTCAAAAGCAATAATAAAGGATTTTGGGGATATGTCAAAAGTAAAAGAAAAGTCAAAGATGCTATAGGATTTTTACAGGATGAAAATGATGAAATGGTAAGACAGGATGTTGAGAAGGCTGAACTTTTAAATTCCTATTTTGCATCTGTTTTCTCTCAGAAAGGAAATGTAACATCAACTGTTATTCACTGTCCTATTAAGGGAATAGAAGAATCCAGGATATCTATAAACAGAAAGATAGTGAGGAAACACTTAGCTAGCCTAAATGAATTCAAGTCTCCAGGTCCAGATGAATTACACCCCAGAGTACTGAAGGAGATAGCAGAAGAAATTTTTGAACCCCTCTCTATAATCTTTGAAAATTCTTGGAGAACAGGAGAAGTGCCAGAAGACTGGAGAAGAGCAAATGTTGTTCCTATCTTCAAAAAGGGGACGAAGGTGGACCCAGGTAACTATAGGCCGGTGAGTCTGACTTCTATACCAGGAAAGATCTTTGAACAAATTATTAAACAACATGTATGTCAATACCTGGATAAGAATGAAGTGATTAAACAGAGTCAGCATGGGTTTGTAACTAATAAGTCATGTCAGACTAACTTAATTTCCTTCTATGACGGTATCACTGATTGGGTGGATCAAGGAAATGCTGTAGATATAGTATATCTTGACTTCAGCAAAGCATTTGACAAAGTCTCTCATACAATCCTTATTGAAAAAATGATTAAGTATGGAATGGACAAGGCAACTGTTAGGTGGATTCATAACTGGCTTAGTGATCGGACCCAAAGAGTGGTCGTAAATGGCTGCACATCCAGTTGGAAGAATGTCTCAAGTGGGGTACCACAGGGCTCTGTCCTGGGCCCTGTATTGTTCAACATCTTTATCAACGATTTAGATGAAGGAATTGAGGGTAAACTGATTAAATTTGCTGATGACACAAAGCTAGGAGGGATAGCTAATACTAGAGAAGAGAGAGAGAGGATTCAAAAAGATTTAAATAAACTGGAGAAGTGGGCAGCAACTAACAGAATGGTTTTTAACAGGGAGAAATGCAAAGTACTACATCTGGGCAATAAAAATGGAAAAAACATATATAGAATGGGAGGAATAGGGCTAAGTGACAGCACATGTGAAAAAGACTTGGGTATACTAATAGATCACAGACTGAATATGAGTCAACAGTGTGATGCAGCAGCAAAAAAGGCAAATGCAATTCTAGGATGTATTAACAGAAGCATACAGTCTAGATCACGTGAAGTCATTATTTCCCTCTACTCCTCTTTGGTCAGACCTCATCTGGAATATTGTGTCCAGTTTTGGGCACCACATTTTAAAAAAGACATCAACAAACTGGAGCAAGTTCAGAAAAGAGCGACCAGAATGGTGACCGGTCTGCAAACCCTGTCTTATGAGGAAAGGTTGCAGGATTTGGGAATGTTTAGTTTGCAAAAGAGAAGACTGAGAGGAGACTTAATAGCTGTCTACAAATATCTAAAGGGCTGTCACATTGTAGAAGGATCAACTTTATTCTCATTTGCACAAGGAAAGACTAGAAGCAATGGGATGAAACTGAATGGGAGGAGACACAGATTAGATATTAGAAAAAACTTTTTGACAGTTAGAGTGATCAATGAGTGGAACAGGCTGCCACGAGAAGTGGTGAGTTCTCCTTCAATGGAAGTCTTCAAACAGAGGCTGGACAGACATCTGACTGGGATGATTTAGCGAATCCTGCTTTGAGCAGGGGGTTGGACCAGATGGCCCAGGAGGTCCCTTCCAACTCTACGATTCTATGATTCATTATTTAGTAGAGGGGTGGGATCCAGAAAAAAGATGGCCAATGTTTGTAGGATGTCATGAAATGTAAAATTTGCCTGAGAAAATCTGGCCTATGGCAAAGGTATGAATTTGTCAACTATGAGCTTTTTTGGAGAGGTTAAACTGTCTAAAGAAACTAGAACTTTGTGCTTAGTGTTGTTGACAAATCTCAATGGCATTGTAATCCAACATTCACTCTTGGTCAACACTCTATACATATAACCAAAAATGACAGTCTAAAGTCTACATATACAGTAGAGGAAAAACATTTTTTTCTAGATGAAATTTACAGTAAACAGTAAGGTTCACTATAAAAGTATGTATAATGTTCTCGATAAGAGGCTTAAACAAAAAATCTGTTCGTGCAAACTTTGTAAGATGGCACACATTCAACAACCACTAACTGTCTGGGAAATCCAAAATTTCATGCGTGTTTCACCAGGATGGTCTAGTGTTTAAGGTTTTGGACTGTGATACTTACTGTTTACTGTAAATTTTATATAGAGAAAATATTTATCCACTCAAAAAATGCTCATGGTTGACAAATTCACCCTTTACCATAGGCATGATTTTCTCAGGCAGATTTTACGTTTCATGTTAAACTGTCTAAAGAAACTAGAACTTTGTGCTTAAAGTTGTTGACAAATCTCAATGGCATTTTATTCCAATATTCACTCTAGTCACCACTTCAACTATATAGCCAAAAATGAAAGACTACATATCTAGGAAAAATATTTTTCTATAGATGAAAAGTGGCTTAAAAAATCTGATAGTGCAAACTTCATAGAATGGCACGCATGCAATAACCACTAACTGTCTAAGAAATTCAGAGATTCATGCCTGTTCACCAGGATGGCCGAGTGGTTAAGGCGTTGGACTTAAGATCCAATGGATATGTATCCTCGTGGGTTCGAACCCCACTCCTGGTATGAATTTTACCTTTGAAATTCTGCAGGGTTTCAGAATAGAGTATTCTTGAGCAACGGAAAAGTTCTGATTGCCTGAGAGCAAAGTAATAACCCTACAATGTGCCAGTAAAAACCCCTGACTATCACCTTTTTATGTTTATCTTTTCCATTTTGAGTTGAATCTCTAGTCAGAGCATGATATTACAGTAAGTTCAAAATTTCAAAGCTGAAAAAAATTTAGGGATTAAGAGAAAGTTTAATAATTGAGGTAAATATTCAAACTAAAGTTCCAGAAGTAACATATTATGTTAAAATAATATGAGAAATTCATAAATATAATGCAATCCATACACAAGAACATTATTTAGTAGAGGGGTGGGATCCAGAAAAAAGATGGCCAATGTTTGTAGGATGTCATGAAATGTAAAATTTGCCTGAGAAAATCTGGCCTATGGCAAAGTTATGAATTTGCCAACTGTGAGCTTTTTTGGAGAGGCTAAACTGTCTAAAGAAACTAGAACTTTGTGCTTAGTGTTGCTGACAATTCTCAAAGGCATTGTAATCCAACATTCTCTCTTGGTCAACACTCCATACGTATAACCAAAAATGAAAGTCTAAAGTCTACATATACAGTAGAGGAATATTTTTTTTCTAGATGAAATTTACAGTCAACAGTAAGGTTCACAATAAAAGTTAGTATAATGTTCTTGATAAGTGGCTTAAACAAAAAATCTGTTAGTGCAAACATCATAAGATAGCACACATTCAACAACCACTAACTGTCTGGGAAATCCAAAATTTCATGCGTGTTCACCAGGATGGTCTAGTGTTTAAGGTTTTGGACTGTGAAACTTACTGTTGACTGTAAATTTCATCCAGAGAAAATTATTTAACCACTCAAAAAATGTTCATGGTTGACAAATTCACCCTTTACCATAGGCATGATTTTCTCAGGCAGATTTTACATTTCATGTTAAACTGTCTAAAGAAACTAGAACTTTGTGCTTAAAGTTGTTGACAAATCTCAATGGCATTTTATTCCAATATTCACTGTGGTCACCATTCCAAATATATAGCCAAAAACAAAAGTCTACATATATAGGAAAAATATTTTTCTCTAGATGAAATTTTCAATGAACGGTAAGGTTCACAGTAGCGGTCTGACTTTTGCTTTTGAAAAGTGGCTAAAAAAATCTGTTAGCGCAAACTGAATAAGATGGCACACATTCAATAACCACTAACTGTCTAAGAAATCCAGAAAAGGAAGTCTAATCACCAGGATGGCCGCGTGGTTAAGGCGTTGGACTTAAGATCCAATGGATATGTATCCTCGTGGGTTAGAACCCCACTCCTGGTATTAATTTTACCCTTGAAATTCTACAAGGTTTCTCAAAATAGATTATTACTTGAGCAACAGAATTTCCCGATAGCAAAGTAATAACCCTGCAATATCACAGTAATACCCCTGACTATCACCTTTTTATGTCTATCTTTTCCATTTTGAGTTGAATCTCTAGTCAGAGCATGAAATTACAGTAAGTTCGATACCCCTGACTATCACCTTTTTATGTTTATCTTTTCCATTTTGAGTTGAATCTCTAGTCAGAGCATGAAATTACAGTAAGTTCAAAACTTCAAAGTTGAAAAAAATGTAGGGATTAAGAGAAAGTTTAATAATTGAGGTAAATATTCAAACTAAAGTTCCAGAAGTAACATATGATGTTAAAATAATATGAGAAATTCATAAATATAACGCAATCCATACACAAGAACAGAACATTATTTAGTAGAGGGGTGGGATCCAGAAAAAAGATGGCCAATGTTTGTAGGATGTCATGAAATGTAAAATTTGCCTGAGAAAATCTGGCCTATGGCAAAGGTATGAATTTGTCAACTATGAGCTTTTTTGGAGAGGTTAAACTGTCTAAAGAAACTAGAACTTTGTGCTTAGTGTTGTTGACAAATCTCAATGGCATTGTAATCCAACATTCACTCTTGGTCAACACTCTGTACATATAACCAAAAATGACAGTCTAAAGTCTACATATACAGTAGAGGAAAAACATTTTTTTCTAGATGAAATTTACAGTCAACAGTAAGGTTCACTATAAAAGTATGTATAATGTTCTCGATAAGTGGCTTAAACAAAAAATCTGTTCGTGCAAACTTTGTAAGATGGCACACATTCAACAACCACTAACTGTCTGGGAAATCCAAAATTTCATGCGTGTTTCACCAGGATGGTCTAGTGTTTTAGGTTTTGGACTGTGATACTTACTGTTGACTGTAAATTTCATCCAGAGAAAATTATTTAACCACTCAAAAAATGTTCATGGTTGACAAATTCGCCATTTAACATAGGCATGATTTTCTCAGGCAGATTTTACATTTCATGTTAAACTGTCTAAAGAAACTAGAACTTTGTGCTTAAAGTTGTTGACAAATCTCAACGGCATTTTATTCCAATATTCACTGTGGTCGCCATTCCAAATATATAGCCAAAAACGAAAGTCTACATATATAGGAAAAATATTTTTCTCTAGATGAAATTTTCAATGAACGGTAAGGTTCACAGTAGCGGTCTGACTTTTGCTTTTGAAAAGTGGCTAAAAAAATCTGTTAGCGCAAACTGAATAAGATGGCACACATTCAATAACCACTAACTGTCTAAGAAATCCAGAAAAGGACGTCTAATCACCAGGATGGCCGCGTGGTTAAGGTGTTGGACTTAAGATCCAATGGATATGTATCCTTGTGGGTTAGAACCCCACTCCTGGTATTAGTTTTACCCTTGAAATTCTACAAGGTTTCTCAAAATAGATTATTACTTGAGCAACAGAATTTCCCGATAGCAAAGTAATAACCCTGCAATATCACAGTAATACCCCTGACTATCACCTTTTTATGTCTATCTTTTCCATTTTGAGTTGAATCTCTAGTCAGAGCATGAAATTACAGTAAGTTCAAAACTTCAAAGTTGAAAAAAATGTAGGGATTAAGAGAAAGTTTAATAATTGAGGTAAATATTCAAACTAAAGTTCCAGAAGTAACATATGATGTTAAAATAATATGAGAAATTCGTAAATATAACGCAATCCATACACAAGAACAGAACATTATTTAGTAGAGGGGTGGGATCCAGAAAAAAGATGGCCAATGTTTGTAGGATGTCATGAAATGTAAAATTTGCCTGAGAAAATCTGGCCTATGGCAAAGGTATGAATTTGTCAACTATGAGCTTTTTTGGAGAGGTTAAACTGTCTAAAGAAACTAGAACTTTGTGCTTAGTGTTGTTGACAAATCTCAATGGCATTGTAATCCAACATTCACTCTTGGTCAACACTCTATACATATAACCAAAAATGACAGTCTAAAGTCTACATATACAGTAGAGGAAAAACATTTTTTTCTAGATGAAATTTACAGTCAACAGTAAGGTTCACTATAAAAGTATGTATAATGTTCTCGATAAGTGGCTTAAACAAAAAATCTGTTCGTGCAAACTTTGTAAGATGGCACACATTCAACAACCACTAACTGTCTGGGAAATCCAAAATTTCATGCGTGTTTCACCAGGATGGTCTAGTGTTTAAGGTTTTGGACTGTGATACTTACTGTTGACTGTAAATTTTATATAGAGAAAATATTTATCCACTCAAAAAATGCTCATGGTTGACAAATTCACCCTTTACCATAGGCATGATTTTCTCAGGCAGATTTTACATTTCACGTTAAACTGTCTAAAGAAACTAGAACTTTGTGCTTAAAGCTGTTGACAAATCTCAATGGCATTTTATTCCAATATTCACTCTAGTCACCACTTCAACTATATAGCCAAAAATGAAAGACTACATATCTAGGAAAAATATTTTTCTATAGATGAAAAGTGGCTTAAAAAATCTGATAGTGCAAACTTCATAGAATGGCATGCATGCAATAACCACTAACTGTCTAAGAAATTCAGAAATTGATGCATGTGCACCAGGGTGGCCGAGTGGTTAAGGCGTTGGACTTAAGATCCAATGGATATGTATCCTCGTGGGTTCGAACCCCACTCCTGGTATGAATTTTACCTTTGAAATTCTGCAGGGTTTCAGAATAGAGTATTCTTGAGCAACGGAAAAGTTCTGATTGCCTGAGAGCAAAGTAATAACCCTACAATGTGACAGTAAAAACCCCTGACTATCACCTTTTTATGTTTATCGTTTCCATTTTGAGTTGAATCTCTAGTCAGAGCATGATATTACAGTAAGTTCAAAACTTCAAAGTTGAAAAAAATGTAGGGATTAAGAGAAAGTTTAATAATTGAGGTAAATATTCAAACTAAAGTTCCAGAAGTAACATATGATGTTAAAATAATATGAGAAATTCATAAATATAACGCAATCCATACACAAGAACAGAACATTAGAACTACTTATACGACTACTTATACGATGGACTACTTGCTAGAGATGGGGTGCACCTTACGAAGACTGGAAAACATGTATTTGGAAGTCGCCTTGCTACACTTGCAAGGAGAGCTTTAAACTAGA
This sequence comes from Dendrobates tinctorius, assembly GCF_039654945.1. Classification (NCBI taxonomy): domain Eukaryota; kingdom Metazoa; phylum Chordata; class Amphibia; order Anura; family Dendrobatidae; genus Dendrobates; species Dendrobates tinctorius. Next base: position 40,568,545 of record NW_027361917.1, read on the forward strand.
ACAACATGGGAAGGGAAGCAAAAGACCAGAAAAAGCCATACACCTGACAAATGCTATTGAGAACTCTACTATTAGAAGTGGAAAGGAAGAACAAAGACGAAAGAATCTAATTAATAAAAATATTGGAGAAAGAGAAACCAATCACAAACTAAAATGTTTCTATACTAATGCACAAAGCATGGGCAACAAACAAGGAGAATTGGAACTACTAACACAGGAAAAGAAATATGATGTCATTGGAATCACTGAAACTTGGTGGGACAATACACATGATTGGAATACAAGACTAGAAGGATACAACTTATTTGCAAGAAACAGACTTGATAAACGAGGAGGGGGTGTCGCATTGTATGTTAGAAACGCGTATATCTGCACAGAGATTGACGCTTCAGAGACTGGGAGTTCTGTGGAAACTGTTTGGGTAAGAATACAAGGACAGAACAATGGAAAGGACACCATTGTAGGCATTTACTACAGGCCGCCTGTGCAAGCTGAAGCTATGGATGAACTCTTTATGCATCAAATGGCCAAGTTCTCCAAAAAATATGACATAGTTGTCATGGGAGATTTCAACTATCCAGACATTTGTTGGGAATCTCTCTCAGGCAAAACTAACAGGTCAAGGAAATTCTTATCCTCTCTTGCTGACAACTTTATCTTCCAAAAGGTAAGGGAGAAAACAAGGGGAACTGCTACCTTGGATCTAATCCTTATAAACAGGGAGGAAATGGTTGAGGAGGTAAAAGTGGCTGGGACCCTAGGAGGTAGCGACCATGCTATTTTAGAATTTTGGATAACTAGAGGTGGAAGACCTGTGAAGACTCAGACATCAAGGTTAGATTTCAGAAAGGCAGATTTTAAGGGATTCAGAAAGAGAATTGGAGGGATCCAATGGCTGGATATCCTTAAAGACAAAAATGTCCAGGAAGGATGGGAAATCTTGAAAAATGAAATTCTCAAAGCACAGTTGTTAACAATTCCGAAAAGAGGGAAGAATAGGAAGCAGTTAAAGAAACCAGGATGGATGAACACAGAACTTAAGCACATGCTAAAAAGAAAGAAAAAAATGTTTATAAAATGGAAAGAGGGAGGCATATCTAAAGAAGAATATAATGCTGTCTGCAGAACCTGCAGGGCACAAATCAGATTATCTAAAGCTGAAAATGAATTGAGGCTTGCAAGAGATGTCAAAAGCAATAATAAAGGATTTTGGGGATATGTCAAAAGTAAAAGAAAAGTCAAAGATGCTATAGGATTTTTACAGGATGAAAATGATGAAATGGTAAGACAGGATGTTGAGAAGGCTGAACTTTTAAATTCCTATTTTGCATCTGTTTTCTCTCAGAAAGGAAATGTAACATCAACTGTTATTCACTGTCCTATTAAGGGAATAGAAGAATCCAGGATATCTATAAACAGAAAGATAGTGAGGAAACACTTAGCTAGCCTAAATGAATTCAAGTCTCCAGGTCCAGATGAATTACACCCCAGAGTACTGAAGGAGATAGCAGAAGAAATTTTTGAACCCCTCTCTATAATCTTTGAAAATTCTTGGAGAACAGGAGAAGTGCCAGAAGACTGGAGAAGAGCAAATGTTGTTCCTATCTTCAAAAAGGGGACGAAGGTGGACCCAGGTAACTATAGGCCGGTGAGTCTGACTTCTATACCAGGAAAGATCTTTGAACAAATTATTAAACAACATGTATGTCAATACCTGGATAAGAATGAAGTGATTAAACAGAGTCAGCATGGGTTTGTAACTAATAAGTCATGTCAGACTAACTTAATTTCCTTCTATGACGGTATCACTGATTGGGTGGATCAAGGAAATGCTGTAGATATAGTATATCTTGACTTCAGCAAAGCATTTGACAAAGTCTCTCATACAATCCTTATTGAAAAAATGATTAAGTATGGAATGGACAAGGCAACTGTTAGGTGGATTCATAACTGGCTTAGTGATCGGACCCAAAGAGTGGTCGTAAATGGCTGCACATCCAGTTGGAAGAATGTCTCAAGTGGGGTACCACAGGGCTCTGTCCTGGGCCCTGTATTGTTCAACATCTTTATCAACGATTTAGATGAAGGAATTGAGGGTAAACTGATTAAATTTGCTGATGACACAAAGCTAGGAGGGATAGCTAATACTAGAGAAGAGAGAGAGAGGATTCAAAAAGATTTAAATAAACTGGAGAAGTGGGCAGCAACTAACAGAATGGTTTTTAACAGGGAGAAATGCAAAGTACTACATCTGGGCAATAAAAATGGAAAAAACATATATAGAATGGGAGGAATAGGGCTAAGTGACAGCACATGTGAAAAAGACTTGGGTATACTAATAGATCACAGACTGAATATGAGTCAACAGTGTGATGCAGCAGCAAAAAAGGCAAATGCAATTCTAGGATGTATTAACAGAAGCATACAGTCTAGATCACGTGAAGTCATTATTTCCCTCTACTCCTCTTTGGTCAGACCTCATCTGGAATATTGTGTCCAGTTTTGGGCACCACATTTTAAAAAAGACATCAACAAACTGGAGCAAGTTCAGAAAAGAGCGACCAGAATGGTGACCGGTCTGCAAACCCTGTCTTATGAGGAAAGGTTGCAGGATTTGGGAATGTTTAGTTTGCAAAAGAGAAGACTGAGAGGAGACTTAATAGCTGTCTACAAATATCTAAAGGGCTGTCACATTGTAGAAGGATCAACTTTATTCTCATTTGCACAAGGAAAGACTAGAAGCAATGGGATGAAACTGAATGGGAGGAGACACAGATTAGATATTAGAAAAAACTTTTTGACAGTTAGAGTGATCAATGAGTGGAACAGGCTGCCACGAGAAGTGGTGAGTTCTCCTTCAATGGAAGTCTTCAAACAGAGGCTGGACAGACATCTGACTGGGATGATTTAGCGAATCCTGCTTTGAGCAGGGGGTTGGACCAGATGGCCCAGGAGGTCCCTTCCAACTCTACGATTCTATGATTCATTATTTAGTAGAGGGGTGGGATCCAGAAAAAACATGGCCAATGTTTGTAGGATGTCATGAAATGTAAAATTTGCCTGAGAAAATCTGGCCTATGGCAAAGGTATGAATTTGTCAACTATGAGCTTTTTTGGAGAGGTTAAACTGTCTAAAGAAACTAGAACTTTGTGCTTAGTGTTGTTGACAAATCTCAATGGCATTGTAATCCAACATTCACTCTTGGTCAACACTCTATACATATAACCAAAAATGACAGTCTAAAGTCTACATATACAGTAGAGGAAAAACATTTTTTTCTAGATGAAATTTACAGTAAACAGTAAGGTTCACTATAAAAGTATGTATAATGTTCTCGATAAGAGGCTTAAACAAAAAATCTGTTCGTGCAAACTTTGTAAGATGGCACACATTCAACAACCACTAACTGTCTGGGAAATCCAAAATTTCATGCGTGTTTCACCAGGATGGTCTAGTGTTTAAGGTTTTGGACTGTGATACTTACTGTTTACTGTAAATTTTATATAGAGAAAATATTTATCCACTCAAAAAATGCTCATGGTTGACAAATTCACCCTTTACCATAGGCATGATTTTCTCAGGCAGATTTTACGTTTCATGTTAAACTGTCTAAAGAAACTAGAACTTTGTGCTTAAAGTTGTTGACAAATCTCAATGGCATTTTATTCCAATATTCACTCTAGTCACCACTTCAACTATATAGCCAAAAATGAAAGACTACATATCTAGGAAAAATATTTTTCTATAGATGAAAAGTGGCTTAAAAAATCTGATAGTGCAAACTTCATAGAATGGCACGCATGCAATAACCACTAACTGTCTAAGAAATTCAGAGATTCATGCCTGTTCACCGGGATGGCCGAGTGGTTAAGGCGTTGGACTTAAGATCCAATGGATATGTATCCTCGTGGGTTCGAACCCCACTCCTGGTATGAATTTTACCTTTGAAATTCTGCAGGGTTTCAGAATAGAGTATTCTTGAGCAACGGAAAAGTTCTGATTGCCTGAGAGCAAAGTAATAACCCTACAATGTGCCAGTAAAAACCCCTGACTATCACCTTTTTATGTTTATCTTTTCCATTTTGAGTTGAATCTCTAGTCAGAGCATGATATTACAGTAAGTTCAAAATTTCAAAGCTGAAAAAAATTTAGGGATTAAGAGAAAGTTTAATAATTGAGGTAAATATTCAAACTAAAGTTCCAGAAGTAACATATTATGTTAAAATAATATGAGAAATTCATAAATATAATGCAATCCATACACAAGAACATTATTTAGTAGAGGGGTGGGATCCAGAAAAAAGATGGCCAATGTTTGTAGGATGTCATGAAATGTAAAATTTGCCTGAGAAAATCTGGCCTATGGCAAAGTTATGAATTTGCCAACTGTGAGCTTTTTTGGAGAGGCTAAACTGTCTAAAGAAACTAGAACTTTGTGCTTAGTGTTGCTGACAATTCTCAAAGGCATTGTAATCCAACATTCTCTCTTGGTCAACACTCCATACGTATAACCAAAAATGAAAGTCTAAAGTCTACATATACAGTAGAGGAATATTTTTTTTCTAGATGAAATTTACAGTCAACAGTAAGGTTCACAATAAAAGTTAGTATAATGTTCTTGATAAGTGGCTTAAACAAAAAATCTGTTAGTGCAAACATCATAAGATAGCACACATTCAACAACCACTAACTGTCTGGGAAATCCAAAATTTCATGCGTGTTCACCAGGATGGTCTAGTGTTTAAGGTTTTGGACTGTGAAACTTACTGTTGACTGTAAATTTCATCCAGAGAAAATTATTTAACCACTCAAAAAATGTTCATGGTTGACAAATTCACCCTTTACCATAGGCATGATTTTCTCAGGCAGATTTTACATTTCATGTTAAACTGTCTAAAGAAACTAGAACTTTGTGCTTAAAGTTGTTGACAAATCTCAATGGCATTTTATTCCAATATTCACTGTGGTCACCATTCCAAATATATAGCCAAAAACAAAAGTCTACATATATAGGAAAAATATTTTTCTCTAGATGAAATTTTCAATGAACGGTAAGGTTCACAGTAGCGGTCTGACTTTTGCTTTTGAAAAGTGGCTAAAAAAATCTGTTAGCGCAAACTGAATAAGATGGCACACATTCAATAACCACTAACTGTCTAAGAAATCCAGAAAAGGAAGTCTAATCACCAGGATGGCCGCGTGGTTAAGGCGTTGGACTTAAGATCCAATGGATATGTATCCTCGTGGGTTAGAACCCCACTCCTGGTATTAATTTTACCCTTGAAATTCTACAAGGTTTCTCAAAATAGATTATTACTTGAGCAACAGAATTTCCCGATAGCAAAGTAATAACCCTGCAATATCACAGTAATACCCCTGACTATCACCTTTTTATGTCTATCTTTTCCATTTTGAGTTGAATCTCTAGTCAGAGCATGAAATTACAGTAAGTTCGATACCCCTGACTATCACCTTTTTATGTTTATCTTTTCCATTTTGAGTTGAATCTCTAGTCAGAGCATGAAATTACAGTAAGTTCAAAACTTCAAAGTTGAAAAAAATGTAGGGATTAAGAGAAAGTTTAATAATTGAGGTAAATATTCAAACTAAAGTTCCAGAAGTAACATATGATGTTAAAATAATATGAGAAATTCATAAATATAACGCAATCCATACACAAGAACAGAACATTATTTAGTAGAGGGGTGGGATCCAGAAAAAAGATGGCCAATGTTTGTAGGATGTCATGAAATGTAAAATTTGCCTGAGAAAATCTGGCCTATGGCAAAGGTATGAATTTGTCAACTATGAGCTTTTTTGGAGAGGTTAAACTGTCTAAAGAAACTAGAACTTTGTGCTTAGTGTTGTTGACAAATCTCAATGGCATTGTAATCCAACATTCACTCTTGGTCAACACTCTGTACATATAACCAAAAATGACAGTCTAAAGTCTACATATACAGTAGAGGAAAAACATTTTTTTCTAGATGAAATTTACAGTCAACAGTAAGGTTCACTATAAAAGTATGTATAATGTTCTCGATAAGTGGCTTAAACAAAAAATCTGTTCGTGCAAACTTTGTAAGATGGCACACATTCAACAACCACTAACTGTCTGGGAAATCCAAAATTTCATGCGTGTTTCACCAGGATGGTCTAGTGTTTTAGGTTTTGGACTGTGATACTTACTGTTGACTGTAAATTTCATCCAGAGAAAATTATTTAACCACTCAAAAAATGTTCATGGTTGACAAATTCGCCATTTAACATAGGCATGATTTTCTCAGGCAGATTTTACATTTCATGTTAAACTGTCTAAAGAAACTAGAACTTTGTGCTTAAAGTTGTTGACAAATCTCAACGGCATTTTATTCCAATATTCACTGTGGTCGCCATTCCAAATATATAGCCAAAAACGAAAGTCTACATATATAGGAAAAATATTTTTCTCTAGATGAAATTTTCAATGAACGGTAAGGTTCACAGTAGCGGTCTGACTTTTGCTTTTGAAAAGTGGCTAAAAAAATCTGTTAGCGCAAACTGAATAAGATGGCACACATTCAATAACCACTAACTGTCTAAGAAATCCAGAAAAGGACGTCTAATCACCAGGATGGCCGCGTGGTTAAGGTGTTGGACTTAAGATCCAATGGATATGTATCCTTGTGGGTTAGAACCCCACTCCTGGTATTAGTTTTACCCTTGAAATTCTACAAGGTTTCTCAAAATAGATTATTACTTGAGCAACAGAATTTCCCGATAGCAAAGTAATAACCCTGCAATATCACAGTAATACCCCTGACTATCACCTTTTTATGTCTATCTTTTCCATTTTGAGTTGAATCTCTAGTCAGAGCATGAAATTACAGTAAGTTCAAAACTTCAAAGTTGAAAAAAATGTAGGGATTAAGAGAAAGTTTAATAATTGAGGTAAATATTCAAACTAAAGTTCCAGAAGTAACATATGATGTTAAAATAATATGAGAAATTCGTAAATATAACGCAATCCATACACAAGAACAGAACATTATTTAGTAGAGGGGTGGGATCCAGAAAAAAGATGGCCAATGTTTGTAGGATGTCATGAAATGTAAAATTTGCCTGAGAAAATCTGGCCTATGGCAAAGGTATGAATTTGTCAACTATGAGCTTTTTTGGAGAGGTTAAACTGTCTAAAGAAACTAGAACTTTGTGCTTAGTGTTGTTGACAAATCTCAATGGCATTGTAATCCAACATTCACTCTTGGTCAACACTCTATACATATAACCAAAAATGACAGTCTAAAGTCTACATATACAGTAGAGGAAAAACATTTTTTTCTAGATGAAATTTACAGTCAACAGTAAGGTTCACTATAAAAGTATGTATAATGTTCTCGATAAGTGGCTTAAACAAAAAATCTGTTCGTGCAAACTTTGTAAGATGGCACACATTCAACAACCACTAACTGTCTGGGAAATCCAAAATTTCATGCGTGTTTCACCAGGATGGTCTAGTGTTTAAGGTTTTGGACTGTGATACTTACTGTTGACTGTAAATTTTATATAGAGAAAATATTTATCCACTCAAAAAATGCTCATGGTTGACAAATTCACCCTTTACCATAGGCATGATTTTCTCAGGCAGATTTTACATTTCACGTTAAACTGTCTAAAGAAACTAGAACTTTGTGCTTAAAGCTGTTGACAAATCTCAATGGCATTTTATTCCAATATTCACTCTAGTCACCACTTCAACTATATAGCCAAAAATGAAAGACTACATATCTAGGAAAAATATTTTTCTATAGATGAAAAGTGGCTTAAAAAATCTGATAGTGCAAACTTCATAGAATGGCATGCATGCAATAACCACTAACTGTCTAAGAAATTCAGAAATTGATGCATGTGCACCAGGGTGGCCGAGTGGTTAAGGCGTTGGACTTAAGATCCAATGGATATGTATCCTCGTGGGTTCGAACCCCACTCCTGGTACGAATTTTACCTTTGAAATTCTGCAGGGTTTCAGAATAGAGTATTCTTGAGCAACGGAAAAGTTCTGATTGCCTGAGAGCAAAGTAATAACCCTACAATGTGACAGTAGAAACCCCTGACTATCACCTTTTTATGTTTATCGTTTCCATTTTGAGTTGAATCTCTAGTCAGAGCATGATATTACAGTAAGTTCAAAACTTCAAAGTTGAAAAAAATGTAGGGATTAAGAGAAAGTTTAATAATTGAGGTAAATATTCAAACTAAAGTTCCAGAAGTAACATATGATGTTAAAATAATATGAGAAATTCATAAATATAACGCAATCCATACACAAGAACAGAACATTAGAACTACTTATACGACTACTTATACGATGGACTACTTGCTAGAGATGGGGTGCACCTTACGAAGACTGGAAAACATGTATTTGGAAGTCGCCTTGCTACACTTGCAAGGAGAGCTTTAAACTAGAACAACATGGGAAGGGAAGCAAAAGACCCGAAAAAGCCATACACCTGACAAATGCTATTGAGAACTCTACTATTAGAAGTGGAAAGGAAGAACAAAGACGAAAGAATCTAATTAATAAAAATATTGGAGAAAGAGAAACCAATCACAAACTAAAATGTTTCTATACTAATGCACAAAGCATGGGCAACAAACAAGGAGAATTGGAACTACTAACACAGGAAAAGAAATATGATGTCATTGGAATCACTGAAACTTGGTGGGACAATACACATGATTGGAATACAAGACTAGAAGGATACAACTTATTTGCAAGAAACAGACTTGATAAACGAGGAGGGGGTGTCGCATTGTATGTTAGAAACGCGTATATCTGCACAGAGATTGACGCTTCAGAGACTGGGAGTTCTGTGGAAACTGTTTGGGTAAGAATACAAGGACAGAACAATGGAAAGGACACCATTGTAGGCATTTACTACAGGCCGCCTGTGCAAGCTGAAGCTATGGATGAACTCTTTATGCATCAAATGGCCAAGTTCTCCAAAAAATATGACATAGTTGTCATGGGAGATTTCACCTATCCAGACATTTGTTGGGAATCTCTCTCAGGCAAAACTAACAGGTCAAGGAAATTCTTATCCTCTCTTGCTGACAACTTTATCTTCCAAAAGGTAAGGGAGAAAACAAGGGGAACTGCTACCTTGGATCTAATCCTTATAAACAGGGAGGAAATGGTTGAGGAGGTAAAAGTGGCTGGGACCCTAGGAGGTAGCGACCATGCTATTTTAGAATTTTGGATAACTAGAGGTGGAAGACCTGTGAAGACTCAGACATCAAGGTTAGATTTCAGAAAGGCAGATTTTAAGGGATTCAGAAAGAGAATTGGAGGGATCCAATGGCTGGATATCCTTAAAGACAAAAATGTCCAGGAAGGATGGGAAATCTTGAAAAATGAAATTCTCAAAGCACAGTTGTTAACAATTCCGAAAAGAGGGAAGAATAGGAAGCAGTTAAAGAAACCAGGATGGATGAACACAGAACTTAAGCACATGCTAAAAAGAAAGAAAAAAATGTTTATAAAATGGAAAGAGGGAGGCATATCTAAAGAAGAATATAATGCTGTCTGCAGAACCTGCAGGGCACAAATCAGATTATCTAAAGCTGAAAATGAATTGAGGCTTGCAAGAGATGTCAAAAGCAATAATAAAGGATTTTGGGGATATGTCAAAAGTAAAAGAAAAGTCAAAGATGCTATAGGATTTTTACAGGATGAAAATGATGAAATGGTAAGACAGGATGTTGAGAAGGCTGAACTTTTAAATTCCTATTTTGCATCTGTTTTCTCTCAGAAAGGAAATGTAACATCAACTGTTATTCACTGTCCTATTAAGGGAATAGAAGAATCCAGGATATCTATAAACAGAAAGATAGTGAGGAAACACTTAGCTAGCCTAAATGAATTCAAGTCTCCAGGTCCAGATGAATTACACCCCAGAGTACTGAAGGAGATAGCAGAAGAAATTTTTGAACCCCTCTCTATAATCTTTGAAAATTCTTGGAGAACAGGAGAAGTGCCAGAAGACTGGAGAAGAGCAAATGTTGTTCCTATCTTCAAAAAGGGGACGAAGGTGGACCCAGGTAACTATAGGCCGGTGAGTCTGACTTCTATACCAGGAAAGATCTTTGAACAAATTATTAAACAACATGTATGTCAATACCTGGATAAGAATGAAGTGATTAAACAGAGTCAGCATGGGTTTGTAACTAATAAGTCATGTCAGACTAACTTAATTTCCTTCTATGACGGTATCACTGATTGGGTGGATCAAGGAAATGCTGTAGATATAGTATATCTTGACTTCAGCAAAGCATTTGACAAAGTCTCTCATACAATCCTTATTGAAAAAATGATTAAGTATGGAATGGACAAGGCAACTGTTAGGTGGATTCATAACTGGCTTAGTGATCGGACCCAAAGAGTGGTCGTAAATGGCTGCACATCCAGTTGGAAGAATGTCTCAAGTGGGGTACCACAGGGCTCTGTCCTGGGCCCTGTATTGTTCAACATCTTTATCAACGATTTAGATGAAGGAATTGAGGGTAAACTGATTAAATTTGCTGATGACACAAAGCTAGGAGGGATAGCTAATACTAGAGAAGAGAGAGAGAGGATTCAAAAAGATTTAAATAAACTGGAGAAGTGGGCAGCAACTAACAGAATGGTTTTTAACAGGGAGAAATGCAAAGTACTACATCTGGGCAATAAAAATGGAAAAAACATATATAGAATGGGAGGAATAGGGCTAAGTGACAGCACATGTGAAAAAGACTTGGGTATACTAATAGATCACAGACTGAATATGAGTCAACAGTGTGATGCAGCAGCAAAAAAGGCAAATGCAATTCTAGGATGTATTAACAGAAGCATACAGTCTAGATCACGTGAAGTCATTATTTCCCTCTACTCCTCTTTGGTCAGACCTCATCTGGAATATTGTGTCCAGTTTTGGGCACCACATTTTAAAAAAGACATCAACAAACTGGAGCAAGTTCAGAAAAGAGCGACCAGAATGGTGACCGGTCTGCAAACCCTGTCTTATGAGGAAAGGTTGCAGGATTTGGGAATGTTTAGTTTGCAAAAGAGAAGACTGAGAGGAGACTTAATAGCTGTCTACAAATATCTAAAGGGCTGTCACATTGTAGAAGGATCAACTTTATTCTCATTTGCACAAGGAAAGACTAGAAGCAATGGGATGAAACTGAATGGGAGGAGACACAGATTAGATATTAGAAAAAACTTTTTGACAGTTAGAGTGATCAATGAGTGGAACAGGCTGCCACGAGAAGTGGTGAGTTCTCCTTCAATGGAAGTCTTCAAACAGAGGCTGGACAGACATCTGACTGGGATGATTTAGCGAATCCTGCTTTGAGCAGGGGGTTGGACCAGATGGCCCAGGAGGTCCCTTCCAACTCTACGATTCTATGATTCATTATTTAGTAGAGGGGTGGGATCCAGAAAAAAGATGGCCAATGTTTGTAGGATGTCATGAAATGTAAAATTTGCCTGAGAAAATCTGGCCTATGGCAAAGGTATGAATTTGTCAACTATGAGCTTTTTTGGAGAGGTTAAACTGTCTAAAGAAACTAGAACTTTGTGCTTAGTGTTGTTGACAAATCTCAATGGCATTGTAATCCAACATTCACTCTTGGTCAACACTCTATACATATAACCAAAAATGACAGTCTAAAGTCTACATATACAGTAGAGGAAAAACATTTTTTTCTAGATGAAATTTACAGTAAACAGTAAGGTTCACTATAAAAGTATGTATAATGTTCTCGATAAGAGGCTTAAACAAAAAATCTGTTCGTGCAAACTTTGTAAGATGGCACACATTCAACAACCACTAACTGTCTGGGAAATCCAAAATTTCATGCGTGTTTCACCAGGATGGTCTAGTGTTTAAGGTTTTGGACTGTGATACTTACTGTTTACTGTAAATTTTATATAGAGAAAATATTTATCCACTCAAAAAATGCTCATGGTTGACAAATTCACCCTTTACCATAGGCATGATTTTCTCAGGCAGATTTTACGTTTCATGTTAAACTGTCTAAAGAAACTAGAACTTTGTGCTTAAAGTTGTTGACAAATCTCAATGGCATTTTATTCCAATATTCACTCTAGTCACCACTTCAACTATATAGCCAAAAATGAAAGACTACATATCTAGGAAAAATATTTTTCTATAGATGAAAAGTGGCTTAAAAAATCTGATAGTGCAAACTTCATAGAATGGCACGCATGCAATAACCACTAACTGTCTAAGAAATTCAGAGATTCATGCCTGTTCACCAGGATGGCCGAGTGGTTAAGGCGTTGGACTTAAGATCCAATGGATATGTATCCTCGTGGGTTCGAACCCCACTCCTGGTATGAATTTTACCTTTGAAATTCTGCAGGGTTTCAGAATAGAGTATTCTTGAGCAACGGAAAAGTTCTGATTGCCTGAGAGCAAAGTAATAACCCTACAATGTGCCAGTAAAAACCCCTGACTATCACCTTTTTATGTTTATCTTTTCCATTTTGAGTTGAATCTCTAGTCAGAGCATGATATTACAGTAAGTTCAAAATTTCAAAGCTGAAAAAAATTTAGGGATTAAGAGAAAGTTTAATAATTGAGGTAAATATTCAAACTAAAGTTCCAGAAGTAACATATTATGTTAAAATAATATGAGAAATTCATAAATATAATGCAATCCATACACAAGAACATTATTTAGTAGAGGGGTGGGATCCAGAAAAAAGATGGCCAATGTTTGTAGGATGTCATGAAATGTAAAATTTGCCTGAGAAAATCTGGCCTATGGCAAAGTTATGAATTTGCCAACTGTGAGCTTTTTTGGAGAGGCTAAACTGTCTAAAGAAACTAGAACTTTGTGCTTAGTGTTGCTGACAATTCTCAAAGGCATTGTAATCCAACATTCTCTCTTGGTCAACACTCCATACGTATAACCAAAAATGAAAGTCTAAAGTCTACATATACAGTAGAGGAATATTTTTTTTCTAGATGAAATTTACAGTCAACAGTAAGGTTCACAATAAAAGTTAGTATAATGTTCTTGATAAGTGGCTTAAACAAAAAATCTGTTAGTGCAAACATCATAAGATAGCACACATTCAACAACCACTAACTGTCTGGGAAATCCAAAATTTCATGCGTGTTCACCAGGATGGTCTAGTGTTTAAGGTTTTGGACTGTGAAACTTACTGTTGACTGTAAATTTCATCCAGAGAAAATTATTTAACCACTCAAAAAATGTTCATGGTTGACAAATTCACCCTTTACCATAGGCATGATTTTCTCAGGCAGATTTTACATTTCATGTTAAACTGTCTAAAGAAACTAGAACTTTGTGCTTAAAGTTGTTGACAAATCTCAATGGCATTTTATTCCAATATTCACTGTGGTCACCATTCCAAATATATAGCCAAAAACAAAAGTCTACATATATAGGAAAAATATTTTTCTCTAGATGAAATTTTCAATGAACGGTAAGGTTCACAGTAGCGGTCTGACTTTTGCTTTTGAAAAGTGGCTAAAAAAATCTGTTAGCGCAAACTGAATAAGATGGCACACATTCAATAACCACTAACTGTCTAAGAAATCCAGAAAAGGAAGTCTAATCACCAGGATGGCCGCGTGGTTAAGGCGTTGGACTTAAGATCCAATGGATATGTATCCTCGTGGGTTAGAACCCCACTCCTGGTATTAATTTTACCCTTGAAATTCTACAAGGTTTCTCAAAATAGATTATTACTTGAGCAACAGAATTTCCCGATAGCAAAGTAATAACCCTGCAATATCACAGTAATACCCCTGACTATCACCTTTTTATGTCTATCTTTTCCATTTTGAGTTGAATCTCTAGTCAGAGCATGAAATTACAGTAAGTTCGATACCCCTGACTATCACCTTTTTATGTTTATCTTTTCCATTTTGAGTTGAATCTCTAGTCAGAGCATGAAATTACAGTAAGTTCAAAACTTCAAAGTTGAAAAAAATGTAGGGATTAAGAGAAAGTTTAATAATTGAGGTAAATATTCAAACTAAAGTTCCAGAAGTAACATATGATGTTAAAATAATATGAGAAATTCATAAATATAACGCAATCCATACACAAGAACAGAACATTATTTAGTAGAGGGGTGGGATCCAGAAAAAAGATGGCCAATGTTTGTAGGATGTCATGAAATGTAAAATTTGCCTGAGAAAATCTGGCCTATGGCAAAGGTATGAATTTGTCAACTATGAGCTTTTTTGGAGAGGTTAAACTGTCTAAAGAAACTAGAACTTTGTGCTTAGTGTTGTTGACAAATCTCAATGGCATTGTAATCCAACATTCACTCTTGGTCAACACTCTGTACATATAACCAAAAATGACAGTCTAAAGTCTACATATACAGTAGAGGAAAAGCATTTTTTTCTAGATGAAATTTACAGTCAACAGTAAGGTTCACTATAAAAGTATGTATAATGTTCTCGATAAGTGGCTTAAACAAAAAATCTGTTCGTGCAAACTTTGTAAGATGGCACACATTCAACAACCACTAACTGTCTGGGAAATCCAAAATTTCATGCGTGTTTCACCAGGATGGTCTAGTGTTTTAGGTTTTGGACTGTGATACTTACTGTTGACTGTAAATTTCATCCAGAGAAAATTATTTAACCACTCAAAAAATGTTCATGGTTGACAAATTCGCCATTTAACATAGGCATGATTTTCTCAGGCAGATTTTACATTTCATGTTAAACTGTCTAAAGAAACTAGAACTTTGTGCTTAAAGTTGTTGACAAATCTCAACGGCATTTTATTCCAATATTCACTGTGGTCGCCATTCCAAATATATAGCCAAAAACGAAAGTCTACATATATAGGAAAAATATTTTTCTCTAGATGAAATTTTCAATGAACGGTAAGGTTCACAGTAGCGGTCTGACTTTTGCTTTTGAAAAGTGGCTAAAAAAATCTGTTAGCGCAAACTGAATAAGATGGCACACATTCAATAACCACTAACTGTCTAAGAAATCCAGAAAAGGACGTCTAATCGCCAGGATGGCCGCGTGGTTAAGGTGTTGGACTTAAGATCCAATGGATATGTATCCTTGTGGGTTAGAACCCCACTCCTGGTATTAGTTTTACCCTTGAAATTCTACAAGGTTTCTCAAAATAGATTATTACTTGAGCAACAGAATTTCCCGATAGCAAAGTAATAACCCTGCAATATCACAGTAATACCCCTGACTATCACCTTTTTATGTCTATCTTTTCCATTTTGAGTTGAATCTCTAGTCAGAGCATGAAATTACAGTAAGTTCAAAACTTCAAAGTTGAAAAAAATGTAGGGATTAAGAGAAAGTTTAATAATTGAGGTAAATATTCAAACTAAAGTTCCAGAAGTAACATATGATGTTAAAATAATATGAGAAATTCGTAAATATAACGCAATCCATACACAAGAACAGAACATTATTTAGTAGAGGGGTGGGATCCAGAAAAAAGATGGCCAATGTTTGTAGGATGTCATGAAATGTAAAATTTGCCTGAGAAAATCTGGCCTATGGCAAAGGTATGAATTTGTCAACTATGAGCTTTTTTGGAGAGGTTAAACTGTCTAAAGAAACTAGAACTTTGTGCTTAGTGTTGTTGACAAATCTCAATGGCATTGTAATCCAACATTCACTCTTGGTCAACACTCTATACATATAACCAAAAATGACAGTCTAAAGTCTACATATACAGTAGAGGAAAAACATTTTTTTCTAGATGAAATTTACAGTCAACAGTAAGGTTCACTATAAAAGTATGTATAATGTTCTCGATAAGTGGCTTAAACAAAAAATCTGTTCGTGCAAACTTTGTAAGATGGCACACATTCAACAACCACTAACTGTCTGGGAAATCCAAAATTTCATGCGTGTTTCACCAGGATGGTCTAGTGTTTAAGGTTTTGGACTGTGATACTTACTGTTGACTGTAAATTTTATATAGAGAAAATATTTATCCACTCAAAAAATGCTCATGGTTGACAAATTCACCCTTTACCATAGGCATGATTTTCTCAGGCAGATTTTACATTTCACGTTAAACTGTCTAAAGAAACTAGAACTTTGTGCTTAAAGCTGTTGACAAATCTCAATGGCATTTTATTCCAATATTCACTCTAGTCACCACTTCAACTATATAGCCAAAAATGAAAGACTACATATCTAGGAAAAATATTTTTCTATAGATGAAAAGTGGCTTAAAAAATCTGATAGTGCAAACTTCATAGAATGGCATGCATGCAATAACCACTAACTGTCTAAGAAATTCAGAAATTGATGCATGTGCACCAGGGTGGCCGAGTGGTTAAGGCGTTGGACTTAAGATCCAATGGATATGTATCCTCGTGGGTTCGAACCCCACTCCTGGTATGAATTTTACCTTTGAAATTCTGCAGGGTTTCAGAATAGAGTATTCTTGAGCAACGGAAAAGTTCTGATTGCCTGAGAGCAAAGTAATAACCCTACAATGTGACAGTAAAAACCCCTGACTATCACCTTTTTATGTTTATCTTTTCCATTTTGAGTTGAATCTCTAGTCAGAGCATGATATTACAGTAAGTTCAAAACTTCAAAGCTGAAAAAAATTTAGGGATTAAGAGAAAGTTTAATAATTGAGGTAAATATTCAAACTAAAGTTCCAGAAGTAACATATTATGTTAAAATAATATGAGAAATTCATAAATACAATGCAATCCATACACAAGAACATTATTTAGTAGAGGGGTGGGATCCAGAAAAAAGATGGCCAATGTTTGTAGGATGTCATGAAATGTAAAATTTGCCTGAGAAAATCTGGCCTATGGCAAAGTTATGAATTTGCCAACTGTGAGCTTTTTTGGAGAGGCTAAACTGTCTAAAGAAACTAGAACTTTGTGCTTAGTGTTGCTGACGATTCTCAAAGGCATTGTAATCCAACATTCTCTCTTGGTCAACACTCCATACGTATAACCAAAAATGAAAGTCTAAAGTCTACATATACAGTAGAGGAATATTTTTTTTCTAGATGAAATTTACAGTCAACACTAAGGTTCACAATAAAAGTTAGTATAATGTTCTTGATAAGTGGCTTAAACAAAAAATCTGTTAGTGCAAACATCATAAGATAGCACACATTCAACAACCACTAACTGTCTGGGAAATCCAAAATTTCATGCGTGTTCACCAGGATGGTCTAGTGTTTAAGGTTTTGGACTGTGAAACTTACTGTTGACTGTAAATTTAATCCAGAGAAAATTATTTAACCACTCAAAAAATGTTCATGGTTGACAAATTCACCCTTTACCATAGGCATGATTTTCTCAGGCAGATTTTACATTTCATGTTAAACTGTCTAAAGAAACTAGAACTTTGTGCTTAAAGTTGTTGACAAATCTCAATGGCATTTTATTCCAATATTCACTGTGGTCACCATTCCAAATATATAGCCAAAAACGAAAGTCTACATATATAGGAAAAATATTTTTCTCTAGATGAAATTTTCAATGAACGGTAAGGTTCACAGTAGCGGTCTGACTTTTGCTTTTGAAAAGTGGCTAAAAAAATCTGTTAGCGCAAACTGAATAAGATGGCACACATTCAATAACCACTAACTGTCTAAGAAATCCAGAAAAGGACGTCTAATCACCAGGATGGCCGCGTGGTTAAGGCGTTGGACTTAAGGCCAGGGCTGTGGAGTCGGTAAGCCAAACCTGCAACTCCGACTCCGACTCCTCAATTTCTCTTACTCCGACTCCCACACATATTGCTTATATTTAAGTGAAAAATTTATTGTAGTACAATGTGAACCTCAGACATTTAATCATTTTTATGATCCCATAATCAAGATATTTAGATAGAACAGAATATATATTGGTGTACTACCCGGTTTTCATTCTTTTTGGTACAGATACGATATGGATAGACAGATATGGACAAATGGATAGATAGAGCAGATTTCTAATCTGCTTTTGCTATTGAAAACATTATCTATGAGCTCAAAAGCCTTTCAGGTGATGCGGTTTTTTAAAAAGATGATCAGCTTTTGCAGCTGAAAAACGTATCCTCAAAAAACACAGGAAAAACGCTGTGTGTGAATGTAGCCTTAGATCAGGAATAGAACAGCCATTTATAGGACATTTCATAACTTTCCCAAATTCCTATGAAAAAATATTCAGCACATCCTGCATTGAATTACTGTACCCAATTTATTATATATCTTAGGAGTCGGAGTCGGTCCATTTTATACCGACTCCAACTCCGACTCCGACTCCACCAAAATGAGCACCGACTCCGACTCCGACTCCACGACTCCGACTCTGACTCCACAGCCCTGCTTAAGACCCAATGGATATGTATCCTCGTGGGTTAGAACCCCACTCCTGGTATTAATTTTACCCTTGAAATTCTACAAGGTTTCTCAAAATAGATTATTACTTGGGCAACAGAATTTCCCGATAGCAAAGTAATAACCCTGCAATATCACAGTAATACCCCTGACTATCACCTTTTTATGTCTATCTTTTCCATTTTGAGTTGAATCTCTAGTCAGAGCATGAAATTACAGTAAGTTCGATACCCCTGACTATCACCTTTTTATGTTTATCTTTTCCATTTTGAGTTGAATCTCTAGTCAGAGCATGATATTACAGTAAGTTCAAAACTTCAAAGTTGAAAAAAATGTAGGGATTAAGAGAAAGTTTAATAATTGAGGTAAATATTCAAACTAAAGTTCCAGAAGTAACATATGATGTTAAAATAATATGAGAAATTCATAAATATAACGCAATCCATACACAAGAACAGAACATTATTTAGTAGAGGGGTGGGATCCAGAAAAAAGATGGCCAATGTTTGTAGGATGTCATGAAATGTAAAATTTGCCTGAGAAAATCTGGCCTATGGCAAAAGTATGAATTTGTCAACTATGAGCTTTTTTGGAGAGGTTAAACTGTCTAAAGAAACTAGAACTTTGTGCTTAGTGTTGTTGACAAATCTCAATGGCATTGTAATCCAACATTCACTCTTGGTCAACACTCTATACATATAACCAAAAATGACAGTCTAAAGTCTACATATACAGTAGAGGAAAAACATTTTTTTCTAGATGAAATTTACAGTCAACAGTAAGGTTCACTATAAAAGTATGTATAATGTTCTCGATAAGAGGCTTAAACAAAAAATCTGTTTGTGCAAACTTTGTAAGATGGCACACATTCAACAACCACTAACTGTCTGGGAAATCCAAAATTTCATGCGTGTTTCACCAGGATGGTCTAGTGTTTAAGGTTTTGGACTGTGATACTTACTGTTTACTGTAAATTTTATATAGAGAAAATATTTATCCACTCAAAAAATGCTCATGGTTGACAAATTCACCCTTTACCATAGGCATGATTTTCTCAGGCAGATTTTACATTTCATGTTAAACTGTCTAAAGAAACTAGAACTTTGTGCTTAAAGTTGTTGACAAATCTCAATGGCATTTTATTCCAATATTCACTCTAGTCACCACTTCAACTATATAGCCAAAAATGAAAGACTACATATCTAGGAAAAATATTTTTCTATAGATGAAAAGTGGCTTAAAAAATCTGATAGTGCAAACTTCATAGAATGGCACGCATGCAATAACCACTAACTGTCTAAGAAATTCAGAAATTGATGCCTGTTCGCCAGGATGGCCGAGTGGTTAAGGCGTTAAGACTTAAGATATGTATCCTCGTGGGTTCGAACCCCACTCCTGGTATAAAATTTACCTTTGAAATTCTGCAGGGTTTCAGAATAGAGTATTCTTGAGCAACGGAAAAGTTCTGATTGCCTGAGAGCAAAGTAATAACCCTACAATGTGCCAGTAAAAACCCCTGACTATCACCTTTTTATGTTTATCTTTTCCATTTTGAGTTGAATCTCTAGTCAGAGCATGATATTACAGTAAGTTCAAAATTTCAAAGCTGAAAAAAATTTAGGGATTAAGAGAAAGTTTAATAATTGAGGTAAATATTCAAACTAAAGTTCCAGAAGTAACATATTATGTTAAAATAATATGAGAAATTCATAAATATAATGCAATCCATACACAAGAACATTATTTAGTAGAGGGGTGGGATCCAGAAAAAAGATGGCCAATGTTTGTAGGATGTCATGAAATGTAAAATTTGCCTGAGAAAATCTGGCCTATGGCAAAGTTATGAATTTGCCAACTGTGAGCTTTTTTGGAGAGGCTAAACTGTCTAAAGAAACTAGAACTTTGTGCTTAGTGTTGCTGACAATTCTCAAAGGCATTGTAATCCAACATTCTCTCTTGGTCAACACTCCATACGTATAACCAAAAATGAAAGTCTAAAGTCTACATATACAGTAGAGGAATATTTTTTTTCTAGATGAAATTTACAGTCAACAGTAAGGTTCACAATAAAAGTTAGTATAATGTTCTTGATAAGTGGCTTAAACCAAAAATCTGTTAGTGCAAACATCATAAGATAGCACACATTCAACAACCACTAACTGTCTGAGAAATCCAAAATTTCATGCGTGTTCACCAGGATGGTCTAGTGTTTAAGGTTTTGGACTGTGAAACTTACTGTTGACTGTAAATTTCATCCAGAGAAAATTATTTAACCACTCAAAAAATGTTCATGGTTGACAAATTCACCCTTTACCATAGGCATGATTTTCTCAGGCAGATTTTACATTTCATGTTAAACTGTCTAAAGAAACTAGAACTTTGTGCTTAAAGTTGTTGACAAATCTCAATGGCATTTTATTCCAATATTCACTCTAGTCACCACTTCAACTATATAGCCAAAAATGAAAGACTACATATCTAGGAAAAATATTTTTCTATAGATGAAAAGTGGCTTAAAAAATCTGATAGTGCAAACTTCATAGAATGGCACGCATGCAATAACCACTAACTGTCTAAGAAATTCAGAAACTGATGCCTGTTCACCAGGATGGCCAAGTGGTTAAGGCGTTCGACTTATGTATCCTCGTGGGTTCGAACCCCACTCCTGGAATGAATTTTACCTTTGAAATTCTGCAGGGTTTCAGAATAGAGTATTCTTGAGCAACGGAAAAGTTCTGATTGCCTGAGAGCAAAGTAATAACCCTACAATGTGACAGTAAAAAACCCCCGACTATCACCTTTTTATGTTTATCTTTTCCATTTTGAGTTGAATCTCTAGTCAGAGCATGATATTACAGTAAGTTCAAAGCTGAAAAAAAATTAGGGATTAAGAGAAAGTTTAATAATTGAGGTAAATATTCAAACTAAAGTTCCAGAAGTAACATATTATGTTAAAATAATATGAGAAATTCATAAATATAATGCAATCCATACACAAGAACGTTATTTAGTAGAGGGGTGGGATCCAGAAAAAAGATGGCCAATGTTTGTAGGATGTCATGAAATGTAAAATTTGCCTGAGAAAATCTGGCCTATGGCAAAGTTATGAATTTGCCAACTGTGAGCTTTTTTGGAGAGGCTAAACTGTCTAAAGAAACTAGAACTTTGTGCTTAGTGTTGCTGACAATTCTCAAAGGCATTGTAATCCAACATTCTCTCTTGGTCAACACTCCATACGTATAACCAAAAATGAAAGTCTAAAGTCTACATATACAGTAGAGGAATATTTTTTTTCTAGATGAAATTTACAGTCAACACTAAGGTTCACAATAAAAGTTAGTATAATGTTCTTGATAAGTGGCTTAAACCAAAAATCTGTTAGTGCAAACATCATAAGATAGCACACATTCAACAACCACTAACTGTCTGGGAAATCCAAAATTTCATGCGTGTTCACCAGGATGGTCTAGTGTTTAAGGTTTTGGACTGTGAAACTTACTGTTGACTGTAAATTTCATCCAGAGAAAATTATTTAACCACTCAAAAAATGTTCATGGTTGACAAATTCGCCCTTTAACATAGGCATGATTTTCTCAGGCAGATTTTACATTTCATGTTAAACTGTCTAAAGAAACTAGAACTTTGTGCTTAAAGTTGTTGACAAATCTCAATGGCATTTTATTCCAATATTCACTGTGGTCGCCATTCCAAATATATAGCCAAAAACGAAAGTCTACATATATAGGAAAAATATTTTTCTCTAGATGAAATTTTCAATGAACGGTAAGGTTCACAGTAGCGGTCTGACTTTTGCTTTTAAAAAGTGGCTAAAAAAATCTGTTAGCGCAAACTGAATAAGATGGCACACATTCAATAACCACCACTAACTGTCTAAGAAATCCAAAAATGGACGTCTAATCACCAGGATGGCTGCGTGGTTAAGGTGTTGGACTTAAGATCCAATGGATATGTATCCTCGTGGGTTAGAACCCCACTCCTGGTAATAATTTTACCCTTGAAATTCTACAAGGTTTCCCAAAATAGATTATTACTTGAGCAACAGAATTTCCCGATAGCAAAGTAATAACCCTGCAATATCACAGTAATACCCCTGACTATCACCTTTTTATGTCTATCTTTTCCATTTTGAGTTGAATCTCTAGTCAGAGCATGAAATTACAGTAAGTTCGATGCCCCTGACTATCACCTTTTTATGTTTATCTTTTCCATTTTGAGTTGAATCTCTAGTCAGAGCATGATATTACAGTAAGTTCAAAGCTTCAAAGCTGAAAAAAATGTAGGGATTAAGAGAAAGTTTAATAATTGAGGTAAATATTCAAACTAAAGTTTCAGAAGTAACATATTATGTTAAAATAATATGAGAAATTCATAAATATAATGCAATCCATACACAAGAACATTATTTAGTAGAGGGGTGGGATCCAGAAAAAAGATGGCCAATGTTTGCAGGATGTCATGAAATGTAAAATTTGCCTGAGAAAATATGGCCTATGGCAAAGTTATGAATTTGCCAACTGTGAGCTTTTTTGGAGAGGCTAAACTGTCTAAAGAAACTAGAACTTTGTGCTTAGTGTTGCTGACAATTCTCAAAGGCATTGTAATCCAACATTCTCTCTTGGTCAACACTCCATACGTATAACCAAAAATGAAAGTCTAAAGTCTACATATACAGTAGAGGAATATTTTTTTTCTAGATGAAATTTACAGTCAACAGTAAGGTTCACAATAAAAGTTAGCATAATGTTCTTGATAAGTGGCTTAAACAAAAAATCTGTTAGTGCAAACATCATAAGATAGCACACATTCAACAACCACTAACTGTCTGGGAAATCCAAAATTTCATGCGTGTTCACCAGGATGGTCTAGTGTTTAAGGTTTTGGACTGTGAAACTTACTGTTGACTGTAAATTTCATCCAGAGAAAATTATTTAACCACTCAAAAAATGTTCATGGTTGACAAATTCACCCTTTACCATAGGCATGATTTTCTCAGGCAGATTTTACATTTCATGTTAAACTGTCTAAAGAAACTAGAACTTTGTGCTTAAAGTTGTTGACAAATCTCAATGGCATTTTATTCCAATATTCACTGTGGTCGCCATTCCAAATATATAGCCAAAAACGAAAGTCTACATATATAGGAAAAATATTTTTCTCTAGATGAAATTTTCAATGAACGGTAAGGTTCACAGTAGCGGTCTGACTTTTGCTTTTGAAAAGTGGCTAAAAAAATCTGTTAGCGCAAACTGAATAAGATGGCACACATTCAATAACCACTAACTGTCTAAGAAATCCAGAAAAGGACGTCTAATCACCAGGATAGCCGCGTGGTTAAGGCGTTGGACTTAAGATCCAATGGATATGTATCCTCGTGGGTTAGAACACCACTCCTGGTATTAATTTTACCCTTGAAATTCTACAAGGTTTCTCAAAATAGATTATTACTTGAGCAACAGAATTTCCCGATAGCAAAGTAATAACCCTGCAATATCACAGTAATACCCCTGACGATCACCTTTTTATGTCTATCTTTTCAATTTTGAGTTGAATCTCTAGTCAGAGCATGATATTACAGTAAGTTCAAAACTTCAAAGTTGAAAAAAATGTAGGGATTAAGAGAAAGTTTAATAATTGAGGTAAATATTCAAACTAAAGTTCCAGAAGTAACATATGATGTTAAAATAATATGAGAAATTCATAAATATAACGCAATCCATACACAAGAACAGAACATTATTTAGTAGAGGGGTGGGATCCAGAAAAAAGATGGCCTATGTTTGTAGGATGTCATGAAATGTAAAATTTGCCTGAGAAAATCTGGCCTATGGCAAAGGTATGAATTTGTCAACTATGAGCTTTTTTGGAGAGGTTAAACTGTCTAAAGAAACTAGAACTTTGTGCTTAGTGTTGTTGACAAATCTCAATGGCATTGTAATCCAACATTCACTCTTGGTCAACACTCTATACATATAACCAAAAATGACAGTCTAAAGTCTACATATACAGTAGAGGAAAAACATTTTTTCTAGATGAAATTTACAGTCAACAGTAAGGTTCACTATAAAAGTATGTATAATGTTCTCGATAAGTGGCTTAAACAAAAAATCTGTTCGTGCAAACTTCGTAAGATGGCACACATTCAACAACCACTAACTGTCTGGGAAATCCAAAATTTCATACGTGTTTCACCAGGATGGTCTAGTGTTTAAGGTTTTGGACTGTGATACTTACTGTTGACTGTAAATTTTATATAGAGAAAATATTTCTCCACTCAAAAAATGCTCATGGTTGACAAATTCACCCTTTACCATAGGCATGATTTTCTCAGGCAGATTTTACATTTCATGTTAAACTGTCTAAAGAAACTAGAACTTTGTGCTTAAAGTTGTTGACAAATCTCAATGGCTTTTTATTCCAATATTCACTCTAGTCACCACTTCAACTATATAGCCAAAAATGAAAGACTACATATCTAGGAAAAATATTTTTCTATAGATGAAAAGTGGCTTAAAAAATCTGATAGTGCAAACTTCATAGAATGGCACGCATGCAATAACCACTAACTGTCTAAGAAATTCAGAGATTCATGCCTGTTCACCAGGATGGCCGAGTGGTTAAGGCGTTGGACTTAAGATCCAATGGATGTGTATCCTCGTGGGTTCGAACCCCACTCCTGGTATGAATTTTACCTTTGAAATTCTGCAGGGTTTCAGAATAGAGTATTCTTGAGCAACGGAAAAGTTCTGATTGCCTGAGAGCAAAGTAATAACCCTACAATGTGACAGTAAAAACCCCAGACTATCACCTTTTTAAGTTTATCTTTTCCATTTTGAGTTGAATCTCTAGTCAGAGCATGATATTACAGTAAGTTCAAAACTTCAAAGCTGAAAAAAATGTAGGGATTAAGAGAAAGTTTAATAATTGAGGTAAATATTCAAACTAAAGTTCCAGAAGTAACATATTATGTTAAAATAATATGAGAAATTCATAAATATAATGCAATCCATACACAAGAATATTATTTAGTAGAGGGGTGGGATCCAGAAAAAAGATGGCCAATGTTTGTAGGATGTCATGAAATGTAAAATTTGCCTGAGAAAATCTGGCCTATGGCAAAGTTATGAATTTGCCAACTGTGAGCTTTTTTGGAGAGGCTAAACTGTCTAAAGAAACTAGAACTTTGTGCTTAGTGTTGCTGACAATTCTCAAAGGCATTGTAATCCAACATTCTCGCTTGGTCAACACTCCATACGTATAACCAAAAATGAAATTCTAAAGTCTACATATACAGAAGAGGAATATTTTTTTTCTAGATGAAATTTACAGTCAACAGTAAGGTTCACAATAAAAGTTAGTATAATGTTCTTGATAAGTGGCTTAAACAAAAAATCTGTTAGTGCAAACATCATAAGATAGCACACATTCAACAACCACTAACTGTCTGGGAAATCCAAAATTTCATGCGTGTTCACCAGGATGGTCTAGTGTTTAAGGTTTTGGACTGTGAATCTTACTGTTGACTGTAAATTTCATCCAGAGAAAATTATTTAACCACTCAAAAAATGTTCATGGTTGACAAATTCACCCTTTACCATAGGCATGATTTTCTCAGGCAGATTTTACATTTCATGTTAAACTGTCTAAAGAAACTAGAACTTTGTGTTTAAAGTTGTTGACAAATCTCAATGGCATTTTATTCCAATATTCACTGTGGTCGCCATTCCAAATATATAGCCAAAAACGAAAGTCTACATATATAGGAAAAATATTTTTCTCTAGATGAAATTTTCAATGAACGGTAAGGTTCACAGTAGCGGTCTGACTTTTGCTTTTGAAAAGTGGCTAAAAAAATCTGTTAGCGCAAACTGAATAAGATGGCACACATTCAATAACCACTAACTGTCTAAGAAATCCAGAAAAGGACGTCTAATCACCAGGATGGCCGCGTGGTTAAGGCGTTGGACTTAAGATCCAATGGATATGTATCCTCGTGGGTTAGAACCCCACTCCTGGTATTAATTTTACCCTTGAAATTCTACAAGGTTTCTCAAAATAGATTATTACTTGAGCAACAGAATTTCCCGATAGCAAAGTAATAACCCTGCAATATCACAGTAATACCCCTGACGATCACCTTTTTATGTCTATCTTTTCAATTTTGAGTTGAATCTCTAGTCAGAGCATGATATTACAGTAAGTTCAAAACTTCAAAGTTGAAAAAAATGTAGGGATTAAGAGAAAGTTTAATAATTGAGGTAAATATTCAAACTAAAGTTCCAGAAGTAACATATGATGTTAAAATAATATGAGAAATTCATAAATATAACGCAATCCATACACAAGAACAGAACATTATTTAGTAGAGGGGTGGGATCCAGAAAAAAGATGGCCAATGTTTGTAGGATGTCATGAAATGTAAAATTTGCCTGAAAAAATCTGGCCTATGGCAAAGGTATGAATTTGTCAACTATGAGCTTTTTTGGAGAGGTTAAACTGTCTAAAGAAACTAGAACTTTGTGCTTAGTGTTGTTGACAAATCTCAATGGCATTGTAATCCAACATTCACTCTTGGTCAACACTCTATACATATAACCAAAAATGACAGTCTAAAGTCTACATATACAGTAGAGGAAAAACATTTTTTTCTAGATGAAATTTACAGTCAACAGTAAGGTTCACTATAAAAGTATGTATAATGTTCTCGATAAGTGGCTTAAACAAAAAATCTGTTAGTGCAAACTTCGTAAGATGGCACACATTCAACAACCACTAACTGTCTGGGAAATCCAAAATTTCATACGTGTTTCACCAGGATGGTCTAGTGTTTAAGGTTTTGGACTGTGATACATACTGTTGACTGTAAATTTTATATAGAGAAAATATTTATCCACTCAAAAAATGCTCATGGTTGACAAATTCACCCTTTACCATAGGCATGATTTTCTCAGGCAGATTTTACATTTCATGTTAAACTGTCTAAAGAAACTAGAACTTTGTGCTTAAAGTTGTTGACAAATCTCAATGGCATTTTATTCCAATATTCACTCTAGTCACCACTTCAACTATATAGCCAAAAATGAAAGACTACATATCTAGGAAAAATATTTTTCTATAGATGAAAAGTGGCTTAAAAAATCTGATAGTGCAAACTTCACAGAATGACACGCATGCAATAACCACTAACTGTCTAAGAAATTCAGAAATTGATACCTGTTCACCAGGGTGGCCGAGTGGTTAAGGCGTTGGACTTAAGATCCTTATGTATCCTCGTGGGTTCGAACCCCACTCCTGGTATGAATTTTACCTTTGAATTTCTGCAGGGTTTCAGAATAGAGTATTCTTGAGCAACGGAAAAGTTCTGATTGCCTGAGAGCAAAGTAATAACACTACAATGTGACAGTAAAAACCCCTGACTCAGAGCATGATATTACAGGAAGTTCAAAGCTGAAAAAAATTTAGGGATTAAGAGAAAGTTTAATAATTGAGGTAAATATTCAAAATAAAGTTCCAGAAGTAACATATTATGTTAAAATAATATGAGAAATTCATAAATACAATGCAATCCATACACAAGAACATTATTTAGTAGAGGGGTGGGATCCAGAAAAAAGATGGCCAATGTTTGTAGGATGTCATGAAATGTAAAATTTGCCTGAAAAAATCTGGCCTATGGCAAAGGTATGAATTTGTCAACTATGAGCTTTTTTGGAGAGGTTAAACTGTCTAAAGAAACTAGAACTTTGTGCTTAGTGTTGTTGACAAATCTCAATGGCATTGTAATCCAACATTCACTCTTGGTCAACACTCTATACATATAACCAAAAATGACAGTCTAAAGTCTACATATACAGTAGAGGAAAAACATTTTTTTCTAGATGAAATTTACAGTCAACAGTAAGGTTCACTATAAAAGTATGTATAATGTTCTCGATAAGTGGCTTAAACAAAAAATCTGTTCGTGCAAACTTCGTAAGATGGCACACATTCAACAACCACTAACTGTCTGGGAAATCCAAAATTTCATACGTGCTTCACCAGGATGGTCTAGTGTTTAAGGTTTTGGACTGTGATACTTACTGTTGACTGTAAATTTTATATAGAGAAAATATTTATCCACTCAAAAAATGCTCATGGTTGACAAATTCACCCTTTACCATAGGCATGATTTTCTGAGGCAGATTTTACATTTCATGTTAAACTGTCTAAAGAAACTAGAACTTTGTGCTTAAAGTTGTTGACAAATCTCAATGGCATTTTATTCCAATATTCACTCTAGTCACCACTTCAACTATATAGCCAAAAATGAAAGACTACATATCTAGGAAAAATATTTTTCTATAGATGAAAAGTGGCTTAAAAAATCTGATAGTGCAAACTTTACAGAATGACACGCATGCAATAACCACTAACTGTCTAAGAAATTCAGAAATTGATACCTGTTCACCAGGGTGGCCGAGTGGTTAAGGCGTTGGACTTAAGATCCTTATGTATCCTCGTGGGTTCGAACCCCACTCGTGGTATGAATTTTACCTTTGAATTTCTGCAGGGTTTCAGAATAGAGTATTCTTGAGCAACGGAAAAGTTCTCATTGCCTGAGAGCAAAGTAATAACCCTACAATGTGACAGTAAAAACCCCTGACTATCACCTTTTTATGTTTATCTTTTCCATTTTGAGTTGAATCTCTAGTCAGAGCATGATATTACAGTAAGTTCAAAGCTTCAAAGCTGAAAAAAATGTAGGGATTAAGAGAAAGTTTAATAATTGAGGTAAATATTCAAACTAAAGTTCCAGAAGTAACATATTATGTTAAAATAATATGAGAAATTCATAAATATAATGCAATCCATACACAAGAACATTATTTAGTAGAGGGGTGGGATCCAGAAAAAAGATGGCCAATGTTTGTAGGATGTCATGAAATGTAAAATTTGCCTGAGAAAATCTGGCCTATGGCAAAGTTATGAATTTGCCAACTGTGAGCTTTTTTGGAGAGGCTAAACTGTCTAAAGAAACTAGAACTTTGTGCTTAGTGTTGCTGACAATTCTCAAAGGCATTGTAATCCAACATTCTCTCTTGGTCAACACTCCATACGTATAACCAAAAATGAAAGTCTAAAGTCTACATATACAGTAGAGGAATATTTTTTTTCTAGATGAAATTTACAGTCAACAGTAAGGTTCACAATAAAAGTTAGTATAATGTTCTTGATAAGTGGCTTAAACAAAAAATCTGTTAGTGCAAACATCATAAGATAGCACACATTCAACAACCACTAACTGTCTGGGAAATCCAAAATTTCATGCGTGTTCACCAGGATGGTCTAGTGTTTAAGGTTTTGGACTGTGAAACTTACTGTTGACTGTAAATTTCATCCAGAGAAAATTATTTAACCACTCAAAAAATGTTCATGGTTGACAAATTCGCCCTTTACCATAGGCATGATTTTCTCAGGCAGATTTTACATTTCATGTTAAACTGTCTAAAGAAACTAGAACTTTGTGTTTAAAGTTGTTGACAAATCTCAATGGCATTTTATTCCAATATTCACTGTGGTCGCCATTCCAAATATATAGCCAAAAACGAAAGTCTACATATATAGGAAAAATATTTTTCTCTAGATGAAATTTTCAATGAACGGTAAGGTTCACAGTAGCGGTCTGACTTTTGCTTTTGAAAAGTGGCTAAAAAAATCTGTTAGCGCAAACTGAATAAGATGGCACACATTCAATAACCACCACTAACTGTCTAAGAAATCCAGAAAAGGACGTCTAATCACCAGGATGGCCGCGTGGTTAAGGCGTTGGACTTAAGATCCAATGGATATGTATCCTCGTGGGTTAGAACCCCACTCCAGGTATTAATTTTACCCTTGAAATTCTACAAGGTTTCTCAAAATAGATTATTACTTGAGCAACAGAATTTCCCGATAGCAAAGTAATAACCCTGCAATATCACAGTAATACCCCTGACGATCACCTTTTTATGTCTATCTTTTCAATTTTGAGTTGAATCTCTAGTCAGAGCATGATATTACAGTAAGTTCAAAACTTCAAAGTTGAAAAAAATGTAGGGATTAAGAGAAAGTTTAATAATTGAGGTAAATATTCAAACTAAAGTTCCAGAAGTAACATATGATGTTAAAATAATATGAGAAATTCATAAATATAACGCAATCCATACACAAGAACAGAACATTATTTAGTAGAGGGGTGGGATCCAGAAAAAAGATGGCCAATGTTTGTAGGATGTCATGAAATGTAAAATTTGCCTGAGAAAATCTGGCCTATGGCAAAGGTATGAATTTGTCAACTATGAGCTTTTTTGGAGAGGTTAAACTGTCTAAAGAAACTAGAACTTTGTGCTTAGTGTTGTTGACAAATCTCAATGGCATTGTAATCCAACATTCACTCTTGGTCAACACTCTATACATATAACCAAAAATGACAGTCTAAAGTCTACATATACAGTAGAGGAAAAACATTTTTTTCTAGATGAAATTTACAGTCAACAGTAAGGTTCACTATAAAAGTATGTATAATGTTCTCGATAAGTGGCTTAAACAAAAAATCTGTTCGTGCAAACTTCGTAAGATGGCACACATTCAACAACCACTAACTGTCTGGGAAATCCAAAATTTCATACGTGTTTCACCAGGATGGTCTAGTGTTTAAGGTTTTGGACTGTGATACTTACTGTTGACTGTAAATTTTATATAGAGAAAATATTTATCCACTCAAAAAATGCTCATGGTTGACAAATTCACCCTTTACCATAGGCATGATTTTCTCAGGCAGATTTTACATTTCATGTTAAACTGTCTAAAGAAACTAGAACTTTGTGCTTAAAGTTGATGACAAATCTCAATGGCATTTTATTCCAATATTCACTCTAGTCACCACTTCAACTATATAGCCAAAAATGAAAGACTACATATCTAGGAAAAATATTTTTCTATAGATGAAAAGTGGCTTAAAAAATCTGATAGTGCAAACTTTACAGAATGACACGCATGCAATAACCACTAACTGTCTAAGAAATTCTGAAATTGATACCTGTTCACCAGGGTGGCCGAGTGGTTAAGGCGTTGGACTTAAGATCCTTATGTATCCTCGTGGGTTCGAACCCCACTCCTGGCATGAATTTTACGTTTGAATTTCTGCAGGGTTTCAGAATAGAGTATTCTTGAGCAACGGAAAAGTTCTCATTGCCTGAGAGCAAAGTAATAACACTACAATGTGACAGTAAAAGCCCCTGACTATCACCTTTTTATGTTTATCTTTTCCATTTTGAGTTGAATCTCTAGTCAGAGCATGATATTACAGTAAGTTCAAAACTTCAAAGCTGAAAAAAATGTAGGGATTAAGAGAAAGTTTAATAATTGAGGTAAATATTCAAACTAAAGTTCCAGAAGTAACATATTATGTTAAAATAATATGAGAAATTCATAAATATAATGCAATCCATACACAAGAACATTATTTAGTAGAGGGGTGGGATCCAGAAAAAAGATGGCCAATGTTTGTAGGATGTCATGAAATGTAAAATTTGCCTGAGAAAATCTGGCCTATGGCAAAGTTATGAATTTGCCAACTGTGAGCTTTTTTGGAGAGGCTAAACTGTCTAAAGAAACTAGAACTTTGTGCTTAGTGTTGCTGACAATTCTCAAAGGCATTGTAATCCAACATTCTCTCTTGGTCAACACTCCATACGTATAACCAAAAATGAAAGTCTAAAGTCTACATATACAGAAGAGGAATATTTTTTTTCTAGATGAAATTTACAGTCAACAGTAAGGTTCACAATAAAAGTTAGTATAATGTTCTTGATAAGTGGCTTAAACAAAAAATCTGTTAGTGCAAACATCATAAGATAGCACACATTCAACAACCACTAACTGTCTGGGAAATCCAAAATTTCATGCGTGTTCACCAGGATGGTCTAGTGTTTAAGGTTTTGGACTGTGAAACTTACTGTTGACTGTAAATTTCATCCAGAGAAAATTATTTAACCACTCAAAAAATGTTCATGGTTGACAAATTCACCCTTTACCATAGGCATGATTTTCTCAGGCAGATTTTACATTTCATGTTAAACTGTCTAAAGAAACTAGAACTTTGTGTTTAAAGTTGTTGACAAATCTCAATGGCATTTTATTCCAATATTCACTGTGGTCGCCATTCCAAATATATAGCCAAAAACGAAAGTCTACATATATAGGAAAAATATTTTTCTCTAGATGAAATTTTCAATGAACGGTAAGGTTCACAGTAGCGGTCTGACTTTTGCTTTTGAAAAGTGGCTAAAAAAATCTGTTAGCGCAAACTGAATAAGATGGCACACATTCAATAACCACTAACTGTCTAAGAAATCCAGAAAAGGACGTCTAATCACCAGGATGGCCGCGTGGTTAAGGCGTTGGACTTAAGATCCAATGGATATGTATCCTCGTGGGTTAGAACCCCACTCCAGGTATTAATTTTACCCTTGAAATTCTACAAGGTTTCTCAAAATAGATTATTACTTGAGCAACAGAATTTCCCGATAGCAAAGTAATAACCCTGCAATATCACAGTAATACCCCTGACGATCACCTTTTTATGTCTATCTTTTCAATTTTGAGTTGAATCTCTAGTCAGAGCATGATATTACAGTAAGTTCAAAACTTCAAAGTTGAAAAAAATGTAGGGATTAAGAGAAAGTTTAATAATTGAGGTAAATATTCAAACTAAAGTTCCAGAAGTAACATATGATGTTAAAATAATATGAGAAATTCATAAATATAACGCAATCCATACACAAGAACAGAACATTATTTAGTAGAGGGGTGGGATCCAGAAAAAAGATGGCCAATGTTTGTAGGATGTCATGAAATGTAAAATTTGCCTGAGAAAATCTGGCCTATGGCAAAGGTATGAATTTGTCAACTATGAGCTTTTTTGGAGAGGTTAAACTGTCTAAAGAAACTAGAACTTTGTGCTTAGTGTTGTTGACAAATCTCAATGGCATTGTAATCCAACATTCACTCTTGGTCAACACTCTATACATATAACCAAAAATGACAGTCTAAAGTCTACATATACAGTAGAGGAAAAACATTTTTTTCTAGATGAAATTTACAGTCAACAGTAAGGTTCACTATAAAAGTATGTATAATGTTCTCGATAAGTGGCTTAAACAAAAAATCTGTTCGTGCAAACTTCGTAAGATGGCACACATTCAACAACCACTAACTGTCTGGGAAATCCAAAATTTCATACGTGTTTCACCAGGATGGTCTAGTGTTTAAGGTTTTGGACTGTGATACTTACTGTTGACTGTAAATTTTATATAGAGAAAATATTTATCCACTCAAAAAATGCTCATGGTTGACAAATTCACCCTTTACCATAGGCATGATTTTCTCAGGCAGATTTTACATTTCATGTTAAACTGTCTAAAGAAACTAGAACTTTGTGCTTAAAGTTGATGACAAATCTCAATGGCATTTTATTCCAATATTCACTCTAGTCACCACTTCAACTATATAGCCAAAAATGAAAGACTACATATCTAGGAAAAATATTTTTCTATAGATGAAAAGTGGCTTAAAAAATCTGATAGTGCAAACTTTACAGAATGACACGCATGCAATAACCACTAACTGTCTAAGAAATTCTGAAATTGATACCTGTTCACCAGGGTGGCCGAGTGGTTAAGGCGTTGGACTTAAGATCCTTATGTATCCTCGTGGGTTCGAACCCCACTCCTGGCATGAATTTTACGTTTGAATTTCTGCAGGGTTTCAGAATAGAGTATTCTTGAGCAACGGAAAAGTTCTCATTGCCTGAGAGCAAAGTAATAACACTACAATGTGACAGTAAAAGCCCCTGACTATCACCTTTTTATGTTTATCTTTTCCATTTTGAGTTGAATCTCTAGTCAGAGCATGATATTACAGTAAGTTCAAAACTTCAAAGCTGAAAAAAATGTAGGGATTAAGAGAAAGTTTAATAATTGAGGTAAATATTCAAACTAAAGTTCCAGAAGTAACATATTATGTTAAAATAATATGAGAAATTCATAAATATAATGCAATCCATACACAAGAACATTATTTAGTAGAGGGGTGGGATCCAGAAAAAAGATGGCCAATGTTTGTAGGATGTCATGAAATGTAAAATTTGCCTGAGAAAATCTGGCCTATGGCAAAGTTATGAATTTGCCAACTGTGAGCTTTTTTGGAGAGGCTAAACTGTCTAAAGAAACTAGAACTTTGTGCTTAGTGTTGCTGACAATTCTCAAAGGCATTGTAATCCAACATTCTCTCTTGGTCAACACTCCATACGTATAACCAAAAATGAAAGTCTAAAGTCTACATATACAGAAGAGGAATATTTTTTTTCTAGATGAAATTTACAGTCAACAGTAAGGTTCACAATAAAAGTTAGTATAATGTTCTTGATAAGTGGCTTAAACAAAAAATCTGTTAGTGCAAACATCATAAGATAGCACACATTCAACAACCACTAACTGTCTGGGAAATCCAAAATTTCATGCGTGTTCACCAGGATGGTCTAGTGTTTAAGGTTTTGGACTGTGAAACTTACTGTTGACTGTAAATTTCATCCAGAGAAAATTATTTAACCACTCAAAAAATGTTCATGGTTGACAAATTCACCCTTTACCATAGGCATGATTTTCTCAGGCAGATTTTACATTTCATGTTAAACTGTCTAAAGAAACTAGAACTTTGTGTTTAAAGTTGTTGACAAATCTCAATGGCATTTTATTCCAATATTCACTGTGGTCGCCATTCCAAATATATAGCCAAAAACGAAAGTCTACATATATAGGAAAAATATTTTTCTCTAGATGAAATTTTCAATGAACGGTAAGGTTCACAGTAGCGGTCTGACTTTTGCTTTTGAAAAGTGGCTAAAAAAATCTGTTAGCGCAAACTGAATAAGATGGCACACATTCAATAACCACTAACTGTCTAAGAAATCCAGAAAAGGACGTCTAATCACCAGAATGGCCGCGTGGTTAAGGCGTTGGACTTAAGATCCAATGGATATGTATCCTCGTGGGTTAGAACCCCACTCCAGGTATTAATTTTACCCTTGAAATTCTACAAGGTTTCTCAAAATAGATTATTACTTGAGCAACAGAATTTCCCGATAGCAAAGTAATAACCCTGCAATATCACAGTAATACCCCTGACGATCACCTTTTTATGTCTATCTTTTCAATTTTGAGTTGAATCTCTAGTCAGAGCATGATATTACAGTAAGTTCAAAACTTCAAAGTTGAAAAAAATGTAGGGATTAAGAGAAAGTTTAATAATTGAGGTAAATATTCAAACTAAAGTTCCAGAAGTAACATATGATGTTAAAATAATATGAGAAATTCATAAATATAACGCAATCCATACACAAGAACAGAACATTATTTAGTAGAGGGGTGGGATCCAGAAAAAAGATGGCCAATGTTTGTAGGATGTCATGAAATGTAAAATTTGCCTGAGAAAATCTGGCCTATGGCAAAGGTATGAATTTGTCAACTATGAGCTTTTTTGGAGAGGTTAAACTGTCTAAAGAAACTAGAACTTTGTGCTTAGTGTTGTTGACAAATCTCAATGGCATTGTAATCCAACATTCACTCTTGGTCAACACTCTATACATATAACCAAAAATGACAGTCTAAAGTCTACATATACAGTAGAGGAAAAACATTTTTTTCTAGATGAAATTTACAGTCAACAGTAAGGTTCACTATAAAAGTATGTATAATGTTCTCGATAAGTGGCTTAAACAAAAAATCTGTTCGTGCAAACTTCGTAAGATGGCACACATTCAACAACCACTAACTGTCTGGGAAATCCAAAATTTCATACGTGTTTCACCAGGATGGTCTAGTGTTTAAGGTTTTGGACTGTGATACTTACTGTTGACTGTAAATTTTATATAGAGAAAATATTTATCCACTCAAAAAATGCTCATGGTTGACAAATTCACCCTTTACCATAGGCATGATTTTCTCAGGCAGATTTTACATTTCATGTTAAACTGTCTAAAGAAACTAGAACTTTGTGCTTAAAGTTGATGACAAATCTCAATGGCATTTTATTCCAATATTCACTCTAGTCACCACTTCAACTATATAGCCAAAAATGAAAGACTACATATCTAGGAAAAATATTTTTCTATAGATGAAAAGTGGCTTAAAAAATCTGATAGTGCAAACTTTACAGAATGACACGCATGCAATAACCACTAACTGTCTAAGAAATTCTGAAATTGATACCTGTTCACCAGGGTGGCCGAGTGGTTAAGGCGTTGGACTTAAGATCCTTATGTATCCTCGTGGGTTCGAACCCCACTCCTGGCATGAATTTTACGTTTGAATTTCTGCAGGGTTTCAGAATAGAGTATTCTTGAGCAACGGAAAAGTTCTCATTGCCTGAGAGCAAAGTAATAACACTACAATGTGACAGTAAAAGCCCCTGACTATCACCTTTTTATGTTTATCTTTTCCATTTTGAGTTGAATCTCTAGTCAGAGCATGATATTACAGTAAGTTCAAAACTTCAAAGCTGAAAAAAATGTAGGGATTAAGAGAAAGTTTAATAATTGAGGTAAATATTCAAACTAAAGTTCCAGAAGTAACATATTATGTTAAAATAATATGAGAAATTCATAAATATAATGCAATCCATACACAAGAACATTATTTAGTAGAGGGGTGGGATCCAGAAAAAAGATGGCCAATGTTTGTAGGATGTCATGAAATGTAAAATTTGCCTGAGAAAATCTGGCCTATGGCAAAGTTATGAATTTGCCAACTGTGAGCTTTTTTGGAGAGGCTAAACTGTCTAAAGAAACTAGAACTTTGTGCTTAGTGTTGCTGACAATTCTCAAAGGCATTGTAATCCAACATTCTCTCTTGGTCAACACTCCATACGTATAACCAAAAATGAAAGTCTAAAGTCTACATATACAGAAGAGGAATATTTT
The DNA here is from genome assembly GCF_039654945.1 of Dendrobates tinctorius. NCBI lineage: Eukaryota > Metazoa > Chordata > Amphibia > Anura > Dendrobatidae > Dendrobates > Dendrobates tinctorius. The sequence goes on from NW_027361917.1 coordinate 40,605,936, forward strand.
TTTTCTAGATGAAATTTACAGTCAACAGTAAGGTTCACAATAAAAGTTAGTATAATGTTCTTGATAAGTGGCTTAAACAAAAAATCTGTTAGTGCAAACATCATAAGATAGCACACATTCAACAACCACTAACTGTCTGGGAAATCCAAAATTTCATGCGTGTTCACCAGGATGGTCTAGTGTTTAAGGTTTTGGACTGTGAAACTTACTGTTGACTGTAAATTTCATCCAGAGAAAATTATTTAACCACTCAAAAAATGTTCATGGTTGACAAATTCACCCTTTACCATAGGCATGATTTTCTCAGGCAGATTTTACATTTCATGTTAAACTGTCTAAAGAAACTAGAACTTTGTGCTTAAAGTTGTTGACAAATCTCAATGGCATTTTATTCCAATATTCACTGTGGTCGCCATTCCAAATATATAGCCAAAAACGAAAGTCTACATATATAGGAAAAATATTTTTCTCTAGATGAAATTTTCAATGAACGGTAAGGTTCACAGTAGCGGTCTGACTTTTGCTTTTAAAAAGTGGCTAAAAAAATCTGTTAGCGCAAACTGAATAAGATGGCACACATTCAATAACCACCACTAACTGTCTAAGAAATCCAGAAAAGGACGTCTAATCACCAGGATGGCTGCGTGGTTGAGGTGTTGGACTTAAGATCCAGTGGATATGTATCCTCGTGTGTTAGAACCTCACTCCTGGTATTAATTTTACCCTTGAAATTCTACAAGGTTTCTCAAAATAGATTATTACTTGAGCAACAGAATTTCCCGATAGCAAAGTAATAACCCTGCACTATCACAGTAATACCCCTGACTATCACCTTTTTATGTCTATCTTTTCCATTTTGAGTTGAATCTCTAGTCAGAGCATGAAATTACAGTAAGTTCGATACCCCTGACTATCACCTTTTTATGTTTATCTTTTCCATTTTGAGTTGAATCTCTAGTCAGAGCATGATATTACAGTAAGTTCAAAACTTCAAAGTTGAAAAAAATGCAGGGATTAAGAGAAAGTTTAACAATTGAGGTAAATATTCAAACTAAAGTTCCAGAAGTAACATATGATGTTAAAATAATATGAGAAATTCATAAATATAATGCAATCCATACACAAGAACAGAACATTATTTAGTAGAGGGGTGGGATCCAGAAAAAAGATGGCCTATGTTTGTAGGATGTCATGAAATGTAAAATTTGCCTGAGAAAATCTGGCCTATGGCAAAGGTATGAATTTGTCAACTATGAGCTTTTTTGGAGAGGTTAAACTGTCTAAAGAAACTAGAACTTTGTGCTTAGTGTTGTTGACAAATCTCAATGGCATTGTAATCAAACATTCACTCTTGGTCAACACTCTATACATATAACCAAAAATGACAGTCTAAAGTCTACATATACAGTAGAGGAAAAACATTTTTTCTAGATGAAATTTACAGTCAACAGTAAGGTTCACTATAAAAGTATGTATAATGTTCTCGATAAGTGGCTTAAACAAGAAATCTGTTCGTGCAAACTTCGTAAGATGGCACACATTCAACAACCACTAACTGTCTGGGAAATCCAAAATTTCATGCGTGTTTCACCAGGATGGTCTAGTGTTTAAGGTTTTGGACTGTGATACTTACTGTTGACTGTAAATTTTATAAAGAGAAAATATTTATCCACTCAAAAAATGCTCATGGTTGACAAATTCACCCTTTACCATAGGCATGATTTTCTCAGGCAGATTTTACATTTCATGTTAAACTGTCTAAAGAAACTAGAACTTTGTGTTTAAAGTTGTTGACAAATCTCAATGGCATTTTATTCCAATATTCACTGTGGTCGCCATTCCAAATATATAGCCAAAAACGAAAGTCTACATATATAGGAAAAATATTTTTCTCTAGATGAAATTTTCAATGAACGGTAAGGTTCACAGTAGCGGTCTGACTTTTGCTTTTGAAAAGTGGCTAAAAAAATCTGTTAGCGCAAACTGAATAAGATGGCACACATTCAATAACCACTAACTGTCTAAGAAATCCAGAAAAGGACGTCTAATCACCAGGATGGCCGCGTGGTTAAGGCGTTGTACTTAAGATCCAATGGATATGTATCCTCGTGGGTTAGAACCCCACTCCTGGTATTAATTTTACCCTTGAAATTCTACAAGGTTTCTCAAAATAGATTATTACTTGAGCAACAGAATTTCCCGATAGCAAAGTAATAACCCTGCAATATCACAGTAATACCCCTGACGATCACCTTTTTATGTCTATCTTTTCAATTTTGAGTTGAATCTCTAGTCAGAGCATGATATTACAGTAAGTTCAAAACTTCAAAGTTGAAAAAAATGTAGGGATTAAGAGAAAGTTTAATAATTGAGGTAAATATTCAAACTAAAGTTCCAGAAGTAACATATGATGTTAAAATAATATGAGAAATTCATAAATATAACGCAATCCATACACAAGAACAGAACATTATTTAGTAGAGGGGTGGGATCCAGAAAAAAGATGGCCAATGTTTGTAGGATGTCATGAAATGTAAAATTTGCCTGAGAAAATCTGGCCTATGGCAAAGGTATGAATTTGTCAACTATGAGCTTTTTTGGAGAGGTTAAACTGTCTAAAGAAACTAGAACTTTGTGCTTAGTGTTGTTGACAAATCTCAATGGCATTGTAATCCAACATTCACTCTTGGTCAACACTCTATACATATAACCAAAAATGACAGTCTAAAGTCTACATATACAGTAGAGGAAAAACATTTTTTTCTAGATGAAATTTACAGTCAACAGTAAGGTTCACTATAAAAGTATGTATAATGTTCTCGATAAGTGGCTTAAACAAAAAATCTGTTCGTGCAAACTTCGTAAGATGGCACACATTCAACAACCACTAACTGTCTGGGAAATCCAAAATTTCATACGTGTTTCACCAGGATGGTCTAGTGTTTAAGGTTTTGGACTGTGATACTTACTGTTGACTGTAAATTTTATATAGAGAAAATATTTATCCACTCAAAAAATGCTCATGGTTGACAAATTCACCCTTTACCATAGGCATGATTTTCTCAGGCAGATTTTACATTTCATGTTAAACTGTCTAAAGAAACTAGAACTTTGTGCTTAAAGTTGTTGACAAATCTCAATGGCATTTTATTCCAATATTCACTCTAGTCACCACTTCAACTATATAGCCAAAAATGAAAGACTACATATCTAGGAAAAATATTTTTCTATAGATGAAAAGTGGCTTAAAAAATCTGATAGTGCAAACTTTACAGAATGACACGCATGCAATAACCACTAACTGTCTAAGAAATTCAGAAATTGATACCTGTTCACCAGGGTGGCCGAGTGGTTAAGGCGTTGGACTTAAGATCCTTATGTATCCTCGTGGGTTCGAACCCCACTTGTGGTATGAATTTTACCTTTGAATTTCTGCAGGGTTTCAGAATAGAGTATTCTTGAGCAACGGAAAAGTTCTCATTGCCTGAGAGCAAAGTAATAACCCTACAATGTGACAGTAAAAACCCCTGACTATCACCTTTTTATGTTTATCTTTTCCATTTTGAGTTGAATCTCTAGTCAGAGCATGATATTACAGTAAGTTCAAAGCTTCAAAGCTGAAAAAAATGTAGGGATTAAGAGAAAGTTTAATAATTGAGGTAAATATTCAAACTAAAGTTCCAGAAGTAACATATTATGTTAAAATAATATGAGAAATTCATAAATATAATGCAATCCATACACAAGAACATTATTTAGTAGAGGGGTGGGATCCAGAAAAAAGATGGCCAATGTTTGTAGGATGTCATGAAATGTAAAATTTGCCTGAGAAAATCTGGCCTATGGCAAAGTTATGAATTTGCCAACTGTGAGCTTTTTTGGAGAGGCTAAACTGTCTAAAGAAACTAGAACTTTGTGCTTAGTGTTGCTGACAATTCTCAAAGGCATTGTAATCCAACATTCTCTCTTGGTCAACACTCCATACGTATAACCAAAAATGAAAGTCTAAAGTCTACATATACAGTAGAGGAATATTTTTTTTCTAGATGAAATTTACAGTCAACAGTAAGGTTCACAATAAAAGTTAGTATAATGTTCTTGATAAGTGGCTTAAACAAAAAATCTGTTAGTGCAAACATCATAAGATAGCACACATTCAACAACCACTAACTGTCTGGGAAATCCAAAATTTCATGCGTGTTCACCAGGATGGTCTAGTGTTTAAGGTTTTGGACTGTGAAACTTACTGTTGACTGTAAATTTCATCCAGAGAAAATTATTTAACCACTCAAAAAATGTTCATGGTTGACAAATTCGCCCTTTAACATAGGCATGATTTTCTCAAGCAGATTTTACATTTCATGTTAAACTGTCTAAAGAAACTAGAACTTTGTGCTTAAAGTTGTTGACAAATCTCAATGGCATTTTATTCCAATATTCAATGTGGTCGCCATTCCAAATATATAGCCAAAAAAGAAAGTCTACATATATAGGAAAAATATTTTTCTCTAGATGAAATTTTCAATGAACGGTAAGGTTCACAGTAGCGGTCTGACTTTTGCTTTTAAAAAGTGGCTAAAAAAATCTGTTAGCGCAAACTGAATAAGATGGCACACATTCAATAACCACCACTAACTGTCTAAGAAATCCAGAAAAGGACGTCTAATCACCAGGATGGCTGCGTGGTTGAGGTGTTGGACTTAAGATCCAGTGGATATGTATCCTCGTGTGTTAGAACCTCACTCCTGGTATTAATTTTACCCTTGAAATTCTACAAGGTTTCTCAAAATAGATTATTACTTGAGCAACAGAATTTCCCGATAGCAAAGTAATAACCCTGCACTATCACAGTAATACCCCTGACTATCACCTTTTTATGTCTATCTTTTCCATTTTGAGTTGAAGCTCTAGTCAGAGCATGAAATTACAGTAAGTTCGATACCCCTGACTATCACCTTTTTATGTTTATCTTTTCCATTTTGAGTTGAATCTCTAGTCAGAGCATGATATTACAGTAAGTTCAAAACTTCAAAGTTGAAAAAAATGCAGGGATTAAGAGAAAGTTTAATAATTGAGGTAAATATTCAAACTAAAGTTCCAGAAGTAACATATGATGTTAAAATAATATGAGAAATTCATAAATATAATGCAATCCATACACAAGAACAGAACATTATTTAGTAGAGGGGTGGGATCCAGAAAAAAGATGGCCTATGTTTGTAGGATGTCATGAAATGTAAAATTTGCCTGAGAAAATCTGGCCTATGGCAAAGGTATGAATTTGTCAACTATGAGCTTTTTTGGAGAGGTTAAACTGTCTAAAGAAACTAGAACTTTGTGCTTAGTGTTGTTGACAAATCTCAATGGCATTGTAATCCAACATTCACTCTTGGTCAACACTCTATACATATAACCAAAAATGACAGTCTAAAGTCTACATATACAGTAGAGGAAAAACATTTTTTCTAGATGAAATTTACAGTCAACAGTAAGGTTCACTATAAAAGTATGTATAATGTTCTCGATAAGTGGCTTAAACAAGAAATCTGTTCGTGCAAACTTCGTAAGATGGCACACATTCAACAACCACTAACTGTCTGGGAAATCCAAAATTTCATGCGTGTTTCACCAGGATGGTCTAGTGTTTAAGGTTTTGGACTGTGATACTTACTGTTGACTGTAAATTTTATAAAGAGAAAATATTTATCCACTCAAAAAATGCTCATGGTTGACAAATTCACCCTTTACCATAGGCATGATTTTCTCAGGCAGATTTTACATTTCATGTTAAACTGTCTAAAGAAACTAGAACTTTGTGCTTAAAGTTGTTGACAAATCTCAATGGCATTTTATTCCAATATTCACTCTAGTCACCACTTCAACTATATAGCCAAAAATGAAAGACTACATATCTAGGAAAAATATTTTTCTATAGATGAAAAGTGGCTTAAAAAATCTGATAGTGCAAACTTCATAGAATGGCACGCATGCAATAACCACTAACTGTCTAAGAAATTCAGAGATTCATGCCTGTTCACCAGGATGGCCGAGTGGTTAAGGTGTTGGACTTAAGATCCATTTTGTATCCTCGTGGGTTCGAACCCCACTCCTGGTATGAATTTTACCTTTGAAATTCTGCAGGGTTTCAGAATAGAGTATTCTTGAGCAACGGAAAAGTTCTGATTGCCTGAGAGCAAAGTAATAACCCTACAATGTGACAGTAAAAACCCCAGACTATCACCTTTTTAAGTTTATCTTTTCCATTTTGAGTTGAATCTCTAGTCAGAGCATGATATTACAGTAAGTTCAAAACTTCAAAGCTGAAAAAAATGTAGGGATTAAGAGAAAGTTTAATAATTGAGGTAAATATTCAAACTAAAGTTCCAGAAGTAACATATTATGTTAAAATAATATGAGAAATTCATAAATATAATGCAATCCATACACAAGAACATTATTTAGTAGAGGGGTGGGATCCAGAAAAAAGATGGCCAATGTTTGTAGGATGTCATGAAATGTAAAATTTGCCTGAGAAAATCTGGCCTATGGCAAAGTTATGAATTTGCCAACTGTGAGCTTTTTTGGAGAGGCTAAACTGTCTAAAGAAACTAGAACTTTGTGCTTAGTGTTGCTGACAATTCTCAAAGGCATTGTAATCCAACATTCTCGCTTGGTCAACACTCCATACGTATAACCAAAAATGAAAGTCTAAAGTCTACATATACAGAAGAGGAATATTTTTTTTCTAGATGAAATTTACAGTCAACAGTAAGGTTCACAATAAAAGTTAGTATAATGTTCTTGATAAGTGGCTTAAACAAAAAATCTGTTAGTGCAAACATCATAAGATAGCACACATTCAACAACCACTAACTGTCTGGGAAATCCAAAATTTCATGCGTGTTCACCAGGATGGTCTAGTGTTTAAGGTTTTGGACTGTGAAACTTACTGTTGACTGTAAATTTCATCCAGAGAAAATTATTTAACCACTCAAAAAATGTTCATGGTTGACAAATTCACCCTTTACCATAGGCATGATTTTCTCAGGCAGATTTTACATTTCATGTTAAACTGTCTAAAGAAACTAGAACTTTGTGTTTAAAGTTGTTGACAAATCTCAATGGCATTTTATTCCAATATTCACTGTGGTCGCCATTCCAAATATATAGCCAAAAACGAAAGTCTACATATATAGGAAAAATATTTTTCTCTAGATGAAATTTTCAATGAACGGTAAGGTTCACAGTAGCGGTCTGACTTTTGCTTTTGAAAAGTGGCTAAAAAAATCTGTTAGCGCAAACTGAATAAGATGGCACACATTCAATAACCACTAACTGTCTAAGAAATCCAGAAAAGGACGTCTAATCACCAGGATGGCCGCGTGGTTAAGGCGTTGGACTTAAGATCCAATGGATATGTATCCTCGTGGGTTAGAACCCCACTCCTGGTATTAATTTTACCCTTGAAATTCTACAAGGTTTCTCAAAATAGATTACTACTTGAGCAACAGAATTTCCCGATAGCAAAGTAATAACCCTGCAATATCACAGTAATACCCCTGACGATCACCTTTTTATGTCTATCTTTTCAATTTTGAGTTGAATCTCTAGTCAGAGCATGATATTACAGTAAGTTCAAAACTTCAAAGTTGAAAAAAATGTAGGGATTAAGAGAAAGTTTAATAATTGAGGTAAATATTCAAACTAAAGTTCCAGAAGTAACATATGATGTTAAAATAATATGAGAAATTCATAAATATAACGCAATCCATACACAAGAACAGAACATTATTTAGTAGAGGGGTGGGATCCAGAAAAAAGATGGCCAATGTTTGTAGGATGTCATGAAATGTAAAATTTGCCTGAGAAAATCTGGCCTATGGCAAAGGTATGAATTTGTCAACTATGAGCTTTTTTGGAGAGGTTAAACTGTCTAAAGAAACTAGAACTTTGTGCTTAGTGTTGTTGACAAATCTCAATGGCATTGTAATCCAACATTCACTCTTGGTCAACACTCTATACATATAACCAAAAATGACAGTCTAAAGTCTACATATACAGTAGAGGAAAAACATTTTTTTCTAGATGAAATTTACAGTCAACAGTAAGGTTCACTATAAAAGTATGTATAATGTTCTCGATAAGTGGCTTAAACAAAAAATCTGTTCGTGCAAACTTCGTAAGATGGCACACATTCAACAACCACTAACTGTCTGGGAAATCCAAAATTTCATACGTGTTTCACCAGGATGGTCTAGTGTTTAAGGTTTTGGACTGTGATACTTACTGTTGACTGTAAATTTTATATAGAGAAAATATTTATCCACTCAAAAAATGCTTATGGTTGACAAATTCACCCTTTACCATAGGCATGATTTTCTCAGGCAGATTTTACATTTCATGTTAAACTGTCTAAAGAAACTAGAACTTTGTGCTTAAAGTTGTTGACAAATCTCAATGGCATTTTATTCCAATATTCACTCTAGTCACCACTTCAACTATATAGCCAAAAATGAAAGACTACATATCTAGGAAAAATATTTTTCTATAGATGAAAAGTGGCTTAAAAAATCTGATAGTGCAAACTTCATAGAATGGCACGCATGCAATAACCACTAACTGTCTAAGAAATTCAGAGATTCATGCCTGTTCACCAGGATGGCCGAGTGGTTAAGGCGTTGGACTTAAGATCCAATGGATATGTATCCTCGTGGGTTCGAACCCCACTCCTGGTATGAATTTTACCTTTGTAATTCTGCAGGGTTTCAGAATAGAGTATTCTTGAGCAACGGAAAAGTTCTGATTGCCTGAGAGCAAAGTAATAACCCTACAATGTGACAGTAAAAACCCCAGACTATCACCTTTTTAAGTTTATCTTTTCCATTTTGAGTTGAATCTCTAGTCAGAGCATGATATTACAGTAAGTTCAAAACTTCAAAGCTGAAAAAAATGTAGGGATTAAGAGAAAGTTTAATAATTGAGGTAAATATTCAAACTAAAGTTCCAGAAGTAACATATTATGTTAAAATAATATGAGAAATTCATAAATATAATGCAATCCATACACAAGAACATTATTTAGTAGAGGGGTGGGATCCAGAAAAAAGATGGCCAATGTTTGTAGGATGTCATGAAATGTAAAATTTGCCTGAGAAAATCTGGCCTATGGCAAAGTTATGAATTTGCCAACTGTGAGCTTTTTTGGAGAGGCTAAACTGTCTAAAGAAACTAGAACTTTGTGCTTAGTGTTGCTGACAATTCTCAAAGGCATTGTAATCCAACATTCTCTCTTGGTCAACACTCCATACGTATAACCAAAAATGAAAGTCTAAAGTCTACATATACAGAAGAGGAATATTTTTTTTCTAGATGAAATTTACAGTCAACAGTAAGGTTCACAATAAAAGTTAGTATAATGTTCTTGATAAGTGGCTTAAACAAAAAATCTGTTAGTGCAAACATCATAAGATAGCACACATTCAACAACCACTAACTGTCTGGGAAATCCAAAATTTCATGCGTGTTCACCAGGATGGTCTAGTGTTTAAGGTTTTGGACTGTGAAACTTACTGTTGACTGTAAATTTCATCCAGAGAAAATTATTTAACCACTCAAAAAATGTTCATGGTTGACAAATTCACCCTTTACCATAGGCATGATTTTCTCAGGCAGATTTTACATTTCATGTTAAACTGTCTAAAGAAACTAGAACTTTGTGCTTAAAGTTGTTGACAAATCTCAATGGCATTTTATTCCAATATTCACTGTGGTCGCCATTCCAAATATATAGCCAAAAACGAAAGTCTACATATATAGGAAAAATATTTTTCTCTAGATGAAATTTTCAATGAACGGTAAGGTTCACAGTAGCGGTCTGACTTTTGCTTTTGAAAAGTGGCTAAAAAAATCTGTTAGCGCAAACTGAATAAGATGGCACACATTCAATAACCACTAACTGTCTAAGAAATCCAGAAAAGGACGTCTAATCACCAGGATGGCCGCGTGGTTAAGGCGTTAGACTTAAGATCCAATGGATATGTATCCTCGTGGGTTAGAACCCCACTCCTGGTATTAATTTTACCCTTGAAATTCTACAAGGTTTCTCAAAATAGATTATTACTTGAGCAACAGAATTTCCCGATAGCAAAGTAATAACCCTGCAATATCACAGTAATACCCCTGACGATGACCTTTTTATGTCTATCTTTTCAATTTTGAGTTGAATCTCTAGTCAGAGCATGATATTACAGTAAGTTCAAAACTTCAAAGTTGAAAAAAATGTAGGGATTAAGAGAAAGTTTAATAATTGAGGTAAATATTCAAACTAAAGTTCCAGAAGTAACATATTATGTTAAAATAATATGAGAAATTCATAAATATAATGCAATCCATACACAAGAACATTATTTAGTAGAGGGGTGGGATCCAGAAAAAAGATGGCCAATGTTTGTAGGATGTCATGAAATGTAAAATTTGCCTGAGAAAATCTGGCCTATGGCAAAGTTATGAATTTGCCAACTGTGAGCTTTTTTGGAGAGGCTAAACTGTCTAAAGAAACTAGAACTTTGTGCTTAGTGTTGCTGACAATTCTCAAAGGCATTGTAATCCAACATTCTCTCTTGGTCAACACTCCATACGTATAACCAAAAATGAAAGTCTAAAGTCTACATATACAGTAGAGGAATATTTTTTTTCTAGATGAAATTTACAGTCAACAGTAAGGTTCACAATAAAAGTTAGTATAATGTTCTTGATAAGTGGCTTAAACAAAAAATCTGTTAGTGCAAACATCATAAGATAGCACACATTCAACAACCACTAACTGTCTGGGAAATCCAAAATTTCATGCGTGTTCACCAGGATGGTCTAGTGTTTAAGGTTTTGGACTGTGAAACTTACTGTTGACTGTAAATTTCATCCAGAGAAAATTATTTAACCACTCAAAAAATGTTCATGGTTGACAAATTCGCCCTTTACCATAGGCATGATTTTCTCAGGCAGATTTTACATTTCATGTTAAACTGTCTAAAGAAACTAGAACTTTGTGTTTAAAGTTGTTGACAAATCTCAATGGCATTTTATTCCAATATTCACTGTGGTCGCCATTCCAAATATATAGCCAAAAACGAAAGTCTACATATATAGGAAAAATATTTTTCTCTAGATGAAATTTTCAATGAACGGTAAGGTTCACAGTAGCGGTCTGACTTTTGCTTTTGAAAAGTGGCTAAAAAAATCTGTTAGCGCAAACTGAATAAGATGGCACACATTCAATAACCACCACTAACTGTCTAAGAAATCCAGAAAAGGACGTCTAATCACCAGGATGGCCGCGTGGTTAAGGCGTTGGACTTAAGATCCAATGGATATGTATCCTCGTGGGTTAGAACCCCACTCCAGGTATTAATTTTACCCTTGAAATTCTACAAGGTTTCTCAAAATAGATTATTACTTGAGCAACAGAATTTCCCGATAGCAAAGTAATAACCCTGCAATATCACAGTAATACCCCTGACGATCACCTTTTTATGTCTATCTTTTCAATTTTGAGTTGAATCTCTAGTCAGAGCATGATATTACAGTAAGTTCAAAACTTCAAAGTTGAAAAAAATGTAGGGATTAAGAGAAAGTTTAATAATTGAGGTAAATATTCAAACTAAAGTTCCAGAAGTAACATATGATGTTAAAATAATATGAGAAATTCATAAATATAACGCAATCCATACACAAGAACAGAACATTATTTAGTAGAGGGGTGGGATCCAGAAAAAAGATGGCCAATGTTTGTAGGATGTCATGAAATGTAAAATTTGCCTGAGAAAATCTGGCCTATGGCAAAGGTATGAATTTGTCAACTATGAGCTTTTTTGGAGAGGTTAAACTGTCTAAAGAAACTAGAACTTTGTGCTTAGTGTTGTTGACAAATCTCAATGGCATTGTAATCCAACATTCACTCTTGGTCAACACTCTATACATATAACCAAAAATGACAGTCTAAAGTCTACATATACAGTAGAGGAAAAACATTTTTTTCTAGATGAAATTTACAGTCAACAGTAAGGTTCACTATAAAAGTATGTATAATGTTCTCGATAAGTGGCTTAAACAAAAAATCTGTTCGTGCAAACTTCGTAAGATGGCACACATTCAACAACCACTAACTGTCTGGGAAATCCAAAATTTCATACGTGTTTCACCAGGATGGTCTAGTGTTTAAGGTTTTGGACTGTGATACTTACTGTTGACTGTAAATTTTATATAGAGAAAATATTTATCCACTCAAAAAATGCTCATGGTTGACAAATTCACCCTTTACCATAGGCATGATTTTCTCAGGCAGATTTTACATTTCATGTTAAACTGTCTAAAGAAACTAGAACTTTGTGCTTAAAGTTGATGACAAATCTCAATGGCATTTTATTCCAATATTCACTCTAGTCACCACTTCAACTATATAGCCAAAAATGAAAGACTACATATCTAGGAAAAATATTTTTCTATAGATGAAAAGTGGCTTAAAAAATCTGATAGTGCAAACTTTACAGAATGACACGCATGCAATAACCACTAACTGTCTAAGAAATTCTGAAATTGATACCTGTTCACCAGGGTGGCCGAGTGGTTAAGGCGTTGGACTTAAGATCCTTATGTATCCTCGTGGGTTCGAACCCCACTCCTGGCATGAATTTTACGTTTGAATTTCTGCAGGGTTTCAGAATAGAGTATTCTTGAGCAACGGAAAAGTTCTCATTGCCTGAGAGCAAAGTAATAACACTACAATGTGACAGTAAAAGCCCCTGACTATCACCTTTTTATGTTTATCTTTTCCATTTTGAGTTGAATCTCTAGTCAGAGCATGATATTACAGTAAGTTCAAAACTTCAAAGCTGAAAAAAATGTAGGGATTAAGAGAAAGTTTAATAATTGAGGTAAATATTCAAACTAAAGTTCCAGAAGTAACATATTATGTTAAAATAATATGAGAAATTCATAAATATAATGCAATCCATACACAAGAACATTATTTAGTAGAGGGGTGGGATCCAGAAAAAAGATGGCCAATGTTTGTAGGATGTCATGAAATGTAAAATTTGCCTGAGAAAATCTGGCCTATGGCAAAGTTATGAATTTGCCAACTGTGAGCTTTTTTGGAGAGGCTAAACTGTCTAAAGAAACTAGAACTTTGTGCTTAGTGTTGCTGACAATTCTCAAAGGCATTGTAATCCAACATTCTCTCTTGGTCAACACTCCATACGTATAACCAAAAATGAAAGTCTAAAGTCTACATATACAGAAGAGGAATATTTTTTTTCTAGATGAAATTTACAGTCAACAGTAAGGTTCACAATAAAAGTTAGTATAATGTTCTTGATAAGTGGCTTAAACAAAAAATCTGTTAGTGCAAACATCATAAGATAGCACACATTCAACAACCACTAACTGTCTGGGAAATCCAAAATTTCATGCGTGTTCACCAGGATGGTCTAGTGTTTAAGGTTTTGGACTGTGAAACTTACTGTTGACTGTAAATTTCATCCAGAGAAAATTATTTAACCACTCAAAAAATGTTCATGGTTGACAAATTCACCCTTTACCATAGGCATGATTTTCTCAGGCAGATTTTACATTTCATGTTAAACTGTCTAAAGAAACTAGAACTTTGTGTTTAAAGTTGTTGACAAATCTCAATGGCATTTTATTCCAATATTCACTGTGGTCGCCATTCCAAATATATAGCCAAAAACGAAAGTCTACATATATAGGAAAAATATTTTTCTCTAGATGAAATTTTCAATGAACGGTAAGGTTCACAGTAGCGGTCTGACTTTTGCTTTTGAAAAGTGGCTAAAAAAATCTGTTAGCGCAAACTGAATAAGATGGCACACATTCAATAACCACTAACTGTCTAAGAAATCCAGAAAAGGACGTCTAATCACCAGGATGGCCGCGTGGTTAAGGCGTTGGACTTAAGATCCAATGGATATGTATCCTCGTGGGTTAGAACCCCACTCCAGGTATTAATTTTACCCTTGAAATTCTACAAGGTTTCTCAAAATAGATTATTACTTGAGCAACAGAATTTCCCGATAGCAAAGTAATAACCCTGCAATATCACAGTAATACCCCTGACGATCACCTTTTTATGTCTATCTTTTCAATTTTGAGTTGAATCTCTAGTCAGAGCATGATATTACAGTAAGTTCAAAACTTCAAAGTTGAAAAAAATGTAGGGATTAAGAGAAAGTTTAATAATTGAGGTAAATATTCAAACTAAAGTTCCAGAAGTAACATATGATGTTAAAATAATATGAGAAATTCATAAATATAACGCAATCCATACACAAGAACAGAACATTATTTAGTAGAGGGGTGGGATCCAGAAAAAAGATGGCCAATGTTTGTAGGATGTCATGAAATGTAAAATTTGCCTGAGAAAATCTGGCCTATGGCAAAGGTATGAATTTGTCAACTATGAGCTTTTTTGGAGAGGTTAAACTGTCTAAAGAAACTAGAACTTTGTGCTTAGTGTTGTTGACAAATCTCAATGGCATTGTAATCCAACATTCACTCTTGGTCAACACTCTATACATATAACCAAAAATGACAGTCTAAAGTCTACATATACAGTAGAGGAAAAACATTTTTTTCTAGATGAAATTTACAGTCAACAGTAAGGTTCACTATAAAAGTATGTATAATGTTCTCGATAAGTGGCTTAAACAAAAAATCTGTTCGTGCAAACTTCGTAAGATGGCACACATTCAACAACCACTAACTGTCTGGGAAATCCAAAATTTCATACGTGTTTCACCAGGATGGTCTAGTGTTTAAGGTTTTGGACTGTGATACTTACTGTTGACTGTAAATTTTATATAGAGAAAATATTTATCCACTCAAAAAATGCTCATGGTTGACAAATTCACCCTTTACCATAGGCATGATTTTCTCAGGCAGATTTTACATTTCATGTTAAACTGTCTAAAGAAACTAGAACTTTGTGCTTAAAGTTGATGACAAATCTCAATGGCATTTTATTCCAATATTCACTCTAGTCACCACTTCAACTATATAGCCAAAAATGAAAGACTACATATCTAGGAAAAATATTTTTCTATAGATGAAAAGTGGCTTAAAAAATCTGATAGTGCAAACTTTACAGAATGACACGCATGCAATAACCACTAACTGTCTAAGAAATTCTGAAATTGATACCTGTTCACCAGGGTGGCCGAGTGGTTAAGGCGTTGGACTTAAGATCCTTATGTATCCTCGTGGGTTCGAACCCCACTCCTGGCATGAATTTTACGTTTGAATTTCTGCAGGGTTTCAGAATAGAGTATTCTTGAGCAACGGAAAAGTTCTCATTGCCTGAGAGCAAAGTAATAACACTACAATGTGACAGTAAAAGCCCCTGACTATCACCTTTTTATGTTTATCTTTTCCATTTTGAGTTGAATCTCTAGTCAGAGCATGATATTACAGTAAGTTCAAAACTTCAAAGCTGAAAAAAATGTAGGGATTAAGAGAAAGTTTAATAATTGAGGTAAATATTCAAACTAAAGTTCCAGAAGTAACATATTATGTTAAAATAATATGAGAAATTCATAAATATAATGCAATCCATACACAAGAACATTATTTAGTAGAGGGGTGGGATCCAGAAAAAAGATGGCCAATGTTTGTAGGATGTCATGAAATGTAAAATTTGCCTGAGAAAATCTGGCCTATGGCAAAGTTATGAATTTGCCAACTGTGAGCTTTTTTGGAGAGGCTAAACTGTCTAAAGAAACTAGAACTTTGTGCTTAGTGTTGCTGACAATTCTCAAAGGCATTGTAATCCAACATTCTCTCTTGGTCAACACTCCATACGTATAACCAAAAATGAAAGTCTAAAGTCTACATATACAGAAGAGGAATATTTTTTTTCTAGATGAAATTTACAGTCAACAGTAAGGTTCACAATAAAAGTTAGTATAATGTTCTTGATAAGTGGCTTAAACAAAAAATCTGTTAGTGCAAACATCATAAGATAGCACACATTCAACAACCACTAACTGTCTGGGAAATCCAAAATTTCATGCGTGTTCACCAGGATGGTCTAGTGTTTAAGGTTTTGGACTGTGAAACTTACTGTTGACTGTAAATTTCATCCAGAGAAAATTATTTAACCACTCAAAAAATGTTCATGGTTGACAAATTCACCCTTTACCATAGGCATGATTTTCTCAGGCAGATTTTACATTTCATGTTAAACTGTCTAAAGAAACTAGAACTTTGTGTTTAAAGTTGTTGACAAATCTCAATGGCATTTTATTCCAATATTCACTGTGGTCGCCATTCCAAATATATAGCCAAAAACGAAAGTCTACATATATAGGAAAAATATTTTTCTCTAGATGAAATTTTCAATGAACGGTAAGGTTCACAGTAGCGGTCTGACTTTTGCTTTTGAAAAGTGGCTAAAAAAATCTGTTAGCGCAAACTGAATAAGATGGCACACATTCAATAACCACTAACTGTCTAAGAAATCCAGAAAAGGACGTCTAATCACCAGGATGGCCGCGTGGTTAAGGCGTTGGACTTAAGATCCAATGGATATGTATCCTCGTGGGTTAGAACCCCACTCCAGGTATTAATTTTACCCTTGAAATTCTACAAGGTTTCTCAAAATAGATTATTACTTGAGCAACAGAATTTCCCGATAGCAAAGTAATAACCCTGCAATATCACAGTAATACCCCTGACGATCACCTTTTTATGTCTATCTTTTCAATTTTGAGTTGAATCTCTAGTCAGAGCATGATATTACAGTAAGTTCAAAACTTCAAAGTTGAAAAAAATGTAGGGATTAAGAGAAAGTTTAATAATTGAGGTAAATATTCAAACTAAAGTTCCAGAAGTAACATATGATGTTAAAATAATATGAGAAATTCATAAATATAACGCAATCCATACACAAGAACAGAACATTATTTAGTAGAGGGGTGGGATCCAGAAAAAAGATGGCCAATGTTTGTAGGATGTCATGAAATGTAAAATTTGCCTGAGAAAATCTGGCCTATGGCAAAGGTATGAATTTGTCAACTATGAGCTTTTTTGGAGAGGTTAAACTGTCTAAAGAAACTAGAACTTTGTGCTTAGTGTTGTTGACAAATCTCAATGGCATTGTAATCCAACATTCACTCTTGGTCAACACTCTATACATATAACCAAAAATGACAGTCTAAAGTCTACATATACAGTAGAGGAAAAACATTTTTTTCTAGATGAAATTTACAGTCAACAGTAAGGTTCACTATAAAAGTATGTATAATGTTCTCGATAAGTGGCTTAAACAAAAAATCTGTTCGTGCAAACTTCGTAAGATGGCACACATTCAACAACCACTAACTGTCTGGGAAATCCAAAATTTCATACGTGTTTCACCAGGATGGTCTAGTGTTTAAGGTTTTGGACTGTGATACTTACTGTTGACTGTAAATTTTATATAGAGAAAATATTTATCCACTCAAAAAATGCTCATGGTTGACAAATTCACCCTTTACCATAGGCATGATTTTCTCAGGCAGATTTTACATTTCATGTTAAACTGTCTAAAGAAACTAGAACTTTGTGCTTAAAGTTGATGACAAATCTCAATGGCATTTTATTCCAATATTCACTCTAGTCACCACTTCAACTATATAGCCAAAAATGAAAGACTACATATCTAGGAAAAATATTTTTCTATAGATGAAAAGTGGCTTAAAAAATCTGATAGTGCAAACTTTACAGAATGACACGCATGCAATAACCACTAACTGTCTAAGAAATTCTGAAATTGATACCTGTTCACCAGGGTGGCCGAGTGGTTAAGGCGTTGGACTTAAGATCCTTATGTATCCTCGTGGGTTCGAACCCCACTCCTGGCATGAATTTTACGTTTGAATTTCTGCAGGGTTTCAGAATAGAGTATTCTTGAGCAACGGAAAAGTTCTCATTGCCTGAGAGCAAAGTAATAACACTACAATGTGACAGTAAAAGCCCCTGACTATCACCTTTTTATGTTTATCTTTTCCATTTTGAGTTGAATCTCTAGTCAGAGCATGATATTACAGTAAGTTCAAAACTTCAAAGCTGAAAAAAATGTAGGGATTAAGAGAAAGTTTAATAATTGAGGTAAATATTCAAACTAAAGTTCCAGAAGTAACATATTATGTTAAAATAATATGAGAAATTCATAAATATAATGCAATCCATACACAAGAACATTATTTAGTAGAGGGGTGGGATCCAGAAAAAAGATGGCCAATGTTTGTAGGATGTCATGAAATGTAAAATTTGCCTGAGAAAATCTGGCCTATGGCAAAGTTATGAATTTGCCAACTGTGAGCTTTTTTGGAGAGGCTAAACTGTCTAAAGAAACTAGAACTTTGTGCTTAGTGTTGCTGACAATTCTCAAAGGCATTGTAATCCAACATTCTCTCTTGGTCAACACTCCATACGTATAACCAAAAATGAAAGTCTAAAGTCTACATATACAGAAGAGGAATATTTTTTTTCTAGATGAAATTTACAGTCAACAGTAAGGTTCACAATAAAAGTTAGTATAATGTTCTTGATAAGTGGCTTAAACAAAAAATCTGTTAGTGCAAACATCATAAGATAGCACACATTCAACAACCACTAACTGTCTGGGAAATCCAAAATTTCATGCGTGTTCACCAGGATGGTCTAGTGTTTAAGGTTTTGGACTGTGAAACTTACTGTTGACTGTAAATTTCATCCAGAGAAAATTATTTAACCACTCAAAAAATGTTCATGGTTGACAAATTCACCCTTTACCATAGGCATGATTTTCTCAGGCAGATTTTACATTTCATGTTAAACTGTCTAAAGAAACTAGAACTTTGTGCTTAAAGTTGTTGACAAATCTCAATGGCATTTTATTCCAATATTCACTGTGGTCGCCATTCCAAATATATAGCCAAAAACGAAAGTCTACATATATAGGAAAAATATTTTTCTCTAGATGAAATTTTCAATGAACGGTAAGGTTCACAGTAGCGGTCTGACTTTTGCTTTTAAAAAGTGGCTAAAAAAATCTGTTAGCGCAAACTGAATAAGATGGCACACATTCAATAACCACCACTAACTGTCTAAGAAATCCAGAAAAGGACGTCTAATCACCAGGATGGCTGCGTGGTTGAGGTGTTGGACTTAAGATCCAGTGGATATGTATCCTCGTGTGTTAGAACCTCACTCCTGGTATTAATTTTACCCTTGAAATTCTACAAGGTTTCTCAAAATAGATTATTACTTGAGCAACAGAATTTCCCGATAGCAAAGTAATA
Source organism: Dendrobates tinctorius (assembly GCF_039654945.1). Lineage (NCBI taxonomy): Eukaryota > Metazoa > Chordata > Amphibia > Anura > Dendrobatidae > Dendrobates > Dendrobates tinctorius. Next base: position 40,625,270 of record NW_027361917.1, read on the forward strand.
ACCCTGCACTATCACAGTAATACCCCTGACTATCACCTTTTTATGTCTATCTTTTCCATTTTGAGTTGAATCTCTAGTCAGAGCATGAAATTACAGTAAGTTCGATACCCCTGACTATCACCTTTTTATGTTTATCTTTTCCATTTTGAGTTGAATCTCTAGTCAGAGCATGATATTACAGTAAGTTCAAAACTTCAAAGTTGAAAAAAATGCAGGGATTAAGAGAAAGTTTAATAATTGAGGTAAATATTCAAACTAAAGTTCCAGAAGTAACATATGATGTTAAAATAATATGAGAAATTCATAAATATAATGCAATCCATACACAAGAACAGAACATTATTTAGTAGAGGGGTGGGATCCAGAAAAAAGATGGCCTATGTTTGTAGGATGTCATGAAATGTAAAATTTGCCTGAGAAAATCTGGCCTATGGCAAAGGTATGAATTTGTCAACTATGAGCTTTTTTGGAGAGGTTAAACTGTCTAAAGAAACTAGAACTTTGTGCTTAGTGTTGTTGACAAATCTCAATGGCATTGTAATCAAACATTCACTCTTGGTCAACACTCTATACATATAACCAAAAATGACAGTCTAAAGTCTACATATACAGTAGAGGAAAAACATTTTTTCTAGATGAAATTTACAGTCAACAGTAAGGTTCACTATAAAAGTATGTATAATGTTCTCGATAAGTGGCTTAAACAAGAAATCTGTTCGTGCAAACTTCGTAAGATGGCACACATTCAACAACCACTAACTGTCTGGGAAATCCAAAATTTCATGCGTGTTTCACCAGGATGGTCTAGTGTTTAAGGTTTTGGACTGTGATACTTACTGTTGACTGTAAATTTTATAAAGAGAAAATATTTATCCACTCAAAAAATGCTCATGGTTGACAAATTCACCCTTTACCATAGGCATGATTTTCTCAGGCAGATTTTACATTTCATGTTAAACTGTCTAAAGAAACTAGAACTTTGTGTTTAAAGTTGTTGACAAATCTCAATGGCATTTTATTCCAATATTCACTGTGGTCGCCATTCCAAATATATAGCCAAAAACGAAAGTCTACATATATAGGAAAAATATTTTTCTCTAGATGAAATTTTCAATGAACGGTAAGGTTCACAGTAGCGGTCTGACTTTTGCTTTTGAAAAGTGGCTAAAAAAATCTGTTAGCGCAAACTGAATAAGATGGCACACATTCAATAACCACTAACTGTCTAAGAAATCCAGAAAAGGACGTCTAATCACCAGGATGGCCGCGTGGTTAAGGCGTTGGACTTAAGATCCAATGGATATGTATCCTCGTGGGTTAGAACCCCACTCCTGGTATTAATTTTACCCTTGAAATTCTACAAGGTTTCTCAAAATAGATTATTACTTGAGCAACAGAATTTCCCGATAGCAAAGTAATAACCCTGCAATATCACAGTAATACCCCTGACGATCACCTTTTTATGTCTATCTTTTCAATTTTGAGTTGAATCTCTAGTCAGAGCATGATATTACAGTAAGTTCAAAACTTCAAAGTTGAAAAAAATGTAGGGATTAAGAGAAAGTTTAATAATTGAGGTAAATATTCAAACTAAAGTTCCAGAAGTAACATATGATGTTAAAATAATATGAGAAATTCATAAATATAACGCAATCCATACACAAGAACAGAACATTATTTAGTAGAGGGGTGGGATCCAGAAAAAAGATGGCCAATGTTTGTAGGATGTCATGAAATGTAAAATTTGCCTGAGAAAATCTGGCCTATGGCAAAGGTATGAATTTGTCAACTATGAGCTTTTTTGGAGAGGTTAAACTGTCTAAAGAAACTAGAACTTTGTGCTTAGTGTTGTTGACAAATCTCAATGGCATTGTAATCCAACATTCACTCTTGGTCAACACTCTATACATATAACCAAAAATGACAGTCTAAAGTCTACATATACAGTAGAGGAAAAACATTTTTTTCTAGATGAAATTTACAGTCAACAGTAAGGTTCACTATAAAAGTATGTATAATGTTCTCGATAAGTGGCTTAAACAAAAAATCTGTTCGTGCAAACTTCGTAAGATGGCACACATTCAACAACCACTAACTGTCTGGGAAATCCAAAATTTCATACGTGTTTCACCAGGATGGTCTAGTGTTTAAGGTTTTGGACTGTGATACTTACTGTTGACTGTAAATTTTATATAGAGAAAATATTTATCCACTCAAAAAATGCTCATGGTTGACAAATTCACCCTTTACCATAGGCATGATTTTCTCAGGCAGATTTTACATTTCATGTTAAACTGTCTAAAGAAACTAGAACTTTGTGCTTAAAGTTGTTGACAAATCTCAATGGCATTTTATTCCAATATTCACTCTAGTCACCACTTCAACTATATAGCCAAAAATGAAAGACTACATATCTAGGAAAAATATTTTTCTATAGATGAAAAGTGGCTTAAAAAATCTGATAGTGCAAACTTTACAGAATGACACGCATGCAATAACCACTAACTGTCTAAGAAATTCAGAAATTGATACCTGTTCACCAGGGTGGCCGAGTGGTTAAGGCGTTGGACTTAAGATCCTTATGTATCCTCGTGGGTTCGAACCCCACTTGTGGTATGAATTTTACCTTTGAATTTCTGCAGGGTTTCAGAATAGAGTATTCTTGAGCAACGGAAAAGTTCTCATTGCCTGAGAGCAAAGTAATAACCCTACAATGTGACAGTAAAAACCCCTGACTATCACCTTTTTATGTTTATCTTTTCCATTTTGAGTTGAATCTCTAGTCAGAGCATGATATTACAGTAAGTTCAAAGCTTCAAAGCTGAAAAAAATGTAGGGATTAAGAGAAAGTTTAATAATTGAGGTAAATATTCAAACTAAAGTTCCAGAAGTAACATATTATGTTAAAATAATATGAGAAATTCATAAATATAATGCAATCCATACACAAGAACATTATTTAGTAGAGGGGTGGGATCCAGAAAAAAGATGGCCAATGTTTGTAGGATGTCATGAAATGTAAAATTTGCCTGAGAAAATCTGGCCTATGGCAAAGTTATGAATTTGCCAACTGTGAGCTTTTTTGGAGAGGCTAAACTGTCTAAAGAAACTAGAACTTTGTGCTTAGTGTTGCTGACAATTCTCAAAGGCATTGTAATCCAACATTCTCTCTTGGTCAACACTCCATACGTATAACCAAAAATGAAAGTCTAAAGTCTACATATACAGTAGAGGAATATTTTTTTTCTAGATGAAATTTACAGTCAACAGTAAGGTTCACAATAAAAGTTAGTATAATGTTCTTGATAAGTGGCTTAAACAAAAAATCTGTTAGTGCAAACATCATAAGATAGCACACATTCAACAACCACTAACTGTCTGGGAAATCCAAAATTTCATGCGTGTTCACCAGGATGGTCTAGTGTTTAAGGTTTTGGACTGTGAAACTTACTGTTGACTGTAAATTTCATCCAGAGAAAATTATTTAACCACTCAAAAAATGTTCATGGTTGACAAATTCGCCCTTTAACATAGGCATGATTTTCTCAAGCAGATTTTACATTTCATGTTAAACTGTCTAAAGAAACTAGAACTTTGTGCTTAAAGTTGTTGACAAATCTCAATGGCATTTTATTCCAATATTCAATGTGGTCGCCATTCCAAATATATAGCCAAAAAAGAAAGTCTACATATATAGGAAAAATATTTTTCTCTAGATGAAATTTTCAATGAACGGTAAGGTTCACAGTAGCGGTCTGACTTTTGCTTTTAAAAAGTGGCTAAAAAAATCTGTTAGCGCAAACTGAATAAGATGGCACACATTCAATAACCACCACTAACTGTCTAAGAAATCCAGAAAAGGACGTCTAATCACCAGGATGGCTGCGTGGTTGAGGTGTTGGACTTAAGATCCAGTGGATATGTATCCTCGTGTGTTAGAACCTCACTCCTGGTATTAATTTTACCCTTGAAATTCTACAAGGTTTCTCAAAATAGATTATTACTTGAGCAACAGAATTTCCCGATAGCAAAGTAATAACCCTGCACTATCACAGTAATACCCCTGACTATCACCTTTTTATGTCTATCTTTTCCATTTTGAGTTGAAGCTCTAGTCAGAGCATGAAATTACAGTAAGTTCGATACCCCTGACTATCACCTTTTTATGTTTATCTTTTCCATTTTGAGTTGAATCTCTAGTCAGAGCATGATATTACAGTAAGTTCAAAACTTCAAAGTTGAAAAAAATGCAGGGATTAAGAGAAAGTTTAATAATTGAGGTAAATATTCAAACTAAAGTTCCAGAAGTAACATATGATGTTAAAATAATATGAGAAATTCATAAATATAATGCAATCCATACACAAGAACAGAACATTATTTAGTAGAGGGGTGGGATCCAGAAAAAAGATGGCCTATGTTTGTAGGATGTCATGAAATGTAAAATTTGCCTGAGAAAATCTGGCCTATGGCAAAGGTATGAATTTGTCAACTATGAGCTTTTTTGGAGAGGTTAAACTGTCTAAAGAAACTAGAACTTTGTGCTTAGTGTTGTTGACAAATCTCAATGGCATTGTAATCCAACATTCACTCTTGGTCAACACTCTATACATATAACCAAAAATGACAGTCTAAAGTCTACATATACAGTAGAGGAAAAACATTTTTTCTAGATGAAATTTACAGTCAACAGTAAGGTTCACTATAAAAGTATGTATAATGTTCTCGATAAGTGGCTTAAACAAGAAATCTGTTCGTGCAAACTTCGTAAGATGGCACACATTCAACAACCACTAACTGTCTGGGAAATCCAAAATTTCATGCGTGTTTCACCAGGATGGTCTAGTGTTTAAGGTTTTGGACTGTGATACTTACTGTTGACTGTAAATTTTATAAAGAGAAAATATTTATCCACTCAAAAAATGCTCATGGTTGACAAATTCACCCTTTACCATAGGCATGATTTTCTCAGGCAGATTTTACATTTCATGTTAAACTGTCTAAAGAAACTAGAACTTTGTGCTTAAAGTTGTTGACAAATCTCAATGGCATTTTATTCCAATATTCACTCTAGTCACCACTTCAACTATATAGCCAAAAATGAAAGACTACATATCTAGGAAAAATATTTTTCTATAGATGAAAAGTGGCTTAAAAAATCTGATAGTGCAAACTTCATAGAATGGCACGCATGCAATAACCACTAACTGTCTAAGAAATTCAGAGATTCATGCCTGTTCACCAGGATGGCCGAGTGGTTAAGGTGTTGGACTTAAGATCCATTTTGTATCCTCGTGGGTTCGAACCCCACTCCTGGTATGAATTTTACCTTTGAAATTCTGCAGGGTTTCAGAATAGAGTATTCTTGAGCAACGGAAAAGTTCTGATTGCCTGAGAGCAAAGTAATAACCCTACAATGTGACAGTAAAAACCCCAGACTATCACCTTTTTAAGTTTATCTTTTCCATTTTGAGTTGAATCTCTAGTCAGAGCATGATATTACAGTAAGTTCAAAACTTCAAAGCTGAAAAAAATGTAGGGATTAAGAGAAAGTTTAATAATTGAGGTAAATATTCAAACTAAAGTTCCAGAAGTAACATATTATGTTAAAATAATATGAGAAATTCATAAATATAATGCAATCCATACACAAGAACATTATTTAGTAGAGGGGTGGGATCCAGAAAAAAGATGGCCAATGTTTGTAGGATGTCATGAAATGTAAAATTTGCCTGAGAAAATCTGGCCTATGGCAAAGTTATGAATTTGCCAACTGTGAGCTTTTTTGGAGAGGCTAAACTGTCTAAAGAAACTAGAACTTTGTGCTTAGTGTTGCTGACAATTCTCAAAGGCATTGTAATCCAACATTCTCGCTTGGTCAACACTCCATACGTATAACCAAAAATGAAAGTCTAAAGTCTACATATACAGAAGAGGAATATTTTTTTTCTAGATGAAATTTACAGTCAACAGTAAGGTTCACAATAAAAGTTAGTATAATGTTCTTGATAAGTGGCTTAAACAAAAAATCTGTTAGTGCAAACATCATAAGATAGCACACATTCAACAACCACTAACTGTCTGGGAAATCCAAAATTTCATGCGTGTTCACCAGGATGGTCTAGTGTTTAAGGTTTTGGACTGTGAAACTTACTGTTGACTGTAAATTTCATCCAGAGAAAATTATTTAACCACTCAAAAAATGTTCATGGTTGACAAATTCACCCTTTACCATAGGCATGATTTTCTCAGGCAGATTTTACATTTCATGTTAAACTGTCTAAAGAAACTAGAACTTTGTGTTTAAAGTTGTTGACAAATCTCAATGGCATTTTATTCCAATATTCACTGTGGTCGCCATTCCAAATATATAGCCAAAAACGAAAGTCTACATATATAGGAAAAATATTTTTCTCTAGATGAAATTTTCAATGAACGGTAAGGTTCACAGTAGCGGTCTGACTTTTGCTTTTGAAAAGTGGCTAAAAAAATCTGTTAGCGCAAACTGAATAAGATGGCACACATTCAATAACCACTAACTGTCTAAGAAATCCAGAAAAGGACGTCTAATCACCAGGATGGCCGCGTGGTTAAGGCGTTGGACTTAAGATCCAATGGATATGTATCCTCGTGGGTTAGAACCCCACTCCTGGTATTAATTTTACCCTTGAAATTCTACAAGGTTTCTCAAAATAGATTACTACTTGAGCAACAGAATTTCCCGATAGCAAAGTAATAACCCTGCAATATCACAGTAATACCCCTGACGATCACCTTTTTATGTCTATCTTTTCAATTTTGAGTTGAATCTCTAGTCAGAGCATGATATTACAGTAAGTTCAAAACTTCAAAGTTGAAAAAAATGTAGGGATTAAGAGAAAGTTTAATAATTGAGGTAAATATTCAAACTAAAGTTCCAGAAGTAACATATGATGTTAAAATAATATGAGAAATTCATAAATATAACGCAATCCATACACAAGAACAGAACATTATTTAGTAGAGGGGTGGGATCCAGAAAAAAGATGGCCAATGTTTGTAGGATGTCATGAAATGTAAAATTTGCCTGAGAAAATCTGGCCTATGGCAAAGGTATGAATTTGTCAACTATGAGCTTTTTTGGAGAGGTTAAACTGTCTAAAGAAACTAGAACTTTGTGCTTAGTGTTGTTGACAAATCTCAATGGCATTGTAATCCAACATTCACTCTTGGTCAACACTCTATACATATAACCAAAAATGACAGTCTAAAGTCTACATATACAGTAGAGGAAAAACATTTTTTTCTAGATGAAATTTACAGTCAACAGTAAGGTTCACTATAAAAGTATGTATAATGTTCTCGATAAGTGGCTTAAACAAAAAATCTGTTCGTGCAAACTTCGTAAGATGGCACACATTCAACAACCACTAACTGTCTGGGAAATCCAAAATTTCATACGTGTTTCACCAGGATGGTCTAGTGTTTAAGGTTTTGGACTGTGATACTTACTGTTGACTGTAAATTTTATATAGAGAAAATATTTATCCACTCAAAAAATGCTTATGGTTGACAAATTCACCCTTTACCATAGGCATGATTTTCTCAGGCAGATTTTACATTTCATGTTAAACTGTCTAAAGAAACTAGAACTTTGTGCTTAAAGTTGTTGACAAATCTCAATGGCATTTTATTCCAATATTCACTCTAGTCACCACTTCAACTATATAGCCAAAAATGAAAGACTACATATCTAGGAAAAATATTTTTCTATAGATGAAAAGTGGCTTAAAAAATCTGATAGTGCAAACTTCATAGAATGGCACGCATGCAATAACCACTAACTGTCTAAGAAATTCAGAGATTCATGCCTGTTCACCAGGATGGCCGAGTGGTTAAGGCGTTGGACTTAAGATCCAATGGATATGTATCCTCGTGGGTTCGAACCCCACTCCTGGTATGAATTTTACCTTTGTAATTCTGCAGGGTTTCAGAATAGAGTATTCTTGAGCAACGGAAAAGTTCTGATTGCCTGAGAGCAAAGTAATAACCCTACAATGTGACAGTAAAAACCCCAGACTATCACCTTTTTAAGTTTATCTTTTCCATTTTGAGTTGAATCTCTAGTCAGAGCATGATATTACAGTAAGTTCAAAACTTCAAAGCTGAAAAAAATGTAGGGATTAAGAGAAAGTTTAATAATTGAGGTAAATATTCAAACTAAAGTTCCAGAAGTAACATATTATGTTAAAATAATATGAGAAATTCATAAATATAATGCAATCCATACACAAGAACATTATTTAGTAGAGGGGTGGGATCCAGAAAAAAGATGGCCAATGTTTGTAGGATGTCATGAAATGTAAAATTTGCCTGAGAAAATCTGGCCTATGGCAAAGTTATGAATTTGCCAACTGTGAGCTTTTTTGGAGAGGCTAAACTGTCTAAAGAAACTAGAACTTTGTGCTTAGTGTTGCTGACAATTCTCAAAGGCATTGTAATCCAACATTCTCTCTTGGTCAACACTCCATACGTATAACCAAAAATGAAAGTCTAAAGTCTACATATACAGAAGAGGAATATTTTTTTTCTAGATGAAATTTACAGTCAACAGTAAGGTTCACAATAAAAGTTAGTATAATGTTCTTGATAAGTGGCTTAAACAAAAAATCTGTTAGTGCAAACATCATAAGATAGCACACATTCAACAACCACTAACTGTCTGGGAAATCCAAAATTTCATGCGTGTTCACCAGGATGGTCTAGTGTTTAAGGTTTTGGACTGTGAAACTTACTGTTGACTGTAAATTTCATCCAGAGAAAATTATTTAACCACTCAAAAAATGTTCATGGTTGACAAATTCACCCTTTACCATAGGCATGATTTTCTCAGGCAGATTTTACATTTCATGTTAAACTGTCTAAAGAAACTAGAACTTTGTGCTTAAAGTTGTTGACAAATCTCAATGGCATTTTATTCCAATATTCACTGTGGTCGCCATTCCAAATATATAGCCAAAAACGAAAGTCTACATATATAGGAAAAATATTTTTCTCTAGATGAAATTTTCAATGAACGGTAAGGTTCACAGTAGCGGTCTGACTTTTGCTTTTGAAAAGTGGCTAAAAAAATCTGTTAGCGCAAACTGAATAAGATGGCACACATTCAATAACCACTAACTGTCTAAGAAATCCAGAAAAGGACGTCTAATCACCAGGATGGCCGCGTGGTTAAGGCGTTAGACTTAAGATCCAATGGATATGTATCCTCGTGGGTTAGAACCCCACTCCTGGTATTAATTTTACCCTTGAAATTCTACAAGGTTTCTCAAAATAGATTATTACTTGAGCAACAGAATTTCCCGATAGCAAAGTAATAACCCTGCAATATCACAGTAATACCCCTGACGATGACCTTTTTATGTCTATCTTTTCAATTTTGAGTTGAATCTCTAGTCAGAGCATGATATTACAGTAAGTTCAAAACTTCAAAGTTGAAAAAAATGTAGGGATTAAGAGAAAGTTTAATAATTGAGGTAAATATTCAAACTAAAGTTCCAGAAGTAACATATGATGTTAAAATAATATGAGAAATTCATAAATATAACGCAATCCATACACAAGAACAGAACATTATTTAGTAGAGGGGTGGGATCCAGAAAAAAGATGGCCAATGTTTGTAGGATGTCATGAAATGTAAAATTTGCCTGAGAAAATCTGGCCTATGGCAAAGGTATGAATTTGTCAACTATGAGCTTTTTTGGAGAGGTTAAACTGTCTAAAGAAACTAGAACTTTGTGCTTAGTGTTGTTGACAAATCTCAATGGCATTGTAATCCAACATTCACTCTTGGTCAACACTCTATACATATAACCAAAAATGACCGTCTAAAGTCTACATATACAGTAGAGGAAAAACATTTTTTTCCTAGATGAAATTTACAGTCAACAGTAAGGTTCACTATAAAAGTATGTATAATGTTCTCGATAAGTGGCTTAAACAAAAAATCTGTTCATGCAAACTTCGTAAGATGGCACACATTCAACAACCACTAACTGTCTGGGAAATCCAAAATTTCATGCGTGTTTCACCAGGATGGTCTAGTGTTTAACCCCTTCACGACCCATGACGCCTACGTAGGCGTTATGAAAAGCCGTGCCCAAACGACCTATGACGCCTACGTAGGCGTCATGCTATAAATAGCCCCCCTGCGGGTCGGGTGACCGGGGTCACTGGAAGGTCACCCGACCCGCACACAGAGGACACGCTACAGTTAATCCCTGGGGGCGTGGCTTAGCCCCCACGTGCCTACGATCGCTCTGATTGGCTGTTAAAAGTGAAACAGCCAATCAGAGCGATTTGTAATATTTCACCAATGAAATTTGGTGAAATATTACAATCCAGCCATGGCCGATGCTGCAATAGCATCGGACATGGCTGGACACCGACACCCGACCCCCCCACACACCGATTGGCGGGGCCGATCGGCCCCCGCCACCGATGGACGGCGGCGATCGGTCGCTGCCGTCATCATCTGCTCCCCCTCCCCTTCCTATCGCTCCCTCCCACCTTCCGATCCCCCCAGGACCTCAGATCGTGCTCCCGGTGTCCCGCCGTGGCTCCCGGCGTCCGGATCATGGGCGCCGCCATCCTGCAAAATGGCGGGCGCATGCGCAGTGCCCCTGCCATTGTCCAAGATGGCGGCGCCCATGAATTTGCCGGTTGCCCGTTCATTTTTCATTTTGATCACTGTGATACACTCTCACAGTGATCAAAATGAAAAAAAAAGTAAATACACCCCCCTTTTATCACCCCCATAGCCAGGCGCAAATAATAAAATAAAAAAAATATTTTTTTTTCCATTTAGGGTTCGAACTAGGGTTAGGGTTGGAATTAGGGTTACAGATAGGGTTAGGGTTAGAAATAGGGTTAGGGTTAAAATTAGGGTTAGGGTTAAAATTAGGGTTAGGGTTAAAATTAGGGTTAAAATTAGGGTTAGGGTTAAAATTAGGGTTAGGGTTGGAATTAGGGTTAGGGCTGGAATTAGGGTGAGGGGTGGGTTGGGATTAGGGTTAGAGTTGGGATTAGGGTTAGGGGTGTGTTGGCGTTAGGGTTGTGGTTAGGGTTATTATTAGGGTTGGGTTAGGGGTGTGTTGGGGTTAGAGTTGGAGTTAGAATTGAGGGGTTTCCACTGTTTAGGCACATCACGGGGTCTCAGAACGCGACATGGCGCCACGATTTATTCCAGCCAATTTTGCGTTCAAAATGTCAAACAGCACTCTCTCCATTCCGAGCCCCGACGTGTGCCCAAACAGTGGTTTACCCCCACATATGGGGTATCAGCGTACTCAGGAAAAATTGCACAACAACTTTGGGAGTCTAATTTCTCCTGTTACCCTTGGGAAAATAAAAAATTGGGGGCTAAAAAAATGATTTTTGTGAAAAAAAATGATTTTTTTTGTTTTCACGGCTCTGAGTTATAAACTTCGGTGAAGCACTTGGGGGTTCAAAGTGCTCATCAAACATCTAGATAAGTTCCTTGGGGGGTCTAGTTTCCAAAATGGGGTCACTTGTGGGGGGTTTCCACTGTTTAGGTACATCAGGGGCTCTGCAAACGTAACATGACGCCCGCAGACCATTCCATCAAGTCGGTATTTCAAAACGTCACTACTTCCCTTCCGAGCCCCGATGTGTGCCCAAACAGTGGTCCCCCCCCACATATGGGGTACCAGCGTACTCAGGACAAACTGGACAACAACTTTTGGGGTCGAAGTTATCTTGTTAACCTTGCGAAAATAAAAAATTGCGGGCTAAAAAATCATTTTTTGAGGAAAAAAAAAGATTTTTTATTTTCACGGTTCTGCGTTATAAACGTCTGTGAAGCACTTGGGGGTTCAAAATGCTCACCACATATCTAGATAAGTTCCTTGGGTGGTCTAGTTTCCAAAATGGGGTCATTTGTGGGGGGTTTCCACTGTTTAGGCACATCAGGGGATCTGCAAACGTAACATGACGCCCGCAGACCATTCCATCAAGTCGGTATTTCAAAACATCACTACTTCCCTTCCGAGCCCCGATGTGTGCCCAAACAGTGGTCCCCCCCCACATATGGGGTACCAGCGTACTCAGGACAAACTGGACAACAACTTTTGGGGTCGAATTTATCCTGTTAACCTTGCGAAAATAAAAAATTGCGGGCTAAAAAATCATTTTTTGAGGAAAAAAAAGGATTTTTTATTTTCACGGTTCTGCGTTATAAACGTCTGTGAAGCACTTGGGGGTTCAAAATGCTCACCACATATCTAGATAAGTTCCTTGGGTGGTCTAGTTTCCAAAATGGGGTCATTTGTGGGGGGTTTCCACTGTTTAGGCACATCAGGGGCTCTGCAAACGTAACATGACGCCCGCAGACCATTCCATCAAGTCGGTATTTCAAAACGTCACTACTTCCCTTCCGAGCCCCGATGTGTGCCCAAACAGTGGTCCCTCCCCACATATTGTGTACCAGCGTACTCAGGACAAACTGGACAACAATTTTTGGGGTCAAATTTCTCCTGTTACTATTGTGAAAATAAAAAATTGCGGGCTAAAAAAATCATTTTTTGAGGAAAAAAAAATATTTTTATTTTCACAGCTCTGCGTTATACACTTCTGTAAAGCACCTGGGGGATCAAAGTGCTCACTATGCATCTAGATAACTTCCTTAGGGGGTCTAGTTTCCAAAATGGGGTGAGATGTGGGGGAGCTACAAAGTGTAGGCAGACAGGGCCTCTCCAAACACGACATGGTGTCCGCTAACGATTGGAGCTAATTTTCCATTCAAAAAGTCAAATTTCGCTCCTTCCTTTCTGAGCCCTGCCGTGCACCCAAACAGTGGTTCCCCCCACATATTGTGCACCAGCGTACTCAGGACAAACTGAACAGCAACTTTAGGGGTCCAATTTATCCTGTTACCCTTGTGAAAATAAAAAATAGCGGGCTAAAAAATAATTTTTGAGGAAAAAAAATAATTTTTTATTTTCATGGCTCTGCGTTTATAAACTTCTGTGAAGCACTTGGGGGTTCAAAGTGCTCACTACACATCTAGATAAGCTCCTTGGGGGGTCTAGTTTCCAAAATGGGGTCACTTGTGGGGGGTTTCTACTGTTTAGGCACATCAGGGGCTCTGCAAACGCAACATGATGCCCGCAGAACATCCCATCAGTCTGCATTCCAAAATCGCGCTCCTTCCCTTCTGAGCTCTCCCATGCGCCCAAACAGTGGTTTCCCCTGACATATGGGGTATCGATGTACTCAGGTCAAATTACACAACAACTTTTGTTGTCCATTTTCTCCTATTAGCCTTGTGAAAATAAAAAATAGCGGGCTAAAAAATCATTTTTGAGGAGAAAAAATTATTTTTTTATTTTCACTGCTCTGTGTCATAAACTTCTGTGAAGCACTTGGGGGTTCAAAGTCCTCACCACACATCTAGATAAGTTCCTTGGGTGGTCTAGTTTCCAAAATGGGGTCACTTGTGGGGGAGCTCCAATGTTTAGGCACACAGGGGCTCTCCAAACACGACATGGTGTCCACTAACGATTGGAGCTAATTTTCCATTTAAAAAGTCAAATGGTGCTCCTTCCCTTCGGGACCCTGCCGTGTGCCCAAACAGTGGTTGATGACCACATATGAGGTATCTGTGCACTCAGGAGAAATTGCCCAACAAATTTTAGGATCCATTTTATCCCATTGCCCATGTGAAAATGAAAAAACTGAGGCTAAAATAAAATTTTTGTGAAAAAAAACTCCTTTTTTTTTTACGGATCAATTTGTGAAACACCTGGCAGTTCAAAGTGCTCACTATGCATCTAAATAAGTTCCTTGGAGGGTCTAGTTTCCAAAATGGGGTCACTTGTGGGGGAGCTCCAATGTTTAGGCACACATGGACTCTCCAAACGCGACATGGCAACCGCTAAATATTCCAGCATATTTTCCATTCAAAAAGTCAAATGGCGCTCCTTCCCTTCTGAGCCCTGCCGTGCGCCCAAAAAGTGGTTTATGACCACATGTGAGGTATCGGTGTACTCAGGAGAAATTGCCCAACAAATTTTAGGATCCATTTTATCCTGTTGCCCATGTGAAAAATGAAAAAATTGATGCTAAAAGAAAATTTTTATTGGAAAAATTAAAATGTTCATTTTTTCCTTCCACATTGCTTTAGTTGCTGTGAAGCACCTGAAGGGTTAATAATCTTCTTGAATGTAGTTTTGAGTAGCTTGAGGGGTGCAGTTTTTAGAATGGTGTCACTTTTGGGTATTTTCTGCCATATAGACCCCTCAAAGTGACTTCAAATGTGAGGTGGTCCCTAAAAAAAATGGTTTTGTAAATTTTGTTGTAAAAATGAGAAATCGCTGGTCAACTTTTAACCCTTATAACTTCCCAACAAAAAAAATTTTTGTTTCTAAAATTGTGCTGATGTAAAGTAGACATGTGGGAAATGTTATTTATTAACTATTTTGTGTCGCATAACTCTCTGGTTTAACGGATTAAAAATTCAAAACGTGAAAATTGCGAAATTTTCAACATTTTCACCAAATTTCTGTTTTTTTCACAAATAAATGCAAACATTATTGACCTAAGTTTACCACTAACATGAAGCCAAATATGTCACGAAAAAACAATCTCATAATCGCTAGGATCCGTTGAAGCGTTCCTGAGTTATTACCTCATAAAGGGACACTGGTCAATATTGCCAAAAATGGCCAGGTCATTAAGGTCAAAATAGGCTGGGTCATGAGGGGTTAAGGTTTTGGACTGTGATACTTACTGCTGACTGTAAATTTTATATAGAGAAAATATTTATCCACTCAAAAAATGCTCATGGTTGACAAATTCACCCTTTACCATAGGCCTGATTTTCTCAGGCAGATTTTACATTTCATGTTAAACTGTCTAAAGAAACTAGAACTTTGTGCTTAAAGTTGTTGACAAATCTCAATGGCATTTTATTCCAATATTCACTCTAGTCACCACTTCAAATATATAGCCAAAAATGAAAGACTACATATATAGGAAAAATATTTTTCTCTAGATGAAAAGTGGCTTAAAAAATCTGATAGTGCAAACTTCATAAGATGGCACACATGCAATAACCACTAACTGTCTAAGAAATCCAGAAATTGATGCCTGTTCACCAGCATGGCCGAGTTGGTAAGGCGTTGGACTTAAGATCCAATGGATATGTATCCTTGTGAGTTCGAACCCCACTCCTGGTCTGAATTTTACCATTGAAATTCTGCAGGGTTTCAGAATAGAGTATTCTTGCGCAACGGAAAAGTTCTGATTGCCTGAGAGCAAAGTAATAACCCTACAATGTGACAGTAAACACCCCTGACTATCACCTTTTTATGTTTATCTTTTCCATTTTGAGTTGAATCTCTAGTCAGAGCATGATATTACAGTAAGTTCAAAGCTGAAAAAAATTTTAGGGATTAAGAGAAAGTTTAATAATTGAGGTAAATATTCAAACTAAAGTTCCAGAAGTAACATATTATGTTAAAATAATATGAGAAATTCATAAATATAATGCAATCCATACACAAGAACATTATTTAGTAGAGGGGTGGGATCCAGAAAAAAGATGGCCAATGTTTGTAGGATGTCATGAAATGTAAAATTTGCCTGAGAAAATCTGGCCTATGGCAAAGTTATGAATTTGCCAACTGTGAGCTTTTTTGGAGAGGCTAAACTGTCTAAAGAAACTAGAACTTTGTGCTTAGTGTTGCTGACAATTCTCAAAGGCATTGTAATCCAACATTCACTCTTGGTCAACACTCCATACGTATAACCAAAAATGAAAGTCTAAAGTCTACATATACAGTAGAGGAATAATATTTTTTTTCTAGATGAAATTTACAGTCAACAGTAAGGTTCACAATAAAAGTTAGTATAATGTTCTTGATAAGTGGCTTAAACAAAAAATCTGTTAGTGCAAACATCACAAGATAGCACACATTCAACAACCACTAACTGTCTGGGAAATCCAAAATTTCATGCGTGTTCACCAGGATTGTCTAGTGTTTAAGGTTTTGGACTGTGAAACTTACTGTTGACTGTAAATTTCATCCAGAGAAAATTATTTAACCACTCAAAATATGTTCATGGTTGACAAATTCACCCTTTACCATAGGCATGATTTTCTCAGGCAGATTTTACATTTCATGTTAAACTGTCTAAAGAAACTAGAACTTTGTGCTTAAAGTTGTTGACAAATCTCAATGGCATTTTGTTCCAATATTCACTGTGGTCGCCATTCCAAATATATAGCCAAAAACGAAAGTCTACATATATAGGAAAAATATTTTTCTCTAGATGAAAAGTGGCTTAAAAAATCTGATAGTGCAAACTTCATAAGATGGCACACATGCAATAACCATTAACTGTCTAAGAAATCCAGAAAGTGATGCCTGTTCACCAGGATGGCAGAATGGTTAAGGCATTTGACTTAAGATCCAATGGATATGTATCCTCGTGGGTTTGAACCCCACTCCTGCTATGAATTTTACCCTTTAAATTCTGCAGGGTTTCAGAATAGAGTATTCTTGAGAAACGGAAAAGTTCTGATTGCCTGAGAGCAAAGTAATAACCCTACAATGTGACAGTAAAAACCCCTAACTATCACCTTTTTATGTTTATCTTTTCAATTTTGAGTTGAATCTCTAGTCAGAGCATGATATTACAGTAAGTTCAAAACTTCAAAGCTGAAAAAAATTTAGGGATTAAGAGAAAGTTTAATAATTGAGGTAAATATTCAAACTAAAGTTCCAGAAGTAACATATTATGTTAAAATAATATGAGAAATTCATAAATATAATGCAATCCATACACAAGAACATTATTTAGTAGAGGGGTGGGATCCAGAAAAAAGATGGCCAATGTTTGTAGGATGTCATGAAATGTAAAATTTGCCTGAGAAAATCTGGCCTATGGCAAAGTTATGAATTTTCCAACTGTGAGCTTTTTTGGAGAGGCTAAACTGTCTAAAGAAACTAGAACTTTGTGCTTAGTGTTGCTGACAATTCTCAAAGGCATTGTAATCCAACATTCACTCTTGGTCAACACTCCATACGTATAACCAAAAATGAAAGTCTAAAGTCTACATATACAGTAGAGGAATAATATTTTTTTTCTAGATGAAATTTACAGTCAACAGTAAGGTTCACAATAAAAGTTAGTATAATGTTCTTGATAAGTGGCTTAAACAAAAAATCTGTTAGTGCAAACATCATAAGATAGCACACATTCAACAACCACTAACTGTCTGGGAAATCCAAAATTTCATGCGTGTTCACCAGGATGGTCTAGTGTTTAAGGTTTTGGACTGTGAAACTTACTGTTGACTGTAAATTTCATCCAGAGAAAATTATTTAACCACTCAAAAAATGTTCATGGTTGACAAATTCACCCTTTACCATAGGCATGATTTTCTCAGGCAGATTTTACATTTCATGTTAAACTGTCTAAAGAAACTAGAACTTTGTGCTTAAAGTTGTTGACAAATCTCAATGGCATTTTATTCCAATATTCACTGTGGTCGCCATTCCAAATATATAGCCAAAAACGAAAGTCTACATATATAGGAAAAATATTTTTCTCTAGATGAAATTTTCAATGAACGGTAAGGTTCACAGTAGCGGTCTGACTTTTGCTTTTGAAAAGTGGCTAAAAAAATCTGTTAGCGCAAACTGAATAAGATGGCACACATTCAATAACCACTAACTGTCTAAGAAATCCAGCAAAGGACATCTAATCACCAGGATGGCCGCGTGGTTAAGGCGTTGGACTTAAGATCCAATGGATATGTATCCTCGTGGGCTAGAACCTCACTCCTGGTATTAATTTTACCCTTGAAATTCTACAAGGTTTCTCAAAATAGATTATTACTTGAGCAACAGAATTTCCCGATAGCAAAGTAATAACCCTGCGATATCACAGTAATACCCCTGACTATCACCTTCTTATGTCTATCTTTTCCATTTTGAGTTGAATCTCTAGTCAGAGCATGAAATTACAGTAAGTTCGATACCCCTGACTATCACCTTTTTATGTTTATCTTTTCCATTTTGAGTTGAATCTCTAGTCAGAGCATGATATTACAGTAAGTTCAAAACTTCAAAGTTGAAAAAAATGTAGGGATTAAGAGAAAGTTTAATAATTGAGGTAAATATTCAAACTAAAGTTCCAGAAGTAACATATGATGTTAAAATAATATGAGAAATTCATAAATATAACGCAATCCATACACAAGAACAGAACATTATTTAGTAGAGGGGTGGGATCCAGAAAAAAGATAGCCAATGTTTGCAGGATGTCATGAAATGTAAAATTTGCCTGAGAAAATCTGGCCTCTGGCAAAGGTATGAATTTGTCAACTATGAGCTTTTTTGGAGAGGTCAAACTGTCTAAAGAAACTAGAACTTTGTGCTTAGTGTTGTTGACAAATCTCAATGGCATTGTAATCCAACATTCACTCTTGGTCAACACTCTATACATATAACCAAAAAAGAAAGTCTAAAGTCTACATATACAGTAGAGGAAAAACATTTTTTTCTAGATGAAATTTACAGTCAACAGTAAGGTTCACTATAAAAGTATGTATAATGTTCTCGATAAGTGGCTTAAACAAAAAATCTGTTCGTGCAAACTTTGTAAGATGGCACACATTCAACAACCACTAACTGTCTAAGAAATTCAGAAAATGATGCCTGTTCACCAGGATGGCCGAGTGGTTAAGGCGTTGCACTTAAGATCCAATCGATATGTATCCTCGAGGGTTCAAACCCCACTCCTGGTATGAATTTTACCTTTGAAATTCTGCAGGGTTTCAGAATAGAGTATTCTTGAGCAACGGAAAAGTTCTGATTGCCTGAGAGCAAAGTAATAACCCTTCAATGTGACAGTAAAAACCCCTGACTATCACCTTTTTATGTTTATCTTTTCCATTTTGAGTTGAATCTCTAGTCAGAGCATGATATTACAGTAAGTTCAAAACTTCAAAGCTGAAAAAAATTTAGGGATTAAGAGAAAGTTTAATAATTGAGGTAAATATTCAAACTAAAGTTCCAGAAGTAACATATTATGTTAAAATAATATGAGAAATTCATAAATATAATGCAATCCATACACAAGAACATTATTTAGTAGAGGGGTGGGATCCAGAAAAAAGATGGCCAATGTTTGTAGGATGTCATGAAATGTAAAATTTGCCTGAGAAAATCTGGCCTATGGCAAAGTTATGAATTTGCCAACTGTGAGCTTTTTTGGAGAGGCTAAACTGTCTAAAGAAACTAGAACTTTGTGCTTAGTGTTGCTGACAATTCTCAAAGGCATTGTAATCCAACATTCTCTCTTGGTCAACACTCCATACGTATAACCAAAAATGAAAGTCTAAAGTCTACATATACAGAAGAGGAATATTTTTTTTCTAGATGAAATTTACAGTCAACAGTAAGGTTCACAATAAAAGTTAGTATAATGTTCTTGATAAGTGGCTTAAACGAAAAATCTGTTAGTGCAAACATCATAAGATAGCACACATTCAACAACCACTAACTGTCTGGGAAATCCAAAATTTCATGCGTGTTCACCAGGATGGTCTAGTGTTTAAGGTTTTGGACTGTGAAACTTACTGTTGACTGTAAATTTCATCCAGAGAAAATTATTTAACCACTCAAAAAATGTTCATGGTTGACAAATTCACCCTTTACCATAGGCATGATTTTCTCAGGCAGATTTTACATTTCATGTTAAACTGTCTAAAGAAACTAGAACTTTGTGCTTAAAGTTGTTGACAAATCTCAATGGCACTTTATTCCAATATTCACTGTGGTCGCCATTCCAAATATATAGCCAAAAACGAAAGTCTACATATATAGGAAAAATATTTTTCTCTAGATGAAATTTTCAATGAACGGTAAGGTTCACAGTAGCGGTCTGACTTTTGCTTTTGAAAAGTGGCTAAAAAAATCTGTTAGCGCAAACTGAATAAGATGGCACACATTCAATAACCACTAACTGTCTAAGAAATCCAGAAAAGTATGTCTAATCACCAGGATGGCCGCATGGTTAAGGCGTTGGACTTAAGATCCAATGGATATGTATCCTCGTGGGTTAGAACCCCACTCCTGGTATTAATTTTACCCTTGAAATTCTACAAGGTTTCTCAAAATAGATTATTACTTGAGCAACAGAATTTCCCGATAGCAAAGTAATAACCCTGCAATATCACAGTAATACCCCTGACTATCACCTTTTTATGTCTATCTTTTCCATTTTGAGTTGAATCTCTAGTCAGAGCATGAAATTACAGTAAGTTCGATACCCCTGACTATCACCTTTTTATGTTTATCTTTTCCATTTTGAGTTGAATCTGTAGTCAGAGCTGATATTACAGTAAGTTCAAAACTTCAAAGTTGAAAAAAATGTAGGGATTAAGAGAAAGTTTAATAATTGAGGTAAATATTCAAACTAAAGTTCCAGAAGTAACATATGATGTTAAAATAATATGAGAAATTCATAAATATAACGCAATCCATACACAAGAACAGAACATTATTTAGTAGAGGGGTGGGATCCAGAAAAAAGATGGCCAATGTTTGTAGGATGTCATGAAATGTAAAATTTGCCTGAGAAAATCTGGCCTATGGCAAAGGTATGAATTTGTCAACTATGAGCTTTTTTGGAGAGGTTAAACTGTCTAAAGAAACTAGAACTTTGTGCTTAGTGTTGTTGACAAATCTCAATGGCATTGTAATCCAACATTCACTCTTGGTCAACACTCTATACATATAACCAAAAATGACAGTCTAAAGTCTACATATACAGTAGAGGAAAAACATTTTTTTCTAGATGAAATTTACAGTCAACAGTAAGGTTCACTATAAAAGTATGTATAATGTTCTCGATAAGTGGCTTAAACAAAAAATCTGTTTGTGCAAACTTCATAAGATGGCACACATTCAACAACCACTAACTGTCTGGGAAATCCAAAATTTCATGCGTGTTTCACCAGGATGGTCTAGTGTTTTAGGTTTTGGACTGTGATACTTACTGTTGACTGTAAATTTTATATAGAGAATATATTTATCCACTCAAAAAATGCTCATGGTTGACAAATTCACCCTTTACCATAGGCCTGATTTTCTCATGCAGATTTTACATTTCATGTTAAACTGTCTAAAGAAACTAGATGTCATGATCTGAATTTGATCTGACAGTTTTAAATTGCACAGGGTGAACTTTTTTTACTTTGTCAAGTGCCAAGTGACTTGACTGTCCCCGGTGGTGGTTAGTGGTATTGCACTTTAGGTTTAATGTGCACATAATCATGAATCAGGTGTGGGGCTCTATAAATGAGTCTCAGGGTGTGTAATCACAGCTGGTGATATTGATTCATTGATTCTGATTTGGTGAGAGACTGGTGCAAGGATGGAGCTGAGTAGGAGTCCTGCGCAGCTTAGCCAGGGGGGACGTGTGTCAGCTATGGTGTCTGGACGAAGGGCTGGCATGGCGTGGTGGGGTCGCAGTGATGGTGTCGGCAGGAAGTGTCTGCATGGACTGGTGGAGTGGCGACTATGGAGAGTGGCACTCACCATGTGGGACTTGGCTGCTGAGCTGGACTCAAGCATGCTTGCCTTCGTGGCAGACGCTGAACTCATCTTTGGGACTCTGTTACTAAGCAGCAGCAACTGGTGGTGGACTCTGCTCCAAGGCTGCACTATGGTGAAGGATCCTGTTATGGTGATGGATCCTGGTGGAGGAGAAGACGCACGCAGGTGGAGGGCTCTGTTGCAGGAGCATAAGCACAGAGCATAAAGCTAAGTGGTGTTTCCCCTGTTTTGTCTTCTTTCCTCATGTGTGTTGTTAGTGCAGTGGTGGGATTAGTTTCCACACCGACCAATTCCCTAGTGAGGGTTTAGGGTCAGGGCGAGCAAGGGCTTTGAGGTATGCGTGCGGCGCCCGGTGCGGAACCGGCATAGGGAACGTTAGGAGTGCAGGGATACTGGCTCAGGGGAGCTCAGGAGGTCTCCACTTCCCTTTTCCCTATCGCAGGGCCCACCATTGTTAATGTTTCCCAGGTCCCCCTTATTATTTAAATTTGCCGTACTGGAGGCGGGGTTTCCAGAATTTATATTAACGTGTAATACTTAAATTCGCCAGGTGGAGGCGGTGTATCCATCTGCACGTATTATTATTTAAATTCGCCCCACTGGAGGCGCTGTATCCAGGGTCACGTGTGTTATGGGTTCGCCTTGCGGAAACATCTGCGTCCAGACACACGTGACCGTGACACTAGAACTTTGTGCTTAAAGTTGTTGACAAATCTCAATGGCATTTTATTCCAATATTCACTCTAGTCACCACTTCAAATATATAGCCAAAAATGAAAGACTACATATATAGGAAAAATATTTTTCTCTAGATGAAAAGTGGCTTAAAAAATCTGATAGTGCAAACTTCATAAGATGGCACACATGCAATAACCACTAACTGTCTAAGAAATCCAGAAATTGATTCCAGTTCACCAGGATGGCCGAGTGGTTAAGGCGTTGGACTTAAGATCCTCGTGGGTTCAAACCCCACTCTCGGTATGAATTTTACCCTTGAAATTCTGCAGGGTTTCAAAATAGAGTATTCTTGAGCAACAGAAAAGTTCGGATTGCCTGAGAGCAAAGTAATAACCCTACAATGTGACAGTAAAAACCCCTGACTACCACATTTTTATGTTTATCTTTTCCATTTTGAGTTGAATCTCTAGTCAGAGCATGATATTACAGTAAGTTCAAAACTTCAAAGCTGAAAAAAATTTAGGGATTAAGAGAAAGTTTAATAATTGAGGTAAATATTCAAACTAAAGTTCCAGAAGTAACATATGATGTTAAAATAATATGAGAAATTCATAAATATAATGCAATCCATACACAAGAACATTATTTAGTAGAGGGGTGGGATCCAGAAAAAAGATGGCCAATGTTTGTAGGATGTCATGAAATGTAAAATTTGCCTGAGAAAATCTGGCCTATGGCAAAGTTATGAATTTGTCAACTATGAGCTTTTTTTGGAGAGGCTAAACTGTCTAAAGAAACTAGAACTTTGTGCTTAGTGTTGTTGACAATTCTAAAAGGCATTGTAATCCAACATTCACTCTTGGTCAACACTCTATACATATAACCAAAAATGAAAGTCTAAAGTCTACATATATAGTAGAAGAAAAATAGACAGTATAGATGAGCGACTATTTTTTTTTTAGGGTCGAGTCGGGTTTCGCAAAAGTCGGGTTGAACGAAATCGGCTGACTATAGGGAAAAGTCGGAGGCTGACTGAAACACGAAACCAAATGCAAGTCAATGGGGAAGCAGAGTCGGCAGGGAGTGGAGGACAGTAAACACACCTACAGTGCCAATTTCAATGCCAAAAACATCAATTCTTATTACTGAAGCTTGTCAACCTTAATTTACTTCATAATAATAGTTACGCATTGAAAACTGGGGCTTATTTGGCTAAATTTGTGCAGGGCTGGCTCCAGGTTTTCGTGTGCCCTGGGACAAAGAGTGTCAGTGTGCCCCTTTAAGGGTGGTTTCACCTTAGCGTTTAAGACCGCAGCGTCGGCCTGCGTACGGCCTCCGCTAAGCCCCGCCCCGGGTGCGCTGACCTGCGCCAAACACAACCTGCTGCAATTTGATGCGCCTGGTGCACCGTCAAAAGGGCGCATGCGCTGCCAAATGCATACCTGCGCATGGCCTGCGTCCCCAGTGCTAAATATAGGGAACCCAGGATGCATGCAGCGTCATGCGCCCGTAGGCGGAGCTACCGGAGGAGCATGGCAGGGGCGGGGCTTAGCCATGGCCATGCACAGGCCGACGCTGCGGCCTGAAATGCTAATGTGAAACCACCCTCACACACCACAACTCATGATCCTCCGATACGGCACATAAATAAAGGTATAGTAGGATGACAAATACTTCACTGCTTACATGACATGACTGATCTATTTTAAATTCTACAAGAGCTCAAAAAAAGGACAGTATATTACTCCATACAGTATTATGGCCACCACATTGTGCTCCATACAGAATAATGAGCCCCATTTATTTCTCCATACAGAATAATTGGTCACATATAATGTTCCATACAGTATATGATGAGCTCCACATAATGCTCCAGTATATGATGGGCTCCATTTCTAATGCTCCAGTGTATTATGTGCCCCATAGATGCTGCTCGAGTGTCTGATCTGCCCCATTTACAATGTTCCAGTATATGATGGGCCTCATGGATGATGCTCCAGTGTATGATGGGCCCTAATAATGCTCCATATATAATGGGCCCCATTTCTAATGCTCCAGTGTATCATGTGCCCCATAGATGCTGCTCCAGTGTCTGATCTGCCCCATTTATAATGCTCCAGTATATGATGGGCCTCATGGATGATGCTCCAGTGTATGATGGGCCCTAATAATGCTCCATATACAATGGGCCCCATTTCTAATGCTCCAGTGTATCATGTGCCCCATAGATGCTGCTCCAGTGTCAGATCTCCCCCATTTATAATGCTCCAGTATATGATGGGCCTCATGGATGATGCTCCAGTGTATGATGGGTCCTAATAATGCTCCATATATAATGGGCCCCATTTCTAATGCTCCAGTGTATAATGGGCCCCGTAAATGCTGCTCCAGTGTCTGATATCCCCATTTGTAATGCTCCAGTATATGATGGACCCCATTTTTAATTAACCCAGGTATGGTATGTGAAAAAAGCTCCATGGAGTAATCTGAAGTGTGCGCTGCTGCATCCTTCACTTTTGGTGTGGGTGAAGGACACAAGGAAAGGGGTTGCTTCTGACCAGAAGTCTGCAGTTACGACTCAGTGCTTGCATTTTGTTAAACTTCAGAAGAGGAGGCGATAGAGCTGGAGGCTGTTTCAGCAATGTAAGCCAAAAACAGTTCCTGATGCTCCGGCTTTAAAAGCAGTCTACCTATTCCCAGAAAATGGAGCCTTACAGGCCTTCCAGAGCTACACCATGATGCAGCCTCAACACCTCCTGCTTTAGCTGCTATTGTGTTTTTGGCACTACCAGCAGATGCACCACCATCACCATCAGTACCAGGTGGCCCCCCACACCCACGTCCGCATCCTCTTCCACCATACTTCCTCATGTTTTGGAAAATGGACCCAAGTTACCAGCAGATATATGGTACTGTATCAGAAGCGTACAGCTCTATACAGTCTAGGGATAGCAGTAAATCTCCGTATATATTTCATGATTCATACACAGATGCTCACAGGCTCAGTATGGATTACTGTTGTGAGTTCATTTTCCCCTTCATTACTGAGGCCCGAGGAACTCCCTCTTCTGGTAAAGAAAGGTAGTGAGCCTGATTATCAAACACCTGAGGCTGATGATGATGACTGGCTGAGTGGAGTTACTGACTGGATATAAGGCTGCCGACACCCTTCTGCCCTGCGGGTGATTTCTCTGTGGGATCCTTGGAGACCAGTCTGAATTCCTGCTCCTCTAAAGCTAAGTTTGTTGCTCGGCCTTTTGCATTGGTGCTTTGACTTTGTTTTGCTTTGTTTTTCTGGATTTCTGCCATTCCCTGCTGGGGTGTGCTGAATTCCTTTAGCTCTGTCTTCTGAAAATACCTGAGTGCTGATTTAGTTTTTGAAGCCTAGCTGCTTCAGGGCCTTTTTCATATCAGCTTGTTGGCTTATGTCTTTGATAGGGTTTTGGCAGATTCCAGACAGCAGCCTTCCTGTCCTTTCCTATCTAGGTAGTTTTGGGCCCCATCTTTGCTCAGTCTATCTTTCTGTCTGTGTTAGTGTTTTCATCTTGCTTCACCGTCATTATATGTTGGGGGCTGCCTATTGCTTTGGGGTCTGCTCTGGGGCAGTTTAGATTTCCCCTTTCTTTCTTTAGGCCTATTTAATTCTCCGGCTGTGATCGAGGGGTCTAGGGCATCGTAGGAACCCCCCACGGCTACTGCTAGTTGTGTTGATAGGTTCAGGGGTCTGCAATCTGATAGTTGCCAACTTCTCTGGTTTTCTGGACTTAGCTTGTATTTCTGTTTTTGCCTCCTACGGTGACTCATTCATAACAGAATCACCCACCATACCGCAGATCCTAGGGTACTCAATAGCAGGAAAGAATTGTAAAAAAAAAAAAAAAGTGTGTATATTTTTTCCTCTATATCTCTGAGGCCGTAGGGGGAATTTTTTTTTTCTCTCAATGGAGATAAAGCAATTGTCTGATCGTGTGGAGAAGCTCGCTGCGGATGTGCGGGAAATTTCCGCCTACCTTGCTCATTCACATGCTGCTGAACCAAAGATTCCTACACCTGATGTATTTTTTGGGGATCGGTCTAAATTTTTGAATTTCAAAAATAATTGTAAATTATTTTTTGCCTTGAATCCTAACTCGTCAGGGAGCTCCGCGCAGCAGGTTAAAATTGTCATCTCTTTGCTGCGTGGCGATCCCCAGGATTGGGCGTTTTCTTTGAAACCAGATGATCCTATTCTGACTAATGTGAATGCATTTTTTCAGGCCTTGGGGTTGTTGTATGACGAACCTAATGCCATTGATCAGGCTGAAAAGACCCTGCTGGCATTGAACCAGGGTCGTGATTCTGCAGAATTGTACTGTCAAAAATTCCGAAAGTGGGCAGTACTTACTACCTGGAATGATGGTGCCTTGGCAGCCCTCTTTCGGAAGGGGTTGTCAGAAGCCGTAAAAGATACTATGGTGGGATTTCCTGTTCCCTCTGGTCTTGACGACTCTATGTCATTAGCCATTCAGGTTGATCGGCGTTTGCGCGAACGCAAAGCTGCACGAGAGGTGTTGCCACCTGTTGAACAAATGTCTGAACCTATGCAATGTGATAGAGTTTTTTCCAGAGAGCAGCGTCAGGAGTTCAGAAGGCGTAATAACTTGTGTTTTTTCTGTGGAGATGCCTCGCATATTATTTCTGTCTGTCCTAAACGAGAGAAACGCTTTGCACACACGTTTTCTGTTGGGGGTGTTCAACCTGTTTCTTCTGGCTATTACTCTGATCTGCTCCCTGTCCACATTTTCTGCCAAGGCTTTTGTGGATTCGGGAGCAGCCCTAAACCTAATGGACTTGGATTTTGCTAAACGTTGTGGATTTCCGATGACACCTCTGCAGACGCCTATCCCTTTGAGGGGGATTGATGCTACTCCTTTGGCTAAAAATAAACCTCAGTTTTGGACCCAGGTGGTAATGCGGGTCGCCCCAGACCATCAAGAAAATTGCAGATTTTTGGTGTTGCATAATCTGCATGATACTATTGTTCTGGGGTTTCCCTGGTTACAAATTCATAATCCAGTTTTGGATTGGAAATCTGTGTCTGGTGAGTTGGGGTTGTCGGTGTGCCTTTAGTGAGGCTCTGGTGTTTTCCACCTTTCCTCAGTCGCATGATGTTCCTGATTATTTGGCGGACTTTTATGATGTATTTAGTGAGAATGAGTCTGCGTCTCTGCCTCCTCATAGGAGTTATGACTGTGCAATTGAACTGAGCCCGGGGTGTAAATTTCCCAAGGGTAGGCTCTTCAATTTATCTGTACCCGAGCACGAGGCTATGCGATCCTATATTAAGGAGGCGTTGGAGAAGGGTCATATTAGACCATCCTCGTCACCCTTAGGTGCCGGGTTTTTTTTGTAGCCAAAAAGGATGGATCATTAAGACCTTGTATTGATTATCGTGCCATCAACAAAATTACTGTTAAATATCAGTATCCGTTACCCCTGATTTCTGATCTATTCTCCAGAGTTAAAGGTGCTTGCTGGCTTACCAAGCTTGACCTCAGGGGGCGTATAATCTTATTCGCATTAAGCATGGGGATGAATGGAAGACGGCGTTTAATACTCCGGAGGGACATTTTGAGTACCTGGTGATGCCTTTTGGGCTCACTAATGCCCCTTCTGTCTTCCAGTGCTTCATGAACGATATTTTCCGAGATTTTGTCGATAAATTTTTGATTATCTATCTGGATGATATTTTGATCTTCTCCAAGGATTGGGATTCTCATGTGGAACATGTTCGGACTGTGTTCCGGATCTTGAGGGAGAATTCCCTGTATGTCAAAGGATCTAAATGCCTTTTTGGAGTACAGAGGATTTCTTTTTTGGGATTTATTTTGTCCCCGTCAACTATTGAAATGGACCCGGCCAAGGTACAGGCCATTTACGATTGGGTTCAGCCCAGTTCTTTGAAGGCCCTCCAGAAGTTTTTGGCTTTTGCTAATTTTTATCGGAAATTTATAGCAAAATTTTCTAGTATTGCCAAGCCATTGACTGATTTGACTAAGAAGGGTGCTGATGTGTTAAATTGGTCTCCGGAGGCTGTTTCTTCCTTTCAGGAGCTGAAGCGAAGATTCACCTCCGCCCCAGTTTTGCGGCAACCTGTTGTCTCACTTCCATTCCAGGTAGAGGTGGATGCTTCTGAGATTGGTGCAGGAGCTGTTTTGTCCCAAAAGGACCCTGTAACATCTAAAATGAATCCCTGTGCTTTCTTTTCCCGAAAGTTCTCTCCATCTGAACGTAACTATGATGTGGGGAATAGGGAACTGTTGGCCATGAAATGGGCATTTGAGGAGTGGAGACATTGGTTGGAGGGAGCTAAGCATCAAGTCGTGGTCCTCACTGACCACAAGAATTTGATTTACCTAGAGTCGGCTAAGCGCTTGAACCCTAGACAGGCTAGGTGGGCCTTGTTTTTTACACGTTTTGATTTTGTGGTTTCTTTTCTTCCTGGAACGAAGAATGTCAAGGCAGACGCCCTATCTAGGAGCTTCTTTGCTGATTCTCCTGTGGTGACCAAGCCTGCTACTATCTTAGGCGAAGGGGTAGTTCTTTCTGCCATCTCGCCCGATTTGAGACGTGCTCTGGAAGAGTTCCAGGAGGACAAACCTGAGCATTGTCCCAGTGGAAAGTTGTATGTTCCTGACCAGTGGAAGAAGAGAGTGATGTCTGAAGTTCATTGTTCTGCTTTGGCTGGTCATCCAGGTATTTTTGGTACTAGAGATCTGGTGAGTCGGTTTTTTGGTGGCCCCCCTTGTCTCGTGATGTCAGGAATTTTGTGCAGTCCTGTGGGACGTGCTCCCGGTCTAAATCGTGTTCTCGCTCTAGTGGGTTGTTGATGCCTTTGCCTGTCCCCAAGAGGCCATGGACCCATATTTCAATGGATTTCATCTCTGATATGCCTGTCTCTCAAAGGATGACTGTTATTTGGGTGATTTGTGATAGGTTCTCTAAGATGGTTCATCTTGTACCACTCCCTAAGTTGCCGTCTTCCTCTGAGTTGGTGCCCCTGTTTTTACAACAGGTGGTTCGTTTGCACGGGATTCCTGAGAACATTGTATCTGACAGAGGAGTCCAGTTTGTGTCTAGATTTTGGAGAACTTTCTGTTCCAGGCTGGGAATTCAGTTGTCCTTCTCCTCTGCTTTTCACCCTCAGACCAATGGGCAGACAGAGAGAACAAACCAGACCTTGGAGTCATATTTGAGATGTTTTATTTCTGCTGATCAGGATGATTGGGTTTCATTTTTGCCCTTGGCCGAATTTGCTTTAAATAATAGAGCTAGTTCTGCCACTTTGATGTCACCTTTTTTTTGTAACTTTGGGTTTCATCCTCGATTTTCTTCAGGGCAGGTGGAGCCCTCTGCCTGCCCAGGTGTTGACACTGTGGTGGAGAGAATGCACCAGATCTGGGACCAAGTGGTGGATAAGTTATCTCTCTCCCAGGAAAAGGCCCAGCGGTTTTCCAACCGACATAGGACCATTGGTCCCCAGTTTAAGGTTGGTGATATGGTGTGGTTATCATCAAAAAATATTGCTATGAAGGTGGCTTCTCCTAAGTTTAAGCCTAGATTTATTGGACCTTACAAGATTGTGGAGATTATTAATCCGGTCTCTTTTCGTTTGGCTCTTCCTGTCACATTTAAAATCCATAATGCGCTCCATAAATCTTTGTTGAAGAGGTTTGTTGAACCTGTTGTTCCGGGGGTGGCACCTCCAGACCCTGTATTGGTTGAAGGTAACATGGAATATGAGGTAGAGAAAGTACTGGATTCCCGTCTGGCTAGACGGAGACTCCAGTATTTGGTTAACTGGAAGGGTTATGGTCAGGAGGATAATTCCTGGGTCTCTGCCTCTGATATTCATGCCAAAAGATTGGTGCGTGCCTTTCATCGGGCTCACGCTGATCGCCCTGGTGGCGTGGTTGAGGGTTCGGTGACCCCTCCTCAAGGGTGAGGTACTGTTGTGAGTTCATTTTCCCCTTCACTACTGAGGCCCGAGGAACTCCCTCTTCTGGTAAAGAAAGGTAGTGAGCCTGATTATCAAACACCTGAGGCTGATGATGA
The DNA here is from genome assembly GCF_039654945.1 of Dendrobates tinctorius. Classification (NCBI taxonomy): domain Eukaryota; kingdom Metazoa; phylum Chordata; class Amphibia; order Anura; family Dendrobatidae; genus Dendrobates; species Dendrobates tinctorius. The sequence goes on from NW_027361917.1 coordinate 40,655,671, forward strand.
TGACTGGCTGAATGGAGTTACTGACTGGATATAAGGCTGCCGACGCCCTTCTGCCCTGCGGGTGATTTCTCTGTGGGATCCTTGGAGACCAGTCTGAATTCCTGCTCCTCTAAAGCTAAGTTTGCTGCTCGGCTTTTTGCATTGGTGCTTTGACTTTGTTTTGCTTTGTTTTTCTGGATTTCTGCCATTCCCTGCTGGGGTGTGCTGAATTCCTTTAGCTCTGTCTTCTGAAAATACCTGAGTGCTGATTTAGTTTTTGAAGCCTAGCTGCTTCAGGGTCTTTTTCATATCAGCTTGTTGGCTTATGTCTTTGATAGGGTTTTGGCAGATTGCAGACAGCAGCCTTCCTGTCCTTTCCTATCTAGGTAGTTTTGGGCCCCGTCTTTGCTCAGTCTATCTTTCTGTCTGTGTTAGTGTTTTCATCTTGCTTCACCGTCATTATATGTTGGGGGCTGCCTATTGCTTTGGGGTCTGCTCTGGGGCAGTTTAGATTTCCCCATTCTTTCTTTAGGCCTATTTAATTCTCCGGCTGTGATCGAGGGGTCTAGGGCATCGTAGGAACCCCCATCGGCTACTGCTAGTTGTGTTGATAGGTTCAGGGGTCTGCAATCTGATAGTTGCCAACTTCTCTGGTTTTCTGGACTTAGCTTGTATTTCTGTTTATGCCTCCTACGGTGACTCATTCATAACAGATTACCCAATAAAATAAAAAGATGAAAAAGGGTACCGTATCACCAGATATAAGGTATATACAGTATAGTGTAAACATTCTGAATCTCCGTATACATTTCAGGAGGCAGATAAAAAACGCTCTCAGGCCCAGTATGGATTACACAAGAATATGAAAAGCTGTAAATGGGTAATGTAACACAAGCGTACAGCTGTATACAGTGTTGGGGTAATCTTAAAGCTCCTAATATATTACCAGAGTAACAGACAGACGTTCACAGGCTCATTATGGATTACACCAGAATCTAAATAGCTAAAAAGGTTACTGTATCAGAAGTGTACAGCTGTATACAGTGTTGGACAAATTTGAAATATCGGTATATATTTCCAGAGTCACCCTCAGACGCTCACTCAGTCTGGGTTTGACCATAATAAAAAATGTTGTATAAAAGGTACTGGATAACAAGATAGCAAGTATATATATTATAGGGTATAATTGAAATCTCCATATACATAGTCCCGTAGTCACTCTCAGATGCTTACTCAGTATGGATTTGACCGTAATACTAAATGTCGAACAAAGGTACCATATAACAAGATACAAGCTGTATCGAGTATAGGGTAAAAATTGTTATCTCCGATTCACCGTATATATATAGAAGGTGTAAACCACACACGCTCACTCACTATGGATGATACCGTAATACAAAATTTTGAACAAAGGTACTGTATCAGCACATAGCAGGTGTATCCAGTCTAGGGGTAATTGTAAATTTCCGTCTATACTTCCGGCGTCAGACACAGACACTCACAGGCTCTCTATGTATTACACCAGAATTTAAAAAGTAGAGAAAGGGAAAGGTAGTCGAAGCGTACAACAGTATGCAGTGTTGTGGTACTTTTAAAACTTCGTATATATTTCAGTCTCAGTAAGCCAGTCCAGACTCTCCGCTACTGGAAATTACATGGATACAAGTACAGACGGAAAGTCGAGTGTTATCAGAAATTTGGGAATTACTCATCGCGGGAAAACCTCCCAGTAGATGTTGCAGAGGCGATGCAGGCCCTCAATTACTGTGTCTGTGGAGACAGCATAAAAGGTTCTTTGTGAAGAAAGGATTGCTTTATCGCAATAGCGTGGATCACATCACCATTACTCGTCTCCATCAAATTGTGATCACAGGGAGAGATGTAGACATGGTCCTCACTGCCTATCATGATGTGTCTGGTCATTTTGGAGTGCAAAAGACAGAAGCCACAGGCCATAGGTGATTCTATTGGATTGGCATGAAAGGAGACATTGAAAAATGGTGGCAGGAATGTCACATGTCTGTGACTATCACAACTGTGAAAGGTGATCATAAAGCACCACTGCATCTGCTTGTAAGTTGACGTCCATTACAAATGGTAGCCATTGATCATCCGAAGGTAGAGGCCAGCAGGACAGGCCATAGCTACATCTTAACCATCCTCGATCAATACCCCAAATTTCTAGTGGCCATCCCTGTGAAGGATTTAACTGCCCAGACTACACAGCTATGGAGCAGGGAGAGGTAAGTATTGCAACTTGCAAGTGCTGTTGCCATGACCAAGCAGGGGGCACACTCCTGGTCGACGGTACTTGCACAGGGCCCCTCATAGTATGCTGATATGTCTGATGGCGAGTGGGCCCCCCCACTGTCAGAGACACTGTATTGTACTAAGAATGGCCCTGTGCCAGTGCCGTCGGCCATCAGTGGGCCCATCCACCTGTTCAGAGCAATGGCACTTGCCCGGGTGCACCAGGTGTTGACCCCAGCCCTTGGGGGGTGGGCAGTCCAGTTAGGGAGGTTTAAAAAATGGCATATGTTAATGTGTTGGCTGGACATTCAGCTGCTGCAAAGTATGGAATTGGGCAAGTCTGAGGAAGAGGAGGACAAAAGCGAGGCAGTTTTCTGGCAATCTGTGTCATCAGGGGAAGGTGGGACAAAATCCTTTGAAACCCATGCATGGTTCATTTTAATGAAGGTTAGATCATCAACATTTTGGGTCAACAGACGGGTCCTTTTTTCTGTCAGGATTGATCCAGCAGCACTGAAGACTCTTTCAGATAACACACTTGCAGCAGGGCAAGCGAGCTCCTGTAAGGCATATTGTGCCAATTCAGGCCAGGTGTCCAGTTTAGAGGCCCAATTGTCAAAGGGGAATGACATGTGAGGGAGAACATCGATATGGGAGGAGAAGTAGTTTGTAACCATAGTTGACAACTGCTGTCTCCTGTCACTTTTAATCGATGCAGTATTAGCAGTCGTGTGAGTGGTACTTGAGAAATCATTCCACAACATGGTCATTAAACCCCTTTCTCCAACGCCACTTCGGCTGTGTGAGCAACGAACACCTCTTCCATTGTGCCCACTACGGCTCGTGGCAGAACCAGCACCACTGCTGTGTGCTGGGAAAGCCTCAAACAAACGGTTTACCAGAGTTGCTTGTTTGTTAGCCAATATTATCTCTAGGTTCTCCTGTGGCATGATGTGTAATTTGCCTTTGTAGCGTGGATCGAGCCAGTAGTCGTAATCCCTCATCATTTTGGCAATGCGGGGGTCCCTTTTTAGGATTTGCAAGGCATAATCGCACACGTGGGCCAATGTTCCAGGTGTCAATGTTGCACTGCCACTGCTGGGTGGAGGAGCAATTTCATAGAATCATAGAATCATAGAATCGTAGAGTTGGAAGGGACCTCCTGGGCCATCTGGTCCAACCCCCTGCTCAAAGCAGGATTCGCTAAATCATCCCAGTCAGATGTCTGTCCAGCCTCTGTTTGAAGACTTCTATTGAAGGAGAACTCACCACTTCTTGTGGCAGCTTGTTCCACTCATTGATCACTCTAACTGTCAAAAAGTTTTTTCTAATATCTAATCTGTGTCTCCTCCCATTCAGTTTCATCCCATTGCTTCTAGTCTTTCCTTGTGCAAATGAGAATAAAGTTGATCCTTCTACAATGTGACAGCCCTTTAGATATTTGTAGACAGCTATTAAGTCTCCTCTCGGTCTTCTCTTTTGCAAACTAAACATTCCCAAATCCTGCAACCTTTCCTCATAAGACAGGGTTTGCAGACCGGTCACCATTCTGGTCGCTCTTTTCTGAACTTGCTCCAGTTTGTTGATGTCTCTTTTAAAATGTGGTGCCCAAAACTGGACACAATATTCCAGATGAGGTCTGACCAAAGAGGAGTAGAGGGAAATAATGACTTCATGTGATCTAGACTGTATGCTTCTGTTAATACATCCCAGAATTGCATTTGCCTTTTTTGCTGCTGCATCACACTGTTGACTCATATTCAGTCTGTGATCTATTAGTATACCCAAGTCTTTTTCACATGTGCTGTTGCTTAGCCCTATTTCTCCCATTCTGTATATGCTTTTTTCATTTTTATTGCCCAGATGTAGTACTTTGCATTTTTCCCTGTTAAAAACCATTCTGTTAGTTGCTGCCCACTTCTCCAGCTTATTTATATCTTTTTGAATCCTCTCTCTCTCTTCTCTAGTATTAGCTATCCCTCCTAGCTTTGTGTCATCAGCAAATTTAATCAGATTACCCTCAATTCCTTCATCTAAATCGTTGATAAAGATGTTGAGCAATACAGGGCCCAGGACAGAGCCCTGTGGTACCCCACTTGAGACATTCTTCCATCTGGATGTGCAGCCATTTACGACCACTCTTTGGGTCCGATCACTAAGCCAGTTATGAATCCACCTAACAGTTGCCTTGTCCATTCCATACTTAGTCATTTTTTCAATAAGGATTGTATGAGATACTTTGTCAAATGCTTTGCTGAAGTCAAGATATACTATATCTACAGCATTTCCTTGATCCACCCAATCAGTGATTCCATCATAGAAGGAAATTAGGTTAGTCTGACATGACTTATTAGTTACAAACCCATGCTGACTCTGTTTAATCACTTCATTCTTATCCAGGTACTGACATACATGTTGTTTAATAATTTGTTCAAAGATCTTTCCTGGTATAGAAGTCAGACTCACCGGCCTAGAGTTGCCTGGGTCCACCTTCTTCCCCTTTTTGAAGATAGGAACAACATTTGCTCTTCTCCAGTTGTCTGGGACTTCTCCTGTTCTCCAAGAATTTTCAAAGATTATGGAGAGGGGTTCAAAAATTTCTTCTCCTTCAGTACTCTGAGGTGTAATTCATCTGGACCTGGAGACTTGAATTAATTTAGGTTAGCTAAGTGTTTCCTCACTATCTTTCTGTTTATAGATATCCTGGATTCTTCTATTCCCTTAATAGGGCAGTGAAGAACTGTTGATGTTACATTTCCTTTCTGAGAGAAACCAGATGCAAAATAGGAATTTAAAAGTTTGGCCTTCTCAACATCCTGTCTTACCATTTCATCATTTTCATCCTGTAAAAATCCTATAGCATCTTTGACTTTTCTTTTACTTTTGACATATCCCCAAAATCCTTTATTATTGCTTTTGACATCTCCTGCAAGCCTCAATTCATTGTCAGCTTTAGATAATCTGATTTGTGCCCTGCAGGTTCTGCAGACAGCATTATATTCTTCTTTAGATATGCCTCCCTCTTTCCATTTTATAAACATTTTTTCTTCCTTTTTAGCATGTGCTTAAGTTCTGTGTTCATCCATCCTGGCTTCCTTAAATGCTTCCTATTCTTCCCTCTTTTTGGAATTGTTAACAATTGTGCTTTGAGAATTTCATTTTTCAAGATTTCCCATCCTTCCTGGACATTTTTGTCTTTAAGGATATCCAGCCATTGGATCCCTCCAATTCTCTTTCTGAATCCACATCCCTGGCAAATCCACATCCCTACAGTCATGCACAAACACTGTACCTGACCTTGGCATGCCCCCATGTTCTCTTGCCCCCTGAGAAGCATCCTCCTGCCCAAAATAATCATCCCCCTCATCCTCCTCCACCTCGTCCAGGAGAGTTCCCTGACCAGACAATGGCTGACTGTCATGAAGGCTTTCCTCCTCCTCCGCTGCAGATGCCTGATCCTTACTGTGCATCAAACTTTGCATGAGCAGAAGCATGAGTGGGATGCTCATGCTTATGATGGCGTCGTCTGCGCTTCCCAGCCGTGTGCATTCCTCATAACACTGAAGGACTTTACAGAGGTCTTTCAGCTTTGACCACTGCACACCCGACAATTCCATGTCTTCCCTCAAACTGCCTGCCCATGTATCCTCCCACAAATGCATTACAGCCTGCCTCTGTTCACACAGCCTCTCAACCATGTGCAGTGTGGAGTTCCACCTTGTTGCAACAACTATGATTAGGCGGTGATTGGGGAGGTGGAGCAATCGCTGCAGCTTCTGCATACGAGTGGAGTGGATGTTTGAGCGACGGATGTGCAAGCACAGTCTTCGCACCTTATGTAGCAGGGATGTTAACTCCGGATAATTATTAAGGAAGCACTGCACCACCAGGTTCAAAGTGTGAGCCAGGCAAGGTATGTGTGTGAATTTTGCACGGGCTATGGCTGCCACAAAATTACAGCCATTATCACTGACTACCATGCCTGCCTCAAGATGTAGACTGCCCAGCCATGACTCAGTTTGTCGCTGCAAGTAGTCGGCCAGTACCTCCGCGGTGTGTCTGTTGTCACCCAAAGACATCATCTTTAACACAGCCTGCTGACGCTTACCTTTAGCTGTTTGATAGTGGGACACCTCGTGTGCAACACTGCCAGCTGCGGATGGAGTGCTCGTGCGACTGCGCTCTGTGGACGAGCTTTCGCTGATGGAGGAGGAGGGTCGAAAGCCTACAGCCAACTGTTTCCTATACCGTGGGCTAGGCAGCACTGTTCCACCGCCGCTGTCCCCTGTGGAGCCTGCATCCACCACATTAACCCAGTGCGCAGTGATGGACACGTAACGGCGCTAGCCATGCCTACTGGTCCATGCATCTGTTGTGAGATGCACCTTTCCACTCACTGACTGTTTTAGTGCATGGACAATGCAGTCTTTTTCATGCCGGTGGAGGGCAGGGATGGCTTTTCGAGAAAAGAAGTGCCGACTGGGTAGGTCATAGTGTGGGACAGCGTAGGCCATGAGCTCGCGGAAAGCTTCGCTTTCAACCAAATGGTAGGGCATCATCTCTAGTGAGATAAATTTGACAATCTAGGCATTCAAACACAGTGTACGCGGATGAGAGGATGAGTACTTTCTCGTCCTACTCAGAGTGTCTGGTAGGGTGAGCTGGACTGGAGAGCTGCATATGGGGGAAGTAGCAGTGGACCGGATGGAGTGAGAGGAGGTTGGTGATGGTATTGGTGGTGATGGCCTAGATTCAGTGCTTTGTTGCAAAACCATTGTGATTCCCTGAGTGCTTTGGCCTGGCGACGACACCTCCACATTTAGTGCTGGTGGTATGCTTAACGGTGGCGGTGATCTTACAGTGGGGGAAGCGATGGAGCGTTGCTGGCTACCTTCAGTCGGAGCAGGTGCACATGTGCTACCTGAGGTTTTGTAGTGCGTCCACGCTTGCAAGTGCATGTTGATTAAATATCTAAGCATGCAAATGGTATTCAAATTTCTGAGTTGTTTACCTCGGCTAAAGGTCCTTACGCACTTCTTACAGGTAACCTTTGCCTCATCAGTAGGATTTTGGATAAAGAAGTGCCACACTGCACTCTTCCTACTATGGTATACATTTTCTGGCCTTGCACGCTGTGCTAACTTGACCGTCTGGCCAAGCTGTCCTGCAACTCTTTTAGTTTTTGGTCCACATTTTTGAACAGCTATGGGCCTACCAGATAACCGCTGCTGCACTGTCAATGCCTGCTGCGGATCCTTCTCCTTATCTGAACTATTGCCAGCGCCACCCTCCTCCCCCAATGGATGCCAATCCGGGTCAAGAACTGGGTCATCCACCACCTCCTCTTCAAAGTCATGTGAACCTTCCTCTTTTCCTTCCTCTGTGTCACCGTGTAAGGTGGTATAGTATGCGGGAAGGGGCACCTGAGTTTCATCAGGGTCAGATTCTGGCTCAATAGACTGTGAGGGCAATGTAGTGCTCTGGGTCAATGTACCAGCAGAATCATCTAGAAGTGGCTTTGCATCAGTGCACTCCATGTCAGATTCATCTTGGACTGGGGAATTCAGGATTTGACTGGATAACCAAGGCATGGTATGTGAAAACAGCTCCATAGAGAAATCCGAAGTGTGGGCTTCCGCATTCTTAACTTTTGGTGGAGGTGAAGGACACAAGGAAACTGTTTGAAAAGTGGACAGCTCTATAAGGGGTAGGTCTGGAAAAATAGAAAAACTCCTCTGCTTGTTTTTCCAGAGTCACACCCAGATAGCTTCTATTTGTCCATGATACCAGCGGGTACACGGTAGTGTGTGAAGAGCGTACACCGTTATACGGTGTCTGTATGGAAAATTGTTAATCTCCGTCTATTTTTATACAGACTGACACACGCTGTCTCTGTCTAGTTTTGACCGTGATCAAACAGCAGATATACAAAACTGTTTGAAAAGCTGACAGCTCTATAAGGTGTAGGTCTGGAAAAATGGAAAAACTCCTCGGCTTGTTTTTCCAGAGTCACACCCAGATAGCTTCTTTTTGTCCGTGATACCAGCCGGTACATGGTAGTGTGTGAGGAGCGTACACCGCTATACGGTGTGAAAAAATGAACGCTCAGTAACTCACCAGAAAAAAATAATTAAAGTTGGAGTGCTATGAAAAAAGCAGTTTGAACAGCAGTGTGCACACAGCAATGCAGCTAGCAGGTAGCCTTAAAAGGCAGCCTAATCACCACCAGTGCTGCTGCACAGAACAAAAATCCTCCCCTTTCACTGCACACTAACTGTACAGTGAAAAGCGCTAGCAGCGGAAGCTATTTTTTTTCTTCTTCCCTGCCTAACGCTCTCTCTATTCAGAATCAGCAGCAGCAGCACCTCTCCCTATTGTAAGATCAGCAGAAGTAAGATGGCGGTCGGCGATCACGGCCTTTTATACACAAAGCCAGCCAATCACTTCAATGCCCTTCTCTAAGATGGTGGTGGCCGTTGCGCATGTCATCGCGTTGCCCACAGTGTGCGTCCTCCATCATTGGCTGAGAAAAGGCGCTGGAAGCATTATTTGAAACGCGACTTTGGCGCTCTGATCGGCGACCTCATGGCCGACTCCACGCTATGGTCGGGTTTCGATCGGCAAAACCCGACTTTAGCTAAAGTCGGCTATTTTTGAATTTGACCGACCTGTTTTGCTCAACTTTACCCGACAGCAAAGTAATAACCCTGCAATGTCACAGTATTAACCCCTACAATACTAATACTAATTTTTCCCTTGAAATTCTACAAGGTTTCTCAAAATAGAGTTATGTTTGAGAAAAGTTCTTATTGCCCGATAGCAAAGTAATAACCCTACAATGTCACAGTAATAACCCCTACATTACCCCTGGCTATCACCTTTTTATGTTTATCTTTTCCATTTTGAGTTGAATCTCTATTCAGAGCATGATATTACAGTAAGTTCGAAAATTCAAAATTGAGAAAAATTTAGGGATTAAGAGAGCTGAAAAATTGAGGTAAATATTCAAACTAAAGTTCCATAAGAGACATATGATGTTGAAATAATATGAGAAATACATAAATATAATGCAATCCATTCGCAAGAACATTATTTAGTAGAGGGGTGGGATCCAGAAAAAAAGATGGCCAATGTTTGCAAAATTTGCCTGAGAAAATCTGGGCTATGGCAAAGGTATGAATTTGTCAAATATGAGCTTTTTGTAGAGGTTAAACTGTCTAAAGAAACTAGAACTTTGTGATTAGTGTTGACAAATCTCAATGGCATTGTAATCCAACATTCACTCTTGGTCAACACTCTATACATATAACCAAAAAGGAAAGTATACATATACAGTAGAGGAAAAATAGTTTTTTCCTGGATGAAATTTACAGTCAACACTAAGGTTCACAATAAAAGTATAAATTAAATTCTTGATACGTGGCTTAAACAAAAAATCTGTTAGTGCAAACTTCATAAGATAGCACACATTCTACAAGCACTAACTGTCTTGGGAAATCCAAAATTTCATGCGTGTTCACCAGGATGGTCTAGTGTTTAAGGTTTTGGACTGTGAAACTTACTGCTGACTGTAAATTTCTTCCAGAGAAAATTATTTAACCACTCAAAAAATGCTCATGGTTGACAAATTCACCCTTTACCATAGACCTGATTTTCTCAGGCAGATTTTACATTTCATGTTAAACTGTCTAAAGAAACTAGAACTTTGTGCTTAAAGTTGTTGACAAATCTCAATGGCATTTTATTCCAATATTCATTCTGGTCACCATTCCAAATATATAGCCAAAAATGAAAGTCTACATATATAGGAAAAATATTTTTCTCTAGATGAAATTTTAAATCAACGGTAAGGTTCACAGTAGCGGTCTGACTTTTGCTCTTGAAAAGTGGCTTAAAAAATCTGTTAGCGCAAACTTCATAAGATGGCACACATTCAATAACCACTAACTCCCTAAGAAACCCATATGTTGATGCCTGTTCACCAGGATGGCCGAGTGGTTAAGAGGCCCACCCATGAAATCTTTTTTGCATGATCTTGTTTTGAAATGCAATATGTTATTTAGTTAGTTCAATGGTCTCATGAGCAATCTGGATTTATTTTGAATTTTTTTGTTTCCGTTACAGCATTTTAAAGTTGGGTCGCAAGGCTGAAATATGGAAATGGAGAAGTTGGCAAAGTTCATACATCGGCTGTTGCAATGGCTGCAATGGCTGGAATTCCACCTTCCACCAAGGTGCTTTTTCATCTGTGGGAATAGGTGATAGTCCGAGGGAGCCAAATCAGTGGAATAGGGTGGGTGCTGAAGCAGTTGGAAACCACAGGAGTGAATTGCAGCAGCCGATGTGTGAACTTTGCCAACTTCTCCATTTCCATATTTCAGCCTTGCGACCCAAATGCTGTAACGGAAACAAAAAAAGTCAAAATAAATCCAGATTGCTCATGAGACCATTCAACTAACTAAATAACATATTGCATTGCAAAACAAGACCATGCAAAAAAGATTTCATGGGTGGGAATCGAAGTTTTCAGGTGCCCCTCGTATATGTGGATAAATCTGCCCCTCTAGGTGAGTATTGGCAAAGTGAAATGTTCCCCGCATCCAATCTATTACATATCATAAGTTAGCTGCTATGTTATATCTGGCAATATCAGGGAAGTTAATACCCCTCTCAGATCTTGGAAGTTGAAGTTTACATAACTCAATGTGTGAACGGCCCCCCACTCCCCATATAAACTGTTGAAATGTCCTATTCAATAAATTGGTGTCCGTTTTGGATAATAGAAGTGGTAATGTTTGAAATAGATATAATAATTTAGGAAAAATTATCATTTTAATTAAGTGACATTTCCCGGTAAAAGACAAAATAAAGTGTTTCCATGAATTGAGGAGATTAGTCACCTTAAGAATAATGGGTCTATAGTTAAGACAATATAATTTATGTGGATCTGCTGGAAGTCTGATGCCCAGGTATCCAATAGACTCCCTCTTCCATTGAGAGGGAAACCAGCTCTCAGATATTCTACCCCCCTAAATACTGCCAATGCTTCTGACTTATTATAATTAATTTTAAAGCCAGTAAGATGTCCGAAATCTTCGATTGTCGAAATTATGATTGGAATAGCTTGTGTTGGGTTGGCAATAAATGATAAAATATCATCGGCAAAAGCCAGTAATTTTGTTTCCGTGTTCCCAGTAGGAATCCCGTGAAAATCTGGCAGATTTTGAAGAGTTCTCAATAAAGGGTCTAATGCTAAATTAAATAATAATAGAGACAATGGGCATCACTGCCTCGTACCCCTTTGGATGGCAAAAGGCACCGAGAGGGTGTTGTTTATAAAAAGCCTGGATGGGGGATCCCTATATCACAATTTAATAGCATTGCAGAACCAGGACCCAAACCCTCTGATCTACAACAACTTATATAAATAATTCCAGGAGACCCTGTCAAAAGCCTTATCCGCGTCAAGGCCCACCACTATATTCCTTTTACCGTTATTGACTCTACAACTAGATATAGTACCTATCGCTGTTCTTATATTATAGGTTATCGATTTCCCATGTACAAACCCCATCTGGTGTGTTGAAATTAACTCAGGAATAACATACTGGACCCTAGGTGCCAATATTTTTGTAAAGCGTTTAAAGTCTGCATTGAGCAGTGAGATTGGGCGATATCCTTCCACCTGCAGTGGATCTTTCCCAGGCTTAGGAATAATAATAATACAAGCCTCAGTAAATCTAGCTGGAATATAGCCCTTCTCCATAATTCTATTAAATAACTCACATAAATGTGGACCTACTGATGGACCTAAGATTTTATATACTCTCCACCAAACCCATCTGGACCCTGTGCCTTAGAAATCTTAAGAGTAGAGATGGCTGACAGTACTTCCGTAATGGTAATGGGCGAAATAAGCAGGTTTCTCTGGTCTTCCGTAATACTAGGAGCCACCCCATCCTGAAAGAAACATGATGCCTCTGTAATCTCCTCTCCCCCACTTGCATACAAAGATCCAAAAAAGTCTAAATTCTTCTATTGTTTGTTCATTATCTGTTGTAACTATTCCATCTTGATTACAGATCCCATTGATTCTAGTTGCTTGTCTAAAAGGTTTAGTGAGAGAGGCAAATAGTTTCCCCCGCCTATTCCACCATTTAAAATATTTGTGTTTTTGATAGTCTAGACTGTATAACACTCTTTCATGCTCAATGTTTTCGGATGCCTCTTTAGCCTGTATGAATTTCTGTTTATTTATGGGAGTATTGGATAGTTTGAAATTTTTATAGGCCTGAGTCAATTTTTCCTGAGCCGCTAATGTGACCTCTAGTAATTTTTTGCGTTCATTCCCGACATAAGAGATGATTTGTACCCTTAAAACTGCCTTAGAGGCAGCCCAGAATAAGTGAGGATCAGCACAGTGTTCCTTGTTGTCTTCTTTGTATGTGTTCCACGACATCTGCAGATAAGCCTTAAAATCATCAGACGAGAAAAAATAAGAGGGAAATCTCCACCTCCTTTCCTTGTATGCCAGATTTACCAATCTAGATTTGAAAACCACCGGGGCATGATCAGACAGCTGAATATCCAAAATATCTGTCAATAGAACACAGGACACCATCGATAAGCCCAGTATCCAATTGTCATGATCCGAAGTGGATCTGACAGTTTAAATGCACAAAGCAACTATTTTTTCCTTTGGCTGTGTGCCAAAGTGTGGGTTTGCCCCCGGTGGCCATTAGGATTATTGCACTGTGGTGTTGTTTGTTCTAAGTTTGCCCCGGTGGTGGTGAGCAGCATTGCGCTTTGGTTACCTTAGTTTGTGCACTTAATTATGTAACAGGTGTGGTAGCTCTAAAAGAGAGTATCAGGTGTGGTAATCACTGTTGGTGATAGGTCTTCAGTTACAAGCAAGCCTGGGTGAAGGATGGAGCTGAAGGAGAGTCACGGGCAGCTCAGTTAGAGCCCTCGAGTAGCAGCTATGGTGTCTGCAAGGAGTACTGGCATGGATTGGTGGAGTTCATCTATGGTGTCTGCAAGAAGGGCTGGCATGGCGTGGTGGAGTCGCAGTTATGGTGTCGGCGGGAACTGCTTGCATGGCTTGGTGGAGTGGCAACTATGGTGTAGAGTTGCACTCAGCATGCTGGACTTGGTTGCTGAAAGCTGGACTCAAGCATGCTGGACTTTTTGGCAGAAAAGTTGGACTGAAGCATGCTGGACTTTTTGGCAGAAGGTGGACTCATTTTCAGGACTCTGTTTCTGGACATTTGCACATAGGTGGTGGACTCTGCTTGCTCCAAGGCTGCACTATGGTGATGGATCTGGTTGGAGGAAAAGATGCACGCAGGTGGTGGCTCTGTTGCTGGGAGCATAAGCAGCAGAGCAAAGCTAAGTGGTGTTTCCCTGTATTGTCAGTTTTCCTTATGTGTGTTTAGGGCAGTGGTGGGATTAGTTTCTGCACCGACCAATTCCCTAGTGAGGGTTTAGATGCAGGGCAAGTCAGGGTTCTGAGGTTCCTGATCGTCGCCCGGTGGGGAACAGTCCTAGGAAACGCTAGGAGTGTAAAGAGACTGACTCAGGGGCGTGCAGGAGGTCTCCACTTCCCCGTTTCCCTATCGCAGAGCCACCATTGTTATTGTTACCCAGGTTTTCCCTATTCCCCCTGTCTTATTGTATTAGTTACCGGCCTGCGGGCCACGTCACATAGGACAATTACACGTGCCGCGTCCTGTTGTATCAGTTACCAGCCTGCTGGCCGTGTCACTCAGGACGGGGCACGTGACACCAATAGTCTAATCTTGAATGTGTATTATGAACTTGATAATAGTGTGAAAAGTCCTTATCAGTGGGATGCTGCCACCTCCATATATCCATCAGGCCCAAATAGAGTTGAGTGAAACAGGTCGGTCAGATTCAAAAGTCGCTGACTTTCGCCAAAGTCAGGTTTCATGAAACGAAACCCGACCACAGTGTGAAGTTGGCCATGCGGTCGGCGACCCAAGCGTCAAAGTCGGGTTTCGCCGAATGCTTGCACATAACTTTTTTCAGCCAATGAGAGAAGCGGCGCGTAGCTGGAGTGGGAGAGAGGGAGAGAGAGAGAGGGAGAGGGAGAAGAGAGAGAGAGAGATTTCGCCGCCTCTGGGGTTAAAATTCATGCCAGGTGTGTTTACAGTCGCTGCTGACTTTTCTCCCCATTGACTTGCATTGGGTTTTGTGTTTCACGACTTTTCCCGACTTTTCCCTATAGTTGGCCGATTTCGTTCTACTCGACTTTTGAGAAAGTCGGGTTTCATGAAATCCGACTCGACCCTAAAAAAGGCAAAGTCGCTCATCTCTAGGCCCAAATGATCCATCAGTTTCAGAATGAGACCTCAATGTAGTGTACCTCCATGGTTGTGTGAACCTGATCTATCCATAGATATATCATGTGCCTCATTAAAGTCCCCCCTAATTATCAAATTGGCTGTGTCCCAACCCGCCAATGCAGAGAGTAACTGAGTCTGAAACTACGAGTCTGGACCATTGGATGCATATACATTTACCAGGTTATAGCGAACACCTACTATTTTTATGTTAACTATTAAAATTCTCTCCATTGGATCTTCCCAAGTATCTAAGATATCGTAATTAAGACATTTATTCACAAGTATCGCCACTCCCCTCTGTTTCTTGGAATATGATGCCTCAGTACATAACACATATTTTTTACTAAATAAAGAAGGATGATTATCCCTTACCCAATGAGTTTCTTGTAGAAAAATTACATGAAAGTTAGAACGTTGTAAGTAATGCATAACTTTTTTCCTCTTAACTGGGGTGTTTAGCCCATTTACATTCCAAGAGCACTAATATAATGAATGCATTGTGGACAAAGAAGTACTGCTATTATCTATCATTTAACCTATACCAGAACATGGTGCCATCTTCCTGAATAATATCAGATGTATATAAACCCCACACCCATCCCAGCAAGTGGGCATAGAGGTCACATCAACAAAAAGGTAAGATGAACACATGAAGGAACCCAATAACCCCAACCTTAACAATCTAAACCCGCTAAGAACCATGCTCTGAATAATTATGAGTGTGAACCTGTTTGAAGAAAAGAGTTTAATATCTCAACAAAATAAAACACAAAAGTGACAAAAGCAACGCCACCCTGCTAGGTGACAAAGTGACAAAGAACAATTATGCTCATCAGATTTCATCTGATGTCTGCACTGCATCTTGAAAATCTGCTGGAAGATGTTGCAAAGCCTTTTCTGGCTCTGTAGAGATCCAATTTTTCCCACTCAATGAAAAGCGTAGGATTGCAGGAAATTGTAGCCCAAAACGAATATTTTTCCCCGCCAAAATGGCACATGCAGGATTAAAAGCTTTACGTTTGGCTGCAGCCAAATAATCCTGGAAAAGAAACAGTTTGTGATTATCATAGGATAATGGTTGCTTCTTCCTGTATGCCAATAATATACTGACTTTGTCTTGGAAATCCAGAACCCTGAAAATTACTGGACGTGGTCTGGAATCCGTATCATTCCTAGGAGGACCCAGGCGATGAACTCTCTCAATCTGAATATGGTGGTAGATTTAGTGCTTTTGGTGGCGATGTATTTTTCCATACTGAATAAGAGACCTAATGAGCTCATGTAAATTTGGCAGTGGCGTCGCTATTGAATATTTGCCTCAGATGCAAAGAATCACCATTCCCAAGTCCAGCAGAGGGCAGCGTACACCAATACTCTGATCCGTGCTTCTGCCCATGAAATAGCAATATTGAAATCAAGCAGGGACAGTGTGCTGTGTGGTTATGATACATATTTCACAGTCTCAAAATAATTTGTATAGCCAATTCACAGAAAAACCTTTACAAAAGCCTTTAAAATTCTGCAAATGTTATTATACCATGTTAAAATAATTAGATAACTAAACACTATATGAATATTGCATCATACCACTACCAAAAAGAGATAAAGCACCGTAGGGGGGTGCCTAAAAGAGGCTCTAAACATATAGCCAAAAATGAAAATCTACATATATAGGAAAAATATTTTTTTCTGGATGAAATTTACAAGCAACAGTAAGGTTCACAGTAATGGTCTGTCTTTTGCTCTTGATAAGTGGCTTAAAAAAAATCTGTAAGTGCAAACTTCATAAGATAGCACACATTCAGTAACCACTGTCTGTGAAATCCAAAATTTAATGCGTGTTTACCAGGATGGCTTAGTGGTTAAGGTGTTGGATTTAAAATCCAATGGATATGTATCCTCGTGCGTTTGAGGATACATATTTCTGGTATGAATTTTACCCTTGAAATTCTGCAAGGTTTCTCAAAATAGAGTAACTTTTGAGCAACAGAAAAGTTCTTATTGCCCGATATCAAAGTAATAACCCTACAATTTCACAGTAATAACCCCTACAATACCCCTGACTATCACCTTTTTATGTTTATCTTTTCCATTTTGATTTGAATCTCTAGTCAGAGCATGATATTACAGTAAGTTCGAAACTTCAAAATTAAAATTAAGGAAAATTTAGGGATTAAGAAAAAGTTGAATAATTGAGGTAAATATTCAAATTAAAGTCCAAGAAGAAACATATGATGTTAAAATAATATGAGAAATTCATAAATATCATTGTTAGGAATTGGTTTCCTGCCTCTGCACAGGAGGTATCCCGAGCCTTGCCTTCTACGGTCTCCCATTCAGTCCCGACCGCAGAGGAGGCTGCTCAGCAAAGGCGTCTGTTGTGAATTCGCTTGATCTGACTTCTGAGTCGAGGCTCCCTCTGGTGGTTACTGTGGGTAGTGGAGCTGGCCGGGATGACCGAAGTCTGCCACCTGACGATGATTATTGGAAATCAGGGGTTACTGACTGGGAGGATATAAGTGAGCAGGCTTCCCTCAGTTGCTGCTGGTGATTAGTTTCTTCCTGTGCATTTTGAGGTCGGCTGTCTCCTGCCTGATCCTGTATTTTTCAGTTAAGTTGTTCATATGCTAATCCTTTGCATCTGATCTGGTTTTGCCTCTTTCTGCTTTGCTGTGAGGGTTCAGCGTGCTCCCTGCTGGGGCAGTGCTGGACCCCGCTCCATATGTTACAGCTTGTGTCAGTTTGTTCAGTCCCCTGTTATATTAGTCTCTTTTGCTTTGCTGCCAGTTCACACCAGAATGCTGATATAGTGGGGGAGAGGTTGTGAGACCTCAGTGTTTTTTGTACATCAGACGTGTTGGATTTTTTAGGGTTTTTGCATGATTGCAGACAGTGTCTTTCCTGTTATGAATGGGTCACCGAGGAGAAAAAAGCAAAACAAGCTAAGTCACAGAAAACCAGAGAGGTTGGTAACTATGCAGATTGTAGATCCCTGATCCTACCACACAACTAGCAGCAGCTGTGGAGCGTACCTACGATGTTCCTAGACGCTTCGTCACAGCTGGAGGACTAAATAAGCCTGAAGCATGAAAAGGGGAAAACTAACTGCCCCAGAGCAGACCCCAAAGGAATAGCTAGCCCCCACACATGTATTGATGGTGAAACAAGATGAAGGCACAAACACAGGCAGGAAAATAGGCTGAGCAAACGATGGGGCCCAAACTAACTAGAAAGGAAAGGAAAGGAAAGACACTGTCTGCAACCTGCAAAAAACCCTACAAAAATAATGTCCAACAATTCTGATAGCAAAATTAACCCTGAAGTCACTAGACTTCTCCCACTATATCAGCACTCTGAAATATTCTAAGACAGAGCAGAAAGAGACCAAACTAGTAAGGGACAAAAAGCAAATTGGCAAAATACTGATAAATAAGAGTGTAAATTCAGCACAGCCCCCAGCCGGGGCTGGCTGACAACACAAAAAACTGAATAGACCAACAAAATCAAGTGTGAACATTAGCAGAAAAACTTAGCTTTAGATGACTGGAACAGAGCTGAAAGCCAAGAGCTGATAAGCCAGAAGGAATCACCAGCAACTGAATATGGCGTCGGCTGTCTTAAATCCAATCTGAGACTCCTGAGGTCCAATCGTCATCCTCATTCTCAGGTGGCAGATCTCCACCGATCAAATCAGCCTCACTACCTCCTGTTACCACCAGAGGGAGTCTGGAAGGAGAACTCACAACTGGTGAACCAGAGAATGAACTCACAACACTTTCCTTTCCTATCCTATCTAGACAGTTTGGGCCCCATCATTTGCTCAGTCTATTTTCTGCCTGTGTTTGTGCCTCATCTTGTTTCACCGACAATATATGTTTGGGGGCTATATATTTCTTTGGGGTTCTACTCCGGGCAGTTTAGATTTCACCTTTCTTGCTTTGAGCTTAGTTAGTTCTCCCGCTGTGCCGAGGCATCTAGGGCATCGTAGGTACACCCCATGGCTACTGCTAGTTGTGTTGTTAAGATTAGGGGTCTGCAATCCACTAAGTTACCAACCTTTCTGGTTTCCTGGTGGCCTAGCCTTTTCCTGCCATCCTCCTCGGTGACCTATTCATAACAGAATCACCAGCCAAAACTGTAGCCTCTAGGGTACTCTAAAGAAGAAAAGAATTGTAAAAAAAAAAAAGGTGTCCGAATTTTTTTTTTATATATTTTTTCCTCTTTTTCTCTGGGGCCATAGGAGTATTTTTTCTTTAATAGAGACTAAGCAATTGTCCGATCGTGTTGAGCAGCTCACTGCTGAAGTGCGGGGAATTTCTGCCTATCTCACTCAATCAACTGCTGTAGAACCAAAGATCTCTACTCCTGATGTGTTTTCTGGGGATCGGTCTAAATTTTTGAATTTTAAGAATAATTGTAAACTATTTTTTGCTTTGAAACCTAACTCATCCGGGACCTCGGTGCAGCAGGTTAAAATTGTCATCTCCTTGCTTCGTGGCGATCCCCAGGACTGGGCTTTTTCTCTGACACCTGGAGATCCTATTCTGGCTAATTTGGATGCGTTTTTTCAAACCCTGGGGTTGTTGTATGATGAACCTAATGCTATTGATAAAGCTGAGAAAACCTTATTGGCATTGAACCAGGGTCAGGATGCTGTAGAGTTATATTATCAAAAATTCCAAAAGTGGGCGGTCCTTACTAAATGAAATGATGATGCCCTAGCAGCTCGCTTTCGGAAAGGTCTGGCAGAAACCGTAAAAGATGTTATGGTGGGATTTCCTGTCCCCTCTGGTCTTAACGACTCTATGTCATTAGCCATTCAAATTGATCAACATTTACGTGAACGTAAAACTACGCGAGACGTGGTGCTGCCTTTCGAACAAACTTCTGAACCCATGCAATGTGATAGGGTTTTGTCTAGGGCGCAACGTCAAGAGTTTAGAAGGCGTAATAAGTTGGCTTCTTTTATGGGGACGCCTCTCATACTATTTCTGTCTGCCCTAAAGGAGAAAAATGTTTTTCTCATTCATTTGCAGTGGGCAGTGTACAGCCTAAGTTCCTTTTGGCAGTTACCTAGATCTGCTCCTTGTCTACATTTTCTGCTAAGGCTTTTGATGATTCAGGAGCAGCTTTGAATCTGATAGATTTTGACTTTGCCAAATGTAGTGGTTTTCCCATGGTGCCCCTGCGGACCCCCATTCCTTTGAGGGGTTTGATGCTACCCCTTTGGCGGAGAATAAACCCCAGTTTTGGACCCAGGTGATAATGCGGGTTGCCCCCGACCACCAAGAGAATTGTAAATTTTTGGTGTTGCACAATTTACATGATATTATTGTACTGGGTTTTCCTTGGTTGCAAACCCATAATCCTGTTTTGGATTGGAAATCTGTGTCTGTGGTGGTTGGACCAGATGGCCCAGGAGGTCCCTTCCAACTCTACGATTCTATGTGTTCTTAGTGACACTCCTGTTTTCTCCACCTCTCCCCAGTCTCATGATGTTCCTGACTATTTGGCTGATTTTTCTGATGTATTTAGTGAGAGTAAGTCCGCATCTTTGCCTCCTCATAGGAGTTATGACTGCGCAATTGAGTTAATGCCCGATTGTAAATTTCCCAAGGGTCGGCTTTTCAACTTACCTGTACCTGAACATGATGCTATGTGATCTTATATCAAGGAGTCTTTGGAGAAGGGTCATATCAGACCATCCTCTTCACCTTTAGGCGCTGTTTTTTTTTTGTGGACAAGAATGATGGTTCACTAAGGCCATGTATTGACTATCGTTCCCTTAAAAAAATCACTGTTAAATATCAGTACCCGTTACCCCTGATTTCTGATTTATTTTCCAGAGTTAAAAGTGCTTGTTGGTTTACCAAACTTGACCTCAGGGGGCGTATAATCTTATTCGCATCAAGCACGGGGATGAATGGAAGACGGCGTTTAATACTCCGGAGGGACATTTTGAGTACCTGGTGATGCCTTTTGTGCTCACTAATGCCCCTTCCATCTTCCAATCTTTATGAACGGTATTTTCTGGGACTTTGTGGATAAGTTTTTGATCATTTATCTGGATGATATTTTGATCTTTTCCAGTGATTGGGATTCTCATGTGGAACATGTCCGGACTGTGTTCCGGATTTTGAGGGAAAATACTCTGAATGTTAAGGGATCGAAATGTCTCTTTGGTGTACAGAGGATTTCGTTTTTGGGATTCATTTTGTCCCCGTCTGCTATTGAAATGGACCTGGCCAAGGTACAGTCTATTTATGATTGGATTCAGCCCACTTCTCTGAAGTGTGAGAAACATGGGGGAATAGTGGATGAGGGCAGGTATATCTCGCCCAGATACCTTTCCTATGTGGCCTAGTCTGGTCAGTATCTCACCTGGTGACTAATGAGTAATGGGAGGCGGATATAAAAAGATGCCATGTGGTGTGTTAGTTGCTCAGCCTGGGGAACACAGAGAGCATGTCTGTGTGAGCGACACTTGTGAGTGAAAGCTGTACTTACGGTAACGCTTGTTTGGCTGGCTGGGAGAGGCCCTCCAGATGGTAGCTAGTACGGACCCTGTTTAGTTAGTGCCGGACAGGCAAGGATTTGTTTTATGTTTTATTTCCTATATGTTTTGCTTTTACCTGAAATAAACCTAACCCTAGCGTCAGTTATGTCCGAATCCCAGCTGTGCACCTGAGTTTCATGCTAAACCCATGTGACCTTTGACCCCAGCAAAGGTGATCCCGGAGTGTTTTATCACGCATTGGTGGAGAATGCGGGCACCACGTTGAAAGCATGAACATGGAGGACGTGGTGAAAGCGCTGGTACAGTCCACCGCCGTCCAGCAGGAAGCTAATTGGGTGATGATGGCCCAGCTGAAGGAGTTGGTGTACATGACAGCTAGAGCATTCGCTTCTCCAGCAGGTGGCACAGCACCTGGTGACCTTACCTGAGGTTAACCCGGAGGCCGATTCGAGAGTGATTCACGTGAGTCGGTACTGGCAGAAGATGATGACAGAAGATGATGTCGAGGCATAACTGAACACGTTTGAACGGACGGCGGTGCGTGAAAAATGGCCGAAGGCCCGCTGGGCCGGCCTGATTGCCCCGTTTCTTTCCGGTGAGGCCCAAAAAGCCTATTATGACTTAGAACCTGAAGCCGCGCAGGACTTTGACAAACTGAAAGCCGAGATCTTGGCCCGGCTGGGAGTGACGACTGCTATCCGTGCACAAAGAGTGCATCGATGGACTTATCAGCTGCATAAACCACCGCGGTCACAGGTGTTAGACCTGATCCTCCTGACGAAGAAGTGGCTACAACCCGAGGTGCTGATGGCGAAAGAGATCATCAAGAGAGTCGTCCTGGACAAGTACCTGAGAGCTCTACTGCAGGCCCTGAGGAAGTGGGTAAGCCATGGAAATCCGACGACGGTAGATCAACTGGTGAATATGGTTGAGCGTTACTACGCGGCAGAAGGATTCAGAGACGACACTACCCCACCTCCGTCTTTATCATCTCCACGTGGAACCGGTAAGACTGTTCCTGGGAATAGGGGAGAAGGAAAAATCCCTAAGACAGTGGGGGAGGAAAACGGGACTGCTTGAACGGTGACGCCAAGAGTAACGAACTTTGGTCTAGGCAAGGGGCCCGTTAAGTGTTTTTGCTGCCAAGAGATGGGCCACATCGCTGCGAACTGTCCGGTCACTACTGAACCCATGCAGTGCGACGTCACAGACTCTAAAAAACGCACGTCTATGGTTGCCCAGATAGTGAGTGTGAATGCCGGTCAAAGTAAGGTGGAAAAACACCTGTGTGATGCATCGTGGATGGGAAGAAGGTGGTGGCATTGGTAGACTCGAGAAGTGTGGTGACTCTGGTGAAGGCCAATCTGGTGTCCGCCCCGACTGGACCATTAGACAGATTTTCTGTAACGTGTGCATGGAGACACTTGTTCGTACCTCACCGCGGTCGTATGCATTTCTACTTCCTATGGGATGGTGCAACATAAAGTGGGACTCGTCCCCGCGTTGTTGCATGATGTGATCTTGGGCCGGGATTTCCCCCACTTCTGGCAATTGTGGGAGAATCAATTGATACCCCAGGGTAACAGTGTACGTGATTCCTCTCCCAGGGCGCGGGTGGGTCCCGAACCCCTGGAGGAGGTTCCCCAGGAAGACTCTAGTGACGAGTCTACTGGAAATGACTTTCAGTTCCCGTTTTCGGTCATGGCGGGGGATACTGAGGAGACCAGGGAGGAGGAGGGGGCAGGCAGCCGTCCACCTCCCCGTTTGCCGGATTTGGAAGTCCAGAAAGATGATTTCCAAAGTGAGCAAATAAAGGAACCTACCCTTTCTCAGGCTAGGACAAATGTAAAAGTGATAAATGGGGTACCCGTAGAAACTGGCACTAGGCTGGCATATCCTTACATGGTCCTGGAGAATGATTTATTATATCAGATAGAGAAAAAGGGGGAAGACACGGTGCAATGATTAGTTGTGCCAAAACCCTACCAGCGGAAAATGCTGGACCTGCCCCATGGACATGTGATGGGAGGTCACTTGGGAGTCCAGAAAGCCGCCAAAAGGATATTACACTGTTTTGTTTGGCCAGGCATGTATCATGATGTTCGTGTATATTGTGAGTCTTGTCCTGACTGCCAAGCCTCTGCGCCTAAACCCCAGTTCTGTAGCCCTTTGGTACCCCTGCCTATTATTGAAGTCCTGTTTGAGAGGATTGGGATGGATTTAGTGGGGCCCCTTCCACGGTCTGCACGTGGACACCAACATATCCTGGTCATTGTGGATTATGCCACTCGTTACCCGGAGGCCATCCCTTTGCGTAACACGGCCACCAAAACGATTGCCAAGGAACTGGTGCATGTGTTTAGTCGGGTTGGTGTTCCAGAACAGATACTGACCAGGGGACTTTCTTTATGTCAAGGGTAATGAGGGAGCTCTGCAGGTTGCTACAAATCGAACCGTTACGCATGTCCGTGTATCACCCTCAAACAGACGGGCTGGTCGAACGGTTAAATAAAACTTTGAAGCAGATGCTGAGAAAGGCGATAGACAAGGATGGGAAAAACTGGGACTACATACTTACGTATTTGCTTTTTGCCATTAGGGAAGTGCCCCAGTCTTCCACTGGGTTCTCGCCTTTCGAGTTATTGTACGCCCGACGTCCCTGCGGACTTGTAGACGTTGCAAAAGAAACCTGGGAGGGTCAGGTCACTCCGTTTAAAACGGTGATAGATCATGTAACACAAATGCAGGACCGTATTGCGGCCATTATGTCCATCGTCAAAGAGCACATGATGCAGGCTCAGGAAGCCCAGAAAAGAATCTATGACAGGGGCGCCAAGATCCGTACGTTTGCACCCGGAGATAGGGTGTTGATCCTGGTCCCCACGGCCGACAGTAAATTCCTCGCAAAGAGGCAGGGCCTAGAGTTGAGCGAAACGGGTTGGTCATATTCAAAAGTCGGCGACTTTCGCTGAAGTCAGGTTTCAGGAAACGAAACCAGACCATAGCGTGAGGTCGGCCACGAGGTCGGCGACCAGAGCGCTAAAGTCGCATTTCAAAAGATGCTTCCAGTGCCCTTTTTCAGCCAATGATGGAGGACGCACACTGTGGGCAACGCGATGACATAGGCATCGGTCACCACCGTCTTTGAGAAGGGTATGCAAGTGATTGGCTGGCTTTGTGTGGCATCACAGGGGCTATAAAAGGGCGTGAACGCCGACCGCCATCTTACTTCTGCCGATCTTAGCATTACGGAGAGGTTGCTGCTGCTGATTCAGAATAAGGGAGAGGTTGGATTCCTCCAGAGGAACTCATTCGAGTTTTTTTTTTTTTTTTTTTTTATTGTTGTTTGTTACACAGACTTACTGAAGTCTTATTTCTATCACTTGGTATTTACAGTGCTGTAGTTAGGAGTCTTATTTGGATTTGTTCCACTTCCTACTTTATTTCACAGCAACATAAACATGAAGCTAAAAATTTTGCCTTTCAACGTTAGGGGCCTAAATATCCCTTATAAAAGGCATACACTTTGGAGGGAGATACAATGTCCGCTTTGCTATATTCTATGTCTACAAGAAGTCAAGTTTACTAGGGAAAATCATCCGTTCTTTCAAAATAAGAAATTTCCACATATGTTTCAATCCCTGAAAGGGAAAAAGAAGGCCGGGGTCATTACACTTATAAAAAATAATATTCCATTTGAATTAATAGAAGAAATCACAGATCCACAAGGGAGATATCATATCCTTATATGTCAACTCAATAATAAACTTTGCACAATAATTAATGTATACGCTCCAAATAAAAAGACCATTTCATATCTAAATAGATTAATGGATAAGATCAATAAAGTTAAGAAAGGGATGCTTATGTTCGCAGGAGACTTTAATATAGTCTCTGATAGTACAATGGATTCTTCATCGCCAGTACGCCATAAAGCACCTTCTCTTAGTAAATGGTTAATTTCTAATGAACTCTTTGACATTTATCGCTGTCTGAATACTTCTTCGTGTGAATACACGCACTATTCGGACACGCACAAAACATCATCGAGAATAGACCTAATATTGACAGATGTTTTTGCTATTTCTAATTTCAAAAAAATTAATATCTTGGGCAAGTCTATATCAGATCATGTCCCTGTGCTGGCGGAGTTTGAATTGGGATCCTATTCAGAAAACATGTTTCTCTGGAAAGCTAACTCCAATTTATTTAAAAATCCCGAATATAAGGAAATAATTTCAAATACAATCTCCAACTATTTTAAAGAAAATGACATTGGTGATATAAATTCGTTCGTTCTTTGGAACGCTCACAAGGCGGTCCTGAGAGGCCATTTGATTCAACTTTCGTCCAAATCAAAAAGGATAAAAAGACAGACAATCACAAATTTACAGTCTCAGATAAAACTGAAAGAAGAGTTTCAAAACAGTTTGCCGGTTCCATCCTCGAGTGTTCACTTGGAAATACTGAAATTAAGGCAGGAATTAAGAACTGCAATCATTTCGGATTATGATGCAGTTATCAAAAATTCAAAATTTAAATTCTACTCATCTATTAACAAACCAACTGCATATATGATGAAAAGATTCAAACAAGAGAGAATTAATAAGAGAATAGTTAAAATCAAAGACAACAACGGAAATGTTAAGACTCATCCTCGGGATATTGCAAACGCCTTTGCAGAGTTTTTTCAAGGCTTATACAATTTAGCTTCGGACACTGAAACAACACAACCAGATGTTGAATTGATAGATACATTCTTAGACAAATTAGATCTCCCCCGAATTGATCCTTTAGAGTTGGAACATATAAACAGACCCATATCAACAGAAGAAATATTTGATGCGATTAATAAACTTAAAGCCCAGAAATCACCGGGGCCTAATGGGATTACCAATGAATATTATAAGACCTTTCAAACTATCCTAGCTCCTTATCTGGAAAACATATTTAACGTGGCTACCTGTCAGGGCTCCTTTCCAAAGGAAATGTTAGAAGCTACGATTGTTATGATACCTAAGGAGAAGGGAGACCCTGACAAGGTTCAGAGCTACAGACCAATTTCACTCATTAATGGAGATGCAAAGCTGTACTCAAAAATATGGCTGAAAGACTTAAAAAGGTTCTACCTTTTTTAATAAAAGACGATCAAATTGGCTTTGTAGAAGGTCGTCAAGCTGCTGACGGGACTAGAAGGATCATGAATATAATTACAGCTACTAAATTTTCTACAGATCCTTCAGTTCTAGTTACGCTAGACGCTGAAAAAGCCTTTGATAGGCTAGATTGGGCGTATCTAAAGAAAGCATTATTGAAATTTGGATTTAATGATCACTTCATTTCTTCAGTTATGGCCTTGTATTCAGAGCCTTGTGCAAAAGTATACACGAATAATCATTTATCAAAGTAATTTCCTATTTCAAATGGTACAAGGCAGGGGTGTCCCCTTTCTCCACTTTTATTTGTTTTGGCAATAGAACCCCTGGCAGAAAAAATCAGATCTAATCCTAACATCTTTGGCCTTGAAACTCCTCAACGCACATTTAAAATCAGTCTGTTTGCGGACGATATAGTGTTGACACTCTTAAACCCAGAGATTTCTATCACATCATTGTCATCAGATTTAAAGCTATTCTCAAATATATCTTATTTTAAAATAAATCATTCAAAATCAAAGATTTTACCCTTTAACTTAAATCCTCAAGAAGTGGAACGTTTAGGAACTCTCTCACAATTTTCATGCAAGGAGGAGGAAGTTGGATATTTGGGGATGAAGCTGACAAACAAATTACATTCAACTATCTCAATTAATCTTAACAATTTAATTCACAATATCACCACAGATTTTGTAAATTTTAAACGTATTGGTTTATCCTTGTTCGGGAAAATATTGGCTGTCAAGTCATTTGTTTTACCTAAGATATTGTATTTGTTTAGGATCCTTCCAGTATACATTCCTTCAGCGCAAATGTCAAAAATTCAAAAATTAATAAACTCCTTTGTTTGGGATGGCAAAAAATCAAGAATTGCGTCGAACATCCTTTATAAAAGTAAAAAAAATGGAGGTCTGGGGCTGCCGAATGTAACAGCTTATTACCAAGCCTTACTGATTAAAGCTAGCGTTTATTGGTTTAGTCGTAATGCAACACCTGCGTGGATCGCCTTGGAAGAAAGTCAAAGTAATAATGACATATTCCACAATATTTTCTTTGCTAATGTATTGGGTTCCCGGCCAAGTTTGCCTTCTCATCCCATATTCCAAGCCATACTCTTGGCTTGGAAAAATTTTATTAGACCAGGGAGAAATTGGAACAAAGTGAGACAAATGTGTAATTTTCCACTAAACTTAATATCTATCTTTTACAAGTGTACTATTCCAGAAATTTGGACTACATGTAATATTAAAAAAATAGGAGATATATACAATGGTACCTTCCTTTCCTTTAGTGAGATTAAAACAAAATTTAATCTTCCCTCCTCAGAATTTCTCTTTTTCACCATTCTAAAAAGCTACATTAAAAAATTCTCCCAAATTAAGCCACTAAATTTGGACATTATATCTTTATACTTGGGAAACATAGAGAAAAAGAACGTTTGGAGCTTAAAGAACATATATAAAATTTTCAATAAAGACACGTTTATACTAAAGAGCGCATATATGAAACGATGGGAGTCAGAATTAAACATTACACCCACACTGGAACAATGGCAAGATGCCTTGAAGTTTTCTTACACAGCAACAATCTCAATGACACTACAAGAGTCTTTCTACAAAATGTTTGTGAGATGGTATTATACCCCTTCGAGGCTGAATTTTATAAATCCAGGTAACTCCAACTTATGTTGGAGAGAGTGTGGAATGGTGGGAAACATATATCACATATTTTGGGAATGCCCTATTGTTAAGAGTCTATGGAAGGAAGTATCTGTTCATATAAACACCCTTTTGGGAAGGAAATTGGTTATTTCCCCTAGTATGGCTCTTCTTTTATTAGATCTAGAAAATTTAGACTTTTCAGATACATTAATGATAGTACATATTTTACTAGTAGTTAAAAACTCAATAGCAGCACACTGGAAAAATAACAATATACCAAAATTAGAAGATATTTTTCACAATCTTCTGATACATAGCGCATTAGAAAGACGCTTTGCTCTACATAATCACTTCTTGGACAAATATAATAAAAAATGGGAAGTATGGAATAAAACTTTTCTTGCAAAAAACTAGTTTTGTTGTCACTGATGAATCCAGATAGGATCTTATTTTTCTTTTCTTCTGTTTATTTTAGATTTTAGATTTCAGATGTTAAGTTTTAGTTATATTCTTAGCTTTTAGCTTTAAGATGCTTATGGAGTAATGGCTATAAATGATCACTCATTGAGTTTCCTATTGTATTTTCTTTTCCCTTCCCTTTCCTTCTGTATCCCATTTCCCATACCCTTTTTTCCTATGTTTGTTAAATTTGAAATACCTTAATAAAAATTATTGGAAAACAGAATAAGTGAGAGCGTTAGGCAGGGAAGAAGAACCAAAAAACTGCTTCTGCTGTTAGCGATTTCCACTTACAACACAACACTTTGTGTGCAGTGACAGGGGAGGCTCTATTTTTGTGCATCAGCTCTGTTGGTTACTAGGCTGCCTTATAAGGTTCCCTGATACCTGCATTGCTGTTTGCACACTGCTGTGCAAACTGCTTTTTTAAAAGCAAAAATACTTTTCTTCCTCTTTTCTGCACAGTTACCAAACGTTCATTTTTCCACCCTTTTATGTGTACAGCAGTCCTGCTTATTAGGCTGCCTGCGTCCATACTTGGACTGAGAGCATCATTGTCAGCGTCGTCAAATCTCTAGTGAGATCCAAATTCTCACCAATCCTATAGACACCCTCCACCATGTCATACACCATCCAATTTCAGCCTGTTAAATTGAGGTGTAATCTCTACTGGGCCTGAGGCAATAGTTCAGCGTCCACAAATCTCTAGTGAGATCCAGATTCTCACCAATCCTATAGACACCCTCAAACTTGTCATACACCATCCAATTTCAGCCTGTTACATTGAGGTGTAATCTCTCCTGGACCTGAGACAATAGTTCTGCATCCTCAAATCTATAGTGAGATTCAAAATCTCACCAATCCTATAGACACCCTCCACCTTGTCATACACCATCCAAATTCAGCCTGTTGCATTGAAGTGTAATCTCTCCTGGGCCTGAGACAATAGTTCTGCGTCCTCAAATCTATAGTGAGATTCAAATTCTCACCAATCCTATAGACACCCTCAAACTTGTCATACACCATCCAATTTCAGCCTGTTACATTGAGGTGTAATCTCTCCTGGACCTGAGACAATAGTTCTGCTTCCTCAAATCTATAGTGAGATTCAAAATCTCACCAATCCTAGAGACACCCTCCACCTTGTCTTACACCATCCAATTTCAGCCTGTTACATTGAGGTGTAATCTCTCCTGGGCCTGAGACAATAGTTCTGCGTCCTCAAATCTA
The DNA here is from genome assembly GCF_039654945.1 of Dendrobates tinctorius. NCBI lineage: Eukaryota > Metazoa > Chordata > Amphibia > Anura > Dendrobatidae > Dendrobates > Dendrobates tinctorius. Next base: position 40,685,288 of record NW_027361917.1, read on the forward strand.
TAGTGAGATTCAAAATCTCACCAATCCTATAGACACCCTCCACCTTGTCATAGACCATCCAATTTCAGCCTGTTACATTGAGGTGTAATCTCTACTGGGCCTGAGACAATAGTTCTGCTTCCTCAAATCTATAGTGAGATTCAAATTCTCACCAATCCTATAGACACCCTCCACCTTGTCATACACCATCCAATTTCAGCCTGTTACATTGAGGTGTAATCTCTACTGGGCCTGAGACAATAGTTCTGCGTCCTCAAATCTATAGTGAGATTCAAATTCTCACCAATCCTATAGACACCCTCCACTGTTGTGAGTTCGTTTTCTGGTCTGCCAGTTGTGAGTTCTCCTTCTGGGCTCCCTCTGGTGGTGACAGGAGGTAGTGAGGCTGATTTAATCAGTGGAGATCTGCCACCTGATAAGGAGGATGAGGATTGGACCTCAGGAATCTCAGACTGGATTTAAGACAGCCGACGCCCTATTCTGGTGCTGGTGATTCCTTCTGGCTTGTCAGGTCTTGGTTCTCAGCTCTGTTCCAGTCAGCTCAAGCTAAGTTTTTCTGCTAATGTTCACACTTGATTTTGTTGGTCTATTCAGTTTTTTGTGTGGTCAGCCAGCCCCGGCTGGGGCTGTGCTGAATTTCCACTCATATTTATCTGTATTTGCCAATTTGCTTTTTGTCCCTTATTAGATTGGCCTCTTTTTGCTCTGTCTCAGAATATTTCAGAGTGCTGATATAGTGGGAGAAGTCTAGTGACTTCAGGGTTAATTTTGTTATCAGAAGTGTTGGACATTATTTTTGTAGGGTTTTTGGCAGATTGCAGACAGTGTCTTTCCTTTCCTATCCTTTCTAGTTAGTTTGGGCCCCATCGTTTGCTCAGCCTATTTTCCTGCCTGTGTGTGTTTTCATCTTGTTTCACCGTCAATACATGTGTGGGGGCTGTCTTTCCTTTGGGGTCTGCTCTGGGGCAGTTAGTTTTCCCCTTTTCTTGCTTTAGGCTTATTTAGTCCTCCGGCTGTGATGAAGCATCTAGGTTCATCGTAGGAACACTCCATGACTGCTGCTAGTTTTGTGGTTAGAATCAGGGATCTGCAATCTGCATAGTTACCAACCTCTCTGGTTTTCTGTGACTTGGCTTGTTTTGTTTTTTCCTCCTCAGTGACCCATTCATAACACAGCGCCATTTGACGTTTTTGGGTGGAATTGAGATCGGACACCATGTCGCATTTGGAAAGCCCCTGATGTACCAAAACAGTGAAAACCCCCCACAAGTTACACCATTTTGGAAACTAGACCCCCCAAGGAACTTATCTAGATGTGTGGTGAGCACTTTGAACCCCCCAGTGCTTCACAGAAGTTTATAACGCCCGGTCATGAAAATAAAAAAATCATATTTTTTCCACAAACATGATCTATTAGTCATCAATTTTTTTATTTTCCCAAGGGTACCAGGAGAAATTGGACCCCAAAAGTTGTTGCCTAATTTGTCCTGAGTACGCTGATACCCCATATGTGGGAGAAAACTATTGTATGGGCACACGTCGGGGCTTGGAAGGGAAGTAGTGATGTTTTGGAATGCAGACTTTGATGGAATGTTCTGCGGGTGTCATGTGCGTTTGGAGAGCCTCTGATGTACCTAAACTATTGAAACTCCCCACAAGTGACCCCATTTTGTAAACTTGACTCCCCATGGAACTTATCTAGATGTGTGGTGAGCACTTTGAACCCCTAAGTGGTTCACAGAAGTTTATAACGCCCGGGCGTGAAAATAAAAAAATCATTTTTTTCCACAAAAATGATATTTTTGCCCCCAATTTTGTATTTTCCTAAGGTTAACAGGAGAAATTGGACCCCAAAAGTTGTTTTGCAATTTGTCCTGAGTACGCTGATACCCTATATGTGGGGGTAAAACACTGTTTGGGCGCATGGCAGAGCTTGGAAGGGAAGGAGCACCATTTGACTTTTTCCTCGCAGAATTGGCTGGAATTGAGATCAGACGCCATGTTGCATTTGGAGAGCACCTGATGTGCCCAAACAGTGGAAACCCCCAATTCTAACTCCAACCCTAACCCCAACACACCCCTATCCCTAATCTCAGCCCTAACCCTAGCCCTAGCCCTAACCCTAATGGGAAAATGGAAATAAATACATTTTTTTAATTTTATTATTTTTCCCTAACTAAGAGGGTGATAACGGGGGGTTTGATTTGCTATTTATGGCGGTTTTTATATTTGGCAGCTGTCACACGCTAAAAGATGCTTTTTATTGTAAAAATAGTTTTTGCATCATCACATATTGAGAGCTATAATTTTTCCATAGTTTGACCCACTGAGTCAAGTGAGGTCTTATTTTTTGTGGGACGAGTTGATGCTTTTATTGGTATCATTTTCGGGCACGTGACATCTTTTGATCACTTTTTATTCTGATTTTTGGGACGCAGAATGAACAAAAAACAGCGTTTCATGAATTTCTTTTGGGGGGTGAGTTTACACCGTTCCGCGTGCGGTAAAATTGATAAAGCCCTTTTATTCTTTGGGTCAGTACGGTTACAGCGATACCTCATTTAGGTTTCTTTTTATGTTTTGGCGCTTTTATGCGATGAAAACAATTTTATATAAAAAAATAATTATTTTTGCATCGCTTTATTCTGCGAGCTATAACTTTTTTATTTTTTCACTGATGATGCTGTATGGTGGCTCGTTTTTTGCGGGACAAAATGATGTTTTCAGCGGTACTTATATGCGTCTTTTTGATCGCGTGTTATTGCACTTTTTGTTCGGCGGTATGATAATAAATCATTATTTTTTGCTTCGTTTTTTATTTTTATTTTTTAAGGGGTTCGCTAAAGGGGTTAACTAATGGGACAGTTTTATAGGGCGAGTCGTTACGGACGCGGCGATACCAAATATGTGTACTTTTATTGTTTTTTTTATTTCCAAAAAATCAATTTATTAGGGAATATTTTTTTTTTTAATTTATTTAGCGATTTTTAAAAAAATTACGTTTACAATTTTTTTTTTAACCTTATTACATTGTACCCGGTTGGGACATCACTGTCCTGTGACAGATCGCTGATCTGTCATATCACAGATCACTGTGACAGATCAGCAATCTGTCACAGGCACTGCACAAGGCTTCTTCCTTGCCTGTGCTTTGCAGGCATGAGGAAGCCAGCTCCCTGCAGGCCCCCGAAGGTCCCCGTCGCCATCTTGGATTGGGGGACCTGCAGGGATGGAGCCCCCGCAGCAGCGCTGCACATTGCACTGCTGTGGGGGGCACAGGGAAGCACGGAGGGAGCCCCCTCCCTGCCAATGCTTCCCTTTAACCCCCGGTACACCGCAATCGTGTTTGATCGCGGTGTGCAAGGGGTTAATGTGTCGGGGCGGTCCGTGACCACCCCTGACACACATTGTGTCGGGTGTCAGCTGTGATAATAAGATAAGATAATCCTTTAATCGTCCCACCATGGGGAAATTCAGAGCACTACAGCAGCAAGGCAGGAAATAGTACAGATACAGATGTATAAAGGCATTACATTGACAGTAGGTAGGTACATATACGAAAAAAAAAGATATATAACCGGACTATCACAACTTTGGATCTATCAGTTCACTGTTTGGGTCGTTCTCCGTTTTGGACAGTGCTGGTTATACAGCCTAACTGCAGCAGGAAGGAAGGACTTTCGATAGCGCTCCCTGTCACATTTAGGATGAAGTAGCCAGTCACTGACAGTACTGCACATCTTTGTCACGGTCTCATGCATGGGATGGGAATCATTCTGCACCAAGTAGCTCACCTTGGCCAGTAACCTCCTGTCGCCTACTTCCTGAACTGGATCAAGGGGGAATCCCAGGACAGAGCTGGCCCTTCTAATCAGTTTGTCCAGCCTATTCCTGTCCCTGGTTGATATGCCACTACCCCAGCACGCCACACCAAAGAAGATGACTGATGCCACAACAGAGTTGAAGAAGGATGCAAGGAGTGCCTCCCTAACTCCGAAGGCTCTCAGTCTTCTGAGCAGATAAAGCCTACGGTGGCCCTTCCTGTACACTGCATCCAAGTGATGGGCCCAGTCAAGCTGATTATTGAGGATCACACCAAGGTACTTATAGGTGTCGACTATCTCAATGTCATTTCCCTGAATGTTCACCACTACTGGTGGATTTTTCCCCTTGCGAAAGTCCACCACCATTTCCTTGGTCTTCCTGGAATTAATCCTAAGGTGGTTCCTCTGACACCACTCCACAAAAGCTTGGTTAGTATCTCTGTACTCTCTTTCATCACCTCCTGTGATGAGGCCTACTATTGCAGAGTCATCAGAATACTTCTGCAAGTAGCAGCTAGATGAGTTGCACTTAAAATCCGCAGTGTACAGTGTGAAGAGAAAAGGGGCAAGAACTGTACCTTGAGGTGCCCCTGTATTGCAGATCACCGTGTCTGACACACTGTCCCGAACCTTTACAAACGGAGGTCGGTTCGTGAGGTAGTTAAGGATCCAGGTGGAGAGTTGGAGGTCCACGCCAACAAGGCCCAGCTTGTCTCTCAGTAGACCTGGCTGTATGGTATTAAAAGCACTAGAGAAATCGAAGAACATTATTCTCACAGTTTTCCCAGGTTCCTCCAGGTGAGAGAGAGTCCTATCTAGAAGGTGGATAATGGCATCATCCACACCAATGCCCGGCCTGTAGGCAAACTGGAGAGGGTCCATTTCCGAGCTCACAAGAGGACGGAGACGTGTGAGAACCAATCTCTCTAGTACCTTCATCAGGTGTGATGTCAGTGCTACAGGTCTATAGTCAATAAGGTCTTTCGGATAAGGTTTCTTCGGAACTGGTACCACACACGATAATTTCCACAGTTGTGGTACTATACCTATTCTCAGGCTCATATTGAACAGATATGTAATGATCTCACTCAGCTGGTGCCCGCAGGTTCTGATTAGCCTTGCACTGATGCCGTCAGGACCTGCAGCCTTCAAAACTTTGATCTTATCCAGTTCTTTTCCAACCTGGGTACTTGTGAAGAACAGACCCTGGCTCAGTTGATAAGTTGCAGCAGGGGGTGAGGTTATTGTAGCAGAGAGGTGTGAATGGTATGCAGGGGCAGGAGCAGCCAGTGTGTGATTAAATCTGTTAAAGAATAGATTAATTTCATTAAGCCCCTCTTTATCTACAACCATCTTGGAGACAGTCTGTCTATGCCCAGATATAGACTTTAGACCATCCCAGACTTCATGAATCCTTTTCTGTGACAATTTCATTCCAATCTTTCTCTTATAATTAGCCTTTCCCGGCCTGATTAGATTTTACAGATCTTTCTCCACCTCTCTCAGCCTGCCCTTGTCACCTGATCTGAAGGCCAACTTCTTTTCTTTGAGAAGAGCCTTTATTCTGGAGCTGATCCATGGTTTATTGTTAGAGAAGCACCTCACTACTTTTGTGGGTACCGTGTTGTCTACACAGAAATTAATGTAGTCCGTTATACAGTGTGTGAGACCATCCATGTCATCACCATAGGAATCTTGCAGCACATCCCAAGTGGTTGTTTCAAAGCAGTCTCTCAAAGCATCATCACTCTCCTCAGTCCATATCTTCACTGTGCGAGTGACAGCAGGTTCTCTCTGTACAAGTGGCTTGTACACGGGTTGGAGGTGCACTAGGTTGTGATCCGATCTTGCAAGGGGCGGTAGGGCTGACAAGGCATATGCCCCTCTCACATTGGCAAAGAAGAAGTCCAATATTTTGTTGTCTCTAGTGAGGCAGGTAACACACTGTGTGCAACCGGGTAGTATGGATGCTGAAGACACATGATTGAAGTCTCCCGAAACCAGAAGGAGTGCTTGGGGGTGAAGGGACTGCATCATGCTCACTGTGGATTGTAGGACCTCAGCGGCGGCATCAGCTTTCGCAGAAGGGGGGACATATGCAGCTATCATGATTACATGCGATAGTTCCCTCGGTAAATAAACAGGTCTCATGCCCACAGCTAATAGCTCAATGTCCTTACAGCATGTTTGCTCTTTGACCACGATATGCCTAGAGTCACACCATCTATCATTCACAAATATCGCCAGCCCTCCGCCTTTCCTCTTACCGCTCTCCCTTGTCCTGTCCACGCGAATGAGTTTAAAGCCATCCAACGAGACAACAGTGTCCGGAGTACCTTCGGTGAGCCAGGTCTCTGTAAACAGCAACATACTGCACTCCCTTAATTCCCGATGATGTCTGGTCAGCACCGAAAGTTCATCCATCTTATTCCCGAGTGACCTCACATTGCCCATAATGACGGAGGGAAGAGCAAGTCTATAGCGCCTTCTAGCTTTCCTGAGGGCTCCAGCTCTGCAATCTCTTCTCTTAGTCCTCCTTATTTCTGGTAGAATGTCCTCTGGTCTATTAGCAGCATGCTGCCTTGCTGTATCCCTAAGCAGCAGTATAGCTTCTCTGGAGTAGACAATAGGGTCTTTTTCAGATCCTGGATTTCCCAACACAATAGATTCAAGTAAAAACAAGGTAAAAAGTCCAGGTCCTCTTATGGTTTTCCATAGTGCAATGTCCTTTGGAGTACCAATAAAAAAGATAAAGGAAAAATAGAAAAAATAGAGAAAAAAGGAGAGCAAAGAAGGAGCTACTGTAACAGGCTGCCAATCCAGCGGCGCCAGGAAGTGAAAAAGCTGACACCCGGCCGCGATCAGCGGCGCTCACCACGTAGGCGCCGCTGATCGCCATGACGTATTATCCCATCCCTGGGAGTTAAGTCCCAGGGCACATGGATGGGATAGTACGTCACATGACAGAAAGGGGGTAAAATAGGCACTGTAGGTGTGTTTCCTGTCCTCCACTCCCTGCCGACCTTGGTTCCCCATTGACTTTCATTGGGTTTCGTGTTTCAGTCGGCCTTCGACTTTTCACGATAATCGGCCGATTTCGTTCGACCCGACTTTCTAAGTCGGATTTCATGAAACCCGACTCGACCCGAAAAAAGGCAAAGTCGATCATCTCTAGCAGGGCCCCTTTGAGATTAAGGAAAGAGTTGGTGAGGTAAACTACAAAGTGTATCAGGCAGGTAAAAGGAAACCTGAACAGATTTATCATGTAAATCTGATAAAACCCTGGAAGGATCGGTCTGCCTTATCAGCGGATCTGGCCCGGCCCGTCTGCTAGCATACTGTACCGGAGGTACGGATTGCCGACTCTCGGAGCGGCAAAAGACTGAGGTCAGGCAGTTTCTACTTCACAACCAAAAGTTTTTCTCTGAAAAACCCAGGCAGACTTCGCTAATGAAACATGACATCATAACGGAACCTGGGGGTCACCGTCCATGTGAAACCCTACAGAATCCCGGAAGCGCGCCGTGAAGTAGTTTCCCGAGAAGTCAAGGCAATGTTAGAGTTAGGGGTCATTGAGGAGTCACACAGTGCTTGGTCCAGCCCGATTGTGTTAATTCCTAAACCGGACGGCACCATCCGGTTCAGCAATGACTTCAGGAAACTGAATGCGGTCTCCAAATTTGATGCTTACCCTATGCCTCGGGTCGACGAGTTAATAGATCGGTTAGGGAAGGCCCGGTATATTACGACCCTAGATCTAACAAAGGGATATTGGCAGATCCCTCTGGCAGAGGCTGCCAGAGAGAAGACGGCGTTTGCTACACTGGAAGGTTTATTCCAGTATGTGTATATGCCGTTTGGACTGCACGGAGCTCCGGCAACATTCCAGAGACTGATGGATCGAGTCCTGAGGCCACATAGGCAGTACGCTTCTGCCTATTTGGATGACATTGTCATTTACAGCTTGGAATGGGAGACTCGCCTCCGGAAAGTGCAAGCTGTGATTGAGGACCTGTGGGGGGTAGGTCTAACTGCGAACCCAAAGAAATGTCACATCGGGCTAGAAGAATCCTGGTATTTGGGTTACGTAATTGGGAGGGGTATTGTTAAACCCCAGGTCGATAAAATTCAAGCGGTTCAGGACTGGCCGCAACCAGTTAACAAAAAGCAGGTGCAAGTCTTTCTGGGGATCGCCGGCTATTATCGCCGGTTCATCCCCAATTTCCCAATTTTGCAGCCATCGCTACACCCCTGACGGATCTTACCAAAGGGAAAGATTTCGTCATGGTTAAATGGAATTTAGCGGCTGAAGAAGCCTTCCATAGCCTAAAACGGGCCCTTTGCTCTCAACCTGTACTGGTGACTCCAGATTTCTACAGCGAGTTTATGGTACTAACTGATGCCTCTGAGACCGGTATCGGAGCCGTACTGTCACAAGCGAGGGACGGAGTGGAACACCCGGTCCTCTATCTCAGCAGGAAGCTGAATAAACATGAGCAAAAGTATGCGGTAGTGGAAAAAGAGTGCCTAGCCATTAAGTGGGCTATAGTGTCCCTCAAATATTACCTGGTGGGCAGAAAGTTCAGGCTGATCACTGACCATGCCCCTCTCAAGTGGATGCACTTGCACAAGGAACGGAATAGTCGGGTGACCCGGTGGTTCCTTGCCCTGCAGGCCTACACTTTTACGGTGGAGCACCACCCACGGGTACATATGGGGAATGCCGATGTCCTGTCCTGAGTGTACTGTTTGGAGGGTGTCATTGCTCCACCGGAGTGGTCTGAGCAGAGGGGGGGATATGAAAGAAGCATGGGGGAATAGTGAATGAGGGCAGGTATATCTCGCCCAGATACCTTTCCTATGTGTCCTAGTCTGGTCAGTATCTCACCTGGTGACTAATGAGTAATAGGAGGCAGATATAAAAGGATGCCATGTGGTGGGCTATTTGCTCAGCCTGGGGAACACAGAGAGCATGTCTGTGTGAGCGACACTTGTGAGTGAAAGCTGTGCTTACGGTAACGCTGGTTTGGCTGGCTGGGAGAAGCCCTCCAGTTGGTAGTTAGTACGGACCCTGTTTAGTTAGTGCCGGACAGGCAAGGATTTGTTTTATGTTTTATTTCCTATATGTTTTGCTTTCACCTGAAATAAACCTGACCCAGCGTCAGTTATGCCCGAATCCCAGCTGTGCACCTGAATTTCATGCTAAACCCAAGTCACCTTTGACCCCAGCAAAGGTGATCCCGGAGTGTTTTATCACAGAAGGCTCTCCAGAAGTTTTTGGGGTTTGCTAATTTCTACCGTAACTTTATAAGTAATTTTTCTGGTATTGTTAAACCACTGACGGATTTGACAGAAAAGGGCGTTGATGTGGTGAATTGGTCTCCAGAGGCTGTCTCGGCGTTTCAGGAGCTTAAGCGGAGATTCACTTCTGCTCCGGTTCTACTGCAACCTGATGTTTCACTCCCATTTCAGGTGGAGATAGATGCTTCTGAGATTGGTGCAGAAGCTGTTTTGTCTCAAAGGGCTCATACGCACTTGCGAGAGACTCGCACGATTCTCGTGCAAGTCTCTCACATGAAAACTTGGCACTGCCGCCGGCACTCGGACCGGAGCGTGCTATTACATGTATTTCTATGCAGCCGCACGCTCCGGTCCCAGTGCCATGTTTCATGCGAGAGACTCGCACGAGAATCGTGCGAGTCTCTCACAAGTGAGTATGAGCCCAAAGAGATCCAGTAACCTCTAAGATGAATCCCTGTGCCTTTTTTTCTCGAAAATTTTCCCCATCTGAACGTAATTATGACATGGGGAATCGGGAATTGTTGGCCATGAAGTGGGCATTTGAAGAGTGGAGACATTGGTTGGAGGGAGTTAGACATCAAGTTGTGGTCCTCACAGACCACAAGAATTTGATTTATATTGAATCATCCAAGCGCTTGAATCCTAGACAGGCTAGGTGGGCCTTATTTTTCACATGTTTTAATTTTGTGGTCTCCTTTCTTCCGGGCACTAAGAATGTTAAGGCGGACGCCCTTTCTAGGAGGTTCTTTGCAGATTCTCTTGATGTGACCAAGCCTACTACCATTCTAAATGAGGGTGTAGTTCTTTCCGCCATCTCACCTGATTTGAGACGTGCCCTGGAGGAATATCAGGAGGACAAACCTGAACGATGCCCTATGGGAAAATTGAATGTCCCTGACCAGTGGAGGAGAAGAGTAATGTCTGAAATTCATTGCTCCGCTTTAGCTGGTCATCCAGGTATTTTTGGTCCCAGAGATTTGGTGAGTCGGTCTTTTTGGTGGCCTGCCTTATCTCATAATGTCAGGAATTTTGTGCAGTCCTGTGGGACTTGTTCTCGGTCCAAGCCCTGTTCTAGTTCTAGTGGTTTCTTGATGCCCCTGCCAGTGCCCAGGAGGTCATGGACCCATATCTCAATGGATTTTATTTCTGATCTCCCTGTCTCTCAGAGAATGACTGTTATCTGGGTGATCTGTGATAGATTTTCTAAGAAGGTCCATCTTGTACCACTCCCAAAGTTGCCATCTTCTTCTGAGTTGGTGCCCTTGTTTTTACAACAGGTGGTTCGTTTGCACGGGATTCCTGAGAACATTGTGTCGGACAGAGGAGTCCAGTTTGTTTCCAGATTTTGGAGAGCTTTTGGTTCCAAACTGGGAATTCAGTTATCTTTCTCCTCCGCATTTCATCCTCAGACCAATGGGAATACTGAGAGAACAAACCAGGCTTTGGAATCCTATTTGAGATGTTTCATATCTGCTGATCAAGATGACTGGGTCTCATTTTTGCCCTTGGCTGAATTTACGCTAAACAATAGGGCTAGTTCTGCCACTTTGATGTCTCCTTTTTTCTGTAACTTTGGGTTTCATCCTCAATTTTCTCTCTGGGGCAGGTGGAAACTTCAGCCTGCCCAAGTGTGGATTCTGTGGTAGAGAGAATGCAGCAGATTTGGGACCAAGTAGTGGATAAGTTGACCCACTCTCAGGAAAAGGCCCAACGGTTTTCCAACCGGCTTAGGACCATTGGTCCCCGGTTTAAAGTGGGTGATATGGTTTGGTTGTCCTCAAAAAATATTCCTATGAAGGTTGCGTCTCCAAAATTCAAGCCAAGGTTCATTGGACCTTATAAGATTTTGGAAATACTTAACCCCGTTTCTTTCCGTTTGGCTCTTCCAGTTACGTTTAAGATTCATAACGTTTTTCATAAATCTTTGTTGAAAAGGTTTGTAGAGCCAATAGTTCCCATGGCGGCGCCCCCTGACCCTGTATTGGTTAAGGGTAATTTGGAGTATGAGGTAGAGAAGATATTGGATTCTCGTCTGGCTAGACGGAGACTCCAGTACTTGGTCAAGTGGAAAGGTTATGGCCAGGAGGATAATTCTTGGGTCTCTGCTTCTGACATTCATGCCGAGAGATTGGATCGTGCTTTTCACCGGGCCCATCCTGATCGGCCTGGTGACGTGGATGAGGGTTTGGTGACGCCTTCTCAAGGGGGGGTACTGTTGTGAATTCGCTTGATCTGACTTCTGAGTCGGGGCTCCCTCTGGTGGTTACTGTGGGTAGTGGAGCTGGCCGGGTTGACAGAAGTCTGCCACCTGTAAATGATTGGAAATCAGGGGTTACTGACTGGGAGGATATAAGTGAGAAGGCTTCCCTCAGTTGCTGCTGGTGATTAGTTTCTTCCTGTGCATTTTGAGGTCTGCTGTCTCCTGCCTGATCCTGCATTTTTCAGTTAAGTTGTCATTTGCTAATCCTTTGCATCTGATCTGGTTTTGCCTCTTTCTGCTTTCCTGCGAGGGTTCAGCATGCTCCCTGCTGGGGCAGTGCTGGACCCCGCTCCATATGTTACAGCTTGTGTCAGTTTGCTCAGTCCCCTGTTATATTAGTCTCTTTTGCTTTGCTGCCAGTTCACACCAAATGCTGATATAGTGGGGGAGAGGTCGTGAGACCTCAGTGTTTTCTGTACATCAGACGTGTTGGATTTTTTAGGGTTTTTGCGTGATTGCAGACAGTGTCTTTCCTTTCCTATCCTATCTAGACAGCTTGGGCCCCATCATTTGCTCAGTCTATTTTCTGCCTGTGTTTGTGCCTCATCTTGTCTCACCGACAATATATGTTTGGGGGCTATCTATCTCTTTGGGGTTCTACTCTGGGGCAGTTTAGATTTCACCTTTCTTGTTTTAAGCTTAGTTAGTTCTCCGGCTGTGCCGAGGTGCCTAGGGCATTGTAGGTACACCCCACGGCTACTGTTAGTTGTGTTGTTAGGATTAGGGGTCTGCAATCCGCTAAGTTACCAACAGTTCTGGTTTCCTGGTGGCCTAGCCTATTCCTGCCATCCTCCTCGGTGACTTATTCATAACAGCGCCGATCCAGGCATCTTGCTCAAGATACTGCGGTCAGGTTGGTTGCTGCTACCACCTCTGGTTCAGCTTTAGCAATCCACACTAGCCAGCAGTGAGCAGCTCCAGAGGCTGCCATTTTTGCAGCCTACTGAGCATGCCTGTGGGATGACCTCTCATTGGAGGTCGGAGGTCACATGGTCAGGTCCTCAAGCAGCTCAGATTAGACCATCAGGAAGGTCCCGGAAGGACGCTGCTATAAAAGGTTCGCATGGCCGCTCAGCTATGCGCTAGTATAGACTCTTATTGTATTTTGTGTGAGCGATGATGGATGCATGAAACTGGTGACTGACTCATTATGACTTCCCTCCCTTGGATACGCATGTTATAGGGCTATTAGAGTTAGAGTCAGTGCCTACTAGTGGCTTTGTCTGCGCCACTGTGCCTCCACATCTCAGCACCTCACTCAGCGCCATATGGTGCCGTCCAGCTTTGGGCACCTTCAGTATCGCATTAAGTAAGTCTAGCGCTTTCCTCCCTTGTCTGGGTGGTTAGTGGCATCCTCCAGAGCGGTGCAGTTTGCACATAGTGCGCTTTATCTATTCATTTGTTTCTTCCTGCCACCACAGTTGTGGTGCCGAGCACTAGTGTGTCAAAAGGGACTCTACTCCGGTGTCTCAGGGGTAGAGTCCTGTGACTATACACTAGCGCTCCCATTGCTGAGCTCTGTGAGCATAAACAGGCTACGGCATTTGTGTTTGGCGGTCGGGCGGCTCTGTGAGGTAACAGTCTGCCTCTGTACACACTAGGTGGAGTTAACCCCGTGTGTTCCTCTATTGTACCTCCATATAACGTACGCCATTACCGAGCAACAGTTACCATCTGTGCATGGTGGACCCTGGGCTGCGAACGCTCCTAAATACATTCTTTATTATTTGGTGTGTTCCGCCAGTCCATAACATTATACTAGTGCCAGAGTCTGGCTAGTAATGGTGGAGGAACAGCGACTGCAGCGGTACATCCAACAGCTGGAGGACAGGTTGGCGGCTCTCGAGCGTTGAGCCTCAGCTGTATATGTTACCACGGTCACTGTTCAGGCAGCCACAACGGCTGTCTCCCGTGTGTCCCCTGTCATTCCTGCCCTGACTTTGTCCTGCCTCCCATTGCCCGAATAGTTCTCGGTTGATAGTGCTTTTTGTAGGGGTTTCGTGAGCCAGTGTACCATACAGCTGGAGCTGCTGTCTGCATGATTCCCCTCCAAGAGGGCTAAAGTGGGATTTGTTATTTCCCTCTTGTTTGGCAGGGCTCTGGAGTGGGCAACACCACTGTGGGAGCTTGGTGACCATGTGGTGCAGAGTGTCTCGCCGTTCTTGGGCACTCTGAGGCAGGTCTTTTTGGGACCGTGAGTCACCCATGATACCGTGCTCCAGATGCTGGCATTATCGTAGGGCTCATCTCTGGTCAGCCATTATGCCATCCAGTTCTGGACGCTGGCTTCAGAACTGGAGTGGTCAGATAAGACCCTCGTTCCGGTGTTCTGGAGAGATCTGGCTGATCATGTAAAGTACGCCCTGGCCACCAGGGAGATTCCCGCCACACTGGAGGAGCTTATCACCATCTCCACCCGCATAGACCTTCATTTTTCAGAGCAAAGATTGGAGCAGTCCCAGTGTAGGCAGAGGTTTAGTTTGGCACCCAGTTTTGCTAAACTTCCGGAACCTCCCGATCAGGCGTCCAAGCTCCAAGAGGCCATGAGGGATTCTCGCGCAGGGTCCAGGTCCCGGTCCGCACGAGCACCTGTGGTCTGTCACATTTGCCGGCAGTCTGGTCACCCTACCAACAGGTTCTCACAGTGGCCAGGAAAACGCTTGCATCTAGTGGCTGTTGGAGGAGGCCTACTAGATACTGCAATGTTTTCCTCCAAGCTGTCCTTTGAGGGGATGCTTGACTTTGGCTCTTCCACTCTGGCGGTGGAGGTTTGCGTTGACTCTGGGGCGGAGGGCAATTTCATGTCATCTGCCTTCGCCCAACGACACGCAATTCCACTGGTTTTACTACCTCAGCCAGTCACCATAAGAGTGGTGAATGGAGCGACACTATCCTCTTAGATTACCCACCAGACCACCGCGCTGATGCTCTCGCTGTCTCTTTCCCATCAGGAGATGCTATCTCTCCTTGTCATGCCCGAGGGTATCAACCAGGTCCTCTTAGGGGTCCCCGGTTGCATCATCACTCTCCCCATATAGAGTGGTCCTCAGGGAGAATTCTCTGTTGGCATAAATCCTGTGAGGGTAGATGTCAGAGGGAGTGCGGTCAGGTTGCCTCCACTGAAGACCCCGCAGATCTCTCTTCTCTCCCCAAATACTATCGACAGTATGCAGACATGTTCTCCAAGAAGGCGGCGGAGACCCTTCCGTCTCACCACCTCTATGACTGTCCTATTGACCTTTTGCCTGGTGCTGAGCCACCCTGGGGTCAAGTCTATCCCCTATCTCTCCCAGAGACAGCGGCCATGTCTCAGTATATCAGGGACAATCTGGCAAGGGGATTCATTAGGAAGTCGGTGTCACCAGCGGGGGCAGGATTTTTCTTCATCTAGAAGAAGAATGGAGAACTACGTCCCTGCATCAATTACAGGGGTCTTAACGCTATCACCGTTAAGAATAAGTACCCTCTGCCCCTGATATCATAACTGTTTGATAGGCTACAGGGAGCGAGAGTGTTTACTAAACTTGATCTGTGGGGTCTTACAACCTGATTCGCATCCGTGAGGGGGACGAATAGAAGACGGCTTTTAACACCAGGGATGGGCACTATGAATACCTGGTGATGCCCTTCGGGCTCTGTAATGTTCCAGCGGTCTTCCAAGACTTTGTGAACAACATCTTACGGGGTATGCTCACCACCTCAGTTGTAGTCTATCTGGATGATATCCTCATCTACTCTCCAAATATTGACTCTCACCTGAGAGATGTTTGCAAAGTTTTCGACCTTCTACGAGCAAACTCCCTCTACGCTAAGTTGGAGAAGTGTGTGTTTGAACAGGAGTCCTTGCCTTTCCTGGGCTATATAATCTCCACCCAGGGATTGGCCATGGATCCTGTCAAGCTGCAGGCGGTGATGGATTGACAGGAGCCCCATTCTCTCAAAGCGATGCAGCGCTTTATGGGGTTCATAAATTACTATCGCCAATTCATCCCCCACTTCTCGACTTTGGTAGCCCCCTTGGTGGCCCTCACCAAGAAGGGTGCAAATCCCAAGTTGTGGTTGGAACCTGTCTCCAAGTCCTTCTCCTCCATTAAGTCTCATTTCCCGAGTAAGGGTTACCAGCTGTAGGGGTCGCCAACATAGGGACAGAGTGTAACTCCGATAGGTTTCCCCTATTGGTATTGGCAGGAGAAGTTGAGGATACCCCGTTTCCTGAGCTGGAAGCTTCACCTGGTAAGCTCGGGACTGCCTAGCTCCAGGCCCGGGAAAGAGTAATCAAGGTGAATGGGGTGGCTCAACGACCGGGTGTGGAGAAGGAAGTTCCCCGGATGGCGATCAACCAGGAGTTACTGTACAAGGTTGATAAAATCAGGGATGAGGTGGTAGAACAACTGGTAGTGCCCCAATCCTATCATCGGGCGGTGCTCGTCATGGTTCACACTCATATGTTGGGAGGGCATTTGGGGGGCAAAAGGACGCTAGAGCGCATATTGCAGTGTTTTTTTTGGCCTGGTGTCTATGCTGAGGTCGAAAGGTACTGCAACACATGTCCAGAGTGCCAACTAACCTCACCCACCACGAACTACCGGAGTCCATTGGTGCTTCTGCCCATTAAAGATGTACCTTTTGAGCGGCTTGCGATGGATCTGGTAGGACCAATAGTATAATCCATAGTACATGTCCGGAGTGCCAACTAACCTCACCCACCATGAACTACCGGAATCCATTGGTGCCTCTGCCCATTATAGAGGTACCTTTTGAGCGGATTGCGATGGATCTGGTAGAACCAATAGTATAATCCATCCGGGGCCGCAGCACATGTTAGTAGTCGTAGACTACGCCACCCGGTACCCAGAGGCGATACCATTCTGCCACAGTTCAGCTAAACTAATAGCCCGTGAACTGTTTGCCATGTTCTGTCACCTTGGCCTACCAAAGGAGATCCTTACCGATCAAGGAACTCCTTTTATGTCTAAGGTGACCAGGGAACTATGTAAGCTGCTCCAAATTAAACAGCTACGTACGTTAGTGTACCATCCACAAACCGACGGGTTGGTGGAGAAGTTTAATAAGACCCTCAAAGTCATGCTCAAAAAGGTGGTTGCCAAGGATGGTGTCACGGCCCCCGATCCCCCTGTCACGCTCCCAGCCCTGCGCCCCCGTGCGCGCAGCTATACTTACCTCGCCCGGCAGCCGCGCTCCCTCCAGCAGCCTCGCTTCCTTCAGCCCCGGCGTCGGCCTCTCTCTTCCTCCGGCCCGCGGCTGGTGACGTCACCGCGGGTCCCGCGCATGCGCGGTAGGTCGCGGCCGGTCCTCCACCGCTAAGCTGGTCTCCGGCGGTGCCCTGCCCCGATTGCACCGCCGGACCAATGGGGGCACAGCGGCAGCCATATCAGGCCGCCCTCCCCTAGTGGAGGCGCCTGACCGTGGTTGTTTCTTACCGCACCTCAGGCCCTGTGTACTCGTCTGGAATCCGGCTCTCTTCCTAATCTCTGTGCTTGCTTCCAGCCTGCTCCAGTCCTGTATCCGTGCCTGTTCAAGTCCTGTGTCTGTTCCTGCTCACGCCCTGTGATCCATTCCGAGCCGCCCCTCTTGGTTCCGGCTGCCGTGGCATTCGAGTCTCTGGTCTTGCGCCTAACGATCCCTGTATAGGGGTCAGTCACACCAGGTTGCTCGTCCGGGGCCCCTCTGTGCCACGGTCCAGAGGGTCCACTCCTGGGCAATTCCGCCTCACAGTCTGCGGTGCTAACAGTACGGTCAGGCCATGGATCCCGCCGGTGTTTCCGCTCCCGGTCAAAAGGAGCTCCTCTTTTTACGGGAGAACCAGGGGCGCATTATGTCGGTCATGAAGGCCATGGAGTCCCGCCTGTCCGCTCTTCAGGCGGCCGATCCGGGGAATGCCGCTCAGCTGGCCGGCCTCCAGCAGGAGTTGAGCCAGCAGCGGGACGCTCAGTCCCATATTTTGTCGTATATGGCCTCGGTAGATAGCCGTCTGGGAGATCTCCAGTCCGCCGCTGCGGCCTCGGCCTCCATCCCCAGTCCCGCTCCGTTCCCCTCTCCTCGCCTTGCCAAACCACCCCGATACGGTGGGGACCCCAAACAGTGCAGAGGGTTCCTAAACCAGTGTGGCTTGCATTTTGAGCTTCAACCTCATCAGTATCCCTCCGATAGGGCCAAGGTGGCCTTTGTCATGTCCCATCTGGAGGGAGAGGCCTTATCTTGGTTAAATCCACTCTGGGAGAGGGACGATCCTATAGTTTCTAACATCCCGCTCTTCTTGGACACCTTTCGTAAGGTGTTCGATGAGCCTGGACGGGTAGCCTCGCTTACCGAATCACTTTTCAACCTTCACCAGGGCACCCTGACTGTTGGTCAATACGCCATTCGGTTCCGCACCATGTCCTCCGAATTGGGTTGGAATAACGCGGCATTGGTCGGGGCCTTTTGGCGTGGGTTGTCGGGCAGAATTAAGGATGAGTTGGTGGGGCGCGATACTCCCACCACCCTCGAGGACCTCATCTCCCTGGCCACTCGAATTGACCTCCGGTTCCAGGAGCGCGCCTGGGAAACGGCGAGGGATAGGAGGCCCATTAGGCCGGCCCTGATCGCTAGCCGGTCCTTTAATCCTCGCCCGCCTGGTCCTGTACATACTCCGCCCCCTGAGCCCATGCAGGTAGATCGGGTCCGGATGGCTGAGAGACGTCAGAGGGAGAGACGGGAGCAAGGGCTTTGTCTTTATTGTGGAGGGGCATCCCACTTCATCCGCTCTTGTCCTGAGAGACCGGGAAACTCTTCCACCTAGGCCAGGTAAGAGAGGCCTTCCTAGGTGATTATGATTCCTCTCAGGCCCTCACACTTTCTGTTCTTCTACTTTCAGGGGAGAGGCGTGGGTCCGAGGTGGCCTATGTGGATTCGGGCTCAGCAGGCAACTTCATCCGGCGTGAAGTTGTGGACAAATATCGGATTCCCGTGGTCACCCTGAAGAACCCCCGGATTATCGCTTCCGTTGATGGCCGACCGTTATTGGAATCCATCACCGCGGTCACAGAAGAGGTAATCTTGCAAGTCGGTGCCCTCCACCGTGAAAAAGTAGCCTTCTATGTGTTGCCCGACTTGTCTCATGCCATTCTCCTCGGTCTCCCGTGGTTACGGACACACCAGCCGGTACTCAACTGGTCGACCGGGGAGGTCTTGCGCTGGGGAGACCCGTGTCATGGTCGCTGTCTGAACCCCATTCAGCCAGTGGTTCCCGTTCGCCCACCTCAGGATCTCTCTGGGCTTCCTTCAGCTTATTGGGCTTATGCAGACGTTTTCGACAAGAAGGAGTCGGAGGTTCTCCCTCCGCATCGGTCCTTCGACTGCCCGATTGAGCTTATCCCCGGTTCTACTCCTCCCAGGGGCAGGATCTACCCGCTGTCCCCTGCAGAATCCGCAGCCATGTCCGAATACGTCACGGAGAACCTTGCCAAAGGATTCATTCGGAAGTCTTCATCTCCTGCCGGCGCCGGGTTCTTTTTCGTTAAAAAGAAAGACGGTTCGCTGCGCCCATGTATCGATTATAGAGGATTGAACAACATCACTATCAAAAACCGGTACCCACTCCCTCTTATCCCGGAGTTGTTTGACCATCTCAGGGGGCACGCATCTTCTCCAAATTGGACCTCAGGGGGGCATACAACCTCATCCGCATCCGTGCCGGCGATGAATGGAAGACCGCCTTCAACACCCGTGACGGTCATTATGAGTACTTGGTGATGCCATTTGGTCTGTGCAATGCCCCGGCGGTGTTCCAGGAGTTCGTCAATGAAATCTTCCGGGACCTCCTGTACTCCTGTGTCGTAGTCTACCTGGATGACATCCTGGTCTTCTCCCCAGATCTTCCATCCCACAGGAAGACTGTCCGCCTTGTTCTTCGGCGTCTTCGAGAGAATCGTCTATATGCCAAGATGGAGAAGTGCCTGTTCGAACAGACCTCACTGCCTTTTCTGGGCTACATCATCTCCGATGCCGGGCTACAGATGGATCCCGAGAAACTGTCCGCCATTCTCAAGTGGCCTCGCCCCGTTGGCTTAAGAGCCATTCAACGTTTCTTGGGCTTCGCGAACTACTATCGGCAGTTCATTCCGCACTTCTCCTCGCTCTCCAGGCCGATCTCGGCCCTTACCCGAAAGGGGATCTCTGCCAACTCCTGGACACCCGAAGCCGAAGAGGCCTTCCAGTTGCTAAAACAAGCTTTTTCCATGGCTCCCGTATTGATCCGTCCTGAGAGCGGCAAGCCTTTCGTGCTGGAGATGGACGCTTTCTCGACTGGCGCCGGGGCTGTCTTATCCCAGAGGACCGGTTCGGGCCACCTACGCCCTTGTGGGTTCTTCTCCAGAGCCTTTTCGCCGGCTGAGTGTAACTATTCGATTGGCGACCGTGAGCTTCTGGCCATGAAATTGGCATTGGAGGAGTGGCGTCACCTTCTGGAAGGAGCAGTTCACCCTTTTGTTGTTTACTCTGACCACAAAAATCTAGCCTACCTCCAGACCGCCCAAAGACTCAATCCTCGACAGGCTAGATGGTCCCTGTTTTTTGCCCGCTTTGATTTCGAGCTGCACTTCCGCCCTGGAGACAAGAACGCTAAAGCCGATGCTCTATCCAGAGTCTTTCAACCAACTGAATCTGGGGAGGAGCCCTCCCATGTTATCGAGCCTACGAGGATAATCACAGTGGCTCCGTTGTCTCTGCTTTCTCCACCTCCGGGCAAGACTCTCATACCAGAGGACATCAAGAGGAGAGTTCTTCTGTGGGGGCATTCCTCCAAACTGGCTGGTCATGCCGGAATTGGGAAGACCCTGGCCCTCATTACGCGGTATTATTGGTGGCCCACTCTTCGTCAAGATGTGGCAGACTTCGTCGCCTCCTGTTCCTCCTGTGCTAGGAATAAGACACCCCGTCGTCCTCCATTTGGCCTGCTACTTCCCTTGCCGGTCCCGAAGTCGCCTTGGGAGAATATCGCCATGGACTTTATCACGGATCTGCCCCGCTCGTCTGGCTGTACGGTGATTCTTGTGGTAGTGGACCGCTTTTCTAAAATGGCGCATTTCATTCCGTTAAGCGGCCTCCCTTCCGCACCCGGATTAGCCAAGATCTTCGTCCATCAGATTTTCAGACTACATGGTCTACCTGAACGAATTGTCTCTGATCGTGGGGTACAGTTTACGGCTAAATTTTGGAGAGCGCTTTGCAAACTTCTGGATATTTCCTTGGATTTTTCTTCTGCCTATCATCCACAGACCAATGGGCAAGCGGAACGAACTAACCAGATCCTGACTGCATACCTTCGGCATTTTTCCAACGGCCACCAGGATAATTGGGTTGATCTGCCTCCTTGGGCGGAATTCGCCTACAACAACCATGCCGGCGAACCCTCTACTAAATCGCCGTTTTTTGTGGCATTCGGCAAACATCCTAACATACCTCTTCCTGTCGCTCCAACCTCCGAAGTACCGGCAGCCAACTCCTTGTTACAGGAATTCTCTGAAATCTGGTCCGAGACCAACTCCGCTCTCAAAAGGGCCAGTGAGCGAATGAAGAACCACGCAGACAAGAGGAGGCTGGATCCTCCACCGTTTCACATTGGGGATAAGGTCTGGCTCTCATCCAAGTACATCCGATTAAAACTACCCTCTTACAAGCTGGGCCCCCGGTACATAGGTCCTTTTGAGGTCCTGGATCGAGTCAACGAAGTCGCCTACAAATTGAGGTTGCCTGCTTCGCTCCGTATCCCGAACACCTTCCACGTCTCCCTCCTGAAACCTGTGGTCCTGAATCAATTCCATCCTTCACCCACTCCAGCCCCTCAGCCTGTGGGCTCGGATGATACTTTCGAGGTGAGGGATATTCTCGCCATGAGGAGAGTTAGAGGGAGGACCTTTTTCCTTGTTGACTGGGAGGGGTTTGGTCCTGAGGAGAGATCCTGGGAGCCCCGGGAGAACATCAACGCCCCCCACATTCTCAGGAGATTTTTTGCCAATCGCAGCAGGGGGCGGCTTAAGGGGGAGGGTACTGTCACGGCCCCGATCCCCCTGTCACGCTCCCATCCCTGCGCCCCCGTGCGCGCTGCTATACTTACCTCGCCCGGCAGCCGCGCTCCCTCCAGCAGCCTCGCTTCCTTCAGCCCCGGCGTCGGCCTCTCTCTTCCTCCGGCCCGCGGCTGGTGACGTCACCGCGGGGTAGGTCGCGGCCGGTCCTCCACCGCTAAGCTGGTCTCCGGTGGTGCCCTGCCCCGATTGCACCGCTGGACGAATGGGGGCACAGCGGCAGCCATATCAGGCCGCCCTCCCCTAGTGGAGGCGCCTGACCATGGTTGTTTCTTACCGCACCTCAGGCCCTGTGTACTCGTCTGGAATCCGGCTCTCTGCCTAATCTCTGTGCTTGCTTCCAGCCTGCTCCAGTCCTGTCTCCATGCCTGTTCCAGTCCTGTGTCCGTGCCTGCTCCAGTCCTGTGTCCGTGCCTGCTCCAGTCCTGTGTCCGTGCCTGCTCCAGTCCTGTGTCCGTGCCTGCTCCAGTCCTGTGTCCGTGCCTGCTCCAGTCCTGTGTCCGTGCCTGCTCCAGTCCTGTGTCCGTGCCTGCTCCAGTCCTGTGTCCGTGCCTGCTCCTGTCCTGTCTCCGTGCCTGTTCCAGTCCTGTGTCTGTGCCTGCTCCAGTCCTGTCTCCGTGCCTGTTCCAGTCCTGTGTCCGTGCCTGCTCCAGTCCTGTCTCCGTGCCTGTTCCAGTCCTGTGTCCGTGCCTGCTCCAGTCCTGTGTCCGTGCCTGTTCCAGTCCTGTGTCCGTGCCTGCTCCAGTCCTGTCTCCGTGCCTGTTCCAGCCCTGTGTCCGTGCCTGCTCCAGTCCTGTGTCCGTGCCTGCTCCAGTCCGGTATCCGTGCCTGTTCAAGTCCTGTGTCTGTTCCTGCTCACGCCCTGTGATCCATTCCGAGCCGCCCCTCTTGGTTCTGGCTGCCGTGGCATTCGAGTCTCTGGTCTTGCGCCTAACGATCCCTGTATAGGGGTCGGTCACACCAGGTTGCTCGTCCGGGGCCCCTCGGTGCGACGGTCCAGAGGGTCCACTCCTGGGCAATTCCACCTCACAGTCTGCGGTGCTAACAGATGGGAGGGATTGGGACATGTTACTGCCCTATCTAATGTTTGTCATCCGTGAAGTACCGCAGGCGTCCACGGGGTGCTCCCCCTTTGAGCTATTGTATGGCAGGCACCCGAGGGGACTGCTGGATGTAGCCAAAGAGATGTGGGAACAGGAGCCAACTCCACATAAGAGTGTCATCGAGTATGTGGCAAATATGCAGGATCGGATTGAGGTCATGCGGTACATAGCGAAGCAGCATCTGTTGGATGCTCAGGCCGCTCAGAGCAGTATAATAAAAAGGCCACAGTCAGGACCTTTAAAGAAGGAGACCAGGTGTTGGTACTAGTACCCACCCCAGAGAGTAAACTCATGGCCAAGTGGCTAGGGCCTTATGAGATACAGGGGAAACTGGCGGAAGTGAATTACAAAGTGTACCAACCCGGTAAAAGGTAACCTGAGCAACTGCATCATGTAAACCTGCTAAAGGCCTGGAAGGACCAAGAATGTTTGGTCACGGAGGTGATTCCGGTCGTACAGACGGGGTCCCTCTGGCACTGGCCAAGGACATAGTCGGGTGTGAGGTAAAAGTAAATGACACCCTCACAAAACAGCAGCGATGGGAGGCTCTAGCTTTGGTCCAGCAGAATACGGATGTATTCTCAGAGCTGCCGGGGTGAACCTCAGTGATTCAGTATGACATTGTCACCGAGCCCCAGGTAATGGTACGGATGAAATCATATCGAGTGCCAGAAGCCCGGAGGCAAGCAATAGCAGATGAAGTGAAGCAAATGCTTCAATTGGGAGTCATTGAAGAGTCCCGGAGTGAGTGGGTTGTGTTAATACCTAAACTGCATGGGTCATTCATTACACTTCTGTAATGACTTCAGGAAGTTAAATGAGGTGTCAAAATTTGACCTCTATCAAATGCTCCAATGCCTCGGGTGGACGAGCTAATTGAAAGGCTGGGGAAGGCCCAGGACTTCACCACGCTCGATCTCACCAAAGGATACTGGCAGGTTCCCCTGACAGAATCGGTTAAAGAGAAGACTGCATTTATTACGCGAGAGGGTCTGTTTCACTATGCTGTCTTGCCCTTTGGGTTACATGGGGCTCCGGCCACATTCCAGTGGCTGATGGACATAGTGTTAGAACTGCATCGGAAATGAGCATCGGCCTATTTAGATGACATAGTCATCATAAGTACAAACTGAGAGACCCACCTGTCCCAGGTACAAGCCATGCTAGAGTCGATCAGAATCACGGGGTTGACAGCAAACCCAAAGAAATGTGCAATAGGGCTCACGGAAGCTCGGTGCCTAGGTTACTTGATCGGCCATGGGGTGATCAAACCCCAAGTAAACAAGATCGAGGCCATCCAAAACTGGCCCAAGCACTTAAGTACCAAACAGGTGAGGGCATTCCTTGGCATCATTGGGTACTACCGCAGGTCTATATCCAATTTTGTGGGGAAATTAGCACACCTAAAGGACCTGTTTAAAGGTAAGAAGACAGTGATGGTCCGATGGAATCCTCAGGCAGAGAAAGCATTCCAGTCCCTGAAGTCAGCATTGTGTGAACAGCCAGTCCTCATCAGCCCTGACTTCAAGAAGACCTTTATTGTACAAACCGATGCCTTGGAGGTAGGCCTATGAGCGGTGCTGTCACAAGAGGTGAATGGGGATGAGCATCCAGTCACCTTGAGCAGGAAACTGAGCCCGGCAGAGAAAAATTATAGCGTAGTGGAGGAGTGCTTGGCGGTTAAATGGGCCTTGGAGTACCTATGCTACTATTTGCTCAGGCATCAGTTTCGTTCGGTAATGGACCATTCACCCCTCATCTGGATGAGAAATGCAAAAGAGAGGAATGCCCGAGTCACCAGATGGTTCCTGTCCCTACAAAACTTTAGTTTTTCAGTCGAATATTGGGCAGGGAAATGCGGGATGCCCTGTTATGGGCCCCATGTATGGTGACAAATGTTCAACCCCACAAGTTTGAACAAGGGGGGTATGTGAGGCAGTAACCGGAGTCATATTTGAGGGTTGCTGTGTCCCCCAGGATGCACTCAGAAGTGTATTAGATCCGCTGGAGTGCCTTATGGTCACAGCAGGGTGCCTGTGAGTCAGAAGGCAGAATAAAAGTAAGTTTCAACATGGTCAAGTTATTTTGACCAAGGAGCTTGTTCAGGAAAACCCGGTATGGGCTTTTATTTTTGAAATGTATTGCAGAAAGGTAGTGAGGTCTGGTCCATTTCCTCCAGCCCAGATCTTATAAGTGGCCTATGGCCACAAAGTGGAGTGAAGGAAAGAAAAAATAACCTGCAGGAAGAGTTTGGGTGTATCAGTTTTGGTCTGGCAAGCAGACAGAGCAGTTGGTCTGTAGAGCACTTTCTTGTGTGAGGCAACACAGGGCCAAGATGAGCCAAATGGTTTGGCACCCCTGCGTACACAGCAGTGCGGTCGCTCACGGCAACCGATCTAGGACTGTCTTTTGCTTTCCCGGCTGCGATCCGGAGGATTCAGCGTGCTGTGCACTGTGTGAGTTTTTGCACATTAAACACGTTTTGTTTTGAACTTACTTGGGTCACTGTCTCATCACTGCACAGCATGGATATCGCTGCACTACAGCACATAAGGGGCTCTCCAAACACGTAGGGGCACTCCAAATCCGCAGATCATTCCATCAAAGTCTGCATTCGAAAACAGCACTCCTTCCTCTCTGAGTCCTGTTTACGCCAAAACAATGGTTTTACCCCATATAGCGGGTACTCAGGAGAAATTGAACAACAAATATTGTTGTTCATTTTCTCCTGTTGCCCTAGTGAAAATAAAAAATTGGGCTAAAAGAACATTTCTGTGGGAAAATGTTTTTTTATTTTCACGGCTCTATGTTCTAAACCTCTGTGAATCACTTATGGGTTTAAGGTGCTCACGACACATTTAGATAAGCTCCCTGAGGGGTCTAATGTCCAAAATTGTGTCACTTGTGGGGGTTTTAACTGTTTAAGCACATCAAGGGCTCTGCAAATTATTAATAATTATTAAAGCAAATATTACATTCAAAAAGGGAAATGGTGCCCCTTCCCTTGTAAGCCCTGCCGTGCGCCCAAACAGTAGTGCAATATCTCCTGTTACCCTCGTGAACATAAAAACATTTGGGTCTAAAGTAAAAATTTTTGTGAAAAAAGGTTAAATGTTCATTTTTTTCTTCCACATTCCATTGATTCCTGTGACGCACCTGAAACATTAATAAACTTCTTGAATGTTGTTTTGAGCACCTTGAGGGGTGCAGTTTTTAGAATAGTGCCACTTTGGGGCATTTTCTGTCATATAGACCCCTCAAAGTCACGTCAAATGTAATATGGTTCCTAAAAAATGGTTTTGTAAATTTTGTTGGAAAAATAAGAAATCACTGGTCAAATTTTAACTCTTGAGCTTCCTAACAAAATTTTTTTCAAAAATTGTGCTGATGTAAAGTAGGCACGAGGGAAATGTTATTTTGTTTACTGTGTTGTGTGACATATATCTCTGATTTAAAGGTATAAAAATTAAAAGTTTGAAAATTGCTAAATTTTCAATTTTTTTGCCAAATTTCTTTTTTTTTCACAAATAAACACAAGTCATATTGAACAAGTTTTACCACTATCATGTAGTACAGTATCTATAATAATAAATGTGCTAAGCAGCTTCCGGGTTGTAACAACTTCTGTCCAGTTGTAACTGGTGACGTCACCGCACACCTCTTGCCATGTTAACCCTCAACACACCACTCCTCCTCAACACACACCTCCTCAACACACACTCCTCTCACTCTCACTATCCCCGACTTCTTCCGCCGGCGCCATCCTGGATCCAGACGTTGTCCACGCCGGCGACATGTACTTGCGGCGACGCCATCTTGAGTATCGTGAAATCCCGCAATACTCAAGATGGCGTCGCCGCAAGAACATGTTGCCGGCGTGGACGACGTCGGGATCCAAAATGGATTTCGCCAACGCCATTTTGGATCCCGACATCGTCCACGCCGGTGACATGTTCTTGCGGCGACGCCATCTTGAGTATCGCAGGATTTCACGATACTCAAGATGGCGTCGCCGCAAGAACATGTCGCCGGCGTGGACAACGTCTGGATCCAGGATGGTGCCGGCGGAAGATGTTGGGGATCGTGGAGCAGCGGCGATGACGGCGTGAGTATGAGAGACGGAGTGAGAGAAAGGGTCGTATGTGGAGTGAAAGAGGGGGGGACGTGAGAGGAGTGTGTGTTGAGGAGGTGTGTGTGTTGAGGGTTAACATGGCAAGAGGTGTGTCACTATCCTCCCGATGCGATAGCATCGGGCCTTAATCTAGTCTCACAAAAAATAGTCTCAGAATCACAGATCCATTGATGTGTTCCAGAGTTATTACCTCATAAACTGACACTGGTCAAAATTGTAAAATTTGTCTTGGTCATGAAAGTGAAAACAGGCTCGGGGTGAAGGTGTTAATATATTCTAGGTTTGTTTTACCATCTAAATGGCACACAGTACCACATAGTAGGTGCAGTAATAGGCTGGAGTCACACTAAACATATGAAAAATTGGTCCCAGTCTCCCTGCCGAGAGTCGTTCAAGTGTTCTCCGTATGGTAATCCGTGTGTAATGCATTTGCAATACGATTTTCTCTCACTCATTTATCCACATGACATGCGTATGGCTTTACATTTCTCACCAATTTTATCCATAAATTAAATGGCTTAATAGTCGGAAATGAATAAAAGCCTAATTAAGGAGCCCATATATTGGCTCCACAAGAAGTTCCCTCCCCCAATCTTTCAAATGAAGATTCTGCTGGTGTCTTGTTTTTGCTGTTTTGTGACAAACATGTGTGAGAGCCTAACCTTAAACACAACTGATCGGGTTCTTCTACTTGGGGTCTTGTCTCAACATTTTAGGGAGCCTTACACAGTGATTGTTGATCCGAGGAGGCGGAGACAAATGTGGGTACATCCGCTTTTGAGGTGACAGCTCACTAAAGGACATTTCCACCGATTGTATGGTTCTCTACGCAGCCATCCTCACAAGTTTTATCAGCACTGTCAGATGAACCTCGCTACATTTGACCTTATTTTGGAGGCAGAGCGATCTGGCCTAACCTTTAAGGGCACAAAGATGCGCAAATGTATTTAGCAGAGGAGCATCTTTTACTTACATTACGGTATATATTCATCCTATATTTGTGGTATATTAAATGTAATTATCATTTTAAAACCCGCTCCAGCCCTATATTTTTTCTAAAAAATGTGTGAATGTTTAAGGCATCTTTGCTTCAATTACTTAACCACATTTTGTTTATATCACTCCCTGATATTTGACAAAATGAACTGTTCCTTAGCATATAATAGTGTTGTTTATTGTTCACCCGGGGCTTAGTTTGCTATGTTGCTTACTTTTATGATGAACTACCGTACACTGTTAATATTATGCGTAGAGAAGTTTTGTTTCTGAATTTGTGTTCGTTTATTGTTAATTTTAGATTTCTATCCACTGGGTCCCTCCTATGCCGCACTTCATCTGGAGTTTCTGATTGGGAAATAGATCATCTCAGGCATTGCACATTCTACTTGTACAGAAATATGAGCCCACCTTTATAATTCTGTTATGCTGGAGCCCAAACAAGAAGACTGGCTGTGGGCCTGTGGCTTTGAGCAAACATACCAGTTCCCCAACTGCATACGATCCATGGATGGGAAGCACATCCGTGTTCTTAAGCCACCAAACCCAGGGTCCCAATATTACAATTATCATCAATTTTGTTCTATTGTGCTGTTGGCTCTGGTCAACAGCACATACAGGTTTATAATTGTCGATATTGGGGCCTATGGAATTGCAGACACCAGAGTCTTCAATTCTTCCATAATGGGTCGGTGGATGAGAAATAATGAATTGAACATCCCACCCCCACGTGTTCTACTGGGTTCATGTTTGGAAGTGGTTCCTTATGTTATGGTTGCTGATGAGGCATTTCAATTGAGCCGCAATGTAATGAGGCCATATCCATGTATAAGCCGCGCAACCTCACTGACTAACGCTGACATCATTGAGGCTGTGCGGAGTCCCTGGCTGACTGGAGGTGAACTAATGAGCGTGGGAAAAAGTTCAGAAACTTTCCCACGCTTATTAGTTCATCTCCGGTCAGCCGGGGCGCCTGCGCAGAGATGAATTAATTCATTCTGCAGTGGTTTACAGCGGGGTCGGTCTAATTAGCACTGATCTCCGTTGTAAACCGTTAATCCCTTGTGATGGATTGCAGCGGGGGATCTGACTGAAGAGCGGAAAGGTATGTATATTGTTGTTTTTTTATTTTCTTTTTTTTTTTACAGATCCATGGCTTTTTTTTGGATTAGCAGATTAATAAATCTGGACAAAAATTTGGTGTGCTTATTTCATTAAAAGAATTTTTAATTAATGTGTGTGTGTTTTTGAACCCTTTATTATTCTAGGGTTAATAATGGATAGGTGTCTCCATTATTAACCCGGCTTAATGTCACTTTTCAATAGCAAAGTGTCATTAACCCATTATTATCTCATTAGCCACCACTACAGGGCAATGGGAATAGAGACGCTAAGTGCCAGAAAGGGGGCATCTTATAGCTGCGCCTTTTCTGGAGTGGCTGGGGGCACATTTTTTTAGCCAGGGGGAGCCAAAAACAATGGTCTCTCTCTAGGCTATTAATATCTGCCCTCACGCACTGGCTTTCCCTCTCTGGTGGAGAAATTACCGCGGGAGCCCACGCAATTTTTTTCAACGAATTAACCCCTTAAATTAACACCTACATGTCCCAAATTTTACACAAATACCCTAATCTAATTATTAGTCAAAGGCATGTAAAAAAACTAAATGAAATGAAATGGTTTACTGTATGTAAACCATGTGTCATTTCATGTCGAGTTTTGAATTGATTTTACAGAAGCCGGCAATTGATTTAGCGGCTATTCTGCTATGTAGAACTCTATGAAATATAAATATATATATATACAGTTGTGGCCAAAAGTATTGACACGCCTGCAATTCTGTCAGATAATACTCAGTTTCTTCCTGAAAATGATTGCAAACACAAATTCTTTGGTATTATTATCTTCATTTAATTTGTCTTAAATTAAAAAACACAAAAAGAATTGTCCTAAAGCCAAATTGGATATAATTCCACACCAAACATAAAAAAGAGGGTGGACAAAAGTATTGGCACTGTTAGAAAAATCATGTGATGCTTCTCTAATCTGTGTAATTAACAGCACCTGTAACTTACCTGTGGCACCTAACAGGTGTTGGCAAAAACTAAATCACACTTGCAGCCAGTTGACATGGATTAAGGTTGACTCAACCTCTGTCCTGTGTCCTTGTGTGTACCACATTGAGCATGGAGAAAAGAAAGAAGACCAAAGAACTGTCTGAGGACTTGAGAAACCAAATTGTGAGGAAGCATGAGCAATCTCAAGGCTACAAGTCCATCTCCAAAGACCTGAATGTTTCTGTGTCTACCGTGTGCAGTGTCATCAAGAAGTTTAAAGCCCATGGCACTGTGGCTAACCTCCCTAGATGTGGACGGAAAAGAAAAATTGACAAGAGATTTCAACGCAAGATTGTGCGGATGTTGGATAAAGATCCTCGACTAACATCCAAACAAGTTCAAGCTGCCCTGCAGTCAGGGTACAACAGTGTCAACCAGTACTATCCGTCGGCGTCTGAATGAAAAGGGACTGTATGGTAGGAGACCCAGGAAGACCCCACTTCTTACCCCGAGACATAAAAAAGCCAGGCTGGAGTTTGCCAAAACTTACATGAAAAAGCCTAAAACGTTTTGGAAGAAACTTCTCTGGTCAGATGAGACAAAAGTAGAGCTTTTTGGGCAAAGGCATCAACATAGAGTCTACAGGAGAAAAAAAAGAGGCATTCAAAGAAAAGAACACGGTCCCTACAGTCAAACATGGTGGAGGTTCCCTGATGTTTTGGGGTTGCTTTGCTGCCCCTGGCACTGGACTGCTTGAAAGTGTGCATGGCACTAGAAAATGGTTCGAGAGATAGCACTGGAGACTTCTAAGGTGGCCAGCAATGAGTCCAGACCTGAATCCCATAGAACACCTGTGGAGAGATCTAAAAATGGCAGTTTGGAGAAGGCACCCTTCAAATATCAGGGACCTGGAGCAGTTTGCCAAAGAAGAATGGTCTAAAATTCCAGCAGAGCATTGTAAGAAACTCATTGATGGTTACCGGAACCGGTTGGTCGCAGTTATTTTGGCTAAAGGTTGTGCAGCCAAGTATTAGGCTGAGGGTGCCTAATACCTTTGTCTGGCCCATTTTTGGAGTTTTGTGTGAAATGATCAATGTTTTGCTTTTTGCTTCATTCTCTTTTGTGTTTTTTCATTTAAGACAAATTAAATGAAGATAATAATACCAAAGAATTTGTGTTTGCAATCATTTTCTGGAAGAAACTGAGTATTATCTGACAGAATTGCAGGGGTGTCAATACTTTTGGCCACAACTGTATATATGTGTGTATCTCAATGACATGTGTGTATATACAGTGGGGCAAAAAAGTATTTAGTCAGTCAGCAATAGTGCAAGTTCCACCACTTAAAAAGATGAGAGGCGTCTGTAATTTACATCATAGGTAGACCTCAACTATGGGAGACAAACAGAAAAAAAAATTCAGAAAATCACATTGTCTGTTTTTTTTTCATTTTATTTGCATATTATGGTGGAAAATAAGTATTTGGTCAGAAACAAAATTTCATCTCAATACTTTGTGATATATCCTTTGTTGGCAATGACAGAGGTCAAACGTTTTCTGTAAGTCTTCACAATGTTGCCACACACTGTTGTTGGTAAGTTGGCCCATTCCTCCATGCAGATCTCCTCTAGAGCATGGGAAGGGATGGATGTGATCACCAATTTAAAAAAAAAACATGTTGGATGACTTTAGGTTGGGATACTGTCATCTGGAGGGCTTAAATACTGTTGCAGTCCTTGTTAAATTTTATCAGAGTCAGCCTATCTGCATTCTCTGTTGTCAACCGTGTGCGTATATCTGTGATGATTGCTCCAGCGGCACTGAAAAAACGCTCTGACATCACACTAGCAGCAGGGCAGGCCAGCACCTCCATGGCATAGGAGAGGTAGGGCCAACTATGCAGCTTGGATACTCAGTAATTAAATGGTGCAGAAGCGTCAGGAAGGACGCAGGGATGGTCACTTAGATAGTCATTGACCATCTTGTTCAACTTCTCCCTCCTTGACATTGCTACTGTTCCAGCTATGGTCGGGGCCTGATTACTGTGTTGCTTCCCTGCATGGCTGCTTGGTCTGCTGGGTCGCTCCCTTTATTCTGTGCCCTTGCACTCTGCCCTGTCGTGCGTGCTTCTCTGCACACGCTCCATGCTCGTACTCCGTCTCTTGTCCAG
This sequence comes from Dendrobates tinctorius, assembly GCF_039654945.1. Classification (NCBI taxonomy): domain Eukaryota; kingdom Metazoa; phylum Chordata; class Amphibia; order Anura; family Dendrobatidae; genus Dendrobates; species Dendrobates tinctorius. The sequence goes on from NW_027361917.1 coordinate 40,717,216, forward strand.
TCTTTTGTCTCATGTTTGTCCGTTGTGCCATGTTTCATCCTTGTCCTGCTTGGACTTGTTGTCCTTCTGTTGTTCTCTGCCTTGCCTGTTTCTGCCATGTCTTGCCTTCGCTATGTTCTGCCTTGTGTTCCTTCCTATGTTCTCGGTCATTGCTTGTTCTGCCTCGCTCTCTTCCTGTGGTGCTCTGTAGTGCCTCCTGGCACACACACCATTCCTCCTCTCTTTCTTTTTGTGCTCCCTTGCACATTTCTGTCTAGTCCCAAGGCTCTGCCTTGGCCTGGCTCTGGGCTTCGGCCTACGCTCCGCTGCTAGACCCTGTCCTCTGGTCCTCTCAAGCACACTCCCTGACTAGTCCCAAGGCTCTGCTTTGGCCCGGCTCTGGGCTTTGGCCTATGCTCCGCTGCTAGTTCTATGTCTTGTTTCCTGGCTAGTCCCAAGGCTCTTCCTTGGCCCGGCTCTGGGCTTTAGCCTACGCTCCGCTGCTAGCTCTGTTCTCTCTCTGATCTGACTCTGTTTCTGCCTCTGCTCCTTTCCGTGTTCCGCTCCCTGCCTTGCCTTGTTTCTTGCTTTGTCCTTGCCTTTCCTTGTTACCCCATTGGTCTCCTAGCTCGCCTCCTGTGCCTTAGTCGTGCCGCTTGCTTGTGTCTCAGCCGTGTGCACTGGCCAGTGAGGCGTGTCTCCTACCTTGAACCCTGGCGTGGCTCCTAGCACGCACCCTGTTTCGAACCCTGGCGTGGCTCCTAGCACGCACCCTGTCTCGAACCCTGGCGTGGCTCCTAGCACGCATCCTGTCTCAAACCTGCCGACCGCTGCCAGAGGTCTGGAACCAGATGACTGCGGCCTGATGTCCGGAGCTGATTTCCTCAGCCTGATGTCTGGATCCTGTCGGTCGTTGCCAGTAGTCCGGAGTCCGATACCATCGCACCCTGCCTTGGACCCTGGCGTGTCTTCTTGCACGCACTCTGCCTTGGACTCTGGCGTGTCTCCGAGCACGCACCTTGTCTTGGACTCTAGCATGTCCCAGCACGCATCCCTCCTAGGAACTCTGGTGTGACCCCTAACACGTACCCTGCCCTGGACTCCGGTATGTTTTCTGCACGTGTTATGTCTGGAACATTTGGTGTGCCCTTGCACGCACCTTGCCGTGTTTCACCGTTTGTGCCTGCATCTGATTCTCTGTTTTTGTCTTGTTTCTGATTAAAGTGTGTAACCACGTTTGCTGAAGAAACCCTGTGACTTCGCTTATGTTTCATATCCTGTTCGTCCTGTTGCCAGGCACTCAATAGTGTCTCCCTGAGCCGGCTATCTGGTCCAGCTGCCATGGTGGCTCACCCCCTTGGTCTTGCCCCTGACACTCCCTGTACAGGGGGTGGGTTCTCGCTAGGTCAGCTCTCCCTAGGTGGGTGGGTGCCATGGCCCAGAGGGTCCACTCTAAGAAGAAAAACCACTCAGCGTAAGCTGACGCTCGTCACAACATCCCTGTCCCTTCACAACAGCCTTTATAGGAATTTTGGATTTTTCTGCCAGCTGCAGATGTTCAGATGCAGATATTGGGGAACAAGGAGCAGTTAGTGCTTTGTGGTGTAAGGTACACCTGGGGTGGACCCGCTAGACCGTGGCAACGAACCTCCCGGGGGCGAGCTGACCAGGTGGACCACCCCCTATACAGGGAGCGTTTGGGGCAAGCCCGCGGGTAACTATTACCACGGCAGCTGGTACCCTGGAGAGTAACGACAGACAGACTACTAGAGCCGGGTCGGGGTACAGGACTGACGGTACCGGCTTGGAGACACAGGACAGGCGGCAAGGCTGGGAGACACAGGACAGGCGGGCACGGCTGGGAGACACAGGACAGGCGGGCACGGCTGGGAGACACAGGACAGGCGGGCACGGCTGGGAGACACAGGACAGGCGGGCACGGCTGGGAGACACAGGACAGGCGGGCACGGCTGGGAGACACAGGACAGGCGGGCACGGCTGGGAGACACAGGACCTAGGAAAGAGGAAAAAGGAGAGGTGAACGAGCCACGGATGGACAGGACGCGATAGCGAGCATAGAGGGCGGCCAAAATCACTAGGGAAAAGCAGTGATACTCAGGCACCGCTGGCAGGAAGAGGCGGTCAGATATAGGGGCTAGTAGGAGGACTTCCGGGTCGTGACCTAAGGTGGAGGAGGAGCAGGCGCGCGTCCTCAGGAGGAGGAGGAGGAGCGCGCGTGCCCAGGCACAGTATGTGCGCGCGCCCGCCGAGCAGGAGGGGCGGGAGCGCGCACCCGGCGCGGTCCGGAAGACCGGACGAAGGGGACCGCCGGACAGAGAAGAGGAGCCGGGGAGGGCCGAGGACGGCGGCGCAGAGGGAAGCAGGATGCCGGAGGAAGGGTAAGCTGCGGCCGGGAGGAGGCAGAGAGAGGAGCGCGCGGCAGCCGCCGCGTGACAGTACCCCCCTCCTTACGCGCCCCCCTCCGCAGTCCGGAAAAGAATTTGGCCAAGATTCGAGGAGCCTGGATGTTCTCTTGGGGCTCCCAGGACCTCTCCTCGGGACCAAAGCCCTTCCAATCAACCAAGAAAAAGGTTCTCCCCTTTTGCTTTCTCATGGCCAAAATATCTTTAACCTCAAATACATCGTCTGCGGAGACAGGCGGAGGTGAGTGAGGGGCTTTAGAAAGGAAACGATTGAAGACGACTGGTTTTAGCAAGGACACATGAAAGGCATTAGGGATACGGAGAGAGGCAGGAAGCCGTAGTTTATAGGAGACATCGTTAATACGGGACAAGATCTCAAAAGGTCCAATATAACGGGGACCCAGTTTATGGGAAGGGACCTTGAGGCGAATAAACTTGGAGGCCAGCCAAACTTTATCACCAGGGTGATATGGCGGAGCATCCAGGCGTCTTTTGTCGGCGTGTCTCTTAACTCTGTTACGTACCAACTCGAGAGCGGCCTTGGTCTCCTGCCAGATCCTGGAGAATTCCCCGGTCAGAAGGTCAGCCGCCGGTACACCCGAGACAGGAGGAACCGGTAGAGGTACACCAGGATGTTGCCCATAGACGATAAAGAAAGGGGACTTGCCTGAAGACTCGCTGGCGTGGTTATTATAGGCGAACTCAGCCCACGGGAGAAGTTCAGCCCAGTCGTTCTGGTGGACATTGGAAAAATTCCGGAGGTAGTTCACCAAGCACTGATTTGTCCGTTCAGCCTGACCGTTGGACTGGGGGTGGTAAGATGAGGAGAAGTCGAGAGTGACATCCATTGATCTGCATAGGGCTCTCCAGAAGCGAGAGGTAAATTGGACTCCTCTGTCAGAAACAATATGTTGGGGCAGTCCATGAAGACGGAAGATGTGCTGAACAAAGATCTTCGCCAAGGCTGGAGCTGATGGTAAGCCGGAAAGGGGAACGAAGTGTGCCATCTTAGAAAACCTATCAACCACCACTAGGACGACTGTACAGTTGGCAGAGTGGGGTAGGTCCGTAATAAAGTCCATGGCAATGTGTTGCCAGGGGGACGAGGGTATAGGAAGCGGGTGTAGAAGCCCAGAAGGTAACTGCCTAGGCACCTTGATCTTGGCACAGGAGAGACAGGAGGCGACGAAATCCCGGACATCCTGGGGAAGAGTCGGCCACCAGTAGTAGCGGGCTACCAGGTGAAGTGTCTTCTTAATCCCGAGATGGCCAGCCAGCTTGGAAGCATGTCCCCAGTGAAGGATTCGTCCTCGGTCCTTCTCCGGCACAAAAGTCTTGCCAGGTGGAGGTGAGAGAAGAGAAAGTGGTGCCACCGTGATGAGCCGGGATGGATCCAAGATATGCGTGGGTTCTTCTTCGACATCTGAGGGAAGGAAGGATCTGGACAAGGCGTCAGCTTTGAGGTTCTTGTTGCCTGGGTGAAAATGTAGATCAAAATCGAATCGAGCGAAGAACAGAGACCACCTGGCCTGGCGTGGGTTGAGTCTCTGCGCAGACCGAAGATAGGCTAGATTCTTATGATCTGTGAAGATTGTGAAGGGATGTGCGGCGCCCTCCAATAAGTATCTCCACTCTTCTAGAGCTAACTTGATGGCCAGCAGTTCTCGGTCCCCTATGGAATAATTCCGCTCTGGGGTGGAAAAGGACTTGGAAAAGAAGCCGCACGTGACGAGTTTACCGGAAGAAGATTTTTGAGACAAAACCGCTCCGGCTCCAGTTGCTGATGCATCCACTTCGAGGACGAACGGTTTGTTGGCCTCAGGACGATGGAGTACGGAAGCCGTGGTAAAAGCTCGTTTTAGAGATAGGAAGGCCTCCTCTGCTTCAGGGGTCCAGACGTGCGGGTTGGCTCCTTTACGAATCAAAGATGAGATAGAGCCGGCCAATGAGGAAAAATGAGGGATGAACTGCCGATAATAATTTGCGAAGCCGAGAAATCGTTGAACGGCTTTCACCCCTTGGGGACGTGGCCAGTTGAGCACGGCAGACACCTTCGCCGGATCCATACGCAGGCCGAAGTCGGAGATGATATATCCCAAAAATGGAAGGGAGGACTGTTCAAAGACGCACTTCTCCAATTTGGCGTACAGACGATTCTCCCTCAATCGGAACAACACTCGGCGGACATCTCTTCTGTGGGTGGACAGATCGGGAGAGAAGATCAGGATATCGTCAAGGTATACAACCACACTGGAGTACAGAAGGTCTCGGAAGATGTCGTTCACGAATTCTTGAAAAACTGCGGGAGCGTTGCACAACCCGAAGGGCATGACGAGGTACTCGTAGTGTCCATCCCTGGTGTTGAAGGCGGTCTTCCATTCATCTCCGGAGCGAATACGGACGAGATTATAGGCTCCTCGGAGATCCAATTTAGAGAAGATTCGCGCACCTCGCAGCCGGTCGAACAGCTCGGGGATGAGAGGCAGAGGATATCTGTTCTTGATGGTAATCTGGTTAAGACCTCGATAGTCAATACAGGGGCGGAGAGACCCGTCCTTTTTCTTAACAAAAAAGAAGCCAGCCCCAGCGGGAGAAGAAGACTTTCGGATGAAGCCTTTGGCCAAATTCTCTTGTACATATTCAGACATGGCCTGGGACTCGAGTGGACTCAAGGGATAGATTCGCCCCCGGGGCGGAGTCGAGCCGGGAACAAGCTCGATGGGGCAATCATATTGCCGATGCGGTGGAAGAGCCTCTGCCTCTTTCTTATCAAAGACATCTGAAAAAGCCCAATAGACCGAGGGCAAATCCGCAGGACCCGAGACAGGAGACGAGCATTTGAGGGGTTGTACTGGACGAAGACATCTAGTCTGGCAAACGCAGCCCCAGCGAAGGATGTCTCCGGTCCGCCAATCTAGGACAGGTTCATGCATCCTCAACCACGGAAGGCCCAGGAGCAAGGTGTGGGATAGAGATGGCAGCACGAAGAAGGTTATTCTCTCACGGTGCAGGACCCCGATCTGTAATTCCAGCTCTTCAGTGACCAACGTTACGGTCTCGCGCAAGGGAATCCCGTCGACTGAGGCTAACTGCCGGGGAACCTCCAAGGACCTAACAGGTATCCCCAATCTCTTCACCGCCTCGAGTTGGATGAAATTACCAGCAGCCCCTGAGTCAATATAGGCTAGCTCCGAGAAACGTTTGGATCCCTGGATAAACAAAACAGGAAGGGTCAAAGGTAGAGAGGTGTCGCAGGCACCTAGGGAGGCCTCTCTTACCTGTCCTAGGCGGAGGAGTTTCCCGGCCTCACAGGACAGGAATGTAGAAGGTGGGAGGCACTGCCACAATAGAGACAGAGACCATGAGTGAGTCTCTCCTGGCGGCGTAGCTCTGCGGGCCTGAGTCGGTCAACCTGCATGGGTTCAGGGGCTGACGCCGAGGTGGAAGGCCGGGCGCGGGGAGGACTGCGCATCGGAGGAGAGAACCGAGTGGGTCTTCTCTCCCTGACGGCCTCGCGGGAACGCTCACGGAAACGCAAGTCAATTCGCGTTGCCAGCGAGATGAGATCTTCCAAAGAAGTAGGTGTATCCCTGCCTGCCAACTCATCCTTGATTCGGGGCGACAAGCCACGCCAAAAAGCCCCTTCTAAAGCCTCATTGTTCCATCCTAGTTCAGAAGACAACGTACGGAACTGGATGGCGTACTGTCCCACAGAGAGAGCACCCTGGCGAAGGCAGAATAAGGACTCGGTAGACCAGACGCCCGGGCTCATCAAAGACCTTGCGGAATGTCTCCAAGAAGGTTGCGAGCTGGGAGACTATCGGGTCATCTCACTCCCACAAAGGATTCACCCAAGCCAATGCCTCACCCTCTAAGTGGGAAATCATAAAGGCCACCTTGGCCCGGTCGGAGGGATACTGCAGGGGTGCCAGCTCGAAGTGCAACTGACACTGGTTAATGAACCCCCGACAGAGCTTGGGATCCCCACTATAGCGTGGGGGTTTAGCCAAGCGGGGCGAGGACTGGGAAGCTGCCGCAGGCACAGGGACAGCGGCCGCCGTCTGTAGAGCTAGAAGGCGGTTATCTACAGAAGCTATGTAGTTTAAAATATGGGCCTGGGTGTCGCGCTGCTGAGCAAGCTCCTGCTGTAAGCCGGAGATCTGGGAGGCAATCCCCGGATCGGAGGTTTGCAGAGATGAAAGTCTGGACTCCATCGACTTGAGGGACGACATGATCCTCGCCTGATTCTCACGAAGGAACAAAAGTTCCTTTTGGGTCGGGGTCGGGGTACCAGCGGAATCCATGGCCTGAGTATTCTGTAAGGTACACCTGGGGTGGACCCGCTAGACCGTGGCAACGAACCTCCCGGGGGCGAGCTGACCAGGTGGACCACCCCCTATACAGGGAGCGTTTGGGGCAAGCCCGCGGGTAACTATTACCACGGCAGCTGGTACCCTGGAGAGTAACGACAGACAGACTACTAGAGCCGGGTCGGGGGTACAGGACTGACGGTACCGGCTTGGAGACACAGGACAGGCGGCAAGGCTGGGAGACACAGGACAGGCGGGCACGGCTGGGAGACACAGGACAGGCGGGCACGGCTGGGAGACACAGGACAGGCGGGCACGGCTGGGAGACACAGGACAGGCGGGCACGGCTGGGAGACACAGGACAGGCGGGCACGGCTGGGAGACACAGGACCTAGGAAAGAGGAAAAAGGAGAGGTGAACGAGCCACGGATGGACAGGACGCGATAGCGAGCATAGAGGGCGGACAAAATCACTAGGGAAAAGCAGTGATACTCAGGCACCGCTGGCAGGAAGAGGCGGCCAGATATAGGGGCTAGTAGGAGGACTTCCGGGTCGTGACCTAAGGTGGAGGAGGAGCAGGCGCGCGTCCTCAGGAGGAGGAGGAGGAGCGCGCGTGCCCAGGCACAGTATGTGCGCGCGCCCGCCGAGCAGGAGGGGCGGGAGCGCGCACCCGGCGCGGTCCGGAAGACCGGACGAAGGGGACCGCCGGACAGAGAAGAGGAGCCGGGGAGGGCCGAGGACGGCGGCGCAGAGGGAAGCAGGATGCCGGAGGAAGGGTAAGCTGCGGCCGGGAGGAGGCAGAGAGAGGAGCGCGCGGCAGCCGCCGCGTGACAGTGGAAGGTAGCACTACAGCCTAGTAATGCTTTGTGTTTTACAAACAGCACCGCAGCACAGAAAAAATTGCCCTGAGGTTTAAGGTGAGATTACGCACCCCAGTAACCACACAAGACAGCGGTGCTGCCACAAAAAAATTGCCCTGAGGTTTAAGGCAAGAATACGCAGCCCAGACACCACACAAGACAGCGGTGCTGGCTGGGTGTCAGTTGTCCAGTACCGTGCATGCCTACTATTCGCTGTGATTATTTGAACACAGCATGGCAACAGAACAAAAAACTGCCCAGGGGTTTAAGGCAAGAATATGCAGCCCAGACACCACACAAGACAGCTGTGCTGGCTGCGTGTCAGTTGTGCAGTACCGTGCGTGCGTACAATTCCCTGTGATCATGTGAACACAGCACGGCAACAGCACAAAAAAACTACCCAGAGGTTTAAGGCAAGAATACGCAGCCCAGACATCACACAAAACAGCAGTGCTGGCTGCGTGTCAGTTGTGCAGTACCATACGTGCTATTCGCTGTGAACACAGCACCGCAACAGCACAAAAAAACTGCCCTGAGGTTCAAGGCAAGAATACGCATCCCAGACACCACACAAGACAGCGGTGCTGGCTGTGTGTCAGTTGTGCAGTACCGTGCATGCGTCCTATTCGCTGTGAACAAAGCACCGCAACTGCACAAAAAACCTGCCCTGAGGGGTAAATGTGACCTAAAAAAAGCTGGGAAAACGGTCTCTACTAAGTCCCTGACCTTATACTTTCAGCTCTGAAAAGAGCTTTTGGGTTTCACAGAGGATTTCTGGCTGATTTGAACCAAAAAACACAACTCTCCCTAGCAGCTGCTCACACTCTCCCTACACTAGCTGTGTTCTGCATGCAATGTGCAGAAAATGGCGGCGGCAGGGCTTAGTGCCAGGGTATGATGACTCATAGGACGCTGGGCGGCCAGCCAATCAAAGTAATGCCGCCCACAACCAAGAAGGGTGCGGCATTACTGTGATTGGCATCTGCTGGGCGGGAGAACCGAATAGCGAGGCAAGTAGTGAGATACTCGCTATGTTCCGAGTACCGCAAGTACCGTATTACTCGCCGAGTACCGAATACCCACGAATATGCTCGCTCATCCCTAACCTAGCCGTAAAGGTTTAAAATCCTGTAGTGCACGTAAGGTCTCCCTGCTCAAGAAGGCATATGTGCAGGGCCGTCTGAAATTTGCCGATGAACACCTGGATGATTCTGTGAGTGATTGGGAGAAGGTGCTGTGGTCAGATGAGACAAAAATTGAGCTCTTTGGCATTAACTCAACTCACTGTGTTTGGAGGAAGAGAAATGCCTATAACCCAAGGAACACCGTCCCCACTGTCAAGCATGGAGGTGGAAACATTATATTTTGGGGGTGTTTGTCTGCTAAGGGCACAGGACTACTTCACTGTATCAATGGGAGAATGGATGGAGCCATGTACCGTAAAATCCTGAGTGACAACCTCCTTCCCTTCGCCAGGACATTAAAAATGGGTCGTGGCTGGGTCTTTCAGCAAGACAATGACCCAAAACATTAAGCCAAGGCAACAAACGAGTGGCTCAAAAAGAAGCACATTAAGCTTAGCCAATCTCCAGACCTTAATCCCATAGAAAGCTTATGGAGGGAGTTGAAGCTCAGAGTTGCCAAGCGTCAGCCTCAAAATCTTAATGATTTATAGCCGATCTGCAAAGTGGAGAGGACCAAAATTTCTTCTAACTTGTAAGCAAACCTCATCATCAACTACAAAAAATGTCTGACTGCTGTGCTTGCCAGCGAGGGTTTTGCTATCAAGTATTAAGTCTTTTTTTTGCCAGAGGGATCAAATACTTATTTCTCACTGCATAATGCAAGTAAATTTATATAATTCACACAATGTGATTTTCTGGATTGTATTTTTCATATTATATCTCTCAATGTTAAAATGAACCTACCCTTAAAATTATAGGCACTGAGGGCTGTATATTATTACTATTATTTATTTATATAACACCATTGATTCCATGGTGCTGTACATGAGAAGGGGTTACATCAAAATATAAATATCACTTAAAGCAGTGGACCCCAACCTTTCTGACCATGACAGCCACATTCAGCTTAGATAGAGGGTTGCGAGCCACATTCGGCACTGAGAGAGGGTCACGAGCCACATCCAGCTCCCACCCCCCTCAAAGTAGTGTCAACCAAAGCCCCCATTACAGGTATAATGATAACCTAAGCTTTTCCACAGAAATCACTCCAAGCAGTATACTGAGATTCAGGGGTTCTCCTCCTCTAACAGGTAATATAAACCTCAAGCGTACCATACCTAAATCATCGTTAAACCCCAAGATCAGTATATGTACATCCAGATCTGCTCTTCTGTGCAGGGCTACTCACAAAATTCACCATTTTAAGATGTACTCTTCATACTTGTCTTCTAGACCTGGAGCTAATCAACGAAGCTGACAGACACTCGTGAGCCACAATTCATGGGACCGTGAGCCACATGTGGCTCCCAAGCTACAGGTTGGGGACCCCTGACTTACAGTAAACAAACTAACAATGACAAACTGGTACAGAGGAAAGAGGACCCTGCACTTGTGGGCTTGCATTCTACAGGATTATGGGGAAGGAGACAGTAGATTGGGGGTTGCAGTAGCTTCGATGGTGTTGAGGTGGCAGTGTGGTCATTACAGGTTGTAGGCTTTTTTGAAGAGATGAGTTTTCAGGTTCCGCCTGAAGGATCCAAATGTGGTGGATAATCGGATGTGTTGGGGCACAGAATTCCAGCGGATGGGGGATAGTCGAGAGAAATCTTGGAGGCGATTGGGTGAGGAGTGAATAATTGTGGAGGAGAGAAGGAGGTCTTGGGATGACCGGAGATTACGTGAGGGAAGATATTGGGAGATTAGTTCAGAAATATATGAAGTAGAAAGGTTATGGATGGCTTTCTAGTCAGTGTTAGTAGTTTAAACTGGATACGCTGGGAAACTGGGAGCCAGTGAAGGGATTTGCAAAGAGGGGAAGAAGGAGTGTAGTGAGGAGAGATTAATTAGTCAGGCAGCAGAGTTAAGGATGGACTGGAGAAGTGCAACGGTGTTAGAAGGTAGGCCACAGAGGAGGATGTTGCAGTAGTTGAGGAGATGATTAGATTATGCACAAGCATTTTGGTATAGTGAGGATTGAGGAAAGGATGGATTCTGGAAATATTCTTGAGCTGGGGCGACAGGAGGTGGTGAGAGCTTGGATGTGCGGCTTGAAGGATAGGGCAGAGTCAACGGTTACTCCAATGCAGTGGATTTCCGGGACAGGGGAAAGTGTGATTTAATTTATTGTGATAGATAGATCAGGTAGGGAAGATATTCAAGATGGAGTAAAGATAATTACAGTGGGGCAAAAAAGTATTTAGTCAGTCAGCAATAGTGCAAGTTCCACCACTTAAAAAGATGAGAGGCGTCTGTAATTTACATCATAGGTAGACCTCAACTATGGGAGACAAACTGAGAAAAAAAAATCCAGAAAATCACATTGTCTGTTTTTTTTTCCTTTTATTTGCATATTATGGTGGAAAATAAGTATTTGGTCAGAAACAAAATTTCATCTCAATACTTTGTGATATATCCTTTGTTGGCAATGACAGAGGTCAAAGGTTTTCTGTAAGTCTTCACAAGGTTGCCACACACTGTTGTTGGTATGTTGGCCCATTCCTCCATGCAGATCTCCTCTAGAGCAGTGATGTTTTTGGCTTTTCGCTTGGCAACACGGACTTTCAACTCCCTCCAAAGGTTTTCTATAGGGTTGAGATCTGGAGACTGGCTAGGCCACTCCAGGACCTTGAAATGCTTCTTACGAAGCCACTCCTTCGTTGCCCTGGCGTGTGCTTTGGATCATTGTCATGTTGAAAGACCCAGCCACGTTTCATCATCAATGCCCTTGCTGATGGAAGGAGGTTTGCACTCAAAATCTCACGATACATGGCCCCATTTATTCTTTCATGTACCCGGATCAGTCGTCCTGGCCCCTTTGCAGAGAAACAGCCCCAAAGCATGATGTTTCCACCACCATGCTTTACAGTAGGTATGGTGTTTGATGGATGCAACTCAGTATTCTTTTTCCTCCAAACACAAGTTGTGTGTCTACCAAACAGTTCCAGTTTGGTTTCATCAGACCATAGGACATTCTCCCAAAACTCCTCTGGATCATCCAAATGCTCTCTAGCAAACTTCAGACGGGCCCGGACATGTACAGGCTTAAGCAGTGGGACACGTCTGGCACTGCAGGATCTGAGTCCATGGTGGCGTAGTGTGTTACTTATGGTAGGCCTTGTTACATTGGTCCCAGCTCTCTGCAGTTCATTCACTAGGTCCCCCCGCGTGGTTCTGGGATTTTTGCTCACCGTTCTTGTGATCATTCTGACCCCACGGGGTGGGATTTTGCGTGGAGCACCAGATCGAGGGAGATTATCAGTGGTCTTGTATGTCTTCCATTTTCTAATTATTGCTCCCACAGTTGATTTCTTCACTCCAAGCTGGTTGGCTATTGCAGATTCAGTCTTCCCAGCCTGGTGCAGGGCTACAATTTTGTTTCTGGTGTCCTTTGACAGCTCTTTGGTCTTCACCATAGTGGAGTTTGGAGTCAGACTGTTTGAGGGTGTGCACAGGTGTCTTTTTATACTGATAACAAGTTTAAACAGGTGCCATTACTACAGGTAATGAGTGGAGGAAAGAGGAGACTCTTAAAGAAGAAGTTACAGGTCTGTGAGAGCCAGAAATCTTGATTGCTTGTTTCTGACCAAATACTTATTTTCCACCATAATATGCAAATAAAATGAAAAAAAAAACAGACAATGTGATTTTCTGGATTTTTTTTTCTCAGTTTGTCTCCCATAGTTGAGGTCTACCTATGATGTAAATTACAGACGCCTCTCATCTTTTTAAGTGGTGGAACTTGCACTATTGCTGACTGACTAAATACTTTTTTGCCCCACTGTAATTCAGATTTGTCCACCGTGAGCTTGAGGAAGCGAGAGGAGAACAAGGAAGATATGGCTGATAGACACTCTTGGATTCTGAACAGCAGAGAGGTGACATCTGGGCCAGAGAGGTAGATCTGAGTGTCATCAGCATATAGATGGTACTGGAAGCCATAGGACTTTGTGAGCTGTCCCAGGCCAAGGGTTTATATGAAGAACAGAAGGGGTCCTAGAACAGAGCCTTGAGGGACACCAACTGAGAGACAGCGAGATGAAGAGGTAGTGTGGGAGTAGGAATCGCTAAATGTGCGGATGGTAAGGTATGAGGAGATCTAGGATAGAGCAACATCTTTGACACCAAAGGAAGAGAAGATCTGTAGTAGGAGGCAGTGGTCAACTATGTCGAAGGCAGAGGACAGATCTAGGAGGAGGAGTATAGAAAATTGTCTGTTAGCTTTGGCTGTAAGAAAGTCGTTAGTAAGATTGGTCAGGGCAGTCTCAGTGGAATGGTGGGGACGGAAGCCAGATTGTAGGTTGTCAAAGAGCGAGCTAGATGCAAAGTGAGAGGAAAGTTCAGCATGGACGTTCTGCTCAAGGAGTTTGGAAGCAAATTGGAGCAAAGATATGGTGCGAGAGCTGGACATAGCACTCGGGTCAAGGGATGGCTTTTGGAGGATAGGTGTGATTGTGGTATGTTTGAAAGCAGGGAGTAAGGAACCAGAAATTAGTGATAGGTTGAAGAGATGGGTTAGGGATGGGATAAGGTTAGGGATGGGATAAGTGTGGTGGTGAGGTTGGGGAGGAGGTGGGATGGGGACAAGTGCACAAGTGGTGAGGTGTGATTTGGAGAAGAGATGAGCAAGCTATCCTTCAGTGATTTTTGAGACGGAAGTTATGGGGTTAGGGCATGGTTCTGGTATGCAAAGGGGTTGTGGTGGTTGGACAATAAAGACTTGCCTTGTTTGGTCTATCTTGTTCTTGAAGTGAGTGGCAAAATCCTTGGCAGAGATTAGGGAAGTTGGAGGGGGCAGTGGTGGGCGGAGGAGGGAGTTAAAAGTGTTGAACAACTGTTTGGGGTTGTGGGATACGAGGCATGTAAAGCAGGCCTGTTTAGAAGAGGTGAGAGCTGCTTTGGTGGACATGGTTGACAGGTGAGGAAGACAGTAATGAGAACGTGAGTAGATGGTGGTCAGAGAGAGGAGAGGTTGTGAAGTTAGATAGGGAGCAGAGAAGGGTGAAGACCAGGTCTAATGTATGTCCGTCTGTGTGGGTGGCTGGTAAGTCCAAAAGATGAAGGGAGTGACAGGAGTTTGTAGGCTGCTGAATGGTGGGTGTCAATGGGGTTTCTGACGTCACCCATGATGATGGTGGGAATGTCAGCAGAGAGAGAGTGAAGAAACCAGGTGGAGAACTGGTCAATAAAGGCAGTGGTCGAGCCTGGAGGTTGGTATATGACGGCCACTTGGAGGTTGGAGGGAGAGTAGATGCGGACAGAGTGAACTTCAAAAGAGGGGAGGATAAGGGATGGAAGACGTGGCATTGGGTTAAAGGTACAGTCGGAAGAAAGGAGAAAGCACACTTCTACACCATGTCTGTTGCCAGGTCCAGGAGTGTGGGTGAAGTGGAGGCCGCCGTAACATAATGTAGCAGGGGAGGCTGTGTCGGAGGGTGTCAGCCATCTTTTGGTGAGGCACAGAAATGAAAAAGTACGAGAGGTACAGAGGTCGTGAATCACATAGAGTTTATTGCAGATGGAGTGGGCATTCCAGAGTGATCCAGAGAGAGGGAGCAGGTAGGTGGGCTTACACGGCAGGGGTTTGAAGTAGGTGAGATTTTGGTTGTTTATATTGTGTTGTGAGCTATAGGAGGGGAAATAATGGGAGGTATGAGCTGTGGGGGTCCAGGATTTAGAGATATGTCACCAGCAGTGAAGAGAAGCAGAGAGAGAGAGAGCAGGTGGGAAAAGGAAAGTGGACGGCTTGTTTTATGTTTTAGTAGGAGAGATGTGATGTTGTGGAGTAGGTCAGGTGGGGAGGAAAGAGGGAATGAGAAATTATTATTTGGTTAGAGGGTGCTGGGTTTTGCGGATAGTGAAGGAGAATGAGGAGTAATGGAGTCAAAGTTGTTAGGGCATATCTCAGCACGATAAGCGTGGGGGAGAGAGAAAGAAATTTAGTACATTTAATAACAGTGGTTAGTCGTACCTTCTGTTCACTTCCGGTTACTTTTCTGGCATATTTCTCCTGTATACTTAAAGAACCATACTTATTGACCATAGTCAGACAGACCTGGGACTCAGAATTTATAACAAGCTAAGTGCACATGAAATTGGCCACGTGTGATCAGGAGTCAATAGCAAAAATGCAAACAGGAAATAGTTAGACCCAAATGGACAGATAAAGTCAAGTGTGTGTTAGCATCAAGGAAATAAGGTGATAATCAAGCAGGAAGAAAAGAGAAAAAAAAAAAAAAGGTAATGACAGACAAGTACAGGGTGAAAGGGGGTCAGGACATATGGATGATGATTTTGCAGCCAGGAAACATATCAGTAATGACAAACAAGTATATCTCATAGGGAACACACTGCTGGCTTTATAAATCAAATAATATATTACTGCTCAAAAAAATAAAGGAACACTATTCCATTTGCAACAGGCTATTTGTGTTCCCTTTATTTATTTGAGCAGTATATATAAAACACATAAGGGACACAATGTTGACTGTATATATCACATAGGATATGTGCATATAGTATGCACAAAACACTATACTGTCAGAGACACAGCACTACACTCGCTCACAGAGCCAGTGCGCGTGTCCTGAATACAGAAACAGTGCTAAAAGATACCTGTGGAGCAGGGCAGCAGAGGTGACAATGCGTGCTTCAAACTATTAGTGTCAGGGTCCAGTCAGCGCCGGAAAGTAAAGAGGCACAGGACCTGCGGACACTGAAGTTAGCAAGCTGGCACAGGACCTATGGTCAGGTGACTGCAAGGGGGCGAGGCTTAGCGTCCTGCTTTCAGATATGACAGGATACCATACAACAACTCAGAGTCAGGCAAAATGGAGGTCACAACAGTATGGGCAAACGAGGCACAGGAGGAACAAACAGACGAGTAGTCAGACAAAGCCAAAGGTCAAACACAAGAGGGCAACGTGGTACCAAGGGGACGAGCAGAGAGAAGTCGGGTCACAAGCAGAGAGTCATACACGAGAGGTAGCGCAGTACAAGAGGGGCAGGCAGAACTCGTAACAAGGACAGAACCGGATCAAAACCAAACAAGCAAGCAAGATATCAGGCACAAGGCACACGTACGCACAAGGTCAACTAACTCAGCTGAGGGCAGGAGTATAACTGACACCGGACCTAGGTCCAGTGAGCATTAAACAGCCGCCCTCTGCCAGAGAGAGGCGGAACAATTAACCCCCAGTCTGATCAGGACGGGCCAAAATGAAACCCCGTCCTGGGTCATGACAGTACCCTCCTCTCAATGGGGGGCCACTGGACCCCCAGGTCTCTCAGGGTACTTGGCGTGAAAGGCCCGGACCAACCGATCCGCATGGACCGATCGAGCAAGAACCCACGACCGTTCTTCAGGACCGTAGCCTTTCCAATGTACCAGATATTGAAGGGCACGACGGACCAACCTAGAGTCGACGATTCGTTCCACCACGTACTCCGACTGCCCGTCTACCAAAACCGGTGGTGGGGAAGCTGATGATCCCTCCCCACCGGACCTCAAAGGTTTCAAAAGGGCCTTATGGTAAACATTTGGGATCCGCAGAGATGGTGGGAGCCGCAACTGAAAAGCCACCGGGTTAACTTCTTCGGTAATTACATAGGGACCTATAAACTTGGGCCCAAGCTTCGCAGAGGGGACCTTGAGCATTATATTCTTGGTGGACAACCATACCTTATCCCCAATCTGAAATACCGGTCCCGCAGATCGTTTTTTGTCCGCAAAAAACTTAAATTTGTCCTGGGCCTTCGTAATGTTACTCTGGACCTCCCGCCATACCTTCCCCAACCGCTGGATCGTCTCATCCGCCCCAGGACACCCAGAATTCAAATGGGAAAATTCTCCAAAATGAGGATGAAAACCATAATTACAAAAAAACGGAGATGTACCCGTAGACTGGTTAATGCGGTTGTTAAATGCAAACTCGGCCAACGGTAACACAGAACACCAATCATCCTGTCGGGCTGAGGTCAAGCAACGCAAAATTTGCTCCAGAGATTGATTGGTCCGCTTGGTCTGCCCATTAGTCTCAGGATGATAAGCGGATGAAAAGGACAGACCAATACCCAACCTCTTGCAAAAAGCCTTCCAAAATCTGGAAACAAATTGCACTCCTGTTATGAATGAGTCACCGTAGGAGGCAAAAGCAGAAATGCAAGCTAAGTCCAGAAAACCAGAGAAGTTGGCAACTATCAGATTGCAGACCCCTGAACCTATCAACACAACTAGCAGTAGCCGTGGGGGGTTCCTACGAAGCCCTAGACCCCTCGATCACAGCCGGAGAATTACATAGGCCTAAAGAAAGAAACGGGAAATCTAAACTGCCCCAGAGCAGACCCCAAAGCAATAGGCAGCCCCCAACATATAATGACGGTGAAGCAAGATGAAAATACTAACACAGACAGAAAGATAGACTGAGCAAAGACGGGGCCCGCAACTATCTAGATAGGAAAGAACAGGAAGGCTGCTGTCTGCAATCTGCCAAAACTCTATCAAAGACATAAGCCAACAAGCTGATATGAAAAAGGCCCTGAAGCAGCTAGGCTTCAAAAACTAAATCAGCACTCAGGTATTTTCAGAAGACAGAGCTAAATGAATTCAGCACACCCCAGCAGGGAATGGCAGAAATCCAGAAAAACAAAGCAAAACAAAGTCAAAGCACAAAAGCAAAAGGCCGAGCAGCAAACTTAGCTTTAGAGGAGCAGGAATTCAGACTGGTCTCCAAGGATCCCACAGAGAAATCACCCGCAGGGCAGATGGGCGTCGGCAGCCTTATATCCAGTCCGTAACTCCACTCAGCCAGTCATCATCATCAGCCTCAGGTGTTTGATAATCAGGCTCACTACCTTTCTTTACCAGAAGAGGGAGTCCCTCGGGCCTCAGTAATGAAGGGGAAAATGAACTCACAACACACTCCTCTATCAGACACCACATTCAAGGGTACCCCATGCAACCGCACCACATGCTCAATAAACAATCTGGACAACGTTTCCGCATTAGGTAGAGCTGCCAAAGGTACAAAATGTGCCTGCTTACTAAACCTGTCCACCACAACCCAAACGACGGTATTACCCTTGGAGGGGGGAAGGTTGGTGATGAAATCCATGGACAAATGAGTCCATGGTCTCTTAGGAATTGGCAGTGGTACCAATTCCCCGGTCGGCCGGTTATGGGGGGTTTTTGCATGGGCACAAACATCACAAGTAGACATATATTCCATAACAGCAGAGGCTAAAGCAGACCACCAGAATACTCTAGCAATGGCCTTCTAGGTAGCTGAGATCCCTGGATGTCCACCCAGAACTGAGTCATGGAACTCCCGGAGGACCTTGAGGCGAAACTGAGCTGGCACAAAAAGCTTATCCACCGGCTTAGTCGGAGGTGCCAGAGACTGAGCCTCCCGAATCTCCCGTTCCAACATATTAGAAATGTCTGCCACCACCACCCCAGGCTGAAGAATGGAGGACGGAGGTTCCGGGGGGGGACACCGGATCTAGACTGCGTGACAAGGCATCCGCTCTGACATTTTTAGATCCTGGCCGAAAAGTGATCGAGAAATTGAACCGGGAAAAAAAAAGTGACCATCTAGCCTGTCTAGGAGTCAACCTTTTAGCTGACTCAATGTAAGCTAGGTTTTTGTGGTCTGTAATTACTGTTATAGGATGGACAGCCCCCTCCAAAAAATGCCTCCATTCTTTAAAGGCCAACTTTACAGCCAGAAGTTCTCGATTCCCCACATCATAGTTTCTCTCTGCAGGGGAGAACTTCTTTGAGAAAAATTGCGCATGGTCTCAAATTGGTCAAAGTGGCGTGTCCCTGGGACAATACTGCCCCCACCCCCACCTCTGAGGAGTCTACCTCAACAATAAATGGTTCCGACGGGTCCGGTTGAATAAGAACCGGGGCAGTCATGAAACATTTTTTTAAAAACTGAAACGCCGCTACCGCTGAGGTTGACCAATTCTTGATATCGGCCCCCTTTTGAGTCATGTCTGTGAGGGGTTTAACCACCTGTGAAAACCCCCTTATAAATTTACGGTAGTAATTGGCGAATCCTAGGAAACGCTGCAGAGCCTTCAAATCACAAGGCTGAACCCACTCGACAATGGCCTGCACCTTATTAGGATCCATGCGATACCCCTCAGCAGACACAATGAACCCCAGAAAAGACAGTTCCTGGACAAAAAATAAGCATTTTTCTAATTTAGCAAACAGACAGTTCTCCCGGAGCCTTTGGAGAACTGCCCGAAGATGACCAATGTGAGCCTGTTTATCAGGAGAGTAGATCAATATGTCATCCAAATATACCACCATAAAACATCCAATGAAATCAGAGAACACATGATTATTGAAATTTTGGAAAACCGCTGGAGCATTGGTCAGACCGAAAGGCATGACCAAGTTTTCAAACAACCCTTCAGTAGTGAGAAAAGCGGTTTTCCACTCATCTCCGTCCTGGACTCGGATAAGGTTATACGCTCCCCGTAGATCTAACTTTGAAAATCACTTAGCTCCGGACAACTGATTATATAAATCAGGAATAAGTGGAAGGGGATACGTATTCCTCACAGTTATCTTATTTAACTCACGAAAATTGAGGCATGGGCGTAAACCACCATCTTTTTTCTTAACAAAAAAGAACCCTGCCGCTACGGGAGAAACAGAAGGACGAATGTGTCCCTTACGGAGACTCTCGGAAATATATTCTTTCATCGCGGCCCGTTCTGGACCCAAAAGGTTATACAAGCAGGCTTTGGGCAATTTAGCACCTGGAACCAGGTCAATGGCACAATCAAATGGGCGGTGTGATGGTAAAACCTCAGCCTCTTTTTCAGAGAAAACGTCCGTATAGTCTTTCAGGCACTCCGGAATACCTTCCAGACCCACGGACGACACAGACACCGTAACAAGACATTTTTCAGAACAATAGGGACCCCATTTAACAATGTTCCAATATTCCCAATTAATTACAGGATTATGCAATTGTAACGAGGGGAACCCTAACACCAGACCCACAGGCAGGTTGTCCATAACAAAACATGAAATATGTTCACTTTAAGGAGAAACTCTTCAGTGCGAAACATAATGTTATTCTTAACCAGTGGTGTTTTGTCAATGGCAACAATGTGAATAGGAGTCTCCAACCTAACTGTCCCTAACTTACACCTGGCCACCAAATCCGAGTCAATAAAGTTCAATGATGAACCGCAATCCACGAAGGCAGAAGTGGATGTAGAGACACTCCCACAACAAAGTTCCACTTGTAACAACATTTTAGAGAAGGCAGAAAAGGGTACCTGAGAGCCTGGGTGACCTCCATGACAATCACCCGGGCTCAGTCGCTTGTTGGTCAGTGGACCGGAGGGGCAATCCTTTTTCCAATGTCCAGAATTGTCACAGTGAAAACAGCATTTTCCCATGCGCCGTTGTCTCCTTTCATTTTCTTTGAGGTCGATGGCTCCCATCTCCGTGACTTCCAATGTATGACTGGCTCCCCTTCCTTGGGAGAATAACGGTCTCTCAATTTGCACCACTCCCCTCGCCCGTAGCCTGAGATCCATTCGGACGGCCTGTGTCATAGCCTCTTCCAGGGAATCAGGCGGAGGGTGGAGAGCCAAGGCATCTTTCATATCTTCAGACAGGCCTCTACGGAACAAACCCCGGAGGGCGGAGTCATTCCAGCAGACCTCAGCAGTCCAGCGTCTGAACTCTGAGCAAAACCACTCGGCTGAGTGCTTCCCCTGGCACACACTCATCACCATGTCCTCAGCCATACGCATTCGATCAGGCTCATCATAAATATGCCCCAGGGCTTCAAAAAATGCATCCACATTCATACGCTCAGGGACCGTGGTCGGAAGGGAGAAAGCCCAAGCTTGGGGGGCTCCCCTTAACAGAGACATAATGACCCCCACTCTCTGACCTTTATCCCCAGAAGAGTGTGGTCTCAATGAAAAAAAAAGCTTACAGCCCTCCTTGAAAACTCTGAATTTCCTTTTATCTCCAGAAAAGGTATCTGCTAACTTAACCGGAGACTCAGGGGAACTAATGTAACATCCCGAGCCCCCGATGAGAATATCCCCTGCACAGTGTCAGCGATCAGCTGCTGAGACTGAGCCAGGACTCGTTGTTCTCCAAGGAGTTTCTGAGACATCTGAGTCAGGTGCCTCACCTGCTCAGAAAGAGCGTGCATAGGATCCATCACATACACAGGAGAATGGGAGCAGAGAAAAAAAAATGGTATGGGTCAGTTATAATGTCAGAGACACCGCAGTACACTCGCTCACAGAGCCAGTGCACGTGTCCTGAGTACAGAAACAGTGCTAAAAGATACCTGTGGAGCAGGGCAGCAGAGGTTACAATGCGTGCTTCAAACTATTAGTGTCAGGGTCCAGTCAGCGCCGGAAAGTAAAGAGGCACAAAACCTGCGGACACTGAAGTTAGCGAGCTGGCACAGGACCTATGGTCAGGTGACTGCAAGAGGGCGGGGCTTAGCATCCTGCTTTCAGATATGACAGGATACCATACAACAACTCAGAGTTAGGCAAAACGGAGGTCACAACAGTACGGGCAAACGAGGCACAGGAGGGACAAACAGATGAGTAGTCAGACAAAGCCAAAGGTCATACACAAGAGGGCGACGTGGTACCAAGGGGACGAGCAGAGAGAAGTCGGGTCACAAGCAGAGAGTCATACACGAGAGGTAACGCAGTATAAGAGGGGCAGGCAGAACTCGTAACAGGGACAGAACCGGATCAAAACCAAACAAGCAAGCAAGATATCAGGCACAAGGCACACGTACGCACAAGGTCAACTAACTCAGCCGAGGGCAGGAGTATAACTGACACCGGGCCTAGGTCCAGTGAGCATTAAATAGCCGCCCTCTGCCAGAGAGAGGCAGAACAATTAACCCCCAGTCTGATCAGGACGGGCCAAAGCGAAACCCCGTCCTGAATCATGACATATACTATACACTCTGTACTACAGACAATGTGTATACAGTAATGTATATACACAGCACATTACTATATATACTAAATAAACATGATATAGTATGGACCTGTATATAAAGTATGGTGCTCTGTAAAAGAAACAAAAACAGACACACACAGTTTAGATTCGTCCAGCCACGGCTGCTGGCCGACGCTCCTTCTATAGGCAGAAGATTCTAATGGAGACCCGATACGCTTAGCGGTGATTAACTCCCTCGACACTGACAAACTTCTTGTGTGCTCAGTGGTGATTGGATGATCCACGCACCGACCCCAATGTACATCTTCTTCAGGTAAGTTCCTGGTTGTATTGTGCGTGGCAGCCTGTTTAGCGCATGTGCAGTACAAACTGTTCTAAAATTGTAAAAAATCATGGATGATGCTAATGTGGCGCCCCCAGGAGTATGGTCGCCACAATGGCATTACCATTCTCCTAGGGAGTGTGATGTCATGCTTGGAAGCAATAAAGGACCTCTCTGGCAGTTAAATACAACACACAACACAGCTCCCACTCCAGGCAACCAGAGGGAGCTCTGAACCCAAAACTGGGGGAAGAGTTGCTCTCTGGGGGCCGGGAAGGGAAAATGAGTAGTTCATGTGAGGAGGGCAACGTGTGTGGACATGGAGGAGAAGAGCTGGGAGATTGAGCAAAGAGTTCAGGCTCATTCCCAGCTATAGCGCATGATCTGGAGCCCGGTCTCCAAGGCTGTACCGACACTGATGGTCCTGCAACAGAAACCGGAGGAATAGGAAGCTGTAAATGCTCTATTCCCACATAAGACTCGGAGGCACAAGAGCGACGTGTGAGCCAGAAGAGGAAGGCTACCGCTGTCTGCCATACGAGGGAGTTCTTGTCATGGTTATTCAGGATCTTGGACAAATGGTGCAGGGGTTAATAGGGAGAGCCTCTCTTTGACACCAGGGAGGGTTTTTATAGCTTGAGGTGAGCACCCCTCCCTGTCGTTTATACTCCTTGCTTGAGTGTTGCCGACTCTGCTTCGTTTGTGCTCTCTCCTGTCCCTGTGTGCTTGATTGGTATATGACTCGGTTTTGACTACGGTAACGTCTCTTGGATTGTGATTCTGTTCCTGCGTGACCTCCGGTGTATGACCCCTGGTTTTGTCTTGACCTCCCTGTGATCGCCCTTCTGTACAATTACTGACACCCTGTGTATGACCTTATGCTCTGTCTGACCCTGCACTGATATCTGTCTCTGTTTCTACTTGCGTCTCCTGTGCATGACCCCTGGCTTGTCTGACAACGGTTTATTCTCCTCTCCCTGCAGTGTCTCTAAACACTGTCATCAGTGCTGTTGGAGGCTGGCAGTAAGCCCCGCCCACCTTCCGACACGTGGTCACATGACCGTAAGGTACTGCGGGCATCAGAGTGCTTTGCTGTCGCTCCTCCCATCCCGCAGGTCCTAGAGCAAGGTTTCCATCGCTATAGCCACGCTACTGCCCGAGCAGACAGTGAGTACCATTTCTCTGTGTTACTGTCTGTAACGGGGTCTACCAAGCTGGGGTACCTCTTTCAGTACCACCCCGTGTTTTCGGAGATCCGCTCTGCGTTGGCTGGAGTCTGAATGAATGACGCTGGCTGGAATTCCTTGGTTACATGGGCGCATATAAAAGATCACTGCTTCTCCATGTATTTCCAGTCTGACAACACTTTACTCACAGGACACAGAATATATCACACAGATACAGAGGGCCGGCCAATAGAAAAGCGGCAGGCCAGACATACATTACAAAAGCCGCAGGTGGCCGGAGCCTGCCGATGTTTACTGTGGGAATTACAAAAGTGGGGGGAGGACGGACAAAAGGAGAATATCGTGTCCCCTCTGCCCAGGGGCTCAGCCTGTGAACTGATGCATTAGGGACATGCATCTCACATGGAACCTATTATACATACATATAACTGCACAACATATTCTGGGTGCTGTGTGGTTCTGTAACATGTAACACTGTCCATACCTCGTCCCTCTACAAACCTGTCACTCACACTTGCTGTACTATAAGTGTGACAGTTCTAAAGAGAATAAGCAAGTGGAACTTCAGTGTAACACAGTACTGCAAGTACCTAAAAATAAGCACTAGGAAGGAGACTACACAACCCATCTGCATAGAGAGATTCCTAAGTTGCTTCCAGGCTAGCCAGCTCCTGTGCCATCTGTAATCTGGACCCTGGACTGCATTTGCCAAGAAAAGTAAAGGTAAAGAAACTGCACCGTTGTGTCCTTGCCTTCTTCCTGCAACCCCGTCAGCACTGCTTCCTCCCTGTGCCAGGCACTGCCCCCTCTTCCTCAACTCCTATCCTCACTGCCCTGGGATTACTGCCCTACCTGTGGAGGGCAACAACATCATAGCTGCACCACACCATCTGTCCCAGGGGATCTGTCCGCAGCGTCGGCTTAACATCTTCATTGCTGAACACCACAGGTGGCGTCACGAATCATTCACTCATAAACTTTATTCCATCACTTCATCCCTTTTACATGGGCGCCCAGGGCCACGGAGCAGGTCACCGCTGCTGTGACATTCCCCTCTGAGAGACCGGCCCGGTACTGAGTACCCCACAGCCCTGAGAGGGCGACCCATTTTGGAGTCACGAACAGGATTTACGAAGCATGGTACCCCCGGGTCCTGTGTGCCAGAGACTGTGTTGTGTGCCATAGACTGTTTGCGCAATTGCCGCCATTAACCCACTGCTTGGCGCGCGCGGTAATCCTAAGGGGCGGGCCGTCGTGGGCAGAGCCAGCCGGAGAGCGCGAAAAGTGAAGTGTCGCACGGAAAGAGGCCAGCGCGCGAAAGTGAGAAGTGGAGGCCTGCAGTCCCGGCGTCCCCCCGATCATCCAGCCTGCAGAGCAGCAGTCGGTAAGCCAGTGTGACCCAGGGCCTGGCCAAACGTTAACTAGGGGGGAAAGAGAATGTCTGAAGCAAGAGCAGACGCAGCGGTGGACGCCACTGCCAACCCCACAGTGCCGCAAGCTGCAGGGCCCAGCGCAGCTGCGGCTCCCATAGCGGCTCTGCATCCAGCAGCCAGCGCTGCCTCCACAGCACCACAAGAACCATCACCCACCACAGCGGTCCCCATAATACCGCTGTCCATGCCCTATATACCGGGAGCAGCCTGGCTACCGCAGTACTCAGGGGAGTCACATACCCTGAGTGAGTTTAAAGAGAGACTGTGCAGTTTGTTTGAGGTGTATCCTCTATCTGAAAACCAAAAAGTGAACATCCTTATTGGGCAGCTAACTGGTGCAGCGCAAAGGGAAGTAAAAGCCTGGCAGGACACTGATGAAGAGACTGTTAGAAAGATCCTGGCTAAGCTAAGAAGCACTTTTGACACACACACTGCAGCTGAAATAAAGATGAGATTCTTTGGGTGTAAGCAAAGAGCACAGGACAGTATACGGGACTATGCCCATAACCTGCAGGAGGCGCTGTGAGCCATCAAGCAGATTGACCCTGACAGTGTGAAAGATAGAGACAGACTGTTAAAGGAGCAATTTTTCCAGTACCCACATAGCACAGCTGCACATCATAGCCCTACAGAACCCTGATCTAGACTTTGCAGACTTCAAAGACAGGGCTATTCGGGTGCTGCATGAACCAAATGTCAGCCGTCCAGCGCCCCATAGGCGCCCAGCGATCACATACCACCAAGAAGCAGCATCTTTCCCTCCCAGCCCTGTGGGGGCTGATGCACAGATTCTGGAAAATGATCCATCTACAGAACTGCGCCTTCAGGTCCAAGAGCTGACCAAAAATATGGCTGCACTTGCCAAAACTGTGCAGTCCATGCAGGTGTCATCCAAGGAGAAGATCCAGCTGGCCTCCAGTCCAGAGGATGTCCCGTGGCTACGGAAGAGGATCCCGCCACGCCGAGGGAGAGACAATGATCGCTATGACCTGGACGGACGTCCCATCTGTCATCACTGCCACAAGGCCGGCCACATTGCAAGGTTCTGTTATTTAAACGAGCAACCCCTGGGGCAGAGGGCCAACCCCCAGGAGTAGGACCACAAGGCCCAAGGAACTGGCGAGCCAAGTATGTTGGAGGGAGACCGGTTCTCCCAGTGGTGACTGACGGCATCCCCATGAACACTTTGCTGGACACTGGCTCTCAGGTGACAACTATGCCATATATCCTTTACAAGCGGTTTTGGGCTGACTCTGAACTTACCTGCGGCCCAAGTGATGAACTCACAGTAGTTGCCAGGAATGGTCAGTCTTTGCCGCAAGTAGGATGTAAAGAGATTACCATTAAAGTGGGGCGAGTAGAGTTAAAATCTCAAGGTCTGATAGTTGTAGACATTGATCTACGAGAATGTAACCCAATGATGACCCTTGGTACTAATGTAATTGAAAATTGTCTTGCCGAGGTTATTGTTTTGTTGCAACAGGTAGCCGAGACTGCTGGTTCCAGTGAACGAGTCCTGCAGAAGGAGATCAAGGCCCTGATGCAAAGACAGCAGGTAGAACTGTATGGTGGAGAAATTGGCAGCGTCAGAGTGAGTGATTCTTTCCCCATTGCGATACCCCTCAGATGTGAAATGTTAATTTGGTGTCGGGCAGCCATAGACCTCAGAGGAAAAGATTACCAAGCATTGGTAGAGCCAGTGTATTCTGATAGCCGGCCCACTGTCCTGACAGCCAGAGGGGTAGTTGATGTCCCCAAAGGGAGAGTACCTGTACGCCTCTTGAATTGTGGGGAGGAGGAGGCCATAATACCTCGGTATGCCACAGTTGCTAAGCTGCTTACTGTCAGTAACAACGCAATACGGGCAGCAGAGCCCTTGGTCTCATCCGACCAGGTGGAGGACAATGGCTCTGTAAAGCAGCTGGAGGAGTGGTGTCAGCAGCTGCATGTGGGAACTGACTCCATCCCGTCATACCAAAAGAGTGGGGTTTACCGAGTGACTCAGGAGTATGAGTGGGTATTCAGTAAACACCCCCTAGACTTTGGGAAGGCAAAAGGAGTTCAACACTATATCCCCACTGGAGATCATCCACCCATTAAAGAAAGGTACCGGCCTATACCCCCAACACAATATCAATGTGCCAAAAGTATGTTGTGGGAAATGAAGGAGGCTGGGGTGATCAGAGACAGTTGTAGCCCCTGGGCAGCTCCAATAGTCTTTGTGAAAAAGAAAGATGGTACCATGAGAATGTGTGTTGATTACCGAAAAATTAACAGCATTACACATAAGGATGCCTACCCATTACCCAGAATTGAGGAGTCATTAGCTGCACTTAAAACTTCTAGCTATTTTTCCACCTTAGATCTCACTAGTGGGTATTGGCAGGTTCCCGTGGCAGAGGCAGACAAGGAGAAAACAACGTTTACTACACCAATGGGTCTCTGCGAGTTCAACTACATGCCGTTCGGGCTCTGCACCGCCCCTGGGACATTTCAACGGCTAATGGAGTGCTGACTTGGACACAAGAACTTCGAGACAGTCCTGTTGTACCTTGATGATGTCATTGTTTTCTCCAAGACTTATGAAGACTATCTGAAGCACCTGGCTGAGGTGTTTGAGGCCTTGTCCAACTTTGGCCTGAAAGTGAAGCCTTCCAAATGCCACCTCCTGAAGCCCAAGGTACAGTACCTCGGTCATGTAGTGAGTGCAGAAGGTGTTGCACCAGATCCTGACAAAGTCACTGTCATCCGAGACTAGCAGAAGCCCAGCAACCTCCATGAAGTACGTCAATTCCTCGGGTTGGTAGGCTACTACCGTAGGTTCATCAAAGGCTTCGCTGAGATAGCCACCCCTATGCAAAATCTTCTGGTGGGCCAACCCAAGAAAGCCAGGAAGAAGAGTCCTACATTTGAATGGAATGAGGAACTGGAGAGGTCCTTCACTCGACTGAAGATGGCTCTCACAGGAGATGAAGTCCTGGCCTACCCAGATTATGACCAACCATTTGTGTTGTATACTGATGCCAGCAACGTGGGACTGGGAGCAGTACTGTCACAGGTACAGAATGGCAAAGAAAGTGATCTACGCCAGCAGGAAGCTTCGTCCCACTGAAAGGAACCCTGACAACTACAGTTCCTTCAAACTGGAGTTCCTTGCCATAGTCTGGGCTGTGACTGAACGATTCAAGCATTACCTAGCTTCAGCCAGGTTTACCATCTTCACGGACAACAACCCGTTGACTCACTTGGAAACTGCCAAACTAGGCGCACTGGAGCAGCGATGGATGGCCCGGTTGTCTAACTATGAATTCACCATCAAGTACCGAGTGGGGCACAAGAATGCCAATGCTGATGCGCTGTCCAGAATGCCTAATCTGCCAGATGCAGGAGAAGACCCTGAGGCACTCGAAGAAATAGAGTTACCTGCTTTCCACAGGCCAATTGCGGCCCAACGTGCCCAAGGAGTGCGGAACAGATGATTTATAGGGAAAGAGGCCACCCTAAATCCATTGTCTCATCATGACTGGGCAGAAACCCAGGATAGCGACCCCGCAGTCCACCTGGTAAAGGAGCTGCTGTCACAAGCTGACTCATGCCCAGATCCAGATGCTCCTGAAGAAACCCAGCAGTTGTGGAAGGAAAGAGGCCGGCTGTTCCTCTATGAGGGAAAGCTGTGCCGGAGGAGTATCAATGCCCGCACTCATGAGTTGGTCTGACAAGTGGTAGTCCCAAAGAGGGAGGCATCAATGGTCTTGGAAGCATACCACAATGGAGCTGGACACTTCGGATGGAAGAAGTTGGAGGCCTTGCTCCGGGAGAGATTCTACTGGGCCGGTATGAGGAAGGCCATTGAAAATTCGTGCTGGAGTGTGGACAATGTAAACTGCTCAAGGAAGGACCATAACATCCAGCGAGCCCCTTTGCAGTCAATAATAACCAAACAACCACTTGAGTTGGTCGCCCTGGACCATGTGAAGCTGGTTCCAAGCCGTTCAGGCTACGTTTATGCTCTTACCATCGTTGACCACTACTCGAGATTCCTGGTAGTAGTGCCTGTCAAGGATCAAACAGCCAGAACAGCAGCCATAGCATTCCAACAGCACTTTTGTCGACCACACGGATATCCCAAGCGAGTGCTTACAAATCAAGCTCCAGCTTTTGAGGCAGAAGTGTTCCAGGAATTCTGTAACTTGTACGGTTGCAAGAAGATTAGGACAACACCGTACCATCCACAGACCAATGGCATGTGTGAAAAGATTAATCAGGTGGTGATTGACCTACTGAAGACCTTGCATTTGGAAGAGAGGAATCTGTGGCCAGAGAAGTTGCCAGATCTGGTTGACCTCTACAATCACATTCCTGTGAATTCCACTAACTGTACTCCAGCCTACCTAATGAGAGTGAGGCCTGGCAAGCTGCCTATTGATTTGGATATGAGAGTCCTTACACCTGAGGTGACATCACCAGATGCTGACTGGGATACAGAGCGGCAGCAGCAGTACCGTAGAGTACAAGAGTGCTTAGAAAAGAGTCTAGCTCAAGCGAGACAAAAACAGGAAAAGAACTACAATCAACATGCACCTGCAGTTCCCTTGTCACCAGGAGAACAAGTCCTAAAGAGAAAAAGAAGGATGCATAAATTGGATGACTAATGGGAAGCTGAACCCTACACCATCTTACCATCAAACTTCGACAACACCAAAGTGTGCCTTATCAATAAGGATGGAGGAGAAACATCATCAGCAGTATCGAGAGATCAGCTGAAACTGTGCCCTGACCAGCTAAAGGAAAGGATGGAAGAACAAAACAACCTTCAACCCATAGAAGAAGAAAAGGTCAGCACTGTACTTGGAGAATTTACTGCAAACTGGACAAGAATGGATCAAGCCATCGTAGTTCCTGTCCTAATCTTTCCCCAGCCTACTGCAACTGAAGTAGCAGAGACTCAAGCGAACTCTGAAAATCAGGAAGTTCAGGCAGCGGATGTTACACCAGCAGTGGAGCCAGAGAACCTTTGCCCTGCCAGTGGTGAATCTGTCATGCCCATGGTGAGTCTAAGAGTTCGTAGACGGTAACTACCCAGTTTACCCACACCAGTGCTACGTAGGTCTGTCCGTAGTACCCAAGGTATTCCATCCTAAGGTTCCGCATATAGATAGGTTTTGTAAATGTTAGTCTGTAAATATGCAAGGTTTCAAGTTTTGTGCCTAGAGAGACTCTGTAAGACTTTTTGGATATTTTCTTTTGTTTCAATGGACAGTTAGACCACAGGACTATGTGTGGTCAAAACTCTACTTGTAAATAAGTTTACCAACTTGCTCAGGAATTGGACCATGGACATTGACGCTTGGACTAATCGTCATCAGGACTATTTTTGAGCTTTGGGTTTTCATTTTTTTTTGTGTTTTTGTATTTTTCACTTTTGGAAGTCTTGCTATATTTATAATTGTTTATATGTTTACATGTTTTCTCTTCAGTCCGGGAGTACTGAATTGCACTAGGGGGAATGTGGCGCCCCCAGGAGTATGGTCGCCACAATGGCATTACCTTCCTCCTAGGGAGTGTGATGTTATGCTTGGAAGCAATAAAGATCTCTCTGGCAGTTAAATACAACACACAAAACAGCTCCCACTCCAGGCCAGCAGAGGGAGCTCTGAACCCAAAACTGGGGGAAGAGCTGCTCTCTGGGGGCCGGGAAGGGAAAATGAGTAGTTCGTGTGAGGAGGGCAACGTGTGTGGACGTGGAGGAGAAGAGCTGGGAGATTGAGCAGAGAGTTCAGGTTCATTCCCAGCTATAGCGCATGATCTGGAGCCCGGTCTCCAAGGCTGTACCGACACTGATGGTCCTGCAACAGAAACCGGAGGAATAGGAAGCTGTAAATGCTCTATTCCCACATAAGACTCGGAGGCACAACAGCGACATGTGAGCCAGAAGAGGAAGGCTACAGCTGTCTGCCATACGAGGGAGTTCTAAAGAGAATAAGCAAGTGGAACTTCAGTGAAACACAGTACTGCAAGTACCTAAAAATAAGCGCTAGGAAGGAGACTACACAACCCATCTGTATAGAGAGATTCCTAAGTTGCTTCCAGGCTAGCCAGCTCCTGTGCCATCGGTAATCTGGACCCTGGACTGCATTTGCCAAGCAAAGTTAAGGTAAAGAAACTGCACCCTGTTGTGTCCTTGCCTTCTTCCTGCAAGCAACCCCGTCAGCACTGCTTCATCCCTGTGCCAGGCACTGCACCCTCTTC
Organism: Dendrobates tinctorius; assembly: GCF_039654945.1. Classification (NCBI taxonomy): domain Eukaryota; kingdom Metazoa; phylum Chordata; class Amphibia; order Anura; family Dendrobatidae; genus Dendrobates; species Dendrobates tinctorius. The sequence continues at coordinate 40,748,139 of NW_027361917.1, forward strand.
CTCAACTCCTATCCTCACTGCCCTGGGATTACTGCCCTACCTGTGGAGGGCCACAACATCATAGCTGCACCACACCATCTGTCCCAGGGGATCTGTCCGCAGCATCGGCTTAACACCTTCATTGCCGAACACCACAGGTGGTGTCACAAATCATTCACTCATAAACTTTATTCCATCACTTCATCCCTTTTACATGGGCGCCCAGGACCACGGACCGGGTTACCGCTGCTGTGACATTCCCCTCTGAGAGACCGGCCCGGTACCGAGTACCCCACAGCCCTGGGAGGGCGACCCACTTTTTTCAGTCTGTAGCTACAGACACCAAAGATTAGCACCTAGTTTTTGCCCACTGTCCGTAAATTTACGGATGTCGGTAATCCAGCCTGAGTGCTCCTATAACAATAATGCTTCCTGAGTGCCAACCTATAATTTAATAATGTCCCCTGAATCACCCCATGTACAGCTCTCTTATTCACAGTATGATTGTCCCCTATACACAGTATGAAACCCCACAGCTTCCCTATACATAATATTATGACCCCACAGCTCTCCTAAAACACAGTATGATGACTCCCACAGTAGTTTTCACACTGTATGATGGCCCCAATACTGTATAATAGCATCCTCACTGTATAATGGCCCCTATATTAGCCCCTGCACTCTTTAATAGTCCCCACAGTAGCCCCTACAGTGTATAATGGCTCCCACAGTAACAGCAACACTGCTTAATGGCCCCTACAATAGTCCCCACACTATACTATGGCCCCTACAGTTTCTCCCACACTGTATAATACCCCTACAATAAACCCCACAGTGTACAATGGCCCCCTCAGTAGTCCACACATGATATGATATCCCCTGCAGCAAAATTCAAATTATATGACCCCCAAATTTGCTTCCACGTTGTATAATGGTCAGGGATGCCATTAGGAATTTTGGGACCCCATACTGGCAATATTTTTGGGGCGCCCTTGAAACTCTGCCCAGGTTCCACCCCTGGAACCTTCCACAGTCTCTTGGAAAAATTCCACTTCTGCACTAGGTCCTCCCCAATCACACAATAACAGTTCCCATCTCAAGGTCACATATATAGCCAGCAGCATCACACAATAACAGTTCCCATCTCAAGGTCACATATATAGCCAGCAGCATCACACAATAACAGTTCCCATCTCAAGGTCACATATATAGCCAGCAGCTTTTGTTTTGGCAAAAAGATTTTTTAATCCGCCACTACGACAAGGTAGACTCTTTTGGCCGGGCTCTACTGTACTGTAACTTATTAAACATTTGCTAAAATATCCAATACAATTTATGTATATTTTTATTTATTTTTCAATTTTTAAAATGACCAATAATATCGCTATCACCTGATGTCTCTTCTCCCTTATGCCTCAAAACTACTGGAACAGCATGTCCAGGTTAACCCTAAAACCACCTAATCCCTGAAACTCAGCAGACCATGACAGATCCTCAGTCTACTGAACAGCCGCACGACCAGCTCTCCACTCTCCTAGTGTATCCTCACCCATCCCCTGTAGACTGTGAGCCCTTGCGGGAAGGGTCCTCTCTCCTTCTGTACTTATGTGTGTCTTGTACTGCTCATGTTTATTGTACTTGTCTATATTTGCCCCTTTTCACATGTAAAGCACCATGGAATAAATGGCGCTATAAAAATGTATAATAATAATATAACATACATACACAGAACAAATACCACCGCACCATGACCAGAACACATATTACCACCACATGGTGACCAATAATACCACATACAAGGAACAAATACTACCAGGTCATGCCAAGAACACATATTACCACCACAGTGACCGAACACTACAATACTGACCATTAATAAAAAAACACCATACTAATTCCATTATACACAGGAGATCTATACTTAGTATACAGTGTCCATGTACAGACAATACAGTGATCACCAGTGACATTATACACAGGAGCTCTGTATATAATGTATAGTGTACAGGTAATACAGTGATCACTGGTGACATTATAGACAGGAGCTCTGTATATAGTTTCAGTGTACAGGTAATACCGTGATCACTAGTGACATTATACACATTATACACAGGACCTCTGTATATATATATACTATACAGTATATAGTGTAAGTGTAGTAGTATAATGCACCCATATAGTGTAAAATGCAGCCTCATAGTATAAAGCACCCCATAGTATAATGCAGCCCCATAGCAGTATAATGCACCCCCATAGTATAATGCAACCCCATAGCAGTATAATGCACCCCCCATAGTATAATGCAGCCCCATAGCATTATAATGCACCTACATAGTGTATAATGCAGCCCAATAGTAGTATAATGCACCCCCATAGTAGTATAATGCATCCCCATAGTGTATAATGCAGCCCCATAGGAGTATAAAGCACCCCCATAGTATAATGCACCCCCATAGTGTATAATGCAGCCTCATAGGAGTATAATGCACCCCCATAGTATAATGCACCCCCATAGTGTATAATGCAGCCTCATAGGAGTATAATGCACCCCCATAGTAGTATGATACACCCCATAGTAGTATGATACACCCACATTGTGTATAATGCACCCCCATAGTAGTATAATGCACCCCATAGTTCAGGTTGGGCCATTTATATGGATACACCTGGGTTGGCCATGTATGTGGATACACCTAAATAAAATGGGAATGGTTGGTGATATCAACTTCCTATATGTGACACATTAGTATATGGGAGGGGGAAAACTTTTCAAGATGGGTGGTGACCATGGTGGCCATTTTGAAGTCGGTCATTTTTGATGCAACTTTATAAATGGCCCACCCAGGTATATCCATATAAATGGCCCACTCTGTATAATGCACTCCTCTCCATAGTATAATGCACCCCCATAGTGTATAATGCAGCCCCATACCGCGGATTTTAAAAAAAAAAGTCTCTCCTTACCTGTCCGAGATCCAGCGATGTCCTCTGCTCGATATATCTCAGACGCAGGCCTTCGATCCGGCGCCGGCGACGTGCCCGCTGACGTCAGCTGCTGGCCTGTGATTGGCTGGCGGATATTACAGTGGGGAAAAAAAGTATTTAGCCAGCCACCAATTGTGCAATTTCTCCCACTTAAAAAGATGAGAGAGGCCTGTAATTGACATCATGGGGAAACCACAACTACGTATGAGAGTCAAAATGAGAAAACAAATCCAGAAAATCACCTTGTCTGATTTGGTAAGATTTATTTTTTAAATTATGGTGGAAAATAAGTATTTGATCATTAACAAAAGTTCATCTCAATATTTTGTTATATCTTTTGGTAATGACAGGGATCAAACATTTTCTGTAAGTCTTCACAAGGTTGGCCCATTCCTCCATGCAGATCTCCTCTAGAGCAGTGATGATTTGGGCCTCTTGCTGGGCAACATGGACTGTCAAAAAAACCTAGATAAGTTTGGCATCGCCCGCAACTGAAACGAACTGGACAATTATTTTGGCAGGTCATTTTGACAGCACAACCTAAAAAGAAAAATGAAAAAAAAAAAAATGGTGGTACACCGTTTTCTTTTCACCATTTCAATTCATTTAGACGTTTCTCATGTTTTCATTACATTATATGGTAAATTGAACAATGAGCTCTGCTAAAAACAAGCTTCATACAAATATGGCAGTGAAGGAGAAAAAAAGAATGTAACAGTGAAAATGATCTGTCAAGAAAGGGTCAATGTAGGACACATACAGGAAGCTGGTATTGGAGAGAGGCTAAGTATCTGCTGCTGAACTCAGCACTACCAGGATGGCCGAGTGGTTAAGGCGTTGGACTTAAGATCCAATGGACATATGTCCGCGTGGGTTCGAACCCCACTCCTGGTAAGGTTTTTGTGAAGGACAAAAATAAAATGTCGCCTAAATAGGTTAAAATTCCTCTACTCCACTCTACATTAACAAATGTCTGACGAAAAAACTTGTAATATCTGAATAAAATTATATCCATGTACATGCAGAAATTAATTTTTGAGCCATTGCTATACAGTATAGTCTCTGACACTGAGGCGGTTGTATCGCTAAATGCTTCTGTTCTTTGTATTAACTAAGAAAAATATTTGTTCCCATGTAATACAAAAAAAATTATTAAGAAAAAAAACCTCTACCAGGAGTGGGGTTCGAACCCACGCGGACATATGTCCATTGGATCTTAAGTCCAACGCCTTAACCACTCGGCCATCCTGGTGAACACAGGGAGGAGGCGCTCACAGGCTCTTACACGCGGTGCTGGGCGGTGACAGCTTGTGACGGTGACGATGTAGCCTGTGAGGGTGTGTGGTGTATCCGAGAGAACGTTACAGTAAGACGGTATCTGTACAGCGACACTCTCCGCCATTCCAGCCGTATGAGTGCTGTGTTCTCAGGCCATAAATGAAGCGGAGCTGGGGCGCTGCTCAGACCGCCCTCTAGCGTTACCTCTCAGACGTCTGCTAATTTGGCAGGGCGGTTGCCTCCTGAGCCCGCACTATGCGCGCAATGAATGCTGGGTGATCCTCGGAGCGTCCCCGAGTGACTGCGGGGAAAGTACCAGTAATGGCAGACATGCTCCAGTGACTGTCACTGGCCTCACGGAGGGCGCACGCCACAGCCACCCCAACACACGTCACAGTGAGGGCAACAGCTGTCCAGAAATAGGATGACAGCGCGCCCCTATGACAACACTTGCTGCACCTCAGCAATATAAGGAGCCACATTACCTCATAACAGTGACACCGCTGACATCTAATACATAAAGCTCAAAGTGTGTATGTATGTATGTGTGTGTGTATGTCAGGGATAGGCATCCGCACCGTCGCAGCTACAGCCACAGTCACACGTCATGACCCCGAGAGCGTCCTAAGCTATGTTGTGAGGTGAAATTTTATCCCTGCGCATTCCAATTCACCAAAGAATTTTGCCCGTCTCCATACTGAGGGAAAAAGTGTGTGCGCGTCAAGCCCCGCCCCTCATTGTGATGTCACAATGCCCCTATTTGCATACTGGGGAAGCAGTGTGTGCGTATCAAGCCCCGCCCCTCATTATGATGTCACAATGGTTGCCATGGCAACGCTGATGTCATCAAAGGTTGCAAGCCCCGCCGCTCATTATGATGTCATAATGGTTGACTATGGATTGGAGGATGTGTGATGGGTATATGGGCACTGAACTATGGGATGGAGGATATGTATGACGGGTATATGGGCACGGGCCTATGGGATGGAGGATATGTATGACGGGTATATGGGCATGGGACTATGAGATGGCGGCTATGTATGACGGGTATATGGGCACGGGACTATGGGATGGAGGATATGTATGATGGGCACGGGACTATAGGATGGAGGATATGTATGATGGGTATATGGGCACGGGACTATGGGATGGAGGATATGTATGATGGGTATATGGGCATGGGACTATGAGATGGCGGCTATGTATGACGGGTATATGGGCACGGGACTATGGGATGGAGGATATGTATGATGGGTATATGGGCTCGGGACTATGGGATGGCGGATATGTATATGGGCACGGGACTATAGGATGGAGGATATGTATGATGGGTATATGGGCACTGAACTATGGGATGGAGGATATGTATGATGGGTATATGGGCACGGGCCTATGGGATGGAGGATATGTATGACGGGTATATGGGCACTGAACTATGGGATGGAGGATATGTATGATGGGTATATGGGCACGGGCCTATGGGATGGAGGATATGTATGACGGGTATATGGGCATGGGACTATGAGATGGCGGCTATGTATGACGGGTATATGGGCACGGGACTATGGGATGGAGGATATGTATGATGGGCACGGGACTATAGGATGGAGGATATGTATGATGGGTATATGGGCACGGGACTATGGGATGGAGGATATGTATGATGGGTATATGGGCATGGGACTATGAGATGGCGGCTATGTATGACGGGTATATGGGCACGGGACTATGGGATGGAGGATATGTATGATGGGTATATGGGCTCGGGACTATGGGATGGCGGATATGTATATGGGCACGGGACTATAGGATGGAGGATATGTATGATGGGTATATGGGCACGGGACTATGGGATGGAGGATATGTATGACGGGTATATGGGCACGGGACTATGGGATGGAGGATATGTGTGATGGGTATATGGGCACGGGACTATGGGATGGAGGATATGTATGATGGGTATATGGGCTCCGGACTATGGGATGGCGGATATGTATATGGGCACGGGACTATGGGATGGAGGATGTGTGATGGGTATATGGGCACTGGACTATGGGATGGAGGATATGTATGACGGGTATATGGGCACGGGCCTATGAGATGGCGGATATGTATGATGGGTATATGGGCACGGGACTATGGGATGGAGGATATGTATGATGGGTATATGGGCACGGGCCTATGGGATGGAGGATATGTATGACGGGTATATGGGCACTGAACTATGGGATGGAGGATATGTATGATGGGTATATGGGCACGGGCCTATGGGATGGAGGATGTGTGATGGGTATATGGGCACTGAACTATGGGATGGAGGATATGTATGATGGGTATATGGGCACGGGCCTATGGGATGGAGGATATGTATGACAGGTATATGGGCTCGGGACTATGGGATGGCGGATATGTATATGGGCACGGGACTATAGGATGGAGGATATGTACGATGGGTATATGGGCACGGGACTATGGGATGGAGGATATGTATGATGGGTATATGGGCATGGGACTATGAGATGGCGGATATGTATGACGGGTATATGGGCACGGGACTATGGGATGGAGGATATGTATGATGGGTATATGGGCTCGGGACTATGGGATGGCGGATATGTATATGGGCACGGGACTATAGGATGGAGGATATGTATGATGGGTATATGGGCACGGGACTATGGGATGGAGGATATGTATGACGGGTATATGGGCACGGGACTATGGGATGGAGGATATGTGTGATGGGTATATGGGCACGGGACTATGGGATGGAGGATATGTATGATGGGTATATGGGCTCGGGACTATGGGATGGCGGATATGTATATGGGCACGGGACTATGGGATGGAGGATGTGTGATGGGTATATGGGCACTGGACTATGGGATGGAGGATATGTATGACGGGTATATGGGCACGGGCCTATGAGATGGCGGATATGTATGATGGGTATATGGGCACGGGACTATGGGATGGAGGATATGTATGATGGGTATATGGGCACGGGACTATGGGATGGAGGATATGTATGATGGGTATATGGGCACGGGACTATGGGATGGAGGATGTGTGATGGGTATATGGGCACTGGACTATGGGATGGAGGATATGTATGACGGGTATATGGGCACGGGCCTATGAGATGGCGGATATGTATGATGTGTATATGGACATGGGACTATGGGATGGAGGATATGTATGATGGGTATATGGGCACGGGACTATGGGATGGAGGATATGTATGATGGGTATATGGGCACGGGACTATGAGATGAAGGATGTGTGATGGGTATATGGGCACTCGACTATGGGATGGCGAATATGTATGATGGGTATATGAGCATGGGACTATGGGATGGAGAATATGTATGATGGGTATATGGGCACGGGACTATGGGATGGAGGATATGTATGATGGGTATATGGGCACGGGACTATGGGATGGAGAATATGTATGATGGGTATATGAGCATGGGACTATGGGATGGAGAATATGTATGATGGGTATATGGGCACGGGACTATGGGATGGAGAATATGTATGATGGGTATATGGGCACGGGACTATGGGATGGAGGATGTGTGATGGGTATATGGGCACTCGACTATGGGATGGAGGATATGTATGATGGGTATATGGGCACGGGCCTATGGGATGGAGGATAATTATAATTTTCTATAACTAACCACAGTTAGCTACTATGCCCGGGCAGCGCCGGGCTCTTCAGCTAGTTCTGAATAAAACCCCAATACCTCTCCTCTAGAAAGTCACATGTAAGCAGCCCAGAAGTGCTGTACTGTCTCCTGGTGGGCCTGTGGCGCAGATAATGGGGGCCATGTCTGCTTGTCCTCAGTTTGGTGAATGTAGTAAGCCCTGGCCGTATCCCTGCACGCCTGTCAGCGGTGTAGCTGGGGGGGGGGGGAACTCCTGAGTGGACTCCTAACTAGGTAACCTTGATTACAACTCGGTGACGCACCCTAATAGTGTATGTAGGAGAACCTCAGCAGATGACTGAACTGTTACTGAAAATAATCTCTATATAAAGACCATCATGGATATTACCGCCATATGGTCAGTGGTAAATACCAGTCCTACAGAACATATAAGTGATAACTGCACAATTATAGTTGGTGTCTTACGGCTGACGTTCTTTCTGATGGAATCGTTCACTTTTCCATCTGGCCCAGACCGACATTGACAACTCCTCCAGCCAGGACACGGGTACAGAGAATACAAGAAAGACATGTTTCACTTCTCATATTCCAGCCCCATCACCATGTATTCCCAACCTGCACAAACCTCTCATCCTGCTGATACCCCAATGCTGAGCCGCTGCTCCAGTATGTGGCCCTATTACTTCACCTATTGTGTGGTTCTGTGTGACTTCTAAATTCTAAAGCAACTCTCTATAATATAGTGATGCTGGGTGCAAGTGCCCTAGAAAACAGCGCCCACATTTTGTCTCCTAGAATGTAATAATGCCCTGTGTGCCCCTTTTCACAGTCACAGTAACCTGAGTTCCCCTATAACAATAAGTGCCCACTTTACATTTAATAATGTCCTGAGACTACCCCTGTACAGCTCCCCTATACACAGTAGTATATTGCAGCCCCCCGTAAGCAGACTGTAATGAAAGAACAGAGAAAGAAACGGAGAGAGAAAGATTCTATAAAGATACTATAGCAGCCCGGCATCCATTGTAATGCCCACCTGAGCCTCCCGGTGCAGGACATATCATGATCCGCTCAAATGGCCGGCATCCCTGATTCCAAGGCGATCCCGTCCAGTGGAATGTCACATGCGAGTTTTAAAGTGCTCCTCGAGGCTCCGCCGTGTACTCCTGTGTCTGTGGGAAAGTAAGCTCCCGGCCGGGACAGCGGGGCAGACTCAAAATCGTGACGTTTGTTAGGTATGAATTCTCCCCACCATACACCTTGTACACGCACAGCTCCGCACACCTCATACACACATGGTTCCACTTTGTATGCTTCATACACACATGGCTCCACTCTGTACACCTTGCACACACACAGCTCCACTCAGTACACACATGGTTCCACTCCGTAAACCTCGTACACACACGGCTCTGCTCCGTACACCCCACACACACACTGCTCCACTCAGTACACACATGGCTCCACTCCGTAAACTCGTACACACATGACTCTGCTCCGCTCCGTAAGCACACGGCTCAGCTCTGTACACTACGTACACACATGGTTCCGCCCCGTACACACACAGCTGCGCTCCGCACCCCCTATACACACACGGCTCCGCTCCGCACACCCCGTACACACACGCTCCGCTCCGTACACCTTGTACACATACGTCTCCGCTCCGCACACCCCATACACACGCTGCTTCGCTCCGCACCCCCATACACATGCGGCTCCGCTCCATACACCTTGTACACACACAGCACCGCTGCATACACCTTGTACACATGCGGCTCCGCTCCGTACACCTTGTACACACACGACTCTGCTCCGTACACCTCGTACACAAACGGCTTCGCTCACCCCATACACACAGGACTCCGCTCCGTGCACCTCATACACGCATATCTTTGCTCCGTACACCTTGTACACACACAGCTCCCTCTGTACACCTCACACACATGGCTCCGTTCCTCCGTACACCTCATACACATGTGGCTCCGCTCCTCCGTACACCTCATACACACATATCTCTGCTCCGTACACCTTGTACACACACAGCTCTGCTACACACACGGCTGTTACATCCACCCTGTAAACCCCTCCTGACCCCACACAAACTTCACCTCATCCAGCACCATGACAACCAGCACAGCAGAGTCCTGCATACAGAGGCCCCTGATCATGTGACCCCTGACTCCGCCCCTCCTGTGACCTCATCACAGGTCCTGTGCACACAGAATAGCCCAGCAATCATTGCTGGCTGTGAGGTGGGGGCCCACTGCTGGCATCAGGGCCCCCCTGTCTGCTCAGGGGCCCATAGCGACCAGGCGTCAGAGTAGGGAGATCGATTCTCCCTGCTCTGCCACAGAATGTAACTGTATGGGAGCGCTGCGCACGCCGATACAGTTACATAACGTAGCTCCGGGTGGGCCCCCTCCTAGCCCGGGGCCATCGCCCCCTCTGAACCCCGTTAGCTACACTACTGCTGCCTGTCAGTGAGCTTACAGGGGTATTCCAGCTACCAGACGTCATCCATCCTCAGGGAAGGGGTAACTCTAGATTGGTGGGGTCTGACTGCCAAGACCCCCACCGACTGTCAGAAAAGGGTACATTTGTCTACCGTCAGAAGAATGGAGTGCCAGTGCGTATGCTCGACCACCATTGTACTCTGCAAAAGTGCCACATTGTGGGGTCTCAGGGGTCGGACCCCCACCGATCTAGAAGATATCACTTATCCTGTGTCTAGATTATATCGTCTCCTAACTGGAATACCCCTATAAGTCACAGTGTCATAGATGTAGCTGCACCGTCCACCACAGTGTGCAATTAATGAAGGGTGAATTGTCTGACCATGATAAAGGAGAATATAAGGCTTCACACAAGAAGACAATTAAGGGACCCGTGCGCCTCAGTATTTAAAGAGGTTTTCCAGACAATTTAAATATTGTTAATATTGCCCAAATTCAATCAAGAAATTATACTCCCAGTGCTCCCCACTGTTCCTGTTTAAAAGCTTGTCTGATTTCCTGGTGATGTCCTCTACACAATTCAAAGACAGGAAATGCCCACTAGGTCATTTCTATTTCCAGGGGAAATGCACAGCATAGATGACTCCTAGGGCCCAAAAGCTCCTGCACCCTCCCTGGGTGCAACAATCATATGACTGTTGGGTCTGGAGGAGGAAGCACTGTCAGTGCTTATTATTAGGGATGAGCGGACCCGTGAATTTCAACTTTATAGAAAAGTTCGGTTCAGATACCAGAACGGTACCCAAACTTGATCCCAAACCCCATTCAAGTCAATGGGGTGCCCTATAGGAGTATCATGCAGCTTCACAGAATACAATGCAGCCCCATAGCAGTATAAAACAGCACCCTAGAATATAATGCAGCCCCATAGAATTATAATACATCACCATTGATTATATTGCAACCCCATAGAAGTATAAAGCAGCCTCATAGAAGTATTATGCAGCCCCATAGAAGTATAAAGCATACCCATAGAAGTATAAAGCAGCCTCATAGAAGTATAAAAAGTATCATGCAACCCCATAGGTGTATTATGCAGCCCCATAGGCGTATAAAGCAGACACAAAGTTCTCCAGTGTTATGACAACCACGTACTCAAAGATTTAAATAATAAATACAGTACTCACCTTCCCTCGTTCCCCAGTGTAACGAGATGAAGTGATGTCATCTTGTGCCCGTTATGTTAGAGACAGAGGGAGGTGATGGGAGAGGGAGTGACACGTGATGTAACGCTCTCTCCTCCATCATTGCTTTCAACTGGATGCACGACGCGGGGGCGGTGCTGGTATCAGGCCCCCGACTCACAGGCCCCATAACGACCGTGGTCTGCCGCTATTAGTTGCATGCCTCTGTCTGGTGGCCCTTGGATGAGTGGGGGCCCTAGGCAGATGCCTAGTGAGCCTGCTCCTTACACTGGCCCTGGGTGTGACCAGGACCAGCTGTTTACATAGGGACAGCTTCAGCTTTTGGAATGCCATTTCTCTTTCAGCAGTCCATTTGGCCATTGTCGATTTGGTGCCTGTAAGGAGATCCAGCAGTGGTGAGGCAATCATGTAGAAATTTAGGATAAACCTCCTGTAGTACCCCACAATACCAAGAAACTCTGCAGCCTGTTTTTTAGAAAGCGATTGCAGCCACTTATGGATTGCCTGGACCTTGTTTGCTTGTGACTTGATTTCACCTATCCCAACAATGTAGCCTAAGTACTTGGTGTCTTCCTTCCCCATGGGAGATTTTTGTAGATTTGTGGTAAACCCTGCCTTCCTCAGAGCATCCAGAATCGCGTGTACCTTTGGTAGATGACTACCCCAGTCTGGGCTGAAAATCACTATGTCATCGAGGTAGGCTGTGTCATACTTCTTATGGGGAACTAGGATCCGATCCATGGCCGTTGGAATGTGGCTGGGGCATTCTGTAGTCCGAAAAGCATTCTGGTATATTGAAAGCATTGGGGATTTATCAGTAGCCCTTTGGTTGAGGGTGGTAATGTACCTCGCAGGTCTAAGCCTCTCATTGAGTTAGATGCAGGGTACATTAGGTACGTGTCAAATTTGGACACTTAATTCAGCCTGCATTAGTCAATACAAAACCGCCACTTATGGTCGGGCTTCGGAATGAGGATGATGGAACTCGACCACCCGCTTTTGGACTCCTCTATCACACTGAGGTCTAAAGGCCCTTTTACATTTAGCGATGCACCAGCGATACGACCAGCGATACGACCCGGTCAGGATCGCTGGTGCATCGCTAAATGATCGCTAGTGAGCTTTCACACAGAAAGATCTCACAGCAATGCAGCAGCGACGCAGCGCACGATACTCACCTTTCACACACAGCGATCCTGGCGTCCTCCCGCCCGCCTCCACGCATCGCTCGTCGGCGCCAGCAGGAAGCCTAGCAGGAAGCTGACGACGAGAAATGGAGCCGCCCGATCTCGCGCGATCAGCGATGGACAGCGGGGGAGCCGGTCGGAGGTAAGTATCACTCATAGTGATATTGCTAGCGATATCGCTATAACGTCACCTCCGGTTTTTATTGCAGGACCATCAGTGTCCATACAGCCTTGGATACCGGGCTCCAGATCATGCGCTATAGCTGGGAATGAGAGACTGAACTCTCTGCTCAATTTCCCAGCTCTTCGCCTCACGTCCACACACACGCCCTCCTCACACGAACTCCTAATTTCCCCTTCCTGGCACCCAGAGAGCAGCTCTTCCCCCAGTTTTGGGTTCAGAGCTCCCTCTGCTGGCCTGGAGTGGGAGCTGTGTTGTGTGTTGTAATTAACTGCCAGAGAGATCCTTTATTGCTTCCAAGCATGACATCACACTCCCTAGGAGGAAGGCAATGCCACTGTGGCAACCATACTCCTGGGGGCGCCACATTCCCCCTAGTGCAATTCAGTACTCCCGGACTGAAGAGAAAACATGTAAACATATAAACAAATGAACAATTATAAATGTAACAGGATTTTAAAAAAAAATGAAAAATTACAAAAACCAAAGCTCAAAAATAGTCCTGATGACGATTAGTCCATGCGTCATTGTCCATAGTCCAATTCCTAAGCAAGTTGGTAAACTATTTACAAGTAGAGTTTGGACCACACATAGTCCTGTGGTCCAACTGTCCATTGAAACAAAAGAAAATATCCAAAAAGCCTTACAGAGTCTCTGTAGGCAAAAAACTTGAAACGTTGCATATTTACAGATTAACATTTACTAAACTTATCTATATGCGGAACCTTAGGGGTGGAATACCTTGGGTACTACAGACAGACCTACGTAGCACTGGTGTGGGTAAACTAGGTAGTAACCATCTGTGAACTCTTCGACTCACCATGGGCATGACAGATTCACCATTGGCAGGGCAAAGGTTCTCTGGCTTCACTGCTGGTGTAACATCCGCTGCCTGAACTTCCTGATTTTCAGAGTTCTCTTGAGTCTCTGCTACTTCAGTTGCAGTAGGCTGGGGAAAGATTAGGACAGGAACTACGATGGCTTTATCCATTCTTGTCCAGTTTGCAGTAAATTCTCCAAGTACAGTGCTGACCTTTTCTTCTTCCATGGGTTGAAGGTTGTTTTGTTCTCCCATCCTTTCCTTTAGCTAGTCAGGGCACAGTTTCAGATGATCCCTCGATACTGCTGATGAGTAGTGTTGAGCGATACCACCCGATATTGAAAAATATCGGATCGGATTGGATCAACTGATCTAAAAAAAAATATCGGGTATCGTCGATTCCGATCCCGGAAGTCCCATTCAAGTCAATGGAACAGAAATATCGGAATTGAAAAAAAACTTTTCTTTCCTTGTAGGTTAATTCTACATGAAGAAAAACAACTAATAATAATGTAAAATGTATTGTGGGAGGTGTAGGAGACATTAAAGCCATAGAGGTTTAGCCAATCAAATGGAATAGCAGGAATATTTTTTTATTTTAAAGACGTTTCGAGTTACAAAGATATTGACTATGTTAACCTCTTTTATATTTTGTCAGATATGTATGTTTCACTACTTCAATGCTCTTCACCTTCTTTTTTACTTCTCCCACACTTTCTCCTTCATCATCCTCAGCAGCATCTTTTTCATCAACTTCTTCTTCACCTTATTCATCTTCTTCTTCTTCACCTTCTTCCTATTATTCTTTTTTTTACATTCTTCATATTCTTCTTATTCAACTATTATTCTTCTTCATATTCTACTTCTTCATCTTCTTCCTATTCTTCTTCTTCATCATATTCTTATTTGTGACAGGCATTTCTGTAGTTGTTATCTATAAAAGTTTGAAGATTACACCTTCCGGTCTGCCTGTCACAAAAGATTTACAACAGGATTTGTCCGCGTTCAGTTTGGCCTGCAGCAGCAGGCATTTTCCAGGGGCACCACGAGGAGGAACGGACTCACCCCCATACACTGCTTAGTCTTCTTCTGCTTATAATTTAGATAATATCATTTGCTCTTATTTTTAGTCTTATGCTTAATGTTCTTCTGCTTTTGGTTTTTCTGCTTCTTGGTCTTCTGTCTCTTGTTGTTCTGCATCTTGGTGGTTGTCTTCATGTTCTTTGTCCTCTTGGTCATCTTCTTGAGGGTCATCTTTTTGGTCTTCTTCGGTGTGGTTTTCAGGGTCGTCGTCTTCAGGGTCATCGTCAGGGAGATCCAGAGTGAGAAACAAAAAACAATTCCACAAGCTTGAACTTGGAAAAGTAGCAGAAGGTACAAGAAGGCTGAGGAACTGCCGAGAACCAGCTGACGGTACTGGAACCCGGATGGGTAGCAGAAGGAACAATAGCAAATGGAACTAGCGAGCACCAGCTGACGGTGCTGGAACCCGGAGGGGCAGCAGAAGGAACAAGAGCCAATGGCACAACCGTGAACCAGCTGACGGTGCTGGAACCCGGAGGGGCAGCAGAAGGAACAAGAGCCAATGGCACAACCGTGAACCAGCTGACGGTGCTGGAACACGGTTACTAAGCAGGAGGTACCTGTGCTCCAAAGCACTACCAAGGACCAGCAGACGTTGCTGGAACTCTGATACCAAGAAGGAGGCACCTAGGCCAAAGGCACTTCCGAGAACCAGCTGACGGTGCTGGAACCCAGATGGGTAGCAGAAGCTACAAGAGTCAATGGAACTACCGAGAACCAGCTGACGGTGCTGGAACCCAGAGTGGCAGCAGAAGAAACAAGAGCCAATGGCACAACCGTGGAACAGCTGACGGTGCTGGAACACGGTTACTAAGCAGGAGGTACCTGTGCTCCAAAGCACTACCAAGGACCAGCAGACGTTGCTGGAACTCGGATACCAAGAAAGAGGCACCTAGGCCAAAGGCACTGCCGAGAACCAGCTGACGGTGCTGGAACCCGGATGGGTAGCAGAAGCTGCAAGAGCAAATGAAACTAGCAAGGACCAGCTTACGGTACTGGAACCCGGAGGGGCAGCAGAAGGAACAAGAGCCAATGGCACAACCGTGGACCAGCTGACGGTGCTGGAACACGGTTACTAAGCATGCGGTACCTGTGCTACAAAGCACTACCAAGGACAAGCAGACGTTGCTGGAACTCGGATACCGAGAAGGAGGCACCTAGGCCAAAGGCTCTGCCGAGAACCAGCTGACGGTGCTGGAATCCGTTTGGGTAGCACAAAGTACCCATAATCAACAAAGTTGCAAGGCCGACAGCAGGACGCAGTTACCGAAACCCACAGTCCAACAGGGGGTGCTTGTCCTATTGGCACTGCGGAACCAGCCTTTATTACAAGAACCCGCAGCCCACATAGGAAGCACCGAAACTGCAGGCACCATAGACTCGGCTAACCCAACCGCAACACAACAGGACAACGTATTGGTGGCAAAGTGACGTTGACACTACCCGGAAACAGCAGGCGTGCTGGAACCAGGCTGGGCAGGAGGGAGTGCCCGTGCCAAAGACACTTCCGAGAACCAGCTGACGGTGCTGGAACCCGGATGGGTAGCAGAAGCTACAAGAGTCAATGGAACTACCGAGAACCAGCTGACGGTGCTGGAACCCAGAGTGGCAGCAGAAGGAACAAGAGCCAATGGCACAACCGTGGACCAGCTGACGGTGCTGGAACACGGTTACTGAGCAGGAGGTACCTGTGCTACAAAGCATTACCAAGGACAAGCAGACGTTGCTGGAACTCGGATACCGAGAAGGAGGCACCTAGGCCAAAGGCACTGCCGAGAACCAGCTGACGGTGCTGTAACCCGGATGGGTAGCAGAAGCTGCAAGAGCAAATGAAACTAGCGAGGACCAGCTGACGGTGCTGGAACCCGGAGGGGCATCAGAAGGAACAGGAGCCAATGGCACAACCGTGGACCAGCTGACGGTGCTGGAACACGGTTACTAAGCAGGAGGTACCTGTGCTACAAAGCACTACCGAGGACCAGCTGACGTTGCTGGAATTCGGATACCAAGGAGGAGGCACCTAGGCCAAAGGCACTGCCGAGAACCAGCTGACGGTGCTGGAACCCGTATGGGTAGCACAAGGTACCCATAATCAACAAAGTTGCAAGGCCGCGAGCAGGACGCAGTTACCGAAAGCCACAGTCCAACAGGGGGTGCTTGTCCTATTGGCACTGCGGAACCAGCCTTTATTACCAGAACCCGCAGCCCACATAGGAAGCACCGAAACTGCAGGCACCATAGACTCCGGTAACCCGACCGCAACACGACAAGACAACATATTGGTGGCAAAGTGACGTTGACACTACCCGGAAAAAGCAGGCGCGCTGGAACCAGGCTGGGCAGGAGGGAGTACCAATGCCAAAGACACTTCTGAGCAGCAACTGGCGATGTTGGAGCCCAGGATCAATCACAGAGCAGGCTGAGGCCTACTTGGAGCAAGTTTTAGATCGGTTGTACACTACTACTGATTGTAACCGTGCTCCACTTAGGCCTCTGGCTCTACTGTCTCTAGTATTTCCCCTGGCCTCCAACCCCCCAGTTGCTGCTCTGAAGTGGCGTCTGCACAATCCACACTTGTTTCTGGGTTACAGGGGCTCTGTCACGTCAGTGGATCCCCTGATGTGTGTCCGGCAAGGTCTTCTGCTCTGTCCACTTTCCGACTACTAGTAATGGGAATGTGGACAGAGCAGGAGACCTTGCCGGACACACATCAGGGGATCCACTGACATGACAGAGCCTCTGTAACCCAGGAACAAGTGTGGATTGTGCAGACGCCACTTCAGAGCAGCAACTGGCGGGGTTGGAGGCCAGGGGAAATACTAGAGACAGTGGAGCCAGAGACATAAGTGGAGCATGGTTAAAAATCAGTAGTAGTGTGACTGTGTAGGCAGCAGGAGAATTTGCCATCCACACAGCAGGGAAGCAGCTGGCGTTACTGAACGCCACTGACACAGGAGCTAGTGTGTTCCTCTCTGTGAAGACGGCACTTCTGAACACCAACTGGCATTGTTGGAGCCCAGGATGAAGCATGGAGCAGGCTGAGGCCTGATGTATTTGGCATGTGCAGGCAGCAGGAGACATTGCCGTCCACACAGCAGGGGAACAGAAGACATTACTGAACCCCACTAACACAGGAGCTAGTGTGTTTTTCTCTGTGAAGACGGCACTTCCGAACACCAACAGCCGTTGTTGGAGCACAGGATCAATCATGCAGCAGGCAGAGGCGAACTTGCAGCAGGTTTTATATAGGTTGTAGACTACTACTGATTGTAACTGTGTAACTGGGGCTCAGTCACATCAGTTGATCCCCTGATGTGTGTCCGGCAAGGTCTCCTGCTCTGTCCTCATTCACACTACTAGTAATGGGAATGTGGACAGAGCAGGAGACATTGCCGGACACACATCAGGGGATCAACTGACGTGACTGAGCCCCAGTAACACAGGAACAAGTGTGGATTGTGCAGACGCCACTTCTGAGCAGCAACTGGCGGGGTTGGAGGCCA
Organism: Dendrobates tinctorius; assembly: GCF_039654945.1. Lineage (NCBI taxonomy): Eukaryota > Metazoa > Chordata > Amphibia > Anura > Dendrobatidae > Dendrobates > Dendrobates tinctorius. Next base: position 40,766,487 of record NW_027361917.1, read on the forward strand.
GGGGAAAAACTAGAGACAGTGGAGGCACAGGCCTAAGTGGAGCACGGTTAAAAATCAGTAATAGTTTGAATGTGGATGGAGCAGGAGACTTTGCCGTCCACACAGCAGGGGAGCAGCTGGCGTTACTGAACCCCACTAACACAGGAGCTAGTGTTTTTCTCTGTGCAGACGACACTTCTGAGCGACAACTGGCTGTGTTGAAGCCCAGGGATTATAGTTCAGGTGGTAGAAACATGAACACAACAGGAGACCTGGATACTGTTGCCAACCAATTATTTATTCGGGAAGAGGACTGGCAAATTCTGGCGAGATCCAGGCCTTGTTCATTTTCAGAAAAGTAAGCCGGTCAACGTTATCGGAAGATAGTCACGTGCGACGGTCTGTTAGTACACCACCTGCGGCACTAAAGACGCGTTCCGATAATACACTGGCAGCAGGGCAAGCCAGCACCTCCAATGCATACTGGCTAAGCTCTGGCCATGTATCCAGCTTAGACACCCAAAACTTGAAGGGGGAAGAGCCATCTGGGAGTACACTGACAGGGCAAGACATGTAGTCTGCCACCATCTGACGGAAACGTTGCCTCCTGCTGACTGGAGCCGTCTGTGATGGTGTAGACAATTGTGGCGGACACACAAAACTTTGCCACATTTGGGCCATAGTGGTCTTGCCTTGTGCTGAGGCGCTGCCTCTGCTCCCTCTTTGTGCCGAGTTTCCTCCATTGCCTCGATGCACAGAGCTGCTTTGTAAAGCACTAGCACCACTTCTGTCGGGTGGAATGGAAAACATGTTGGACTGCACCAGTGTGTCTTGGTACTCCCGCAGTTTACTCTCCCGGGTCAACGGTGGTATGAGGCTTTGTAAGTTGTCCCGGTAGTGAGGAACTAGGAGGGTGTACACCCAATAATCAGTCGTGTTGAGAATGTGGGCAATGCGGCGGTCGTTTCTCAGGCACTGCAGCATGAAATCAACTATGTGCTGCAGACTCCCAACTGCCAAAGAAACGCTGTCCGCTGCTTGATGCGTCATCTCTGCCTGCTCTGCATCACCCCACCCTCGCTGTACATACTGACTAGAGGATTGTGTACCTCCCTTCTCTGGAGAGATGTCTTCCTCCTCCATCGACTCCTCCTCACAAAGTGTCCCCTGCCTAGGCCTTTGTGAGGAACCACGTAGCGCAGACTATCCAGAAGCAGATGGCATTTGGGACTCCTCATCCTCCACCTCTTCCAAAACCTCCTCCCTTAGTGCTTGCAGTGTTTTTTGAAGCAGGCAGATAAGTGGGACAGTCATGCTAACTAGTGCATCATCTGCACTCGCCATCCGCGTGGAATCATCGAAGGCACGCAAAACGGGGCAGATGTCCTTCATAGAGGCCCACTCAGTGGTGCTGAAGTGTGACCGGCGCACAGTGCGACTTGTTTGCGCCTGATGCAGCTGGTACTCCATGACTGCTGCTTGCTGCTCACACAACCTCTCCAACATATGTAACGTTGAATTCCACCTGGTGGGTAGGTCACATATAATGCGATGTTCCGGAAGGCGTAATCGGCGCTGCAGAGCAGCAAGGCGCGATCTTGCCATGCTGGAAAGCCGCAAGTGAGCGCACTCTATGCGGACCTTGTGCAGCAGTGCATCAAGATCCGGATAGTCCCTCAGAAAGCTCTGCACGACCAAGTTCAGCACATGTGCCAGACATGGGATGTGAGTGAGGTTGCCTAGGCCAAGAGCTGCCACCAGATTTCGGCCATTGTCACACACTACCAAGCCCGGCTGGAGATTCGCTGGCAGAAACCACACGTCGCTCTCCTGCTTGATGGCATTCCAGAGCTCCTGCGCTGTGTGGCTTCGATTCCCCAAAGAAATTAAATGGAGTACGGCCTGTTGACGTTTGGGCACGGCTGTGCTCATATCGGTCGTAACAGGCTCCTGCTGCGCTGTTTCTGAGGAACTTGAGTAGGAGGAGGAGTCAGTGTGTACAGACTGGATTCCTGCAATCCGTGGAGTTGGCAGAACACGTACAGCGCCACTCTCCAGATCTGTACCCGGCTCCACAACATTGACCCAATGGGCAGTGAGGGAAAGGTATCGTCCCTGTCCATGGTTACTGGTCCACGCATCGGTGGTCAGGTGGACCTTGCTACTGACGACATTTAGTAGCTCATGTTGTATTTTTCCCTCCACATGTTTTTGCAGGGCAGGGACGGCTCGCCTGCTGAAATAAAAGCGGCTCGGCACGGTGTATTGTGGGACTGCCAATGCCATCAAGTCCCGGAAGGTGTCAGTCTCCACCAGCCTGAATGAGAGCATTTCAAGTGCCAGTAGTTTGGCAATGCCAGCATTCAGAGCCTGTGCTCGGGGATGGTTTGCCGTGTATGGCCGACTTTTATCCCATGCCTGTGCTACCGATGGCTGTAAAGTGGCCTGGGAGTGTGAGGAGGACTGGGAACATGGTGCTGTGGGTGGAAGTTCACTGGGTCTCTGGACAACATTGCCAGAGGTTCTTCCTTGTCGATCCTGTGAGGAAGCCGAACCAGCTGTGTGTGAGCTGGAGGAAGAGGCCCCAACATGAGCTGAAGAGGTGGTAGGTGGTGCTGTACGTTGGCCTACGTCTTCAATGTGTCTGTGTAACTCCACCTCGCACATGTTTCCACATATTTGTGGTATTGAGGTTGTTGACATTTTTACCTCTTTTGACTTTCTGATGACACAGCTTGCATTTGACAAAGCAAATGTCATCTGCAACTGTGTCAAAAAAGGACCACGCACTGCAAGTCTTGGGAGCGCCCGTTTTGCCTTTTGAAAGAGGAATGCTCCTACCGGGTGCCGAAGTGGAGGCTACAGGCAACCAAGTCTGCCCCCTCCCTCCTGTTTTGGCCGTTCGGGGAATCTCTTCCTCAGAGCTGCTCCCACCACCTTCCTGTTCCTCACGCCATGATGGGTCAAGGACCTCATCATCTACACTCCCCTCTTCAAACACCTGCTTCTCCTGGGTTGTCTCGCCAGCACCGTACGCACCAGAAAGTGGTAAGTGAGTCTCATCATCTGATGCGTACTGAGGTGTGCTGACCATAGGCACTGGCCCACCCGCCTCTTCCGGTTCCGAGGGACAAAGAAATTGCGCATCACTGTATACTCCCTCTTCTTCACATTCTTGAAAGCTGCTTGGCTGGCCCCCTTTTTCCAAACCAACAGATTCAGAGAACAGAAGTAGAGACTGTCATGGCTCCTGTCCAGGGCTCTCTGACTGCCTAGGCACTTTGACAGGTGGTGAAGAGACAGATGGTTGCTCTTCGGTGCTCTGGCCCTGAGAGTACGTGGAAGTCATTGAAGTCGATGTGTTAGCTGCCATCCATCCGACAACGGCTTCAATTTGTTTCTCCCGCAGCAGTGGGGTACGGCGAGGTCCTACAAAGCAGCGCATAAAGGAATGTTGCCTGCTAAAACTGGGGGATGCTGACCCACTGGTGCCCGCAGCAGGCACAGAATCCCCACGTCCTCTCCCTGCAGAATCCCCACGTCCTCTCCCTGCTGAAACTCCACACCCAGCGAACGTGCCTTACTCACGGCCTTCTTCATCTTGCTAGACTGATAAAGATAGGCAGAAAAGTACAAAGGGGGGGCTTAGTGTGCTTATTCCTGAACAGCTGGTAACAGGTATAAGAAACACTAATTTTATGAAGTGTGTGTGTGGACTACACTTTAATAGGAGCTAATGTGGCCTACACAACTGTCAAATGTAGTGTTTGGTGAACTTTATTTTGTTTTTGTTTTTTTTTTTAAAACTAAAAGGATGTGACCAAAGATTTGAAAGTGATAGTATCACAAACTTTTTGGAGCTATTACAATGCAGGCAGGTAACCTACAATGCAAAAGATGAGGCTCCAAAAAAACTGGGTAATACTAATCTGGCTGCAGCTGAAGGGTACAAGCCAGAAAAAAGGCTCCTCTATCTACTCCTATATAGTGTTTGCAACCAACCAATGTAGATGGATACACACTAATAGGAGAAAAAAAAAGGAGCTGCAGTAAAAGAAAAATGTGTGAGGCAGTGACGCACGCTGAGCGGCCTACAACCAGACGTAGCTGCAGGACACACTACTCAGCGTGAGCTGCACTCACACACAGTCAGAGACCTCTCAGACAGCCGTGAACAGTGCAGAGAAGTGGGCACTAGCACTGAAAGGCTGCAGAAAGGCTCCGCTGTCTACTACTAGTGTTTGCAACCAACGTATATGGATACGGATGGAAGCACACTAGATAGAATTTATGAAAAATAAGCAGCTAGAAAAGAAAAACATGTATGAGGCAGCAGTGACGCATGCTGGGCGGCCTACAACCAGACGTGGCTGCAGGACCCACTCCACAGCGTGAGCTGCACTCTCACAGCCCTTGCAGACAGCTGTGAACACTGCTGCTAGGCAAAAGAAAGCTACAGTGGTGGTTTATGTAGCCTGGGTAAAGCACAATATTTTTTTGAGAATCGCTATTTCTAACTGTCCCTCACAGTCTTCAACAGCAGCCTGTCCCTAACTGAATTCACAGCAGAGTGAACAGAAATGGCGGCGGCAGCTTTTATAGTGCATGATGACATCATTTCAGCAGCCAATCACAGCCATGCCAATATTTAACATGCCTACATGCCTAACAGGATGTGCCCGCACTTCTGAGGATTCCCATTGGCTGAATCAAATCGAGCGGGCTCATAGCATTATGGGAACTTCCGATTCCGGTATTCGATATGAAAAAAGTATCGGAACTAAGTATCGGAAATCCGATACAGCGAATATCGGCCGATACCCCATACTTGCGGTATCGGAATGCTCAACACTACTGATGAGGTTTCTCCTCCATCCTTACTGATAAGGCACACTTTGGTGTTGTCAAAATTTGATGGTAAGACGGTATAGGGTTCAGAGTCCCATTGGTCATCCAATTTATGCATCCTTCTTTTCCTCTTTAGGTGACAAGGGAACTGCAGGTGCATGTTGATTGTAGTTCTTTTCTTGTTTTTGTCTTGCCTGAGCTAGACTCTTTTCTACACACTCTTGTACTCTACGGTACTGTTGCTGCCGTTCCGTATCCCAGTCAGCATCTGGTGATGTCACCTCAGGTGTAAGGACTCCCATATCCAAATCAATAGGCAGCTTGCCAGGCCTCGCTCTCATTAGGTAGGCTGGAGTGCAGTTGGTGGAATTCACAGGAATGTGATTGTAGAGGTCGACTAGATCTGGCCACAGATTCCTTTCTTCCAAAGGCAAGGTCTTCAGTAGCTCGATCACCACCTGATTCATCTTTTCACACATGCCATTGGTCCGTGGATGGTACGGTGTGTTGTCCTGATCTTCTTGCAACCGTACAAGTTACAGAATTCCTGGAACACTTCTGCCTCAAAGGCTGGACCTAGATCTGTAAGCACTCGCTTGGGATATCTGTGTGGTCGACAGAAGTGCTGTTGGAATGCTCTGGCTGCTGTTCTGGCTGTTTGATCCTTGACAGGCACGACTACCAGGAATCTCGAGTCGTGGTCAACGATGGTAAGAGCATAAACGTAGCCTGACCGGCTTGGAACGAGATTCACATGGTCCAGGGCTACCAACTCAAGTGGTTGTTTGGTTATTATTGGCTGCAAAGGAGCTCCCTGGCTGTTATGGTCCATCCTTGAGCAGTTTACATTGTCCACACTCCCAGCACCAATTTTCAATAGCCTTCCTCATACCAGCCCAGTAGAATCTCTCGGAGCAAGGCCTCCAACTTCTTCCATCCGAAGTGTCCAGCTCCATTGTGGTATGCTTCCAAGACCATTGATGCCTCCCTCTTTGGGACTACCACTTGCCAGACCAACTCATGAGTGCGGGCATTGATACTCCTCCAACACAGCTTTCCCTCATAGAGGAACAGCCTGCCTCTTTCCATCCACAACTGCTGGGTTTCTTCAGGAGCATCTGGACCTGGGCGTGAGTCAGCTTATGACAGTAGCTCCTTTACCAGGCGGACTGCGGGGTCGCCATCCTGGGTTTCTGCCCAGTCATGATGAGGCAATGGATTTAGGGTGGCCTCTTTCACGATAGATCGTCTGTTTCTCACTCCTTGGGCACGTTGGGCCACAATTGGCCGGTGGAAGGCAGGTAACTCTATTTCTTCGAGTGAATGTGACGTCCGCCTGCGGGTCTGGGCTGCAGCCAGGCAACACCCCGAGAAACACTGATACCCTTTACCCCTATACAGGGATCTGGATTTATAGCAGAGCCCAGGAGGCGCTGTCTGAATAGGAGCAGTGACCAGAGCAGGACGGTCGCCAGAAAGGTGTTCCAATACAGGACACAAACGTGGAGATATGCGAATCTAAACCAGTCGGGCAGCAATGGTACAAAAACGGTAGACAGAAGCAGAGTCAGATTCAGGCCGAGAGTCATAAACCAGGAGAGTAGCAGAGGTACAGAATCGTTAGGCAGAAGCAGAGTCAGATTCAGGCCGAGAGTCATAAACCAGGAGAGTAGCAGAGGTACAGAATCGTTAGGCAGAAGCAGAGTCAGATTCAGGCCGAGAGTCATAAACCAGGAGAGTAGCAGAGGTACAGAATCGTTAGGAAGAAGGAGAGTCAGAAGTCCAGGCCAAAGTCAGTCAGTCAGAAAGCAATTCACACAGTAACACACAGGGGAACCAAGAATATATCCGGCGGCTTGCAAGACCAGTCCCAAGGTATTTCAGGGATCAGGTCACCCCTCATAGGTTCCTGGACTGATGATGTCATCAGTACCGCCCCCAGGACCAGGCCAGATGGAGATGCAGTAACCTCTTGATGACTGACAGAGGGGTGGAGCCTGCGTCTACCAGATGCCTGCGCAGGTGCCCTTACTCTGTCAGCACCATAACTCCCGGGCGAGCCATGGCGCCTCCTAGTGACCGCGACAGGAGCAGCAGACCCAGAATTTAACGGCGACGTGACAGACCGGCGCCTCCTAGAGGCTAAAGCCGGGACAGTAGGCTGTGAGCCTGACGTGACAGAACCACGGCCCTGTCCAGTGGCCGAGGCAGGAACAGCCGTCCCTGAGTCTGACGATAAAGTGGCGGTCCGGCGCCTCCTAGAGGCCGCGACCGGAACAGCAGGCCCTAAGTCTGGCGGAAACGTGACAGTACCCCCCCCCTCCAAGAGGGGCCTCCGGACCCTCAAAACCCGGTTTATCAGGGTGAAGGAGGTGAAACCTTCTAATCAACCCCTTGGCATGAATGTCACTAGCGGGGACCCAGGACCTCTCCTCTGGGCCATAGCCTTTCCAATGAACTAAATATTGCACAGACTTTCTCACTAAACGGGAATCAAGGATGCCCTGGACTTCGTACTCCAAGGCACCCTTGACCAAAACTGGAGGAGGAGGGGACTGGACGGGATGAATTGGGGAGCGGTACACCTTGAGAAGGGATTTGTGGAAAACATTAGGAATTTTAAAAGACTGAGGGAGCCTTAAACGAAAGGCTACCGGGTTAATTACTTCTAATATCTTGTAGGGACCAATAAACCTGGGCCCCAGTTTGGCAGATGGCACCTTAAGCTTAATGTTTCTGGTAGACAGCCAAACTTTGTCCCCAACTCCTAGGTGCGGCCCCGTGGACCTCCGTTTATTTGCGGCCGAAGCCTGCCTGACCTGGGACCCTTTCAAGTTTGTGTTCACCTCCGACCAGATTGTCCTTAAGTGACGTATGGAATTCTCTACTCCCGGAAGCTCCGACATCTTGGCCGAAAATGAACCAAAACGTGGGTGCAAACCATGATTGCAGAAGAACGGGGTGGTTTTGATAGATTCCTGGTACTGGTTATTTAGAGCGAACTCAGCTAATGGGAGATGTTCCGCCCAATCAGACTGATGTTCCGAGACATAGCAGCGAAGATATTGCTCTAGAGCCTGGTTGGTACGCTCCGTTTGACCATTGGTCTCAGGGTGGTAAGCGGAGGAGAAGGATAATTCAATACCAATACGTTTGCAGAATGCTCTCCAGAATTTGGAAACAAACTGGGTACCTCGGTCGGACACGATATTCTCTGGAGCGCCATGCAGCCTTATTACATGAACAATAAACAACTTACTCAGAGTTTCTGAATTAGGTAATCCAGAGAGGGGAACGAAATGACATTGCTTACTGAACCTGTCCACCACCACCCAGATACATGTCTTCCCCTCTGAGGGTGGTAGGTCAGTAATGAAGTCCATGGAGATGTGGGTCCATGGACTCTCTGGAGCGGGCAAGGACTGGAGCCAGCCGGCAGGCCGATTGTGAGGGGACTTGGCGCGAGCACAGATTTCACAAGCTAGTACATAATCCTTGCAGTCCTTAACTACCGTTGGCCACCAAAAACTCCTAGTCACAAGCCTGGCGGTATTATTGACCCCAGGATGGCCTGCCAGGACGGAGTCGTGCGACTCCTTCAGAACTTGTAGGCGAAACGGCGCTGGAACAAACAATTTCTGGGGGGGCGTCGAGTCAGGGGCTGGTTCTGGGGACCTACGGATCTCCTCCAGAAGGTCCAGAGACACAGCCGACACAACAATACCATTGGCCAGTATTGGAACTGGCTCCGAGTCCTCAGCCTGTGAGGGGCAGAAACTTCGAGAGAGAGCATCAGCCCTCACATTTTTGGTACCAGGACGAAAGGTTATTAAGAAATCAAACCTAGAGAAGAACAAGGCCCACCTCGCTTGTCTAGGATTTAATCTTTTAGCTGACTCCAGGTAAGTCAGATTCTTGTGATCTGTAATCACAGTGATCTTATGTTTGGCGCCTTCGAGGAAGTGGCGCCATTCCTCAAAGGCCCATTTGATCGCCAATAACTCCCGATTACCTATATCGTAATTCTTCTCAGTGGCAGAGAATTTGCGGGAGAAAAAGGCACATGGGCGAAGCTGAGTGAGTGATGCAGTGCCTTGCGACAGCACTGCTCCAACTCCGACCTCAGAGGCGTCCACCTCTACAATAAACGGGCGGTCCAGATCAGGCTGAACCAAAACTGGGTTGGCTACAAAGCACTCTTTTAACGTAGCAAAAGCCTGAATTGCCTCAGGGTTCCAATTGGTCACGTCTGCCCCTTTTCGGGTCAAATCCGTGAGTGGTTTAGCAATTTCGGAGAAACCCCTGATGAATTTTCGGTAATAATTTGCAAACCCTAAAAATCGCTGCAGCGCTTTTAGCGACTTGGGTTGCACCCAAGTTTTAATAGGTTGGATCTTGGCAGGATCCATACGGAAGCCTGTGCTTGAAACCACATATCCTAAAAATTGTACCTCCTCCGCAAAAAAAACACATTTCTCCAGTTTAGCAAACAGGGAGTGTTCTCGCAGTCTCTGCAGTACAGAGCGAACGTGCTGAGCATGTGTCACAGGGTCAGCAGAATAAATCAAAATGTCATCTAAATACACGACGACATACACCCCACAAATGTCCCTGAAAATGTCATTTACAAAGTGCTGGAACACGGCAGGTGCGTTACTGAGTCCGAAGGGCATTACCAGGTACTCAAAGTGGCCAAGAGGGGTATTAAAGGCTGTTTTCCACTCATCCCCGTCTCTTATGCGGACTAGATTGTATGCCCCCCGGAGGTCCAGTTTAGTAAACCAACGGGCTCCCATTAGCTGATTAAAAAGATCAGGGATGAGTGGAAGCGGGTACTGGTTCTTTATAGTGATTGCATTCAATTCCCGGTAGTCAATGCAGGGTCTGAGACCACCATCTTTCTTTTCTACAAAGAAGAAGCCAGCTCCAACTGGTGAAATGGACGGTCTAATAAACCCCTTTTTTAAGCTATCAGCTATGTACTCGTTCATAGCCTGACGCTCTGGACCTGAGAGATTAAATATTCTCCCTTTTGGGAGACGGGCATCTGGAATCAGATCTATAGGGCAATCATACTTTCTGTGAGGGGGTAGCTTTTCAGATTTTGCAATAGAAAAGACATCCTCAAAATCTCTGAAGGCAAACGGTATGTGGAGGGGTTTAACTTTAACTTGGTTTACTGTTAGCGACATGCAGTTTTCCTGACAGTGTGAACTCCAGCGTATAACATCGCCTAGGTGCCAGTCGATGACTGGATTATGCTGGCGTAGCCATGGCATCCCCAAAATGACTGCAGCAGACAAATTATCCATCACAAAAAATGACATAACCTCGGTATGCAATGCTCCCACCGACATAGTGATTTTGTCAGTAACAAATTTAACCCCCTCCTGGACAATAGATGTGCCATTAATAGCCGTAGTTTTTATAGGGGCATTAAGTCTTAATAGGGGTACACCGAGACTTTTAGCAACCAAAGAATCCATAAAATTCCCTTCAGATCCACAATCCACATATGCGTTCACACACTGAGATTTCTGACCAAAAGAAAGGGCAATAGGCAATAAAACTTTAGCCGCATCTGCGGGCCATACCTGTGCCCCTGGGCAACCATAGCCAGAGTTTCCCAGAGGCCGATGTCTCAGTAGTAAGGATCTCTGACGCTCAGCTCTCTCTCTGAAGGCTCCAGACCGCAGCATACTGGTGCAGGAAGATGAAAGTGCTCCTTCAGGCTGTGCACTGAACCAGGTGTTTAGGCCAGAAATCAGCTCAGTCAGAAGAAGGGAGAGAAAAAAAAAGTTCAGGGAGACTGCTTTTGTATATGCTGGATATATACACAAGAAGCAGTTTTTTTTTATGTGGCCGGATATAATGTGACGTCCGCCTGCGGGTCTGGGCTGCAGCCAGGCAACACCCCGAGAAACACTGATACCCTTTACCCCTATACAGGGATCTGGATTTATAGCAGAGCCCAGGAGGCGCTGTCTGAATAGGAGCAGTGACCAGAGCAGGATGGTCGCCAGAAAGGTGTTCCAATACAGGACACAAACGTGGAGATATGCGAGTCTAAACCAGTCGGGCAGCAATGGTACAAAAACGGTAGACAGAAGCAGAGTCAGATTCAGGCCGAGAGTCATAAACCAGGAGAGTAGCAGAGGTACAGAATCGTTAGGCAGAAGCAGAGTCAGATTCAGGCCGAGAGTCATAAACCAGGAGAGTAGCAGAGGTACAGAATCGTTAGGAAGAAGGAGAGTCAGAAGTCCAGGCCAAAGTCAGTCAGTCAGTCAGAAAGCAATTCACACAGTAACACACAGGGGAACCAAGAATATATCCGGCGGCTTGCAAGACCAGTCCCAAGGTATTTCAGGGATCAGGTCACCCCTCATAGGTTCCTGGACTGATGATGTCATCAGTACCGCCCCCAGGACCAGGCCAGATGGAGATGCAGTAACCTCTTGATGACTGACAGAGGGGTGGAGCCTGCGTCTACCAGATGCCTGCGCAGGTGCCCTTACTCTGTCAGCACCATAACTCCCGGGCGAGCCATGGTGCCTCCTAGTGACCGCGACAGGAGCAGCAGACCCAGAATTTAACGGCGACGTGACAGACCGGCGCCTCCTAGAGGCTAAAGCCGGGACAGTAGGCTCTGAGCCTGACGTGACAGAACCACGGCCCTGTCCAGTGGCCGAGGCAGGAACAGCCGTCCCTGAGTCTGACGATAAAGTGGCGGTCCGGCGCCTCCTAGAGGCCGCGACCGGAACAGCAGGCCCTATGTCTGGCGGAAACGTGACAGTGCCTCATGGTCTTCTCCTGCATCTGGCAGATTAGGCATTCTGGACAGCGCATCAGCATTGGCATTCTTGTGCCCCGCTCGGTACTTGATGGTAATTTCATAGTTAGACAGCCGGGCCATACATCGCTGCTCCAGTGCACCTAGTTTGGCAGTTTCCAAGTGAGTCAACGGGTTGTTGTCCATGAAAATGGTAAACTTGGCTGAAGCTAGGTAATGCTTGAATCGTTCAGTCACAGCCCAGACTATGGCGAGGAACTCCAGTTTGAAGGAAATGTAGTTGTCAGGGTTCCTTTCAGTGGGACGAAGCTTCCGGCTGGCGTAGGAGATCACTCTTTCTTTGCCATTATGTACCTGTGACAGTACTGCTCCCAGTCCCACGTTGCAGGCATCAGTATACAAAACCAATGGTTGGTCATTATCTGGGTAGGCCAGAACTTCATCTCCTGTGAGAGCCATCTTCAGTCGAGTGAAGGACCTCTCCAGTTCCTCATTCCATTCAAATGTAGGACTCTTCTTTCTGGCTTTCTTGGGCTGGCCCACCAGAAGATTTTGCATAGGCGTGGCTATCTCAGTGAAGCCTTTGATGAACCTTCGGTAGTAGCCTACCAACCCGAGGAATTGACGTACCTCATTGAGGTTGCTGGGCTTCTGACAGTCCCGGATGACAGTGACTTTGTCAGGATCTGGTGCCACACCTAATGCACTCACTACATGACTGAGGTACTGTACCTTGGGCTTCAGGAGGTGGCATTTGGATGGCTTCACTTTCAGGCCAAAGTTGGACAGGGCTTCAAACACCTCAGCCAGGTGCTTCAGATGGTCTTCATAAGTCTTGGAGAAAGCAATGACATCATCAATGTACAACAGGACTGTCTCAAAGTTCTTGTGTCCATGACAGCACTCCATTAGCCGTTGAAATGTCCCTGGGGCGGTGCAGAGCCCGAACGACATGTAGATGAACTCGCAGAGGCCCATTGGTGTGGTAAACGCTGTTTTCTCCTTGTCTGCCTTTGCCACGGGAACCTGCCAATACCCACTAGTGAGATCTAAGGTGGAAAAATAGTTAGAAGTTTTAAGTGCAGCTAATGACTCCTCAATTCTGGGTAATGGGTAGGCATCCTTATGTGTAATGCTGTTAAATTTTCGGTAATCAACACACATTCTCATGGTACCATCTTTCTTTTTCACAAAGACTGTTGGAGCTGCCCAGGGGCTACAACTGTCTCTGATCACCCTAGCCTCCTTCATTTCCCGCAACATACTTTTGGCACATTGATATTGTGCTGGGGATATAGGACGGTACCTTTCTTTAATGGGTGGATGATCTCCAGTGGGGATATCGTGTTGAACCCCTTTTGCCTTCCCAAAGTGTAGATGGTGTTTACTGAATACCCGCTCATACTCCTGAGTCACTCGGTAAACCCCACTCTTTTGGTATGAAGGGGTGGAGTCAGTTCCCACCTGCAGCTGCTGACACCACTCCTCCAGCTGCATTACAGAGCCATTGTCCTCCACCTGGTCGGATGAGACCAAGGGCTCTGCTGCCCGTATTGCATTGTTACTGACAGTAAGCAGCTTAGCAACTGTGGCATACCGAGGTATTATGGCCTCCTCCTCCCCACAATTCAAGAGGCGTACAGGTACTCTCCCTTTGCGAACATCAACTACCCCTCTGGCTGTCAGGACAGTGGGCCTGCTATCAGAGTACACTGGATCTACCAAGGCTTGGTAATCTTTTCCTCTGAGGTCTATGGCTGCCCGACACCAAATTAACATTTCACATCTGGGGGTATCGCAATGGGGAAAGAATCACTCACTCTGACGCTGCCAATTTCTCCACCAGACAGTTCTACCTGTTGTCTTTGCATCAGGGCCTTGATCTCCTTCTGCAGGACTCGTTGTTCACTGGAACCAGCAGTCTCAGCCACCTGTTGCAACAAAACAATAACCTCGGCAAGACAATTTTCAATCACATTAGTACCTAAGGTCATCACTGGGTTACATTCTCGTCGATCAATGTCTACAACTATCAGACCTTGAGATTTTAACTCTACTCGCCCCACGTTAATGGTAATCTCTTTACATCCTACTTGCGGCAAAGACTGACCATTGCTGGCAACTACTGTCAGTTCATCACTTGGGCCATGGTTAAGTTCAGAGTCAGCCCAATACTGCTTGTAAAGGATATATGGCATAGTTGTCACCTGAGAGCCAGTGTCCAGCAAAGCGTTCATGGGGATGCCGTCAATCACCACTGGGAGGATCGGTCGCCCTCCATCATACTTGGCTCGCCAGTTCTTTGGGCCTTGTGGTCCTACTCCTGGGGGTTGGCCCTCTGCCCCAGGGGTTGCTCATTTAAATAACAGAACCTTGCAATGTGACCTGCCTTGTTGCAGTGACGACAGATGGGACGTCCGTTCTGGTCATAGCGATCATTGTCTCTCCCTCGGCGTGGCGGGATTCTCTTCTCCCGTAGCCACGGGACATCCTCTGGACTGGAGGCCAGCTGGATCTTCTACTTTGAGGACACCTGCATGGACTGCACAGTTTTGGCAAGTGCAGCCATACTTTTGGCCAGCTCTTGGACCTGAAGGCGCAGTTCTGTAGATGGATCATTATCCAGAGTCTGTGCGTCAGCCCCCACAGGGCTGCGAGGGAAAGATGCTGCTTCTTGGTGGTATGTGATAGCTGGGCGCCTAGGGGGCGCTGGACGGCTGACATGTCCTTGAAGTCTGCAAAGTCTAGGTCAGGGTTTTGTAGGGCTATGATGCGCAGCTGTGCTCTGTGGGTACTGGATAGGAGGCCCTCAATAAATTGCTCCTTTAACAGTCTGTCTCCAACTTTCACACTGTATGGATCAATCTGCGTGATGGCTCGCAGCGCCTCCTGCAGGTTAAGAGCATAGTCCCGTATACTTTCCTGCACTCTTTGCTTACACCCAAAGAATCTCATCTTTATTTCAGCTGCATTACGGGTGTCAAAGGTGCTTCTTAGCTTAGACAGGATTGTTTTAACAGTCTCTTCATCAGTGTCCTGCCAGGCTTTTACTTCCCTTTGCGCTGCACCAGTTAGCTGCCCAATAAGGATGTTCACTTTTTGGTTTTCAGACAGAGGATACACCTCAAACAAACTGCACAGTAGGGTGACTGCAAAAAATCGATGTCGGAATTTTGTCCGTCTGGACCCCACAAAATGATTCCCCTTTCCAGATATTGAGATAGCCAAAATTTGAGCTCGATCAAACGACGTTAACCCGTGCCGCTCGTCGCTCAAAGTTTGAAAAAATCCAAATTGAGGTATTTTAAGATTTAGGTATTTTGCATAGTCTGTTAGACTATAAAGAATGTGACAACAACATTGCAGAAATAGCCCTGACCAAATTTTCGAACCATTTGTGGTATTTGAATGCAGAGTTGGTGGGATTATCGTTTTTTGATCCCACCATTACAGACAATGAAAAGTTGTTAATGGCTAATAAATTGCTCAGTAGCACAGATGAACCATCAGAGCACGCTAGGGTTGTAAATCCAAAAGTTAGGAAAGAAAAATTAAAAGAGGTAGGAAGTAACCGACTTTAACGACCTTCTGACAAAAGATGAAGAACAAAAGCAATATGTCCTGCAAGTTGTAAGCAAATGCCGAGCATTAGATTCTGACGTTTCAAAAACTACTTTAACAAAAGCTCTAGAATAGATTAGATAACTATGTAAAATTATCAACTCATGTAGGTTAGCGTGCTCTGATGGTACATCTGTGCTACTGAGCAATTTATTAGCCATTAACAACTTTTCATTGTCTGTAATGGTGGGATCAAAAAACGATAATCCCACCAACTCTGCATTCAAATACCACAAATGGTTCGAAAATTTGGTCAGGGCTATTTCTGCAATGTTGTTGTCACATTCTTTATAGTCTAACAGACTATGCAAAATACCTAAATCTTAAAATACCTCAATTTGGATTTTTTCAAACTTTGAGCGACGAGCGGCACGGGTTAACGTCGTTTGATCGAGCTCAAATTTTGGCTCTCTCAATATCTGGAAAGCGGAATCGTTTTGTGGGGTCCAGACGAACAAGATTCTGACATTTTTTCCCCCCCATATGAGATCCGGTCACCCTACTGCACAGTCTCTCTTTGAATTCACCCAGGGTATGTGACTCCCCTGAGTACTGCGGTAACCTGGCTGCTCCCGGTATATAGGGCATGCACAGTGGCATTATGGGGACTGCTGCGGTGGGCGCTGATTCTTGCGGTACTCTGGAGGCAGCGCTGGCTGCTGGATTCTGCGGTGCCATTGGAGCCGCAGCTGCGCTGGCCCCTGCATCTTGCGGCGCTGTGGGGGGTGCGGTGGCGTCCACTGCTGCATCTGTTCTTGCCTCAGAAATTCTCCTCCCCCCCAGTTACCGTTTGGCCAGGCCCTGGGTTGCGCTGGCTTACCGGTAGCTGCTTTGCAGGCTGGATGATTGGGGGGACGCCGGGACTGCAGGCCTCGGCTTCTCACTTCCCACGCCCTGGCCTCTTCCCACGCAGCACTTCACTTTTTCGCGCTTTTCAGCTGGCTCCACCCACGACGGCCCACCACTTTGGCTTCCCGCGCGCGCCAAGCGGCGGGGTAATGGCGGCAACTGCACAAATAGTCTATGGCACAAAACACAGTCTCTGGCACACAGGACCCGGGGACACCGGGCTCCCTAAATCACAGTAGCGGTGACCCAGTCCGTCGCCCTGGGCATCCATGTAAAAGAATAGTGTGGCTGATGATTAAAGTTTATGAGTGGATGATACGTGACGCCACCTGTGGTGCTCGGCAATGAAGATGTTAAGCCGACGCTGCAAACAGATCCTCTGGGACAGATGGTGTGGTGCAATGATGTTGTAACTCTCCACAGGCAGGGCTGCAGTCCCAGGGCAGAGTAGATGAAGAGGATAGGTGTTGAGAAAGAGGGTGTAGTGTCTGGCACAGAGATGTAGCAGTGCTGGAGAGTTTGCAGGAAGGAGGCAAGGACACAATAGGGTGCAGTTTCTGTTGTGAGCTCATTTTCGGGTTTGCCTCTGGCTTCTGGTGAGGGTTATAGAGCTGGCTGTGCTGACAGAGGAGTAGTGAGTTCTCTATCTGGACTCCCTCTGTTGGTGAAGGGAGGTAATGAAGCTGATCTAAATGGCAGAGACCAGCCACCTGAGGAAGAGGACTGCGATTAGACATCAGAAGTTTCTGATTGGATTTAAGGCAGCCGACTCGCTAGTTTCTTGCTGGTGATTTTTCCTGACTGTGGCTTCTGGTTTCCAATTTGGTTCCTGTCTTCCTAAAGCTAAGTTTTCTCTGCTATTGTTCATATGAGTTTTGTCTGGTTTACTTAGTTTTTGTGTTCAGTCAGTCCTGGCTGGGACTGGGCTGAATCCCCATTTTGTCTCTGATCAGTTGATCTATTTTGCTCTGTCTTCAGAATATACCTGAGTGCTGATATAGTGATTTGAAGTCTAGCGTCTTCAGGGCCTTTTTCTATCAGACGTGTTGGACATTTCTTTTGGCAGGGTTTTTTGCGTGATTGCAGACAGCAGCTTTTCTTTCCTGTCCTTTCTAGTTAGTGAGGGCCCCATTGTTTGCTCAGCCTATCTTTCTATCTGTGTCTGTGTTTTCATCTTGTTTCACCGACAATATATGTTGGGGGCTGTTTATTGCTTTGGGGTCTGCTCTGGGGCAGTTTAGATTTTCCCTTTCTTTCTTTAGGCCTATTTAGTTCTCCGGCCGTGACGAAGCGTCTAGGACCACCATAGGCACGCTCCACGGCTACTGCTAGTTGTTGTGGATAGGATCAGGGGTCTGCAATCCGCTAGTTACCAACCTCTCCGGTTTTCTGGGCTTAGCTTGCTTTTTGTTTTTTCCTCCTCGGTGACTCATTCATAACAAGTTTCTTTTACCTTTACTTTGCTTGGTAAATGCAGTCCAGAATTCCAGATTACAGATGGAACAGAGGCTGGCCGGCTTGGAAGCAACTTAGGAATCTTTCTATCAGATGGATTGTGTAGTCTCCTTTCTAGCGCTTATTTTAGGTACTTGCAGTACTGTGTTACACTGAAGTTCCGCTTGCTTGTTCTCATTTAGAACTCTCTCGTATGGCAGACAGCTGTAGCATTCTTTTTCTTCTGGCTCACCCGTTTCTGTTGTGCCTCCGAGTCTTATGTGGGAATAGAGCATTTACAGCTTCCTATTCCTCCGGTTGCTGTTGCAGGACCATCAGTGTCCATACAGCCTTGGATATCGGGCTCCAGCTCATGCGCTATAGCTGGGAATGAGCCTGAACTCTCTGCTCAATCTCCCAGCTCCTCGCACGAACTCCTAATTTCCCCTTCCTGGCCCCCAGAGAGCAGCTCTTCCCCCAGTTTTGGGTTCAGTGCTCCCTCTGCTGGCCTGGAGTGGGAGCTGTGTTGTGTGTTGTAATTAGCTGTCAGAGAGATCCTTTATTGCTTCCAAGCATGACATCACACTCCCTAGGAGGAAGGCAATGCCACTGTGGTGACCATACTCCTGGGGGCACCACACTTACTCATGAAGGGTGTGCCTTGGTCCATCAAGATCTCCTTTGGCAGGCTGGTCCTAGAAAAAATATGCACAAGCTCTCAGACTATACACTTGGCGTAGGAGTTCCTCAGTGATACCGCCTCTGGGTAACTGTTAAATATTAATTATGTTTATTATTATTATTATCAATTTTGTATTGAGCACATTACCTCGTGGAAGGTTTAGCTGACAT
The DNA here is from genome assembly GCF_039654945.1 of Dendrobates tinctorius. Taxonomy (NCBI): domain Eukaryota; kingdom Metazoa; phylum Chordata; class Amphibia; order Anura; family Dendrobatidae; genus Dendrobates; species Dendrobates tinctorius. Next base: position 40,784,860 of record NW_027361917.1, read on the forward strand.
TACATGTGTTATTCCTGTACACTTAGCTCAGTGTGGATGGTAACACAATATAGAGAGAATACGTGCTGTTTGACGTATATAACCACATGACCCACAGAGAGGGGGTGTGGGAGGAACGGCCCCCGTCGATTGTCAGGGCCGGAACCAATGGAGCCGTCCTCAGGGTTCTGGGGGAAACTGTCCCCGGAGGGCAGAATTCAGGGATGGACCATTGTGACAGACAGATGGGCTTGGGGAGGGACCAGTACAAAAGGGGCGGGGAATTCCCGGGACGATGAGTCAGCAGACCGACACAGAGACAGCAGGAGACCGTGGAGGCGGCTGAAAGCGAGAGCGACTCACCAGTGCCAGGGAGCACACTCACCGAGGACTCCAGAGGGACGCTCCAGCCCGCGGCCACTGTGGCCCCAGTTCAACCCGCGGCTGCGGCCTACCGGCGGCCGTTGCCGTCACCAGCAGCCGCCCTGTTGTCGCCAGTGGCCACGGCAAGTACAGCACCGCCGGCGGCCACCACTGTCTCGGTCTGCAGCAGGGGCCGTGCCTCTGCGGACCCCCCGCCGCAGCCGTTAGCTGCGCAGGTGGCCTGTCATTCGCCACCACACATCATTGCTGCGGCCCAACCATCCAAGGACCCCGCCGGAGCCTGTGGGGCTCCAGTGTCAGCAGCGCACCGGAGTGCGCGAAGACTTCGTCATCGCCTCAGCAACTGGGCCCAGCAACTACTATGCCGAAAGACCACCAACCCGAACGGCGAGGGACTGGACGGCTAAGTTGACTTTATAATTAAGGACCCGTAGTCGGCCATACCGCGGCCCTATAGTGACCGGCTGTTGCTGGAAGTTGTCGTGTTCTACCCGTTTTGTGTGTACTTGTATAGAACCCCTGCGAGGGCAAACCATGTTACTCCTTTTGGTGATCAGGCCAGGACTGAGGAAAGTTCCCTCTAGTCTTATAAACGTTGATACAGAAAGTACCTAATTGTCTCGTGACTCGTCACTGCATCCTGCGTACCTGCAAACACTACATTTTGGTGTAGTCGGCAGGATGCAGTCTCCGAGCGCAGACGGCGGTGCGCCTGATCAGAGTGGGGATGCGGGTGCTGATGATGATGGGGGTCCCCGCTCCAGCATCTCCCTGGGGGCTATGCTAAGTAACTTGCCCCGGTTTTCTGGCTCTGATACCCTGTTGTGGAGCTGGACCGAACGTATGCAGGGCCTCTTCCGTATGCACCCCATAACCCCCAATTTAGAGGCTGAGGTGGCCCTTATGGCACTAGATGGGGAAGCCCGGAGGTCGGTTATGTTGAGACCCCCAGGGCGTCGCAACACCTTCGCCAGGGTCTTACAGACGTGGCTGAGCTGAGAACCCGGTTGTTCAGTAGGATGCAGGGGGAGGGGGAGACCATCACCCAGTATATGAACGCCCTCCAGGAGCTACACACCACCATAGAAAGGAAGGATGGAATAGGGGTAGGGCCCATCGACATTACCCTGCGTGACCTGTTAGTGACTGGACTCCGGGACCCGCTAATCAAGCAGGCATTGCAGGAACAGGTCCGAGTGAACCCACGTTTAGCCTTCTCCGAAGTCGGGAGTCAGGCCCGGGTGCGAGAGCAAGAGCAGGGGATGACGGCTCCTGTGGGAAAGGCCCGGAGCCTGGAGTCTTCCGTAAGCGTTGTTGAAGAACCTCGATGGATCGAGGAAATGAGACAAGAACTCAAGAGTATCTGGGGCAAGCTGGTGGAAGTGAAGAAAAGAACGGAGCCCGCGCCCGGCCGACCTGGCTACAATTCTGGGCCCTGGGGGCCTCGCAATACCCGGGGTGGCCGAGCCTCACCGCCCCGGTGTTATGAGTGTGGAGAACTGGGTCACTTCGCACGGGAGTGTCCGTGACGTGGGAAATACCCACCCCGGTGGACATTAAACTAGAGGGCTCCGGGCATGGGGGATGCCGCTCGGAGCCGGAAGCCACAACGAGGGGTGGTGGAAGTCCCGAAGAACTGGTCGCTAAGTGCCCAATAGTATGGGCCGAACTCAAAGGTCGTGCTGTACGGTGCCTAGTGGATACAGGGTCGCAGGTAACGACCATGACGGCAACGTACTTCCGGCAGCATTTTCCAGAAGTGCAAGGCCCCAGTGGGGGCCCATGATACGACTAGTGGCCGCAAACCAACTGCCGGTACCTGTCGCCGGAGTGGTGTGGCTTCAGATGACATTTTATGTGGTAAATCCCTCGGCCGCCGGGGAGTGGTCCTAACCCAAGGAGAGACTAACGACCGTCATCCGATCATCTTGGGCATGAACATACTGCGGGAGTTTGGCAATCTACTCAACGATGCCACGCAGGAGACCCTAAGTCAGTGGGGCTCTCGCATGGCCCAGAGGCAGGTCTTCCAGCGGTTGGTGCGGGAAGCGCGAGTGCTCCAGGAGTGCCAGGAGGGTGAGATGCTGGGCAAGGTCATTGCACCGGCGACCCCTCTGCTCGTGCTTCCTCCGGGGCAGACGGTGGTGGCTCTGCCGATCCGTGCCCCGATACCAGTGGAGGGCGTGGAGGTGCAGGTGGAACCATGTTACTCGGAGCGCCTGTACCCTGGCATCCTGGCCACAGTGCGGGGAGTGACCGTCTTGGTACGTTGTGTCAACCTGGAAGATCAGGATATTGCCCTGAATCCCCGGGCCGAAATGGCCAAACTAGTGAGGCCATTGGAGGAGATGCTGCCGAACCCCGCGGTCCAGTGGAGGGTGCAACCCGAAGATCCCTAGGCAGTGACGGTACGAACCCAACAGGCTGCCGCATCCTCGGCCCAAGAAAAAGGTCGAGTCATCCTGGAGAGAATGCGGGCCGAATTTTCTGGCCTAGCGCCAGCCCAGCTTTTCCAAGTGGAGACACTTCTTGGACAATTTTACAGTGTCTTCATCAGCCACGAGTACGACTTCAGATGTACCACGGCCATCACGCATGGGATCCCCACGGCAGGAGCGGCCCCGATCCGGGAGCGATACCGGCAAATACCACCGCAGCTATACCAGGAAGTGAAAACTCTGTTAGCCCAAATGCTCCGGAAGGGGGTCATACGAGAAAGCCAAAGCCCTTGGGTGGCCCCTTTTGTCCTGGTTCGGAGAAAAGATGGGACTTTGCGTTTTTGCATGGATTATCGGAAGTTAAACGCCTGCACCATCAAGGATTCGTATCCACTGCCCCGCATAGAAGAGTCTCTGTCCGCCCTGGGAAACGCGACATACTTTTCAACCCTTGACCTGGCCAGTGGGCATTCATCCTTCCCATGGGACTGTTCGAGTTCAATTGGATGCCGTTTGGGCTGTCCAACGCCCCAGGAACTTTCCAGCGGTTGATGGAGCGGTGTCTAGGAGACCTCAACTTTGAAGCCACGTTGATATACCTGGACAATATTATCATCTACTCCGCCACGTTCGAGGACCACCTGAAGCGGTTGGGGCAGGTGCTTGGCCGGCTGCAGATGTACGGGTTAAAGGTAAAGCCCCAGAAATGCCACCTGTTCCACACCCAAATAGAGTACATGGGGCATACCGTCTCGGCAGAGGGCATCCGACCATCCCTGGAAAAGGTCGCTGCCATCCAGGGGTGGCCTACCCCCGAGATGGTGAAGGACGTGCGGGCCTTCTTGGGGCTGGCCGGCTATTACCGTCAGTTCGTGAAGAATTTTGCACGCAGAGCTCGAGCCCTGCAGGACCTGCTGAAGGGGGGTCCCGCCGGGGCGAATGGACGGAAGATCTAGTGGCAGCAACCGCAAGAGGATGCATTTCAAGATCTCAAGGCTGCTCTCTCGGACGCCCCGGTATTGGCATATGCGGATTTCTTGCAACCGTTCATCCTGCATACTGACGGAAGCCTTCAGGGACTAGGAGCTGTGTTGTCACAAGTGCAGGACGGCCGGGAGAAAGTGATCGCCTATGGTAGCCGGTCGCTGCACGACTCAGAACGCAACCCGGACAATTACAGCTCCTTTAAGCTCGAGCTCCTCGCGGTAGTGTGGGCAATGACAGAGCGGTTCACAGAGTACCTGGCGTGCTCCGAGGTAGTAGTGCGGACCGATATCAACCCGTTAGCCCATTTGGAGAATGTCAAACTGGGGGCCCTCGAGCAGCGGTGGGTGGCTCGGATGGCAAAATTCAATTATATCATCTACAAACGAGGAGCTGAAAACGTGCACGCCGACGCACTCTCCAGAATCCGACAGACCACCCCAGGGAGAAGTCGAGACGATGAATTAGAGGCAGACGAGACGCCGATCGCCCTCACCCCCGCCGCGCTTACAGTCCAGAAGCAAAAAGCGCCTCATCCGGGACTCCTAGAAGGGATGCTAGAACAGCCCCGCGACAACTGGATCCAGCAGCAACAAGAAGATACAGAAATTGGACTCCTGCGACGATAAAGACCGGTAAATTGCCCACGGGCTCACAAAGACAGACGTTGACCCAAGATATGTTGCTGATGTTGCGCCAGTGGGAAAAACGAGCCATAAAAAAAGGACTTTTATATTGAAATGCCATGTCACGAACCACGTCGGCTACGATATGACAGGTGATCGTGCCCGAAGCCCATCTCAACCAACTGGCCCGGGAAGCCTATGAAAAGGGGGCTCATTCTGGTGCTCAAAAGACTTAACAATGGCTGCAGCAGATAATGTACCATCCACGCTTGCACGCTGCTGTAGAAAAAGTGTGTCGAACCTGCCGCCAGTGTGAGCTCGCTAAACCCCCCGCGCAACGAGCCCCGGTGCAAAGTATTGTAACATCAGCCCATCTGGAGCTTCTTACGGTGGACTATCTAACCATAGGTCCTGCCTATCAGGGGTATGCCAACAAGTGTTCATTTTATTATGTACAAAACATGTGGGAGCCAGAAAAGAATATAAAGCACTAGATAGAAGCGATATATATAACGACGTTTCGGCTCAGCCCGAGCCTTTATCAGTTTATCGCTGCAAAATAGAGAAAAATACATCAAAATATATACAGAGACCAAAAAACAATTGCAGAAAAAACAGAAAAGAGAATATACAACACCAAATAAACATCACATTATCCAAATATAATACAGTGATAAAAACACATATATACATAGACATTATACTGCTTTCACAGAGAACATGGATGTACGAAGCTGGAGCAAAAGCCCAGAAAACTAGTACCATACTTAATAGAATAAGGGGAATAAGGGGAAAGAAAAGGATTACCTGAATCCGTTTTCAAATCTTTTGAATAGATTGTAAGAGAACTCCCAAGAGAATAGCCCAAGTAAAATGGCTGAAAGGAATTCGTCAAACAACATCATGGTTAATAAAAATGGAAAAATAAATAAAGTTGTAACCGTAGTTATTCTGGTTTGGTTATCCGTGTGTGGTGTATAGTGCATCAGCATTATGGGGAGAAAAGCATAACTACCATCCTTGTGATGAGAAGACTTATGCTCCTATTGATCAAGTATATGGTAATGTCATCAAAAAGTATTAGCCCACAAAATGTCTAAATAGTATAATGAGATTAATAAATCCACACAAGATGGCCATGTTTAAACAACGCTCTTAGAAGAATGCAGGACGTCTTACATTACTATGTGTGTTGCGCATAATGTGCAAAATATCAGTAAATTTACTATGTAATAGCGCTCTAATATAGATGTCATTTGGAGGGAGAGTTACCTGTGATTATAGTGCTGTAAAGCGGCGCTCCCGCGCCTGGCTGCAATGGCGTCATGCTATAACCCTCAGTATGTGGCTGTATTTATATGGGAGCCCAGGTGGCCGCATCCGGCCGGAAGTAAAACCCCTGAACCGGAAGTGACGTCGCGCTGTCTTAATATAGACACTGCGCATGTCTGTGATGGTTGTCAGGGTGATCAGCAGATTTGGCGTCCCTGTAATTTATCTGATAGCGCCGAATAGTGTGTGTAAAGTGCGTAGAGGCTATAATTGTATGACATGTGGACAGCATCATAGTATTGCAAAAGAATAATAAGAAAAGTTAATATACAAGCAGGCATATGGAAAACAATAAACCATGAAAAGAAAATGAAATATGCAAAAGGAAAAAATAAATAACAAAAATGGTAAATAAAGAATAAGCGAATGAAATTAAAAAATAATAATAAAAATAAAAATAAAAATAAAAATAGGGAATGAAAAAATGAAAAAACAAAACAAAAATAAAAATAAAAAACCAACAATGTTGCTGACCATGCGCAACTAGTTAAATATGCATGCATTGTATATATAGGGTTATGAAGAAAATAAAGTAGAAAATAAAAGATAAAAGACTAAAAAATGAAAATTAAAGAATAAAAAATAAAAAATAAAAATAAAAAATCCAAAATAAGAGTCCAGTGGGCGGAGCAAAACTCACCTAGGGTAATAGCATGTTAGCGAGTCTGAAAAATAACAGAAGAAGCAGGGAAAAGGTTATTAGCAGTTATAGGAGCCAGTCTATCTCCCTATTAAGCCCCTTAGGGGCTAGAGTGTCTAACTTGTGTATCCAATAGGTTTCTCTCTCTCTTAATAATTTAACATGGTCGCCCCCTCTCCTTGGGCGTGGTACATGCTCGATTACCTGAAATTTTAATTGTGCCACTGAATGTCGGTATTTAGTGAAATGTTCAGGTAAAGGTAACCAGTTTTTTTGACACCTAATTGTTGATTTGTGGCTGGCAATGCGGTCCTTAACATGCTGGGTTGTTTCCCCTACGTAGAGGAGGCCACATGGGCATTTTACCAGGTAAACCACAAAGTTCGAATCACATGTATAGTAGCCACGTATAGGGAAGGATTTACCTGTCCTTGGATGAGTAATACTGTCTGACCTAATCACATTCGAACAGGCTGCGCAACTCAGACAAGGGAATGTGCCGCAACGGCGAGGGGCAAGTAGCCTCTGCGTAGTTGTAGGAAGTTTACTGCCTATATCAGCCCTAACCACTTTATCGCGAATATTAGTAGGGCATTTAGTGCAGATTAAAACTGGTGCTTCAAAAGAGCCGACGTCAGGGTAGGCCTTAAAGAGGAGGGGCCAGTGTTTTTTGATAATAGAATAGACTCTGGGCATTAGTGGATGGAAAGTATGTACAAATGGGATTCTTTCTTTTGCACATGTCCTCGGTAGAGGAGATGAAGGGGTTAATACCCGTTGTTTTTCAACCTCAAGTAGTTTTGCTGGATAACATCTGTCCTTAAATTTTTTTGTCATAATGTCAAGTTTCTCATTACGAATGTCATGATCAGAGACGATACGTGCCACCCTATTAAATTGTGAGCGTGGAAGACTATTCTTGGTGGCCTTCGGGTGACAACTCGAGTAGTGTAGAAGACTGTTGGTATCCGTTGGTTTACAGTATAAATCTGTGGAGAGATTCCCCTCACTATCTTGTAAAACTTTTGTATCTAGAAAAGGGACCGATTCCATATTGAAATGTAGTGTGAACTGTAATTCTGGACTGATGGAATTGAGGTGTAGGTAGAAATCATGTAATGATGATGTGGTTCCTGTCCAAATAAAGAAGATATCATCGATATAGCGGTGATATTCTATGGCGTATTGTAAAAAAAGATCATTACAGAACACATGATTGATCTCGAAGTAGTTCATGTAGGCATTAGCATACGCCGGCGCTATGTTCGCGCCCATCGCAGTCCCGCACTTCTGTATATAATAGGTATCCTCGTACAAAAAGTAGTTCTCATGTAATACAAGACTGAGAAGATCTAGACAAAACTGTATTGAGTCTGTTGACAGTTCTGAGGAATTGAGTAAAAATTTTGCAGCTTCAATCCCTTTGTCATGGGTGATTGAAGTGTAGAGGCTATTGACATCGAGGGTGGTGAGAATACTGCCCGGGGGTACCTTGCCTAGCTGTTTAATGATATTTAGGAATTGACCCGTATCTAGAAGGAAGGATCTGGTCTGTTTAACTAGGGGTGTGAATATTTTCTCGAGAAAGATGGATAGTGGGGATAAAACAGAGTCGGTAGATGCGACAATCGGTCTGCCTGGCGGATTTTCTAGAGATTTATGTATCTTTGGAAGTATATAAAACACTGGTGTAATTGGATGGGGGTTCACAAGAAAACTGGCAGTTTTTTGATCAATTGTGTGACGGTCCAAGTATGTTTTAGTAAGATTCCTAATCTTGTGAGTGATAGTGGAAACCGGATCCCTAGGAATAATCCCATAAGTACTGGTATCAGATAGTTGTCTATTCACTTCCCTGTTGTAATCCATGTAGTTCATGACCACTAAGGCACCGCCTTTATCAGCCGGTTTAATTATAATGTTCTTATTGCTGTTGATAGAGCTAAGAGCCTGTTTCTCAGCAGGTGATAGATTGGAGTGAGTAGGGAAGAGACCGAGTTGTGCCTGGTGGGACAGCATTTTAACCTCACGGTCCACTAATGAAATAAATGTCTCCGTCGCATGGTATGTGCAAGGAGGACAAAATTTACTTGGACTGCGAAGACCAAGTGTAGAAATTGACAATTCCGGAATCTGAACATCACCCGGTATAGGAGATCTTTCACCCATAGGGTTAGGAGATAAGCCAAAGTGGGTTTTAAGTCTAACTGTCCGGTAAAACCTCTTGAGATCCTTCTCAAGTTGAAATGCATCCCACTTAGGAGTGGGGCAGAAAGATAGTCCCTTCTGAAGCAATGAGAGCTCAGAGGGAGAGAGGAGATAGTCCGAAATGTTGATCACCAGGTCTGATACTGTATCTGGTGTCTCACCTGTGAACGCGTTGCCATTCTTTCTCCTGCCTCGCCTGGTGGGTCTGTGGTTCGCGGGTCCCCTCGACGGCCCCGTCCTAAAAAACGTTGTCTGCCAGAATTCATGGAGGACTCGCTCCCGGAACTGAAGGACCCATTTCCACGTTGGTAACGGGATCTGCGCCATTGGCCCGTAGTAGCAGATGTATCGTTCCATCTGTATACTCTGTTCATAGAATAATCGTCTGAGTCACGTTGAAACTTCTGTCTCTTACGTTCCTGTAGAGACTTTTGATGTTCGGACAGGATTTTATCGGTTTTGGATTTCAATGATGACCACTCAGTTGAGGAAATAGAGGTGGAAAGTTGCGCTTCAATAGCCTGTATATTCTGCTTAGTTTCCACAATAGCCCTCTGGAGATATTCTACTGTCAATATAATGATGTCTAAGGAACACTTGTTGAGTATTTTTTTGTATTTATCACAATACTCTGTATTATCAGAGAAGAGAGTAGGGCGGAGATTGCTCCTGAGTCCCCTAGGAATTTTACTCTGTCTATGGTATTCAGCTAATGTGGTACAATGCAGGTCATATGAAATTAGTTTGCGTTTTGCTTTTTCGTAATCTCTAGTCCTTAGTTCTTGGACCGGAGTTCTCAAAAATTCAATGGAACTAGTAACTTGAGCCAAGATATTGGAACAAGTGGCCAAATCATATGCAAATGTGTCAGTAGACATGTAGAAATAGGGAATAGACTGGTGCAAACGCCAATATAACAACGTAATCAAGAAAAATAGCGTGCACTCAAGTCTTATTATTGAGGTGCAGGTGTAACGGACCTGTAGGTCCTATTACCAATACTAATATAGAATCACCGCACACTCAGAGAAATATAATGCCAACAAGTGTTCATTTTATTATGTACAAAACATGTGGGAGCCAGAAAAGAATATAAAGCACTAGATAGAAGCGATATATATAACGACGTTTCGGCTCAGCCCGAGCCTTTATCAGTTTATCGCTGCAAAATAGAGAAAAATACATCAAAATATATACAGAGACCAAAAAACAATTGCAGAAAAAACAGAAAAGAGAATATACAACACCAAATAAACATCACATTATCCAAATATAATACAGTGATAAAAACACATATATACATAGACATTATACTGCTTTCACAGAGAACATGGATGTACGAAGCTGGAGCAAAAGCCCAGAAAACTAGTACCATACTTAATAGAATAAGGGGAATAAGGGGAAAGAAAAGGATTACCTGAATCCGTTTTCAAATCTTTTGAATAGATTGTAAGAGAACTCCCAAGAGAATAGCCCAAGTAAAACGGCTGAAAGGAATTCGTCAACATCATGGTTAATAAAAATGGAAAAATAAATAAAGTTGTAACCGTAGTTATTCTGGTTTGGTTATCCGTGTGTGGTGTATAGTGCATCAGCATTATGGGGAGAAAAGCATAACTACCATCCTTGTGATGAGAAGACTTATGCTCCTATTGATCAAGTATATGGTAATGTCATCAAAAAGTATTAGCCCACAAAATGTCTAAATAGTATAATGAGATTAATAAATCCACACAAGATGGCCATGTTTAAACAACGCTCTTAGAAGAATGCAGGACGTCTTACATTACTATGTGTGTTGCGCATAATGTGCAAAATATCAGTAAATTTACTATGTAATAGCGCTCTAATATAGATGTCATTTGGAGGGAGAGTTACCTGTGATTATAGTGCTGTAAAGCGGCGCTCCCGCGCCTGGCTGCAATGGCGTCATGCTATAACCCTCAGTATGTGGCTGTATTTATATGGGAGCCCAGGTGGCCGCATCCGGCCGGAAGTAAAACCCCTGAACCGGAAGTGACGTTGCGCTGTCTTAATATAGACACTGCGCATGTCTGTGATGGTTGTCAGGGTGATCAGCAGATTTGGCGTCCCTGTAATTTATCTGATAGCGCCGAATAGTGTGTGTAAAGTGCGTAGAGGCTATAATTGTATGACATGTGGACAGCATCATAGTATTGCAAAAGAATAATAAGAAAAGTTAATATACAAGCAGGCATATGGAAAACAATAAACCATGAAAAGAAAATGAAATATGCAAAAGGAAACGCCCTACTAATATTCGCGATAAAGTGGTTAGGGCTGATATAGGCAGTAAACTTCCTACAACTACGCAGAGGCTACTTGCCCCTCGCCGTTGCGGCACATTCCCTTGTCTGAGTTGCGCAGCCTGTTCGAATGTGATTAGGTCAGACAGTATTACTCATCCAAGGACAGGTAAATCCTTCCCTATACGTGGCTACTATACATGTGATTCGAACTTTGTGGTTTACCTGGTAAAATGCCCATGTGGCCTCCTCTACGTAGGGGAAACAACCCAGCATGTTAAGGACCGCATTGCCAGCCACAAATCAACAATTAGGTGTCAAAAAAACTGGTTACCTTTACCTGAACATTTCACTAAATACCGACATTCAGTGGCACAATTAAAATTTCAGGTAATCGAGCATGTACCACGCCCAAGGAGAGGGGGCGACCATGTTAAATTATTAAGAGAGAGAGAAACCTATTGGATACACAAGTTAGACACTCTAGCCCCTAAGGGGCTTAATAGGGAGATAGACTGGCTCCTATAACTGCTAATAACCTTTTCCCTGCTTCTTCTGTTATTTTTCAGACTCGCTAACATGCTATTACCCTAGGTGAGTTTTGCTCCGCCCACTGGACTCTTATTTTGGATTTTTTATTTTTATTTTTTATTTTTTATTCTTTAATTTTCATTTTTTAGTCTTTTATCTTTTATTTTCTACTTTATTTTCTTCATAACCCTATATATACAATGCATGCATATTTAACTAGTTGCGCATGGTCAGCAACATTGTTGGTTTTTTATTTTTATTTTTGTTTTGTTTTTTCATTTTTTCATTCCCTATTTTTATTTTTATTTTTATTTTTATTTTTATTATTATTTTTTAATTTCATTCGCTTATTCTTTATTTACCATTTTTGTTATTTATTTTTTCCTTTTGCATATTTCATTTTCTTTTCATGGTTTATTGTTTTCCATATGCCTGCTTGTATATTAACTTTTCTTATTATTCTTTTGCAATACTATGATGCTGTCCACATGTCATACAATTATAGCCTCTACGCACTTTACACACACTATTCGGCGCTATCAGATAAATTACAGGGACGCCAAATCTGCTGATCACCCTGACAACCATCACAGACATGCGCAGTGTCTATATTAAGACAGCGCGACGTCACTTCCGGTTCAGGGGTTTTACTTCCGGCCGGATGCGGCCACCTGGGCTCCCATATAAATACAGCCACATACTGAGGGTTATAGCATGACGCCATTGCAGCCAGGCGCGGGAGCGCCGCTTTACAGCACTATAATCACAGGTAACTCTCCCTCCAAATGACATCTATATTAGAGCGCTATTACATAGTAAATTTACTGATATTTTGCACATTATGCGCAACACACATAGTAATGTAAGACGTCCTGCATTCTTCTAAGAGCGTTGTTTAAACATGGCCATCTTGTGTGGATTTATTAATCTCATTATACTATTTAGACATTTTGTGGGCTAATACTTTTTGATGACATTACCATATACTTGATCAATAGGAGCATAAGTCTTCTCATCACAAGGATGGTAGTTATGCTTTTCTCCCCATAATGCTGATGCACTATACACCACACACGGATAACCAAACCAGAATAACTACGGTTACAACTTTATTTATTTTTCCATTTTTATTAACCATGATGTTGACGAATTCCTTTCAGCCGTTTTACTTGGGCTATTCTCTTGGGAGTTCTCTTACAATCTATTCAAAAGATTTGAAAACGGATTCAGGTAATCCTTTTCTTTCCCCTTATTCCCCTTATTCTATTAAGTATGGTACTAGTTTTCTGGGCTTTTGCTCCAGCTTCGTACATCCATGTTCTCTGTGAAAGCAGTATAATGTCTATGTATATATGTGTTTTTATCACTGTATTATATTTGGATAATGTGATGTTTATTTGGTGTTGTATATTCTCTTTTCTGTTTTTTCTGCAATTGTTTTTTGGTCTCTGTATATATTTTGATGTATTTTTCTCTATTTTGCAGCGATAAACTGATAAAGGCTCGGGCTGAGCCGAAACGTCGTTATATATATCGCTTCTATCTAGTGCTTTATATTCTTTTCTGGCTCCCACATGTTTTGTACATAATAAAATGAACACTTGTTGGCATTATATTTCTCTGAGTGTGCGGTGATTCTATATTAGTATTGGTAATAGGACCTACAGGTCCGTTACACCTGCACCTCAATAATAAGACTTGAGTGCACGCTATTTTTCTTGTTTATCAGGGGTATGAACATTGTCTCGTTATGGTGGACAATTTCACCAAGTTCGCCGTGGTCACCCCCACCCGAGACCAAACAGCAGAGTCGGCCGCCTGTGCGATTTGTAAGAACTTTATTCAAGTGTACGGCTGTCCACAACGAATACGTTCGGAACAAGGAGTGTGCTTCCTAGGAAACGTCATGGAAGAGCTACACCATCTTTACGGTAGCAATAAATCACTGACTATGCCGTACCACCCCCAGGGAAGTGGAGCTTGCGAACGATTCAGTCGGACACTAATCCAAATACTGCGTACCCTGGAGAGCGACCGAAAGCCCGCTGGCCTGAATATGTCCCCGAGCTGGTGTGGGTATATAACAACCGGGTGCATCGAGTGACTGGTTACACCCCCTACTCATTGCTATTCGGCCGTGAAGGAAAAGGGATTACGGAGGTGGAATTGAACCCGGAAGAACCCCAACCCTGGACCGGGGTATCCTCGTGGGTCCGAAACCACCGGCACCGGCTGCAGACCCTCCATCGTATCGTCCATACAAAGCTCCAGGATCTAGAACACCAGGGGGGAGCACTGCCCCCACCCATTGACTTTCAGACTGGGGATCGGGTATTCGTACTTGATCAATGCCCCCAAAATAAATTAGAACCACGGTGGGAAGTGAACCCGTACCAAGTGTTGCGCCGAATAAGCCCCGACGGACCTGTGTACGAAATACAATCCGAAGGAAACAACGCACCTCTCACTCGGGTTGTGCACCGTAACATGTTACGACCTTGTACATCTACCAATCCCCCGCGGCCCCCTGCCCCCGGTCCGTGATCTGGATGATGAAGAGGACTTCCCCGTCGCATCTGCGGGTCACCCTAATAGTAGCACTACAGTAGACCCGGGCATCCCACCAGAACCAACTATTCGACCACCCTCCACCACCCCGAACTTCGACGCTCCGAGCAGTCAACAGCTGGCAAACCCCCTGGACGTTATGAACAGGACCAGTTCGTATGGAGACAAGGACTGTCGTCCCAAAAAGCTAACCCGAATCTACAAAAACCCTCGCCCGACGACTGGCGAGCATACAGGGCGGGGAGTGTGGGAGGAACGGCCCCCGTCGAGTGTCCGGACCGGAACAAAGGAGCCGTCATCTGGGTTCCGGGGGAAACTGTCCCCGGGGGGCAGAATTCAGGGACGGACCATTGTGACAGACAGATGGGCTGGGGGAGGGACCAGTACAAAAGGGGCGGGGAATTCCCAGGACGATGAGTCAGCAGACCGACACAGAGACAGCAGGAGACCGTGGAGGCGGCTGAAAGTGAGAGCGACTCACCAGTGCCAGGGGGGACACTCACCGAGGACTCCAGAGGGATGGTGCCGAGGCGATTGTCCGGGACTAGCTGCCCCGCTCCAGCCCGCGGCCTCTATGGCCCCAGTTCAACCCGCGGCCGCTGCCGCCTCCCCTCAGCCTGCGGCCTACCCGCGGTCGCCAGCAGCCGTTGCCATCACGCCCCAGCCCGCGACTGCAGCCTGTTCCCCGCCACCAGCAGCCGCCCTGTTCTAGCCAGTGGCCGCGGCAAGTACAGCACCGCCGGCGGCCACCACTGTCCCGCTCCGGTCCCCAGCAGGGGCCGCGCCTCTGCTGACCGCGGACCCCCTGCCGCAGCCGTTAGCTGCGCAGGTGGCCTGTCATTTGCCACCACACATCGTTGCCGCTTGCCCCAGGCCAGGGGCTGTGGCCCAACCATCCAAGGACCCCGCTGGAGCCTGTGGGTCTCCAGTGTCAGCAGCATGCCAGAGTGCGCGAAGACTTCGTCATCGCCTCAGCAACTGGGCCCAGCAACTACTACGCCGAAAGACCACCAATCCGAACGGCGAGGGACGTCTGGATGGCTAAGTTGACTTTATAATTAAGGACCCGTAGTCGGCCATACCGCGGCCCTATAGTGACCGGCTGTTACCGGAAGTAGTCGTGTTCTACCCGTTTTGTGTGTACTTGTATAGAACCCCTGCGAGGGCAAACCGTGTTACTCCTTTTGGTGATCAGGCCGGGACTGGGGAAAGTTCCCTCTAGTCTTATAAACGTTGATACAGAAAGCACCTAATTGTCTCGCGACTCATCACTGCATCCTGCGTACCTGCAAACACTACAGGGGGAACACTTTACACTGACACCAGATGGACACCAGGTTTT
This sequence comes from Dendrobates tinctorius, assembly GCF_039654945.1. NCBI lineage: Eukaryota > Metazoa > Chordata > Amphibia > Anura > Dendrobatidae > Dendrobates > Dendrobates tinctorius. Next base: position 40,800,159 of record NW_027361917.1, read on the forward strand.
CATGATGCTGAACAGTTGATATCCATGCTTTTGACAGAGACAGACGCAATCTACCTTTTAGGATCCCAGGAAAGATGTGGAACTAACATTGATGTGGACAAGTGGATTATTTAATCTATTTTATGTTTTCCTGCAATGATTCTTTTAGGTGGACAATCCAATAAACCACTATATTTTTTATAAGAAATATTGTGACATTTTCTTTAGCGTATCGCATCTGGTTAAGAGTCCTGAATAAATAAATATGCAAAATAAGTATACACTGGGTGCAGAATTATTAGGCAAATGAGTATTTTGATCACATTATCCTTTTTATACATGTTGTCCTACTCCAAGCTGTATAGGCTTAAAAGCCAACTGCCAATAATATAAATCAGGTGATTTGCATCTCTGTAATGAGGAGGGGTGTGGTCTAATGACATCAAAACCCTATATAAGGTGTGCTTAATTATTAGGCAACTTCTTTTCCTTTGGCAAAATGCGTCAGAAGAGAGATTTGGCGGACTCTGAAAAGTCAAAAATTGTGAGATGTCTTGCAGAGGGATGCAGCAGTCTTGAAATTGCCAAACTTTTGAAGCGTGATCACCGAACAATCAAGCGTTTCATGGCAAATATCCAACAGGGTCGCAAGAAGCGTGTTGATAAAAAAGGTGCAAAATAACTGCCCATAAATTGAGGAAAATAAAGCATGAAGCTGCCAAGATGCCATTTGCCACCAGTTTTGCCATATTTCAGAGCTGCAATGTTACTGGAGTATCAAAAAGCTCAAGGTGTGCCATACTCAGGGACATGGCCAAGGTAAGGAAGGCTAAAAAACGACCACCTTTCAACAAGAAACAAGATAAAACGTCAAGACTGGGCCAAGAAATATCTTAAGACTGATTTTTCTAAGGTTTTATGAACCGAAGAAATGAGAGGGACTCTTGATTGGCCAGATGGATGGGCCCGAGGCTGGATCAGTAAAGGGCAGAGAGCTCCACTCCGACTCAGACGCCAGCAAGGTAGAGGTGGGGTACTGGTATAGGCTGGTATCATCAAAGATGAACTTGTGGGACCTTTTCAGGTTGAGAATGGAGAGAAGCTCAACTCCCAGACCTACTGGCAGTTTCTGGAAGACACCTTCTTCAAGCATTGGTACAGGAAGAAGTCAGTATCGTTCAAGAAAAACATGATTTTCATGCAGAACAATGCTCCATCACATGCATCCAAATACTCCATAGTGTGGCTGGCCAGTAAAGGTCTAAAAGAAGAAAAAATAATGACATGGTCCCCTTGTTCACCTGATCTGAACCCCATAGAGAACCTGTGGTCCCTCATAAAATGTGAGATCTACAGGGAGGGAAAACAGTACACCTCTCGGAACAGTGTCTGGGAGGCTGTGGTGGCTTCTGCACACAATACAATGTTGATCGTAAACAGATCAAGCAACTGCCAGAATCTATGGATGGAAGGCTTTTGAGTGTCATCATAAAGAAAGGTGGCTATATTGGTCACTGATTTTTTTTTGTTTTGTTTTTGAATGTCAGAAATGTTTATTTCTAAATTTTGTGTTGCTCTATTGGTTTACCTGGTGAAAATAAACAAGTGAGATGGGTATATATTTGTTTTTCATTAAGCTGCCTAATATTTCTGCACTGTAATAGTTACCTGCACAAAGAGATATCCTCCTAAGATAGCCAAATCTAAAAAAAACCCACTCCAACTTCCAAAAATATTAAGCTTTGATATCTATGAGTCTTTTGGGTTGATTGAGAACATAGTTGTTATTCAATAATAAAAAGAATCCTCTCAAATACAACTTGCTTAATAATTCTGCACACAGTGTATTTACCAGTAACTGCTCACATAGTCTAAGACCACCAGGATGTAGAATGCATTGATGTCCCCGTGCAGACTTATCTAGCGTGCCTACTAGGTCCACTGCAACGCTCTCAAATGGGACCTCTATAACAGGTGTAAAGGGACTAGTGGACTTTGGAAGTGGGAAGAGGCAGGTGAAACAGGACCTATAATAAATTAGGATCTCCCGGTAACATCTGGGTCAATAGAACCTCCGTATTATCCTCTCCTGAGTTCTACACCCAGATGTCCCCCCAAAAAAATGTGAAAGGGAAATGTCTAAAATTCTCTGTCGATAGGGACCTGCAACGAACAGCTGCTCTACGATTTCCCCTCGCCAGGGGCTAGCTGGCACTTTTCAGCCTGGGGGGCAATCACAAGTCAGTGGCTCTCCAGTTGCGGTGCTTTTGCCCTGCTTATCTCTGACCGCTGCATTAAAGCAGCAGAGATAACAGGCTTTAATAACAGGCTGGTACATAGATATGGGAACAGAACGGAACTTTCTGAATATATATGGGAGCAGAACCAAGCTTGCTGCCTACATAGATACTGTAACAGAAGCAAGCTGACTACATAGACAGGAGACCGGAACCAAGATTGCTACGTAGATAAGGAAACTGACTGGAGCTTACTACAGAGATATGGGAGCAGAACCAAGCTTACTACAGAGATATGGGAAAAGAATGGAGCTTACGACGGATATGGGAGCAGAACCGAGCTTACTACAGAGATATGGGAGCAGAACAGAGCTTACTGCAGAGATAAGGGAGCAGAATCAAGCTTGCTGCCTACATAGATACTGTAACAGAAGCAAGCAGACTACAGAGGTATGGAAGCAGAACCGAGCTTACTAGAGAGATAAGGAAGCAGAACAGAGCTTACTGTGTCTACTACAAGATACAGAAACAGAACCAAGCTTATGGCATTCATATTATACCAGAATCTACATTACTACAGTACATCGATACAGTACCAGAACCAAGGTTACTGCTTAGATATGGTACCATAACTGAGCTTACTTACAAACATACATACAACTCCAGAAACACGGACATGTAAACACACAGTATGCAGGGGCATTGCTAGGGTCCTTAAAGATCAAGGGCCCAAGCCCCAAAGTGCATGTCTCCCCATAAGACTAACCTTTAGCCATTTATAGTAGCATGTATATATAATTACAGTATACCACTGTTGCTATCTAAAAACATACAATGTAAAGACCAATATGATCAATATTACTACTATAAAAGGCCAAAACAATACGTCTGCACAATGCCCACTCTACTATCACCACCACACCGTGAATACAAAATATAATATGACCATTACCTCTAAATAACAAAACACTCTATTCAAAGACCAATGACACCACCATACACCTTCTGCTACATAATGACCGAAACACATTAAGGTGTTACTAAATAAATTAAAAAAAAAAAACAAAAGCTACTAAAAAGAGCACTAGTCCCACCTTGCAGGGACCCTATATTGGTAGATACCAGTCCTGCAGAAGACACACATGATTACAGTCAGGGCTGCCACTAGAAAATTCGGGGCCCCATACTGGCAAAATTTCCGGGCCCCCTTGAGACTCCATCCAGGCTCCACCCCAGTTCCGCCTCCACACCTCGAGCCTTCCACAATCCCACTGCCCACTCTTGGAAAAACTCATCTTCTACACCACGTCCTCACCAATCTGATATTAACAGTTCCCAGCAAACATCAGATCACATACATAACCAGCAGCTTTTGTTTTGGCCAAAAGAATTTTTAAGCCACCACCACAACAAGGTAGACTCTTTTGGCCGGGCCATATTCTACTCTTACTTATTAAACATTTCCTAAAATATCCAATACTCTTTAGGTTTATTTTTATTTATTTTTCTTTAAAGGAATGAGTCGCATATATTTTTTAGAATGACCATTAATACCATATACAAGGGACAAAAACCATCACACCATGACAAGACCATATATTACCACCACATAGCGCCTGAATAATACCATATATAAGGAATAAATACCTCCATACCATGACCAGACCACATATTACCATCACATAGTGACCAAATAATACCACATATAGGGAGAAATAACGCCACACCATAACCAGATCACATACTACCACCATATAGTGACCGAATACAATACAGATCATTAATAAAAAAAACACAACACTAATGCCATTATACACAGGAGCTTTGTGTATAGTGTCAGTGTACAGGTAATACAATGATAACCAGTGACATTATACACAGAAGCTCTGTATATAGTGTACAGGTAATACAGTGATCACCAGTGACATTATACACAGTACCGCTGTATATAGTGCACAGTGAACAGGTTATAGTGTATAGTGTCAGTGTACAGGTAGCACACTGACTCACCAGTGACGTCTCCAGCTGAAGTCCCTCATCTTTGCTTTTCTTTTTTATGCAGCGCAGACCGCCATCATTTCTTTCAGCCAGGACTCATCTCTGCATAAAATAACACACAGTTACCTAGAGCACCGCTTCCAGAGCACATTACTCACTTTTCCATTCTTCTACACTACTCATCTAAATACAGACGTGCACCCACCATTAATATATAATTAGTTATTATGCAACCCACCATTCCAAATATAAATTATAATTCACCACTGCGCCCCCACCAACAATAGCAATTTCCCCACCTAATATATACATTAATTAGCCCCTGTACTCTTCCTCCAATTCATTACCAGTCACTGCATCCTCAACATCCCCCACTATGTGCCTCCCGCTCCCCCAATTCACTTACATGCCCCTTCTGCCCCAATTCATTGTCATGTCTTTCTCTCCCACCCTCTATTCATTATCAACTGCTCTCCCCCACATTCAATGCATCATTTACTCCCATCACCCTGAAAATTCATTATTTGCTCTCTCCCAGGTCCTCATTTGATCTCCCCATCCCCCACCTTCAATTCAATTGCTGTCCCCCATCCCTCACTTCATCAGTCACTGTCCCCCTTCTCAACCCACTTCATCATGTGCAGCAGTCCCCGTTCGTTCATGTGCAGTCCCCTGTCCCCTCCCTCACATCATCATATGCAGCCCCCCTCCATCATTTGCAGCCCCTTCCAACATTTGCAGGCCCCATTCCATCATTGGCAAATTCCAGCACCCCCTTCATCATTTGCAGCCCTCCTTTATCATTTGCAGCACCCCTTTATCATTTGCAGCACCCCTCCAGCATTTGTAGCCCCCCTTCATCATTGGCAGCCCCGCTTTCATCATTTGCAGTACCCCTCCATCATTTGTACTGCAGCACCCCCTCCATCATTTGCAGCCCCACTCCATCATTTGCAGCCTCCGCTCCATCACTGGCAGCCCCCTCCATCATCTCCAGCACCCCCTCCATCATTTGCAGACCTCCACCATAATTTCCTGCACCCCCTACATCACTTGCAGTCCCCTCCATCATTTGCAGGCCCCACTCCATCATTTACACTGCATCCCCCCTCCATCATTGGCAGCCCCCTCCATAATTTTGCAGCCCCACTTTATCATTTCTAGCACCCCCTCCATCATTGGCAGCCCCTCCATCATTTGCAGCACCCCTCCATCATTTGCAGCCCCGCTACATCATTTGCAGCCCCCCCTCCATCATGGGCAGCCCCCTCCATCATTGGCAGCCCCCTCCATCATTTCCAGCCCCCCTCCATTTCCAGCCCCCCTCCATCATTTCCAGCCCCCCCTCCATCATTTCAAGCACCCCCTCCATCATTTCTAGCACCCTCTCCAGCATTTGTAGCCCCCCTTCATCATTGGCAACCCCGCTTTCTTCATTTGCAGTACCCCCTCCGTCATTTGCACTGCAGCACCCCCTCCATCATTTGCAGCCCCCCATTTCATCATTTGCAGCCCCCCTCCATCATTTGCAGCCCCACTCCATCACTGGCAGCCCCACTCCATCACTGGCAGCCCCCCATCACTGGCAGCCCCCCTCCATCATTTGCAGCCCCTCTCCATCATTGGCAACCCCCTCCATCATCTCCAGCACACCCTCCATCATCGGCAGCCCCCTCCATTATTTCCAGCACCCTCCATCATTTGCAGCACCCCTCCATCATTGGCAGCCCCCCATTCTTCATTTGCAGCCCCCTCCATTTCATAATTTGCAGCCCCCTCACCCATTTAATTCATTTGATAAAAAAAAAAACCTTTTTTCATACCTCACAAGTGATCCCCAGCAGGCACAGGTGCAGCTCCTCTTGTCATGGCATACGCTGTATCTGGAAGGAGCCCATACGTTGTATCATTTTCAGCAGTGAATCAGCTAGACTGTATGGGCCGCTGAGAGGACTTGAGAGGAGCCTATACAGTCTAGCACATTCACTACTGAGACAGCTAGAATGTATGGGCTGTAGTCAGGACCTGCAAGGAGCCCCTACATTCTAGCTACAGCCATGTCACATGACCAGAAGTCCAGGGAGGGCGGAGGGAGAGAGTCGGAGCTGCGCAGCTGTCAAGGTAAGACAGCTATGCACAGCTCAGAGAAAGCTGTCGGCCCAACGTGTGCGCCTGGGGGGAGCGGCCCAGGGGGGCATTTGCCTCCCTGCCACTCGGCCCAGCCCGCCCCTGCCCCTCACCTCAGTTTAGTCACCTGACACAACACCTCCTCATTGAGTGTAAAGTGTGGGCCAAAGCAGTAGAAAAGATGTGGCGACTCTTAGCCTTGGCGGACGCTCTTAGGGCAGGAGTTGGACGAAGTGAGGAACGGAAGATTGCTGTAGTTTCACAGGGAGTGGTACAGATGGGTCGGATGCTTTTCCAGAGGCAACTAAACCAAGTGGCAGATGATTTCAAGTCTGGGGCTAAACAAGCAGAAGGAATAGTCATCATGGCAAGGTTAGGCCAGGAAGAAGCTATGAAGCAGTCTAAGACGATCCTGTCCGGGTAGATACGTACCGCAAAGAAGTGTCAGCAAAGTAGGGAAAGCTAAGGAAGCAAGTAAAGACGGATGCGTTATCAGTGATATGCCAACTGTGGATATATTGTGTGAAGTTATCAGTAAAGAAACCATTCAAGTTACCATGGACTGTGTCTAAGCTACTGGGAGTCGCATCAGAGAGGGGCCATCGCCGCTTGGGAAGTGCCCAGGGGTACCTGAACGTGGAGACGCAGGTACGCCGAACAGTGAATTGTATTGTTCTGTGAGGAAAGGCCTGTACACTGATGCTTTAGTGTCTCTGGCCATGTGTATAGGTCCTGGCCGACCCTTACATTTGACGTAGTCGGCAGGATGCGACTACCTCGCAATGTGGAAAACGGCAAAGAAAAGAGCTAATGCTGTTGTGTGTATGACTGCTGTGCCCCTGGAAAATGACAAGAAAAAAGGAGCAAGTGGTCACTGTATCTAGAGAAAAGAAAGGAGAAGATTTTGTGAACATGGATGAAACACCGGATTTGACTGTTAAAGATTCTGTGACAACACCGGACTTGACTACCAAGTTGGACTTGGCTTACTTGAAGCGAAAGTCTGACACCATTACTGTGACCAAGATGGCGGCGGTGGAATTGGTGGGAGATGGCGATGAAGAAGGAGACAACAAGAACCGCGTCCTTCGTTGGCGTTGCAGCCATCCCTTGGCGCCAAAACCTGTCTGTCAGAATGCCCCAGTCCGCCCCTAGTGGGTGTGAAGAGGAGAAATCCTGCCCTCTTCCACTGATAGCAACAAATGGGTGGAGTTGTCAGAGGCAGTCCCACCTGGAAACAGGTAGGACCCAGAAGGAAATCCCTGAAGAAGCTGTGCAATTCCTTTTTGTGAACTTGAACCAGCCACGATGCAGCACTCCTGCACCCGTAGCTGCCAGGGCGTGGGCCACATTGAGTGGAAGTGGCAGCAGGAGAGAGTGGGAGCCCAACCTGGCAAGATATGCGAGGAATCGGTGGAGGTTCCCACCTGTCCGCCCTTGGAGTTGCCTCGGCCAGGGAGTCACCAGCCAACTAAGCCATCATCTACTCGGGAGCTGAACTTCTCACGTGCGGAGCCAGCGGTGCAGCGTCGGACCCAAGGAGTGGGTGATCCAGAACCCTTGCTGTTTGTTCAGCGGAGACTGGAACTGGAGTCTGCCCTGGAGGAACCATGAGCAGAGCTGAAGAACGAGCCGGCACTCCATTCATCCACCAAGCACGTGGGCGTCCCCGGAGAAGGGGCCAGCAATTCCTGGGAAGGCCTCGACTATCACATAGTCATCTGGGGGGTTAGTGAACATTCGTCCCTGATCTCTGAAGGAAGGTCCTCCCTGCAGTCCTGTCCCGGAGGCCGTCGTCCGCCCCCACCTTTCCTTTAGGGGAGTCGACCTCTCAACCCCAGCCGTCGGAGGTTCCGCCTGCCTCTTACTCCGCTATGACACTGGGAGCCACCCATTCACACCCGACAACAGAGGGTCCCTTTCCCACTCCCAGGCAGGCTGCCTGGGTGGAAGGGGTCATCAAATATAAGAAGCAAAGGGAGAGGGAAGTCTGGATGGAGCTACGGCAGCCTGGTGAGGGCGCTCTGGCAGGATGACGTACTCGTGGATGGCTGATCTATACCGACACCGGGCGAGACTATGGCTTCATCAGGGAGGGACTGATGCCAAGGTTTACGTGAACGTTTTGTCTGTCAAATTTGGTCGGTTGCTAAAGAAGGGGGATCGGGTCTCCTTCTTTAAGGAGGACTGTCCCCGTGGATATTTTGTGGTAGTGGTCACTCAGAGGATGAGATGGGGCTCTTCCAGGAATCGGTGCGGGCCCAAATGTCAGCTGGCACTTGGGAGCCTGCCAGCACTATCGCTTATGCTGCTTTGCAGCAGCCTGCAACCTCTGTGGGCTGCAGAGATGACCTTGGATATAAAAGGAGCGACACAAGATGCGTGCCATTGACTATTTCTGATTTGAAAAGTTGTCCATTTGCTAAAAGTTGTGCATGTTGCACCCCAAGTTAATTAGGGACTGTTATGCGTTCGCATAGGGCAGGGAGCCCTGCTACGCTCTGCAGTCAAAGAGCCACACGTCCGTTGCGGCCCATTAACAACGTTGAAACAAAGCATTGTTTTCCTTTTTGTTTTGTTGCGCCTGTTGTGCCCATTCTGCTGGAAAAGCAGAGACTGTCTTCTTGGCTGGAGACTAACTAGATAAAGACTGTACTTCCCTCAAAGAAAGGGGGAGCTTACTCCCAGGAATGCTGTCATGTATTATCACGCAGAATCAATGGTATTGCCACACTGTTATATGTGTTACCATTTACTGTAAATATGTTGTTCTTTGGATAATGTTATAATTTAGATGGGGAAAGCATAGTGCACCCTTTGGACACTAGAGGGGGGCACTTTAGCATTTAGAGCTCTTAGTAGGATAGGGTTAAGTGTAGGAGGGGCTGCCGGGAATTAAGGCTAGGTTAGAAGGGAGTTAAGACAGGGCCAGGGTGCCCAAAGTGTCCACGTGGGCTATAGGCCCAGGACTGTGCGGCAGCCACGCAACGTTAAGAAGCGACAGTCCAAGTTATCCATGGCTATTGGACATCAGTATAGTGGGCCAAAGCAGTAGAGAAGATGTGGAGACTCGTAGCCTTGGCGGACGCTCTTAGGGCGGGAGTCAGACGAAGTGAGGAACAGAAGATTGCTGTAGCTTCACAGGGAGTGGTACAGACGGGTCGGATGCTTTTCCAGAGGCAACTAAACCAGGTGGCGGATGATTTCAAGTCTGGGGCGAAACAGAAGGAATTGTCATCATGGCAAGGTTAGGCCAGGAAGAAGCTGGGAAGCAGTCTAAGACGGTCTAGTCCGGGTAGTTATGTGCCGTATAGAAGTGTCAGCAAAGTAGGGAAAGCTAAGGAGGAAAGTAAAGACGGATGTGTTATCAGTGATGTGCCAACTGTGGATATATTGTGTGAAGTTATCAGTAAAGAAACCATTCAAGTTACCATGGACTGTGCCTCAGTTACTGGGAGTCAACTCAGGGAGGGGCCATCGCCGCTTGGGAAGTGCCGAGGGGGACCCGAACCTGGAGACGCAGGTATGCCGATCAGTGAATTGTATTTTTCTGTGAGGGAAGGTCTGGACACTGATGCTTTAGTGTCTCTGGCCACAATTATACTCCTGGCCGACCTTTACACCATTATGAAGGGATGTGTCAAGTCCTTGACTACGTTGACCTCATGGGACTTGGTACCACAATCTGTTTCCATTTTTACTCTGGCCACAGAGTAGTTTTGGTATGTATACAGCTAACACCCACAAATTTGTCAGGAATCAGCTGGTGAGGAAGTGTAGCACTGATCAGGGTCAACAGACTTCCGGAGTTCAAAAGACCAGGTACCATTACCGCATTAATTGACACTGTACAGTGGGGGTGGGGCTGTCGATCTGCCCTGTATGGCGTTTGCCAAAAGCTGCATCCGCTGCCACTGCTCCTGCTGCATTTGTTGCTGCCGTTGAATCTGTTGTAGCAACAGTTTGTTCATCTCTTGCTGCAGCTGTGTCTGAGTCTGGACCAGGTGTTTTAATTAACTCCTCCATGTTGCCAGACATCTCCCACTGACTGATAGAACATTGTATGTCCTGAGTATATGCTGTGTAGTAGCTACACATTTTCCTGGAATGCTGCCCGCATTCGAAACACGAACTGTGGTAGACTGGGTCATTCAGCTCTCACATAGGTAGACACAGGAACAATTCTAGGGTTAACCTTCTGCTGGTTTATTAGAACAGGGCATAAACCAATACAGGGTTCAACAAAATAAACATGGCCTTTCTGGCATAACAGGAAAACAAAAGATAACGTATAGCACTGCGCATATGCCAGCCGGGATCTGCCCGCCCTGGGAACAACAACAGAGTTCACCCAAACACTTCTTTCCTCCACACACTTAGAGGGGGGAAAAAAAAAAAAAAAAAAAAACTTAGTGGCAGGACATTTATCTTGCCAAAACACACCATTGGGGGTGAAGATATGGTGAGAAGCCGTCTCGCCCTTCGCTTACAGCTATTCACAAAAAAAACTAACCTTGTCATGGCCGATTAACCGCTCTTAGTACATAACATGCTGGAGAGAAACTTCTGAGTTTTCACATCACGGAAGATAGCAACCTTCGTGATACATATCTTCCCTTACATACATTGCCAGTGACCCTGTCACAATATGATGGAAGTTGTCAAGTCCTTGACTACCCAGACCTCATGGGACTTGTGACCACAGTCTGTTCCCATGGTTACACTGGCCAGAGTAGTCCTTGGCGTCTCCATGTATACAGCGAACTCCCACAAATTTGTCAGGAATCAGCTGGTGAGGAAATGTAGCACTGATCGGGAACAAACTTCCTGAGTCCAAAAGACCAAGTACCATTATCACATTAACTGACACCGTATACTGGCGGTGGGGCGGTCGGTGTGCCCTGGATGGCGTTCACCAGAAGCTGCATCTGCTGCCGTTGCTCCTGCTGATGCTGTTTTGGAATTTGGGGGGGGGGGGGGGGGCATGTGTCATGCGCTTACTGTGAGATTCCCAATAACTTGCCTAGTAGAGAAAACAGCCACAGCTTCATCCCTCACTCGTCAGTCAGGTCAGTGATTTCAACTTTGTAATAATGCCATTTTCTGTTCCACTATGACTGTGCCCCAGGGGTCTTCTGTGGAAGAACTTGAGTGGCCTGCACCAAGCCACCCACCTTTGAGAGGAATCATAATAAAGAGTTTTCATTGAAATTACATTTTCCCCAGAGGGTTTTATGCCGTGTTCATGTGTTATGAAATAGTATGGAGGCATCTTATTTCAGTTAAAGATCATTATGATTAGAATAATCTCACACACTTGTTCTGATTGTAGATAACCATTTTGTTTCTTCTGGCAACAACGTTAACACAGTTCTGCATGCATTAGATAAAATATCTGTAGATGTGATGTTGGAACCTTAAACTTGGTAGCACTTATGTTACATAAGGCCGACTCTAAAAATCTAAAATAATATAAGACGATGAGCAATACATTTAAAAAAAAAAAAAAAAACAGTTTATAAAGTTTGAAATTTTTTTTTTTTTACCACTACTATGCCCAACTTCAAACAAATGTGGGACATACAAACTCAAAATACATGTAGAACACCAAAGAGGATGGAAAGTAAACCACCACAAAATGAGTATAATCCGTAATTAAATATATGTTTATTGAATCATTTAAAAAGTAATAAAATTAAAAAAGTCCACTAAATTCCAACATATAGGGGACAAGGTTATATAGAATATTCAAAAGATTTTTTTTTTTTTTTTTTAAATACAATTGTTCCACATTTTTTTAAAAATACAAAAAATTATATGAAAAATCAATAGTTTTCATGATAAACATAATTAATTGTTAATGATATAAGAAAATCACTAAAAACATTTTTTCATAAAGACTGGTAAAGTGCAAAGTGCTTATTAAAGGGGTTGTCCGGGCTTTTCACATAATCTCAGTACATATCTGGGCTGCAGAATGCTGGCAATAAGTAATTTACCTTCTGTGGCCAGTTTGCAGGGTTTTTTAGATATCAGCTCTTGCTTGTAATAAAAACGTCCGGGGGGTGTGTTCTGTCATTGAAATGAGAACTGATCGTTTCCTCCTACGCTACTAAAAACCTGCCCTCTATAGCAACAACCCCACCCTGCATAGCAACAGGCCCTCCCCGACCACATGAACAAGCCCTCCTCGCACAGTAACAAATCCTTCCCCTCTAGCAGCCTCAGTGCAGAGAGCAGGACCACCCAGCTGCTCCTCCCCCAGACACACGCTGAACAGTGATGTATGGAAAGTGAAACTATTGAGGAGGAAACGACCAGTTCTCATTTCAATGCTAGAGCATACCCCCCCCCCGGATGTTTTTTTTACAAGCAAGAGCTGATATCTAGCAAACGCTGCAAACTGGTGACAGAAGGTAAATTACTTATGGTCAGCATTCTGCAGCCCAGATATGCACTGAGATTATGTGAAAAGCCCGGACAACCTCTTTAAATAAAGGTGAATCATAAGTCACACATAATTGTGGCACAAATGGTGAATCAATGAACAGTATAGACTCCACCGAAAGACAACATAAGGTATCAGGAACAAATTCACTTAAATGCCTCCAATATCCCCATTTAAAACCCAGATTAGTGAATTACATCAGGATTGAGGGAAATACTAAAGGGGGTTTTACACATAGCGATATCGCTAGCAATATCGCTAAAGCATCACCGATTTGGTGACGTAGCAGCGTTATCGCTAGCGATATCGCTGTGTGATACTTACCTCCGACCGGCTCCCCCGCTGTTTGTCGTTGATCGCGCAGCTCTATTTCTTGTCGGGCGATTCCTGCTGGCGCCAACGAGAGACGTCTGGACGCGGGCGGGAGGACGTCAGGATCGCCGCGTCTGAAAGGCAAGTATCGTCCGCTGTATCGCTGCTGCATCGCTGTGAGATCTGCCTGTGTGGCAGCTCACTAGCGATCATTTAGCGATGCACCAGCAATCCTGACCGGGTCGTATCGTGGTCGGGATCGCTGGTGCATCGCTAAATGTAAAAGGGCCTTTAGTGTTATAGGCACTACTAGTAACGAATAATAAACTTGCTGGAGTCAGAAGACAAGTGACCTTGGCATTCCCGTCGATTGCCACAATTATGTGTGACTTATGATTCACCTTTATTTAATAAGCACTTTGCACTTTAACCATCTTTATGAAAAAAATTTTTTTTGTGATTTTGTTATATCATAATTAGGTTTATCATAAAAACTATTGATTTTTCATTTTATTACGGATTATACTCATTTTGTGGTGGTTTACTTTCCATCCTCTTTGGTGTACTAAAAGTTTGAAAATTGTCTGTAAATTTTGGTTTTTGGGGCTTGCAAAAATATATGTGCTTGCCACCAATACAACTCCAAGCCATGATGCCAGCAGTATGGCAAATGAATGCTAAGGCTATTTATTGACTGCAGAAGTCAGGTGTCATATGTATACTGGCTTCTTTTGGCATATTGTCCCTTTTCCCAGATTATTAAGATCAGCCCTCAGCCGTGGGCTTTTCCTCTGCTAATTATGAAAATTACATAGGAGCCCACGCCATTTTTTAAATGTAATTCTTAGTTTTACACAGGAATGTACACAGTGGATGCTGAATACAACTCTCATGATTGTCGCCTGGTCGCGCTAATCTTAGAGAGACCAGGTGACAATAATGAGAGCTGCCTTCAGCAGCCGGCGCCTGGGAACAGCTGCTGTGTAGCTTTTTCCAGGCGCAGATATATAACGAAAATGACACAGTAGTCCTCACACTGTATGATGGCACACACACATTGTATAATAGCCCCCACAATGAATCATGGCCCCCACACTGAGTTTCCCCTCCCCATACTAGCCTTCAAATTGTATAATGGCCCCCACACTTTATAATGGGCCCCATTGTTGTCCAAACTGTATAATGCCCCCCACATCAGGTCTTACACTGCATAATGGTTCCCTTATGATGGCACCCACGGTTGGCCCCAAACGTTATAAATCGCTCCCACATTAGCTTCCATGCTATATAAAATGGCCCACCTTATGGAGGCTTCACATTGTAAGGACTACTGTGGATGCCTTCATATAATGTATGTGGGCCCCCATATTTTAGGATGCTCCCACAGTCACACCACACGTTTTAATTAAAATTAAAACCCCCACCTTCAAAGTGCCGGACCATGCACTGGACATCAGAGTCCCTGCATCACTCTGCCATTCTGTAGACCGCATGCATAAAAGCAACCTACGGTTTACAGAAAGGAGACTTGTGCAAATAGATCATGCCTTCCTGTTCTACTGCACAGCTCAGCTTAACTGGATCGGTGTTCTGCACATGCCGATACACTGAAGGTTGGAGGTAGCTCCTGGTGGGCCCCTCAGAGTGTGGCCACCCCTCGGCTTCATTAGTGGCTATGCTATTGGTAACACTATTTAATTATTTTAAAACACACTTCCTTCCCTTGGTCTGTTTTTGAAAAATCGAGAATAGCCACTAACATTCTTAGTGGTTCAGGCAGTCTTTATTACGGTACATAGTCTTTCTTTATCTGAATGGTTGTGATTTCCCTGCAGTAACCACAATGTCTGGCTAGTCACGACTTCAGTAAAATAAGTCATTTGCTGTGGATGCCAGTAGGTGTAGAAAATTATTACATGAGGTTGCTACATCCACATAAACCATGTAAGATTAATGATTCAGCTATGAAAATTTTAATTTTTATTCAAAAAAATACAAAATGGAACACAAAAGTGATACAGTATGTGAAACAAACTAAAAAATGGTTTACAATTATGACATGCATGGGTTTTTACACATGTATAGAGATCTAAATCGTGAGAGAGTTGTTCCCTTATGCCTATTTTTAGGCCAAAGGGTTAGAGATATGTAAAATAACAAACTGAGCTCTACTGTCTTTGTTGATTGGCTGAAGCGCTGATATCGCCACTGCAGCTTGTCACTGACTTCAGTGGCTCAGACGAAGCAGATGGCACAAGCGACTTAATGCCGATTAGATGTAGTGGTCACATCAACAGTGCAGCAATTAACGGAGACCAGAGCCACAGATGGACTCGAGGAGGGCAAGTAGAGCTCAGTTTGTTGTTTTGCTTATCCCTGACCCTCAGAACTAAAGATAGGGGAAAGAAGAAAACTTTACCATTTTTGCCAAAGTGTACCCAATCAGCTTTTACTTGGATTACGATTACATGGTTCACATTTTACTCTTAAACATTGTGGCATTTCAGAGAAAAGCATAGTTGAAGTATTGAAGTAGGTTATCTAGTCCAAGAGGCAGGTCCCCACCTACTTCTACCAGTCTGTTCAGTCAGATGGACAGACCTCTCCCTATGCCTGTTTAGTCCAAGAAGCAGGTCCCAACTATACACACACACACAGGGAGAGAACTGTCAGTCTACCTGAGCAGACTAGAGTCAGTGGGGACCTGCCTCTTGTAATAGGCACCTTATCTCAGCCATGCATTCAACTGGAGGTTTTGGGAAAAACAGGATCCAGTTTTTAATTCATGGTGCCTGTAGTTCAGGTAGCATGAATAAGCTGACCGGTTCTCTTTAAAGCACCACCATCAGGACAACCAACTAAGAAGTACATAAAAGGATCATTGTGTTAAGAACTCTGCCCATTAACGATGCATTACTGAGGACCCTCCATTACTGAAGGCCCTCTTAGTCATGCTGACTACACAAAAGTATTCAGCCCCTAATCCCCTCGTGTTTTTTAGCTGCTATAGACACTGATTGTAGCGTCGCAGCGGTGCTCTCAAATGTGCACAAGAAGTGAACAAGAATATCCTCTCTGTACAACCTAAAGAGGAGGACAATTTAAGTCCCATTCATTGGGAATTAGCAAAACAGTGCATTCTATTAGGCAGTTTCTGCAGCACCCATTCATCTCTATTGGCAAAATCTCTGCATGCGCAACATGTGATCGAAGCCATATTATAGCTACATAGAACCTCCAAGTGGTATGGAGCCAAAATAGGGAAAACAGACTTCTACAGCTACCTATGTAGAACTGAGAACGTTCCTGGGATTGGCGAGACTATAGTACTGACACAGTCAGTGCTAAGTGACATTGATCCAATCAGTGCAATTGTTATATTGGGAAAAACAAAATGTAAATAGATGAACAGAAATGTTGTGCCAATAATTAGCATCAAGCGTTCAACTGCTTAAGTGTGCAGTGTCACAATAACCACAGCATTTAAAGTAATAGGGTTTTAAGCGTACAACAATCCTTGTATGTGCATAACCATTAAATCTCAAACATCACAAGGGATGAAAAAACGAAATTTCTGCTCTTTAAAACAAAATAACATAAGGAACAAAAACCTGTGTCATGGTCTTATTACCCCTTAAGCTTCTAAAAAAATAAGGAAGGGTTTCAAAAACATGGTGCAATGAAAAAAAAATAAAAAATTCAACCAGCGATTTTGTTTCCCCCATTTTAAATGGGCTACCCATTTAATATAAGTGTGATGGAGATACAATATTGTATGAATAAATATTTGAGTGCAAACAGTCAAGTTTGGGATTTTCTTTCCTAATATCTTTCCTTTTTATTAAGAGCTCTTGGAAACATCTATATTAGTTTTGATACTCAACATATAAAATTTAAAACGTATGCAAAGAATAAAAACAAATTGAAAACTTTTAGTTGTATCAATACATACGGTACATAAAAAACCCACAACATGTGACACTTCACTTGTTGGGTTCTTGTAAGGCACTGCAATTCTATAAATACGGTCAGAAACTTTATGGAGGACTGTTCATGGTCTCAAAGGCTTGTATATAGTTTAGGGCTTCAGTCACAGCAAGGACAGCAACAACAAAACATCCTGCGGCATGGATGCTTTTTCTTGTACTCTACAGCTTGTTTGATTTGAGTCTTTGCTGCCCCAACATAATCTTTTACTTTTTCCATGTTTAATTCAACAACATTCAGCGTCTCAGCCTGCTCCTCAACCAATAAAGCCATCTGCAAGAACAGATCATGGACCTCTTTTATACGGGTCTCAAGCTTTATGAGCTCCTTGTGTCGTGTTTCTATTTCATTCAATGCTGATCGTGCAATTTTAACATCAGAAAGAAGATTTTCAGAGAAGACATCCCATTTCCCATGCTCGATCATATCTTCAATCTGGTTTCCAGAAACATCTTTCCCCATTATCTCAAGCTGACGTTGGATTCGAATTTTGCAATTCTCCCGTTGAACCATCTCTGCTTCATTATATTCGACCATGGCTTGCTGGAAAGCACGTGTAAGGGTAATATACTGAGATTTGGACACACGTGCTATAACTGAACTTTCCCCATATTTGCTATCAGCATCTTCACTGAGGTTTTTGAGGTTCTGAAGTCTCCTGTGGATACCTTCTCCCCGTAGCTTAATATCTTTAGCTATACTGTTGGAGTCCCTTTTTATGCTGCTAAGGCGCCGCATAGAAGTAAGAAAGCGTGTTGTTTGCTTCCCCAAACGTTTCACATCAACCTTTAACAAGTGGTTTTCTGTCCGGATGAGTTGCATTTCTCGGTACAGTACTTCTAAAGAATGGTCAGTTTCAAACATGGCAATGTCATGGGCCATGGTCTCATCGCTATTCTCAACATATTGACTGTGAAGTCTTGCATATTCCAACAGCTCACTGAGACGGTCCTTCATGATGACTGTGAACAAAAATAAAGATATCAAGTAAATATTAGCAAAAAAAATAATGAATACATATACTTTCAATAAACTACCATAATGACCAATACATTACTTACTGCATACAATTTTGTGCTGCAGTGTTTAAGTAGGACATAGCTGAACTAAAGCGGGTACAGGGAAGAACAATCACTGCTGTTAAGGGAATGGGAGAACTGCAATACCAAGTGAGCGGAGTATGGGCGAGGTAGGGGGCGAATATTAATTATGCGACTATAAAAATTCCCAAGGTCTTACAGTAATACAATGAGGCAACATACAGCAATAAAAAAAAGTTACATATCCTGAAAGAGCTGCCCAAGCCCTGTTTCGGGAAACTATTAGTAGGGTACCCAAAATGATCTGACCATGAACGTACCCACCGTGGGGCGGGGGGCAGCTGCCCCCCCCACAAGCAGGAGTGCACAATGAAACAACACCTCCTGGCCGCGGTAGTGGAGAGCAAATTTACTTTTCCCGCCGCGACGCCCCGCCATGCACCCCATCCTCGCCCTCCCACAGCGCAGCCCCTCACTGCTAAATCCCAACAATGATGTCGTTGAGCAATGTACTGAACAATGAGGTCACACAAGGGGAGGAGTCAGGGGTCACATGATCAGGGACCTCCGTGTCTGCAGGATCCTCCTGTGCTGGTTGTCATGGTGCTGGATGAGGGGGAAGTTCCTGTATGGAGCAGAGCCGCGTGTGCACAAGGTGCGCGGAGCAGAGCCGCGTGTGCACGAGGTGCGCGGAGCAGAGCCGCGTGTGCACGAGGTGCGCGGAGCAGAGCCGCGTGTGCACGAGGTGCGCGGAGCAGAGCCGCGTGTGCACGAGGTGCGCGGAGCAGAGCCGCGTGTGCACGAGGTGCGCGGAGCAGAGCCGCGTGTGCACGAGGTGCGCGGAGCAGAGCCGCGTGTGCACGAGGTGCGCGGAGCAGAGCCGCGTGTGCACGAGGTGCGCGGAGCAGAGCCGCGTGTGCACGAGGTGCGCGGAGCAGTGTGTGTACGAAGTGTACAGAGTTGCATGTGTACAGGGTATATGGTGCGGAGCCCTGTGAGTACAAAGTATACGGAGAGGAGCCCTGTGTGTACGGAGCTGAGCCGTGTGTGTACGAGGCATACGGAGCAGAGCCGCGTGTGTACGAGGTGTACGGAGTGGAGCCGCATGAGTACAAGGTATACGGGCAGAGCCATGTGTGTGTACAAGGTATATGGAGCAGACCCACATTCGCACAAGGTTTATGGAGAGGAGCCATGTGTGTACGGAGCGGACCAGCGTGTGAACGAGGTGTATGAAGCAGAGCCGCATGTGTACAAGGTTTACGGAGTGGAGCCATGTGAGTATGAGGTGTACGGAGCGTGGCTGTGTGTGAACGAGGTGTATGGAACAGAGCCGCATTTGTACGAGGATTACAGAGTGGAGCTGTGTGTGTACGAGGTGTACGGAGCAGAGCAGCGTGTGAACGAGGTGTATGAAGCAGAGCCGCATGTGTACAAGGTTTACGGAGTGGAGCCATGTGTGTGCACGAGGTGTACCGAGCGTGGCCGCGTGTGAACGAGGTGTATGGAGAAAAGCCGCATTTGTGTGAGGTTTACGGAGTGGAGTCATGTGTGTACTTAGTGGAGCCGTGTGTTTGTGAGGTGTACAGGTGCGAACCCATGTGTGTACGAGGCATACAAAGCGGAACATTGTGTGTTATGAATGAGTCACCGGAGGAGGAGAAAACAAAAATACAAGCTAAGTCCAGAAAACCGGAGAGGTTGGTATCTATCGGATTGCAGACCCCTGATCCTACTCACCACAACTAACAGTAGCCGTGGGGGGTTCCTACGGTGCCCTAGACCCCTCGTCACAGCCGGAGAACTACATAAGCCTAAAGAAAGAAAGGGGAAATCTAAACTGCCCAGAGCAGACCCCAAAGCAATAGACAGTCCCCAACATGTATTGTCGGTGAAAAACAGATGAAAACACAAACACAGACAGAAAGACAGGCTGAGCAAACGATGGGGCCCAACTAACTAGATAGGACAGGACAGAAAAGATGATGGCTGCAATCCGCAAAAAACCCTACAAAAATGTCCCAACCGTCTGATAGGAAAAAAGGCCCTGAAGTCGCTAGACTTCAAAATCACTATATCAGCACTCAGGTATATTCTGAAAACAGAGCAAAGAGATCAACTGATCAGAGACAAAAATGGAATTCAGCCAGTCCCAACCAGGACTGGTTGAATACAAACACTAAGGAAACCAGACAAAATCTCATGGAATAATAGCAGGGCAAAACTTAGCTTTTAGTAGACAGGAACTAAAACTGGATGCCAGAGCTCAGAGGAGAAAGGATCACCAGCAAACCCTGCAGGGCGTCGGCTGCCTTATATCCACTCAGAAATTCCAGATGTCCAATCACACTCCGCCTGTTCAGATGACAGGTTCTTCCCATCCCAATCAATTTCACTACCTCTCTTCACCAGCAGAGGGAGTTCATCAGACATCAAAGGTGAAGGGGAAAATGAACTCACAACAATTGTGTGTATGAGGTGTGCGGAGCCGTGCGTGTACGGTGGGGAGCATTCATACCTCCCAACTGTTCCGGATCCAGCGGGACAGTCCCGATTGAGATTCTGCCCCGCTGTGCCGGCTGGGAGCTTACTTTTCCCGCGGACGCAGGAGTACACGGTAGAGCCACGAGGAGCACTTTAAAACGCGCACGGGACATTCCACCAAAGGTGACGTGCTGGAAGCTGACCGGAAAGGAGGTAATTTCGGGAGGAGGTTGTGACGGGAACCATGGAGGCACTTCAGGGAATGCTTCAGATCCATCACTGTGTCCTCCGACAGCGTGGACATCGGGATCGCCTTGGAATCGGGGATGCCAGCCATGTAAGCGATCATGATATGTCCTGCACCGGAAGGCTCAGGTGGGCACTACAATGGGAGCCGGGCTGCTATAGTATGTTTATAGAATCTTTCTTTCCCCTCTCTTTCTCTGTTCCCGCTCTCTTTCTCCTTTCTTTCTCTCTCTGTTCTTTCTTTTCCTCAGTACTAGCCACTGTGTCCACAATGCCAGCCACTGTGCCCTGAGTACCAGTCAGTGTGATCAGCAGTGCTAAATGGGTGCTGTTGGGGCGTGGATATGGATGTGACTAGCTGTAAAATGGGTGTGGTCGGGGCATGGGCTAAAATTTGCTGCGCGCCCGACCATGGCTTGCCCCCCCCCCCCTAGTTTTGATCCTAGGTACGCCCATGGATCTGACAGATTCCTTTTCACCTTACAAAATATGAAACATTGCTCCAATTAACAGCCAACAGATAAAGCATATTGCTAAAGTTTCTGTGACTTCCTTTTTAACTCCTGAAGCGTGATCAGCCACAGTGGTGTCACAGATGTTACGGTGTGAGTAGTTAACCATGTCTTTTTATTTTACAAGTGGCTTCTCATAAGCACTAATGCCATAGCTTTTTACAGATGGTTAGGGTGAAGGTGCAATGACTCATTTGGCCTTTGCTCCCATATTACCAAGTTAATATCTGCAGCAGGGTATAATAATACGACCACCAAAATAATATGCCAACAAATAAACAATGTTTGAAACAAAAGATAAAGTCTGTATTCTGGATTTAATTAACATTTGACACGATAGTCATGTTTTAAAACACCGTTTTGAAAATGATTAGTTGCTCACACTTCCCTGAGCATCATCTTTCATGTTTGTGTCAAATTGACTCCATTATGAAAATAACTAATTAACATTAAATATAAATTAAATCAAAATTAGAATACCTGTTAAATGACTCATTATTAAGGGAAGATAAAAATAAATACCCTTAAACCACATAAAACATTTGAGGAAATGTACTAGAAAATAAACCACAAGTTTAAATCAAAAGCATGCATGTTGTAGACTCTGTTGTCAGGTTCCTTTGTCAAATGTGATGCACAGGATAAAATTATTTTCATCAAACCATTGGAAACTACAGAACCAACAAACTCAATCCTAAATCAATAGATCTATTGAGCTCAGTGGTGTCCGCCATACAAAGGATCTGGCAATTCTGTTTCAAAACAATGCCTTTCAACCCCCCTGCCTTCTTCCCCCACAAAAAGAGGTTTAGGAATTTGTAAATAAAGGTTTGCCTCATTGCACTGGCAAGTAAACAAGCGCCTGAACTTATACTGAGCTCCCCAAAAATGGAAAAGAAAAAACGGAGACAAGTGCATATAGGGTAATATTGTATTTTAAAAGTGAAATTTAGAACTACAATAAATGCCTGTAGATCATTCAACTGCTGCAGTCACGTCTGCAGAAAATTAGGTTCTTCTGCATGCAGATTGACGAGAAGGAGGAGATAGACGGTCTGGTAGACCACACTGCTAGGTAAAACAGAATAGTTCCACGTGTAATAATACTTAAAGTAGCGTTTATTAAAACATTTAGGCTATGTACCCACGTATGCAGAAAATTCCTGACTGAAAACCGGACTCCTTCACAGAAAACACGCATTTTTTCCCGGAGCGTCCCCAGTCTCATAGAAAATGGTTAGAAATGCGGATTTTTCCACGAAATTAATGAGCATGCTGCGTTTTTTATCACAATGCGTTTTTTCTCGCGGAAAAAAACGCATCAATATACACAAAAAGTGCAGAATTCATTAAAATGAATGGGATGCTTCTTGTAACTGTTGTTTAAGCGTTTTTTGCTGGTAAAACCGCTTAAAAAAATGCTTACATGTGCACACACCCTAAGGCTATGTGCACATGCTGCGGTTTTTGCTGCGGATCCGCTGCGATTTTTGCTGCAGATCCCCTGCGATTTTGGCCGCTGCGGATCTGCAGCAGTTCTGCAGACAGTGTACAGTACAATGTAAGTCTATGTGATTTACAATCTGCTGTGCACATGCTGCGGATTTTTAACTGCAGAAAAGCTGCAGTTTTGAATCCGCAGAAAGAAATGACATGTCACTTCTTTTCTGCGGATTCTGCTGCGTTTACCATCTCCTCCATTGTAGAGGTGATAAACCGCAGGAGAAAACCGCAGGCCAATCCGCAGGTCATTTTACCTGCGGTTTTACCTGCGGTTCCACAGATACAAATCCGCAGACCAATCCGCAGCGTGTGCACATAGCTTTAGGGTGTGGGCACACGCTGCGGATTCTGCTGCAGTTCCGCTGCGGATTTGGCCGCTGCGGATCCGCAGAAGTTTTTGCTGCGGTGTACAGTACCATAATATCCTATGGATATGGGTCGCCCTCCCAGGGCTGTGGGGTACTCCGTATCGGGCAGGTGTCAGGGGGATGTGTCACAGCAGCAGTGACCCGGTCCGTTGCCCTGGGCGCCCAAGCAATGGGGAGATGTAGTTAATGGTAGAATAGCTCGTGATGGCACCCGTGGTGTTTGGCAAATATGGTGTTAGGCCAACGCCGCATACAGATCCACTGGGACTGATGGTGTGGTACAGCAAAGATGGTGTAGCTCCCCACAGGTGGAGCTGTAGTCCCAGGGCAGTGTAGATGTAGCCGGCACGGGGATGTAGCAGTGCCGAAAGCGTAGGGAACAGACAAGACACAGCGGTTGCAGTTTCTGTACCTTTACTGAGTATATGCAGTCCAGAGTCCTGATTACAGATGGTATTGGAGCAGGTTAGCCTGGAAGCAGATCAGGATTCTCTCTCAGCAGAAGGGCTGTGCAGTCTCCTTCCTAGCGCTTTGTAGTGTGAAGCACTCCAGTACTTAGTTACTCTGAAATGCCTCTCTTCAGATGTTCCTAGCACTACACTTGTATGACAGACAGCTGTAGCCTCTCTCGGGGACTCCTATCTTCAGTCCTGGCTCTCTATTCAATTGCTGTTGTGTCCCAAGTCTTTGCTGGGAGCAGGGCATTTACAGCCTCCTACTCCTCTGGTATCTGTGGCAGGACCGTTACTATCCGTACCACCGTGGAGACCAGGCTCCAGTTCTGTGCGCTCTCAAGCTGAGGGAGCTCGCCTTCTGCAGCTCAACCTCCAGCTTCGCACCTCCCGTCTGCACACTTCACGACTCTTCTTCCTCCTGGCCCTCAGAGGACACTCCTCTCCAGAATCCTGGTTCAGAATTCCCCCTGCTGGCCCGGAGTGGAACTGTGTTGCATGCATTAGGTTAACTGCTGGAGAGACCCATCACTGCTTCCAAGCCTGGCATTTACTCTCCCCCGGAGGAAGGCAAAGCCAGTGTGGCGACCATACCCCTGGGGGCGCCACAGATATTAAAAACCGCAGTGCAGATGGTGCATTTTTTTCCGCGCGGTTTTCCTGCGGTTTCTAAACCGCAGAAAGAATTGACATGTCAATTCTTTCTGCGGATTCCGCCACGGTTTGCCATCTCCTCCATTGTGGAGATGAAAAACCGCAGGGCAAAACCGCAGGTCTTTTGACCTGCAGATTTACCTGCGGATTTTACAAAATCCGTGCGGCCAAATCCGCATCCCAATACGCAGCGTGTGCACATACCCGTAGAGTTCGTACAGAATCCGCTCTCAAAAGCTGAACTACATATATCTATATACACGTATTTCAGTTTTCAGAAAGGGTTTGGTGCGAACCCAAGATGCGTTAATAAGAATAACTTAAAAGCATTACCACACGTGGAACTATTCCCTTTTTCACAGCAGTGTGGTCTACGAGAATGTCTATCTCCTACTTCTCCCCAAAAATAGCGGTGTTGGGGGGATTTTATTAGTGGCATTTTCCCATAGTACTTCTTGTATTAAGCATGCATGATAAGCAGAATGTACAGAAAATTAGTCCCATTTGCTGTATTCCCCAAGATCAACTGAAACTGAGCATAATAAATGACTAATAGAAAATACATAATAGCAAGTCATTTGAACCTTGCTGATATTAAAATCTCCTTTAGCACAACAGATGACAGAAGACCAGAAAAACAGGCTTTGGAGGCCCAACTTAAAGACTTTGGATAAGAGCATAAAGGGTGTGCTATGTTTTGAAACGGAAAACAGAACATGGCACACTATAAGCATGTTGCAATTTGGAATAAACAGAAGAAATTTCTGAGAAAAAAAAATGTTTCCTAGTGGTTCCCCTTCCCCTACTAGGATCACAATAATGGACAGATCTTTAGCTGTGCTATGCTTCCAATAGACTTCTTTTAAAAAGGTGTAATTTCTAGACCGCATCCATTGGTTGGTTATCTGCAGGTAATTGAACACAAAGTAGTCACCATAATTTCTGGAAATCAGTCTGACATTCCACGTAGTACCCGAGTCACTCACTTTTACATACATTAGAACAAGATGTTTGCGCAGTTGACAGTTATGTGTAGACATGAGTCTGCACTGCTGCTTAGCTTCCAATGCAGAAATGGGTGTTGGTGAGAACCCCTTCAAAAATTTTTATTGTAAGAGTTTAAACATATTACTGACATTGATCTTAAGTTGATTGAAACAGTAACTTTGTAGTGTACTCAGGGTCTGGAAAGGACGTTAGTTTTGAGATTTCATTGCAAATCACGTGGCACATAACTACCGACAACACCTAAACAATAAAAGTATCGTCCATCCTGCTGCTTATGTGCTGTTACAAGTAAACTGCTGTCTTGCTACTTATTGTCAGCACCTGGCAGGGCAAAGAGTGGTGCCGTGCAGCTAGACAATAGATTGTGGGACACACTCACTGCTGTAGGGAGGAGGCAGGAGGATACAGCAGATGAAATACTGTACTGAAAATCTCAGCAGGACAGCAGAGCAGTAGAGAAGACAGGGAGGAACCTGTTTCAGAACCTGCAATGGATTCATGAGAATCGTAGTTTGAGCAAAGAAAAACTCTCCACATTAGCAACCAGAGAATGTAAACATGTGGTGTATGACAAGATCATTGGAACTACTTTATTTCTTCTTTTTTTTTTTTTTTTTTTTTTACTCTGAAGATTATAAAATCTTAGCAAAATCTGTAAAATCTTCCTATGGCTAGAGCTGCAGCCATTGGAGAATGCATTTATCTTCAGGTCATATTAAAAAATGTAACCACGGTCTTCTAGCATCGAGCATTCAGTTTTAGGCATCAAAATCTTGCATAACACTATAAATACGAAACTAAAAGTAGATAGATGTAAGCTGTCACACAGTCCTAAAACAGTCTTAAGGAGGTGGTCTGCAGATTAGATAAACTAGCCAGTACTTCCTACCACAGAGTTTAAGGAAGTTGCAACAGTACAGATTAGCAGTAACGGACCACTGCGTTATTAAACACTGTCTGTACAAACTCACTGTTCTGACAAAACAAATACTCAAGAACTGATGTTGCAAAAAAAGAATGAGAAAGACCAAAAAGACACAACTTAACTACTAAATGCAAAGTGTATATTTGCCAGGCCAAGCAGCAAAGAGATGGGTCCTTTCAGGGAACAGGATGGGAGGAGGAGAGAGCGCCATTGCGGTGGTGCAAGTGGCTGCACGTTAGTTTCTACATGTTTGAAAGGAACCTGTCACCAGAAAAAAAAAAACACTATTAGCCTGCAGATATGGGGTTAATCTGCAGGTTAATAGTGTTACTAAGGCTACTTTCACACATCAGGTTTTTTCCGACAGGCAGGATTCGGCTATTTGTTAAAAAAAAAAAAAAAACCGGATCCGGCGAAAGCTGCTGCTTCCAGTTTTTTGCTATAAAGGAAGCCTATGGGCGCCAGAATGCGCCGGATCCGTCTTTTTCCGTTTAAGTCTACGCATGCTCAGATTCAATTGGCCAGACCCCAAGAAACAAATATAAACCTGCTAGACTGATCCAGCGGAAAAACGGATTCATTTCTTCAGTTCTCCAAAATTTACGCTGGATCTGTTTTTTTTAACAAATAGCCAGATCCTGCTTGTCGGAAAAAACCTGATGTGTGAAAGTAGCCTAACCTGCCCAGCGCCTGAACTTAGAGAAAACGAACTTTATTCGCCCAGTCAGTCACAGGCCCTGACTGACAGCCGGCCCCCAATGCAGATTAAGTATCAGTCAGTGCGGGGACACAGTTACAGCCGCCGCGCTATATACTAAACCAGTGCAGGAGCCGCCCACCTATAGCAGTGACTGAAACCGGAACTGCCAGGGGGAAACTTAATTTTCTCTCGCAGCGTTAGACTATGTGCAGGCCCTGGGCGGGATGATCCCATATCTGCAGGTTAATCGTGTTCTTTCTGGTGACAAGTTCCCTTTAAATCCAAAATACCTGAACTAAAGCACTATTCAAGAGAAATTTAACTATTGGTTAATGTAATGAAGATTCTCAGATTCTATTGATATATAACATTACTGCAATGATCAACCAGTCAGCACATTCTCCAAATAGGAACCAGACAAATGTTCTATCGTCTCTGCTAGATCAGTGGTGAATTAAAAGAGCAGATTAGATGATTAGGGTTTTCATATTCTTTTATAATATCAGCATATTTTACAGTTCCTCTGAAGTATTTTGACATTAAAGCTGTTTGACACAAAAAGTTGTTTCCTCCTTGATTAAATGTGTCACGATTAGAGTTGAGCGATACCGTCCGATACTTCAAAGTATCGTATCGGATGGTATCGGCCGATCTTTAAAAAAAGTATCGGTATCGCCGATTCCGATACCGGAAGTCCCATTCAAGTCTATGGGACTTCCGGTATCGGAATAAGAAAAACCCTTTCCTGCCCTTGTACAGCCTCTCTGGGGTCTGTACGGGCCTTTCGGGGGGCTGTGCCGGCCTGCCAGGGGGGTCTGTGCAGGCTCCGGTGGTCTGTGCCAGCCTGCCGGTGGTCTGTGCAGGCTCCGGGGGGCTGTGCCGGCCTGCCGGGGGGCTGTGCAGGCTCCGGGGGGCTGTGCCGGCCTGCCGGGGGGCTGTGCCGGCCTGCCGGGGGGCTGTGCAGGCTCCGGGGGTCTGTGCAGGCATCGTCCGATGGGACTACAAGTCCCATCGGGCGATGCCTGCTACCATGACAGTGATTGACACATTAGCCAATGATGGGACAGTAGTAGTCCCATCATCCGGCTAATGTGTTAAATGTAAAAAAAAAAAAAAAAAAAAAAAATAATTACATGCTACATACATACAACATGCATGCTACATTCATACTACATACTACATACATGCTACATTCATACTACATAAATACTACATGCAACATACATACTACATATATACTAAATGCATGCTACATACATACTACATGCTACATACATACTACATATATACTACATACATACTACATGCATGCTACATGCATGCTACATACATAACACATATATACTACATGCATGCTACATACATACTACATGCTACATACATACCATATACATACTACATGCATGCTACATACATACTACATGCTACATACATACTACATATATACTACATGCATGCTACATACATACTACATGCTACATACATACTACATATATACTACATGCATGCTACATACTACATGCTACATACATACTACATATATACTACATGCATGCTACATACATACTACATGCATGCTACATACATACTACATGCATGCTACATACATACTACATGCATGCTACATACTACATGCTACATACATACTACATATATACTACATGCATGCTACATACATACTGCATGCTACATGCATGCTACATACATACTACATGCTACATACATACCACATACATACTACATATATACTACATGCATGCTACATACATACTGCATGCTACATACATACTACATACATACTACATGCATGCTACATACATACTACATGCCACATATATACTACATACATACAATACATTCATACACATACAGTACATATAACATAGAGTAACATACTTACCAATACTTGTCACATTGTTCCCCGAAGCCATTGTCTTTTACGGAATAAATATTAACATAACAAACCACAAAAATACTCACCCACGATCCGAAGCAGTCCACGAGTGTGTCCCACGACGATGCCCTGATGCTGCAGTTCTCTACCCAAGATCGTCGTGGGACACACTCGTGGACTGCTTCGGATCGTGGGTGAGTATTTTTGTGGTTTGTTATGTTAATATTTATTCCGGAAAAGACAATGGCTTCGGGGAACAATGTGACAAGTATTGGTAAGTATGTTACTCTATGTTATATGTACTGTATGTCTATGTATGTATTGTATGAATGTATTGTATGTATGTAGTATATATGTGGTATGTATGTAGCATGTAGTATGTATGTAGTATGTATGTAGCATGCATGTAGCATGTAGTATGTATGTAGCATGCATGTAGTATATATGTAGTATGTATGTAGCATGCATGTAGTATATATGTAGCATGTATGTAGTATATATGTAGCATGTATGTAGTATATATGTGGTATGTATGTAGTATATATGTGGTATGTATGTAGTATATATGTAGTATGTATGTAGCATGTAGTATGTATGTAGTATGTATGTGGTATGTGGCATGTAGTATGTATGTAGCATGCATGTAGTATGTATGTAGTATGTATGTAGTATGTAGCATGTATGTAGTATGTATGTAGTATGTAGCATGCATGTAGTATGTATGTAGCATGCATGTAGTATATATGTAGTATGTAGTATGTATGTAGTATGTATGTGGTATGTATGTGGCATGTAGTATGTATGTAGTATGTAGCATGCATGTAGTATGTATGTAGTATGTATGTAGCATGCAGTATGTATGTAGCATGTATGTAGTATGTATGTAGTATATATGTAGTATGTATGTAGCATGCAGTATGTATGTAGCATGTATGTAGTATGTATGTAGCATGTAGTATGTATGTAGCATGCATGTAGTATGTATGTAGCATGCATGTAGCATGCAGTATGTATGTAGTATGTATGTAGTATGTAGCATGCATGTAGTATGTATGTAGTATGTAGCATGCATGTAGTATGTATGTAGTATGTAGCATGCATGTAGTATGTATGTAGTATGTATGTAGCATGCAGTATGTATGTAGCATGTATGTAGTATGTATGTAGTATATATGTAGTATGTATGTAGCATGTAGTATGTATGTAGCATGCATGTAGTATGTATGTAGTATGTATGTAGTATGTAGCATGTATGTAGTATGTAGCATGCATGTAGTATGTATGTAGCATGCATGTAGTATATATGTAGTATGTAGTATGTATGTAGTATGTATGTGGTATGTATGTGGCATGTAGTATGTATGTAGTATGTATGTAGCATGCATGTAGTATGTATGTAGTATGTATGTAGCATGCAGTATGTATGTAGCATGTATGTAGTATGTATGTAGTATATATGTAGTATGTATGTAGCATGTAGTATGTATGTAGCATGCATGTAGTATGTATGTAGCATGTAGTATGTATGTAGCATGCATGTAGTATGTATGTAGCATGTATGTAGTATGTATGTAGTATATATGTAGTATGTATGTAGCATGTAGTATGTATGTAACATGCATGTAGTATGTATGTAGCATGCATGTAGTATGTATGTAGCATGCATGTAGTATGTATGTAGTATTTTTTTTTTTTTTTTTAACATTTAACACATTAGCCGGATGATGGGACTACTACTGTCCCATCATTGGCTAATGTGTCAATCACTGTCATGGTAGCAGGCATCGCCCGATGGGACTTGTAGTCCCATCGGACGATGCTTGCACAGACCCCCGGACATCAGCACAGCCCCCCAGCAGGCCGGCACAGCCCCCCGGCAGGCCGGTACAGACCCCCACAGGGTGCACAGACCACCGGCAGGCCGGCACAGCCCCCCGGCAGGCCGGTACAGACCCCCACAGGGTGCACAGACCACCGGCAGGCCGGCACAGCCCCCCGGCAGGCCGGTACAGACCCCGGGCAGTCCACACAGCCCCCCGGCAGGCCGGCAGAGACCCCCGGAAGGCCCGAAATGACGGCGCATCATGATGCGCACACACCGCGCATCATGATGACGTCAGTCTGTCAATCAACTTTAAACTTCCGATTCCGATGCCGAATTCCGATATTGAAAAAATATCGGAAGTCGGTATCGGAATTCCGATACAGCAAGTATCGGCCGATACCCGATACTTGCGGTATCGGAATGCTCAACACTAGTCACGATAGATCTAATTAAACTTATGAACTCTGTGCTCTTTAACTTTAAACACCACCACAAATGTTTTGATGAAGCAATAGGAAATTAGAATTCCCCTGGTACCTCTGCTGTATTTTCAGAATTGCTATTACTGGCAATGAGAACATTTTCCTTTATGTGTAGGGAAATTTTGGGGTTCCAAGACACACTGCGTTATGCCCTTGTTTGGTGTTATTTTAATACCTGTATCATCTATTGCGCTTTAGACCCCACATTAGGCGCAAAACATCATATTTGTTTCGTCACACAAAAAGTGTGTTTTAAAAACTTGTAACAAAAAAACTGAATAAAAACATTATGCATATCATCCTGAGTTTGTGTCACGCACAGTGTATTGTAAAGGCCCTGTCACACACAGCAATCTCGCTAGCGAGATAGCTGATTTTGTGACGTCACAGTGATCTCACCAGCGAGATCGCTGTGTGTGACGGGGATCAGCGACCGCCCCCCCCCCACGGGTATCGCTGATCGTGCACGGACGTTTTTTGATCGTTGCTCTCCCGCCGGCCAGCGCGAGCATGCAGGTTTCTAAGGTACACATCGGGTAACTAAGTGACGCGCGCCGCTTGGTAACCCGATATTTACCTTAGAGACCAGCGTCCTCGCTGGTGCTGATCACTGGTGAAGCTGCCTGTTTGGCAGCTCACCAGCGATCATGTAGCGATGCACCAGCGATCCTGACAAGGTCGTATCGTTGTCGGGATCACTGGTGCATCGTTTAGTGTAACGGGGCTTTAAGACTAACTGCAACATGAAGGGAATAGGGGGAGGGAACCCAACACTAGGGAAAGAGTCAGTGGAGACCCCTAGTCAGATCTAACGTCACCCTGTCTGCCCTAAGCGTCCCTATATAGGTTCTGCACCTATTGCCGAGCGGATACCCAACCCCTGCCTGATCCTGGCGATAAGCCCTGCATAAGGAAGGACAGGATGTGCACTTGTCAATCCACACCACCACTACAGACAGATGGGAAACACAAACAAGGGGAAAATTTAACTTGAGTAGACTTAGAGAGAAACAGACGTCCTCCAAACAACAAAGAGGAAGATAGTCGACTGCTATAGCTCCAAGCCTCATCAGGGAAATTGAAATATCACCGGCAACTCCCAGCAGCAAGCTGGGAGTTATAAACACCCCAATCCAGGCATGTCAACTAGAGCCAGGGAAGGTTGCCACTGGGTCCTAAAGTCAGAAGGACTAAGAAGGAGTCTGCCAAGCCAACTGCTGAGACCTTCTGCTGCTAGATGCAAAGCGACTGCCTGCAGCCTCTGACAGACCAGTGACAGTTACAGTTTGTGGCTTTGTTTTATTTTGTTACACGCTGGATATTAATTTTTTTTATTTTTTAACTATAGTTGCCTGTGGGAAAAAAAACAAAAACCATGTTTTGCATGTAGTTTGTTACACAATTTGGCCACAGCAGCGTTGATGTAAACTTTACATTGTAAAGACTAAGAAAATAAAAAGGAAAAAAAAAAAAAAAAGAAAAATATATTCACATGGGTTTATATCTAAGGCTGAGAAAATGTGTTCTAAGGCTGGAGACACTAGCAATTTTAAAATCTGTCCGATTTTGATGTAGGAGAGTCAGACGAATGTAATGCAAGGGTCCTGCAAGTGTCAAGCCTTTTTTTCCTGTGAGTACAATCCGATTTTTCACACCTACCACCCGATTTACATCAGAATGCAGTGCGATTGCTATCTGATTGCAATGCGATTTTAACATGAGCTGTTACATACAGCAATTCTCTGTCATTTACACAGTTTTCAAATGAAATATTTTTCAAAACACACTAATATATATTATATATATATATATATATATATATATATATATATATATATATATATATATATATATATATATATACACACACAGCTCTGGCAAAAATTGAGAAGACCACTGCACAGTTTTATAAAAATCAGCTTCTCTACATGTCTGACAGCCATTCCATTCCAGTGTCAGTTGAATTCCAACCAGAGTACACCTCTTTCTACTTAATGTGCTTCTGATTAGGTGATCACCTGAACCAAATCTTATTTAACAAAGTAAAGTACAAAAAACCCTGCTGTGGTGTTCACAATCCTCTTGCAATAGGCCAAACTGGATGGCAAAACAAGAGCTAGTAATATCCCAAAATTAATAGGAATGAAAAAATAACTTTTAACCATGCCAAAGGAGTTGAAAAGAAAAGTCTTGAGTGAGGAAAAGACTGGCTCAATTCTGGCTTTACTAGCAGAGGGATACAGTGAGCATCATGTTGCCTACATCCTTAAAATCCTTAAGACGGCTGTCCATTACAACAAGGTCAAGCAGCATATATTGGGGACAACAAAGCTACAGACCAGCAGAGGGCGAAAACGACTCGCCACTGACCGGGATGACCGTCATCTTATTCGAATGTCACTCTGCAACCGCAGGATGACATCAAGTGACCTACAAAAGGAATGGCAAATTACAGCTGGGGTGAAGTGCATGGCAAGAACAGTTCATAACAGGCTCCTAGAAGCAGGGCTCAAATCATGTAAAAGGTAGAAAAAAGCCTTTCATCAATGAGAAGCAAAGGAGAGCCAGGCTAAAGTTTATCAAAGACAATAAGGATTGGACCATAGAGGACTGGAGTAAGGTAATCTTTTCTGATGAGTCTAATTTTCAGCTTTGCCTTACACCTAGTCGTCTAAGGCTATGTGCACATGGTGTGGATTCTGCTACAGATCCGCAGCGTTTCAGGCTCTGCGGGTCCGCAGCAGATTTAGGTGCGTTGTACAGTACACCATTGTTTTCAATGGTAAACTGAAAAACGCTGTGCACATGCGGCGGATTTTTCCACGCGGATTGGCTGCGGGTTCAAATCCGCAGCGGTTTCACACCTTCTCCATTGTAGAGGTGTGAAAACGCAGGGCTAATCCGCAGATCTTTTGACCTGAGAATTTAAATAAATGTAGCAGCTTGGTATGGATATAATTAAAACTTAACCTTTAATCACAGATTAAAATCTATAAAGTGCAAAATAGTGCCAGATAAAACAGTGCTCGTGCAATAGTGTCAATAAGAGTGTCATTTATCTTGATTGGGATTGGTGAAACAGACCCCTGCTTATTTATAATATTTTGGACATGGCAGGATTCCTATCCATAGGAATAGATACAAATCAATGGATGAATGAGGCCAAGGATGTTTTTTCAGATGGTGTTTTCACGCAGAAAAAATATATACCATCTTTCAGTGTAGCTTTTAGAGAACTCACCAAGGTATATAAAGAACAAATTACTTCTTGGTGGGAGGTACAGAGTTTGGAAAATTATATAAAGGCAGGCATAGTACCTAGACATCTTAGAATATCTATCAATTTTGGATATAGATATAAAAGTGCGGCCCTATTGGCCAAACTTGAAAAGGAAGCCACAGATAACTCACTAAGATTAATGAGAATACTGCTGGAAGAGGAAAAATCTATGATAAATTTGATTAATGAACGCCTCAAAGAACAAATAGAGGTTACTAAAAAGTTTTCGGCAGAAACTGAATTCTCTATTAAGGAAACTAGTCTACAGAACACTATTGAAAAGTTTCAGTATCACCTGAAGGAAAGAAAGCATAAATATTTTATGAGAGACCTACAAGAGTTTCGGGACAATAAGGCATACACAGTCACTAACACGAAACTAAATAGACAACAGGACACGGACATCTCCTCATCGGAGGCTGAATATTCTGATTCTGAGGGGAGGTTTAAAAACAATAGAGGGAGAGTTAGAGGTAGAGGTGGTCCACGAGGGGGTAGATGGGCAGGCCGAGGTTCACCACAGAGGGAACATTTTTTAGACTCGAGCTACCCCCTAAGAAGCCGTTTCAACACCCGGAACCCCAATTGAATAACCAAATTATCAATATCTCCTCAAAACCTCTTAACAAAGAACAAATGGCAGTACTAAGTAAAGGGATGTCATTTGTCCCAACCTCAGATTTTGTATGCTTTGAAGCCATTAAGGACCTTAATTTGTTCATACGTAGATTAAAGTGGAAGAAACATTTTATAAATGCCGATAAGAAAAGCTGCACTGAACTGGGTATTGATGAAGACCTTTTGGGGGATGTCAGGTTTTTATATCATCTGGGAGATATAGACCCCAATGAATATGGCGAAGGCCCATTTACGGATTTAAAGAATAAAAGTAAACGTATGCCACCAACCAATAACGATATAAGCGCTATAGACGTTTTCTCTAATCTGGTATCTAGAGATTTAATGGAATTGAAAAAAATCTCAAAAACAGAGACCCCGTAATTTGACCAAATTAGAAATGGATGGTCTACTTGAACTAGAGAGGGATACCACTAGGATAATCAAACCATCAGATAAAGGTGGTAACACAGTAATAATGGATGTTGCCCAATATAGAACACGGTGTTACTCTTTGTTGCAGAAATCTATGGGGTACGAGATACTTGAGTGTAATCCTACAGAACCCTATTTAGAGAATTAAAATCGATGGTTGATGGAGCCTTTCGCTCAAAATTAATTGATAAAAATGAGAGAGACTTCTTGATTCCTGTGCATCCGGTAGTGGCAACTTTTTACGCCCTGCCCAAAGTACAAAAGGGCCTAGTACCACTAAGGGGAAGGCCTATATTCTCTGGAATTGGGAGTCTAACCCAAAATCTAGGGTTATATGTTGACAAAATTTTGAGACCTTTTGTAATTTATTTGAGCTCATATACGCGGGACACCACTGATCTCCTATTGAAACTGGATAATATCGAGTTGGATGCTAATATGATAATGGGTTCGATTGATGTAGAAGCTCTATACTCATCGATTCCCCACGATAAGGGACTGATGGCTGCGGACTACTATTTGAAAACGAGGGGTCTGCAATATGTAGAACACAATCATTTTGTTATGAGGGCCCTTGAATTCTGTTTAACAAAAAAATTTTTTCTCTTTGATGGCAAGTACTTCCACCAGCTCAGGGGCACCGCGATGGGTAGCCCTTGTGCACCATCTTATGCTAATCTGCTCCTGGGCTGGTGGGAGGAAAATACCATCTTTGGAGAGCATTCGGAAGTGGCGGAAGAAAACATCGTCCTATGGCTTCGCTATATGGACGACGTGTTCATAATATGGAAGGGCAATGAGAGCGGTTTCTGTAATTTTGTTAAAGGCCTCAACATGAACGATTTGGGCCTTAGTTTTACATGTGAAGTTAATGCGTACAGATTACCGTTCTTAGATGTCCTGATTGAACGGGGAGAGAATGGGCGCCTTCTAACAAGAACATATAGGAAACCTACATCTTCTAATTCACTTCTGAGATGGGAGTCAAACCATCCAGTTTCTCTAAAAAAAAGGGATTCCGAATGGGCAATACCTTCGTATGAGAAGGAATTGTTCAGATAAGGATAGTTATAAGACACAAGCTGATGACCTAAGATCCCGTTTCCGTGAACGGGGATATCCAGATGGAATATTGAGGAATGCCTATAGGACATCTTTGGCTAGAGAAAGAAAGGACCTACTCATCCCAAAGCAGAAAAACAAGGATGAAGAAACCATTAGATTCATTACAAAATATTGTAATGGAGCAAATGACATAAAAGAAATAATTAACAGACACTGGCCAATTCTATGTATGGACCAAGATCTTACGAGATTTATACCTTGTCATCCACAGATTACATACAAGATAGGCCGGACGTTGAAAGATAGGTTGGTCCGCAGCCATTTTGCCCCAGGAAGTGTTGACAGCGCCACATGGTTAGGTACCCAACCAAAGGGATGCTATAAATACTGCACCTCGATTGAAAAAAAATAATGAATTCTGTAGTAACACCACAGGAGAAATATACCCCATTCACCAGTTTATTAACTGTAGATCAGTAGGGGTAATATATAAGATGACGTGCAGATGTGGTTTAGAATACATGGGCAAGACAAAGAGAGCTCAGAGTAAGGGTAGGAGAGCATCATAGAGATACCATCAACAAACGTGATACCCCAGTAGCCAAATCATATTAACCAGATCCATAAGGGAGATCTCAAGTTGGTCAGCATCATAGGGATTGAAAAAATTCCCAGAAATCAGAGAGGAGGTGACTGGGATAAACACATCCTCCAAAAAGAAACCTTTTGGATCTTCACTCTGCAAACATTACACCCTAAGGGACTTAACGATATACTCTCCTTTTCTTACTTCTTGTAGGGAGGGAGCAATAGGGCTAGTTAATCTAGGGAGAGCCGCCGACGAGTGGGGGCGCCACTTGCGCAGGATTTTAGGGTGCCAACCTCCGCGTGAGGTAGGGAGCAGGTAGTGAGGGAATAATAGGGAGAGACCTAGTGAGCACCCTTTCTATATTTCCTTACTCCCAATAAATAAGAAGATCTGTGGTGTCCCTATTTTACATGCAATTATATACCAGATTGACCCCCTGATTTTTATAGGTGAAAGTCACTATGGATATTTTCTTCTTTTGTTTTGGTCTTTTTTCCATTGTAAATTTGAATGCTAATAATTTTGGATATGGAATCCGTGCAAGGTGTCCATACTAGGGTACTCAGCAATTTAATGAGTTGATTTAAGCTGAGCTTTATATAACCTAGATGCGGTTGTTTCCAAGAATTTTGAGAATTAAGCCACCCTACTATAGGGTTAATTCAGGGACAATCGCTGAAACCCGGTGCACTCATATTATAAGTTTTGAGAGATAAGGGAAAAAGACAATGCAGCGTCAGGTTGCTATAGACACTGCAAGTCACGTGAGCGGTGTTGTGATGACGCTGTATTAGGATAGACCGGACGTGACGTGAATGGACCTAAGCTAAGCCCAGGAAGTGGGGCACATAGAGATGATCCATTACACAGGGAAGGACCGGAAATGACGTATCCGGAAATAGAGAGGCTATTTCTCTGTGCTCAGATACATATAAAGTGAGCGAAGGTGTAGCCTGAGCGCTATGTCTCCTATTGAATTCTAATAACTCCCCTGATGAGTCCCTAATGGATGAAACGCGTTGGGAGAACGGTGTGGGAATAAAGCCATCCAGATGAATGAGGGCATGAGAATATGCTGAGGCTGGAGGCCACTTCGTTTTAGGAGCGTTTACACAGGCATTGGTGTATAGGACTAATACACCTTAAGATGAGTATAAAGACATACAGTTGTTTGACCACGAGAGTACTTCCTATGCAGTAATATGTGAAGGGTAATGCACTATAACTTATGGTACTCCATGGATACGATGTATGGTTCATTTTGACCTGTGAGATATGCTGGTATAGCATGATTGAATGATATGGAGCAACAGATACTCCGGTCATATTCGCCTATTTTCGAATATATTGGATGTTATGTGATACAGAATTAGGAATAATTTTGCAGGAATTTCCATTAGGATACTGAAAATTCTAAAAAGTGTCGTTATATATGCTGAGGTGGTGTTTGGCCAGTATATCTGGAATAATAATACTCAGATTAATAGACACCAAAGAAAAATAATCTGTTCACTATTCTGATATTAATAAGGCGTTTTTGGCACAGGCTGCCTTTTTCTCTTATTGACACTATTGCACGAGCACTGTTTTATCTGGCACTATTTTGCACTTTATAGATTTTAATCTGTGATTAAAGGTTAAGTTTTAATTATATCCATACCAAGCTGCTACATTTATCTTGATTGGGATTGGTGAAACAGACCCCTGCTTATTTATGACCTGAGAATTTACCTGCGGATTTTTCCAAATCCGAGTGGAAAAAATCCACAGGACCTTAAACTACGTGTGCACATAGCCTAATGGTTAGACGGAGACCTGGAGAGCCATACAAGCCACAGCGTCTTGCACCCACTGTGAATGTTGAAATTGGGCAGGTTAATTTTTGCGAAGGACGTATGAATCAAGCTGTATACAAGGTTATCCTGGAAAAACAGTTGATTCCTTCTGCTCAGGCAATGTTCCCCAACTCTGAGGACTGTTTTTCCAGCAGGACAATGCGTCATGCCACACAGCTAGGTCAATCACTGTGTGAATGAAGGACGACCACATCAAATCCCTGTCATGGGCAGCCCAATCTCCAGACCTGAACCCCATTGAAAACCTCTGGAATGTAATCAAGGGGAAGATGGAGAGTCACAAGCCATCAGCAAAGAATAACTGCTTAAATTTTTGTACCAGGAGTGGCAAAAGGTCACCCAAAAACAGTGTGAAAGGCTGGAGGAAAGCATGCCAAGATACATGAAAGCTGTGATTAAAAATCATGGTTATTCCACAAAATATTGACATCTGAACTCTTCGTGAGATAAAACATTAGTATTGTTGTTTCTAAATGATTATGAACTTGTTTTCTCAGCATTATTTGAGGTCTGCAAGCACCGCATTGTTTTGTTATTTTGACCATTTCTCATATTCTGCAAATAAATAAAAAATTTAGTGCTTCGAAATTTGAAGACATGTCAGTAGTTTATAGAATAAAAGAGCAATTTACATTTTACTCAAAAACATACCTATAAAGAGAAAAATCAGACAAACTGAAAATTTTGCAGTGGTCTCTTAATTTTTGCCAGAGCTGTGTGTATAATAATATATATATATATATATATATATATATATTATACACATATACATACATACATACATACACAGTACAGACCAAAATTTTGGACACACCTCATTCATCATGGGGGTGAAAGAAGCACAGGCGAAACGCACGTCGGGGTGCGGGGAAGCAGCATGTCATCTGATGTTCAGCTCAATTGTGCTCACGGCTCAGGTAATATGTATTTGGCCGCTTGTTCATTTCTATGTTTAATGTGATTATATTCTCTAGACATGAGAGGCTATAGTGGGGTGCAGTAGCAGCTGTGTTGGCTTGTTATTTGATCTATAGTTGATGGATATCTCTAAACTCTGATGGTGTGAATTGTCTGAAGGGCTTGGTATCTGAATGAAGGTCATTATAACTTAATTTACATTTGTGTAGGTTTGGAATCCTGCATTTAACACTTAACCTGATTAAGGACAGATAATTTATTATCTTTCAAATTTGCCTTTTACTAGGTTTATTATTCTATTGATTTGTAGTCATCTAGTCCTCTGTTAAACAATTGTTACTAGCAAACTGATTAAGCATAATATGCCATTAATAATGGGCATAGTATTTTGGATACCTTATCAATTCACTCAAAATTTTGATATATTGTATAACTAGAAGTGTATCCTTCATCAGCTGCTTTTTCTGCCTATGTATTCATTGGTTTGAGGCAACGGTGTTTATGTTTGCATGTCTATAATTGTTAAATAAAATGAATTTTCCAATTTTATGAGATGAGTGACACTCTTGGTTTATGCGTCACCTCCCAGTGACATGACCTTTGTGAAAATATATATGAAGTTAAAATTCCCCCATCATTAGAAGTTATGCAACATGTGCAAAATATAGCAAGATATTACACAAAATGTATGGATTTATGGAAATACTAACCCCTTAATACAATTTACACTTTCAGAATACAGAGGCCCATCAGTTGCAAATCGGTAAACTTGACTTCGCTTTGAAGATTTGCAAATATCTTTACTGGCTAACAAAATATATATTATACAGATATATCTTTTTTATAATGTTTCTCATAAAAAAAAAAAAAATCTTTCCATAAATCTTCTATGTTACAAGATCCTCTTTTTGCTCCCTGTTCGCTTCCTCGCCCCCTCCTTCATCCGTTTACAGCTCTCACGCTGCCCTGCATTGAACAGTTACAGGATACATTCTAGAGATGAGAGAACGTGCACGGATAACGTATTATCTGGGCATGATCAGGTGTTATCCAATTATCTTGAGCATGCTCATATAGTATGTTTTGGCGGCTGTATGATTTGTGGCTATTAAACAGCCTCAACACATATTGGGATTCCTCAACAAACAGGCAACCCTCGCATATGCAGCTGTGGGGACTCGAACATATTATTCGAGAGCACGCCCAAGATACTAGGATAACGCTAGAGCATGCTCAGATAACATATAATCTGAGCATATTCGCTCATCACTATTACATTCCCATAGTGACTGATGGATTGCACTTAATATTTGATCATTTTCTTTAAAATATATATATATGCCACAGCTTTGTGCTTCACTTATTCATTATTCTCAAGATCTCCATTTGTTCGATTGAGTGAGCTGTAAATTTTCTAAGATCTAATACTAAGAAAATTTAATATATTTCCCATGGAGTTAAATACATCACTTCGCTACAATGTATCAGTGTAACTGAAATGTCTGTAAACTAATCCACTTAGGCCTCTTTCATACTTCAGTCTTTTGACGTCAGTTCCAATCCATTAAAGTGTGAAAAAACGGATCCATTGCAGATGGCCAAAAAACTGATAAAGAGAAAGATTGAGAGAAAGAGAAAGATACAGTTGTGGCCAAAACCAAAAGTATTGACACCCCTGCAATTCTGTCAGAAAATACTCAGTTTCTTCCTGAAAATGATTGCAAACACAAATTCTTTGGTACTATTATCTTCATTTAATTTGTCTTAAATGAAAAATACAAAAGAGAATGAAACAAAAAGCAAAACATTGATCATTTCACACAAAACTCCAAAAATGGCCCAGACAAAAGTATTGGCACCCTCAGCCTAATACTTGGTTGCACAACCTTTAGCCAAAATAACTGCGACCAACCGCTTCCGGTAACCATCAATGAGTTTCTTACAATGCTCTGCTGGAATTTTAGACCATTCTTCTTTGGCAAACTGCTCCAGGTCCCTGATATTTGAAGGGTGCCTTCTCCAAACTGCCATTTTTAGATCTCTCCACAGATGTTCTATGGGATTCAGGTCTGGACTCATTACTGGCCACCTTAGAAGTCTCCAGTGCTTTCTCTCAAACCATTTTCCAGTGCTTTTTGAAGTGTGTTTTGGGTCATTGTCCTGCTGGAAGACCCATGACCTCTGAGGGAGACCCAGCTTTCTCAAACTGGGCCCTACATTATGCTGCAAAATTTGTTGGTAGTCTTCAGACTTCATAATGCCATGCACACGGTCAAGCAGTCCAGTGCCAGAGGCAGCAAAGCAACCCCAAAACATCAGGGAACCTCCACCATGTTTGACTGTAGGGACAGTGTTCTTTTCTTTGAATGCCTCTTTTTTTCTCCTGTAAACTCTATGTTGATGCCTTTGCCCAAAAAGCTCTACTTTTGTCTCATCTGACCAGAGAACATTCTTCCAAAACGTTTTAGGCTTTTTCAGGTAAGTTTTGGCAAACTCCAGCCTGGCTTTTTTATGTCTCGGAGTAAGAAGTGGGGTCTTCCTGGGTCTCCTACCATACAGTCCCTTTTCATTCAGATGCCGACGGATAGTACAGGTTGACACCGTTGTACCCTTGGACTGCAGGGCAGCTTGGACTTGTTTGGATGTTAGTCGAGGTTCTTTATCCAACATCCGCACAATCTTGCGTTGAAATCTCTTGTCAATTTTTCTTTTCCGTCCACATCTAGGGAGGTTAGCCACAGTGCCATGGGCTTTAAACTTCTTGATGTCACTGCGCACGGTAGACACAGGAACATTCAGGTCTTTGGAGATGGACTTGTAGCCTTGAGATTGCTCATGCTTCCTCACAATTTGGTTTCTCAAGTCCTCAGACAGTTCTTTGGTCTTCTTTCTTTTCTCCATGCTCAATGTGGTACACACAAGGACACAGGACAGAGGCCGAGTCAACTTTAATCCATGTCAACTGACTGCAAGTGTGATTTAGTTATTGCCAACACCTGTTAGGTGCCACAGGTAAGTTACAGGTGCTGTTAATTACACAAATTAGAGAAGCACCACATGATTTTTCGAACAGTGCCAATACTTTTGTCCACCCTCTTTATGTTTGGTGTGGAATTATATCCAATTTGGCTTTAGGACAATTCTTTTTGCGTTGTTTCATTTAAGACAAATTAAATGAAGATAATACCAAAGAATTTGTGTTTGCAATCATTTTCAGGAAGAATCTGAGCATTATCTGACAAAATTGCAGGGGTGTCAATACTTTTGGCCACAACCGTAGATAGAAAGATTTTCTGCGCCAGAACGGCTTTGGGGGTTAACTTTAATGAAAGGAAATTCTTCTGGGCATATTCAGTTTAAAAAAGCGGAATCCATTGACGCATTCCGTCATTTGATGTCTTGCAACGGATCCGCCGCCCATAGGCTTCCATTCTAGCCGACTGCGACGGATCTG
The DNA here is from genome assembly GCF_039654945.1 of Dendrobates tinctorius. Lineage (NCBI taxonomy): Eukaryota > Metazoa > Chordata > Amphibia > Anura > Dendrobatidae > Dendrobates > Dendrobates tinctorius. The sequence continues at coordinate 40,843,555 of NW_027361917.1, forward strand.
CTGCAATCTGTCATTTCAACGCAGACAAAAAATGTTACAAAGTCCGTCTGCTCCAGACAGCGGACGCTGAAATTCCGACGGATCCGTCAAATAACGGATGCAACGGACGACCAAAAGTCACAATCCGCCGCTAATGCAAGTCTATGAAAAAAAAAACGGATTCCGAAAAAAAAAAAAAAAAAAAAAAAAAAAAAAAAAAAAGGATTCTTTTTTTTTTTAAAAAAAGGGCGAATTTCGACTGACGTCAAAAGACTCAAGTGTGAAAGAAGCCTTAGTTCACAGAGAACTGCCTGGCCTGGACACAAGATACCGATCCTCAGTGTTAGGGCTGTATGATTTTTTGAAAATGATGAAAATGTTAAATGAAAAAAAAAAAAAAAAAGTTGTCAAACTCTTGTGGTTAGTTAAATAAAACCCTCATTTCTTCCTGCTCCATTAAAATTTACAATCATTTTCTGTTAGAAAAGGGTCAATAGAGGAGCTGAGGGGATGCGCTATATTTAGAGGTAATGCCTAGATTGCTATTCCAGTTTTCGTTCTACTAATGTAACAGAGTATAGGATTAAACACCAGGTTACAAGGTTTGAGGAGTTTAAAGGCATTCACATCATCTCTCTACATACGAGACAAAAACTAACCTGGATTCTCAGCCTGCTCACTTCTGGAATCCTCCATCTTCTCACTAAATTAAAATTACCACTGGAGAGTGAAATAAAATAAATTCTAAACAAAATATCCGCTTGTGATGCAGCTATAAGCCCATTGAGCTTTTAAAGAGTGTGACTGCGCACACACAGCTGGTGGCTGGATACTGAAGAGGCAGCTAGCTCTTGCTTCTTTTATGAGAGCAATCAAATGAGTCAAGTTGCCAAAGAGGAAAAAGAGGATGTTTGATAAAAGCAGAAATAGCACACACTTCTGTTTTTTTCTTCAAATTATTAAAGAGTGTCAGGCGGATCAGATTCTGTCATGGAGAGATATGAACAGCTTATTTCATGCAGATGAATTGTGGAAACTGAGGTGTAACATTCGGGAAGAGAGGTTGGGACCAGTGGGTGGTCCGACCCCGATCCCCGGACAGGCAGACATGGCTTTCACCTAGCTGCATCCTCATGACACAGATACAGTTGGCAAGTTGACTTTGGCAAGTCTATCAGTTTGGCATTTGACAATCAGCAGTGCAAAGCGCACATTAAGTGTTACAATTAAATCATTTCACTGTGCCACCTTTGCCAAATTGACTGCAAAGAGGAGCAGAGTTGAGTAAAGAAATATTAGTTGTTTTTTTCCCCCCCCCCGTTTATTTTTTTAAAGCACAGAAAAAGTAAAGACATTTGCAGGTAGGGTCTTGGTGCACTCAGGAAAATTTTTTTACAACAAACTAAGGTCCATTTTTTCCCATTAGCCCTTAGAAAAATTAAACATTTTGGGCCAAAACAACATTTTAGTGGTAAAAAATGTAATTATTCTGTCCTTACCGCCCAATAGTATAAATATTTGTCAGGCATATGTGGTGTCAATATGATTACTGCACCCCTAGATGAATTAACTGGGCAGTGTAGTTTGTAAAATGAGGTCATATATGAGGGGTTTCTGCTGTTCTGGCACCTCAGGGGCTCTGCCAATGTGACATGGCACCCTCAAACTAATCCAGCAAAATCTAAACACCAATTTGGCGCTTCTTCCCTTCTCAGCTTAGCACTGTGGCTCAAAAGTAGTATTTGACCACATAAGGGGTATTGTTGTACTGAGGAGAAACTGCCCAACACGTTTTCAGGTCCATTTTCTCCAGCTATGGCTGGTTTCACATTTGCGTTTTTTAGCGCTGGAAAAAAACGCATACGTGCGCATGCATTTTTTCCCCTATATTTAACATGGGTGCGCATACCTGCGCGCTGGCATGCGCACGTATGCAATTTTCATGCGCTGCGTTTTTTTGGGGTATGCGTTTGTATTTTACAGATGCAGCATGTTGCATTTTTTGGTCCTGCAAAAAAGCGCATGCGCACGTATGCGCACGTTTTGCGCTAAAAATGGCCATTATAGCCTATGGGTGCGCATATGTGCGCATTGGCATGCTTATGTATGCGTTTTTTTGCACATGCGTTTTTTTTTTTACCATTAGTTTAGACAATGGAATTTAGGGGTTTGGGTAAAGTTAGGGTTAGTTAAGGGGGTTTAGGGTTAGGGTTAGGGTCAGGGTTAGGGTTAGTAAAGTCATGGTTTGGGTTAGTGTGAGGGGCCACCTAATGTTGGAAAAAAACGCAAACGCGGTAAAAACGCACTAAAAACGCATACAAACGCATAAAAACGCTGCGTTTTTTTCATGCATGCTCATAAAAATGCTTGAAAAAAACGCAGCAGTTGTATGCTTTTGTATGCGTTTTTTCAATGCGTTTTTTTGCGGGAAAAACGCGCTGCAAAAAAAAGCAAGTGTGAAACTAGCCTAACCTTTTGAAAATGAAAAAAATTGGGGCTAAGACCAGTTTTGTAGGAATTTTTTATTTTTTTTCCCCACAGATAAATATTATAAAATTCTGGGAAGCACCTGGGGGTTCAAGGTGCTCACCACAAGTCTAGATACATTCCTTGAGGAATTTAATTTCCAAAATGGGGTCACCTGTGGGGTTTTCCACTGTTTGGGCAAACCAGGGGCTCTCCAAACACGACATGACACCAGCACACAATTCTATCAAAGTATTATGTTCCAAAATGTCACCCCTTCCTTTCTGAGCCCTGCCGTGTGCCCAAACAGTAGTTTTCCCTCACATATGGGGTATCGGCATACTCAGGCAAAATTGAACAACAAATTGTATGGTGCAATTTCACATGCTCTCTAAATGCTACATGGCGTCCGCTAATAATTCCAGCAAATTTTGCATTCAAAAAGTCCAATAACACTCCTTCCCTTCCAGACCTGCCATTTGCCCAAACAGTGGATCCCCCCCCCTCACAGATGGGGTTTTGGTATGCTCAGGAAAAATTTCACAACAAAATTTGTCATGTTACCCTTGTGAAAATTAAAAAACAAAATTGTGTCTAAAGGGAAATTTTTGTGAAAAAAAAATTAAAATGTTCATTTTTTCCTTCCACATTCCAAAGATTCCTGTGAAGCATCTGAAAGATAATAAGCTTCTTGAGTGTGGTTTTGAGCACCTTGGGGGTGCAGTTTTTAGAATGGTGTCACTTTTGGGTATTTTCTGTCATATAGGCCCCTCACAGTCACTTCAAATGTAATGTGGTCCCTAAAAAAATGGTTTAGTACATTTTGTAGAAAAAAAAAAAAAAGAAATCGCTGATGAACTTTTTTCCTAACCCCCCCCCCCCCAAAAAAATATGTTTCAAAAATTGTGCTGATGTTAAGAAGACCTGTGCAAAATGTTATCTATTAACCATTTTGTGTGACCTCTCAGATTTAAGGGCATTCAAATTAAATGATTAAAAATGTTGACATTTTCAACCTTTTAGTCAAATTTCAGTTTCTTTTCACAAATAAACGCAACTCATGTCAAAGAAATTTTTACCACTATCATGAAGTACAATATTTCATTAAAAAAAAAAAAAACAGACTCAGAATCAGAGGGATCCGGTAAAGTGTTCCAAAGTTATTACCACATAAAGTGACAGAATTGGTCAGAATTGTAAAATTTGGCTTGGTCATGAAGGTGCAAAAAGCCTTGGAGGGTAAAGGTGTTAAAGCAAAGCTCTAGATGGTGATCATGTGGTTACTTCTCCTGTGCCCTTACTATCAACAGAACATAACTGTGCATAATGTTGGCATCTATCAAGGCACAGTAGTGGACTATTAATATAGGACGCCACAAAAGTGACATTTCTCTAATGTGGAGGACTATTTCTGTCTAACACAATGTGAATGGCTATATCGCTCTGGAGTGTCAGCAATCATTAAAGGATGTCTAGGTGCAGTAGTGTAGCTACCAGGGGGGCAGAGAAGCCACGCTCTGAGGGGCCCACCCGGAGCTAACCGTATCGACGTTCGCAGTGCGCCGATACAGTTACAATCTACGGCAGAGCAGGGAGACCATCTCCATGCACTGCCACCCGGCCGCTATGGGGTCTTTACGCTGGAGGGGAGGCGGTGCTAGCACAGGGCACCCCTGCCTGTCATAACAAGTTCAACTGTATTTTAATCAGTATAACGGCAGTGACCTGACAGTGTCTGTAGGTTATTCAGCACAATCCTGTGCCGACAAGTTCTCTTTAAGGCAACCAGTAAGAGAAAAAACTTTAATCAATAAAAACATCCCAACTGTTCTAAATCCCTGAAGCACAATAAAGGAAGAATCTTGAGTATTGGACCTGCATATTTTGTGCATGTCAGGGTAACCCAACTTTTGGCTCTCAGTTCCAGTTGGTAACTTGCAGCTCTCTAGTGCCCCCTCACCCTCAGGTCAGTCAGGGAACTGCACCTAGGGTAAGTAGTCGCCGGAAAGGCTGCCTTGTCACGTACTGGCTATCGGGCACTCTGCAGTGAGGGCGGTATGTGTATCACCAGTCCCAGGCCGGGAATATACACATAAACCTCCGATCCCTCACTGCCAGTGTTCCCAATAACACCAGGACGCCACGCTGCCACCAGTCCCTGGTTTGATACTAAAGCCTACAGCTGGTCAGGAATCAACCCAAGGCAGTAGGATTGTGTGTAGCGAACATGATGGTTCGATCATAGAGCAAAAAGAACGAAAATAAATTTATAAGTTTACTCCAGAAGATATCAGCAGTGTTTTCAAAAATACAAAGATATTTCAAAAGGAGACAAAATACAATATGTACATACCAGTCAGAAATAAAAGGGATTAAAATATGAAACTTACTCTCAGTCACAGGTATGACATGTCGATAAAGGGGAGGTGAGCCCTACCAAACAATGGATCAGCAGCAAAGCCTGTTGTCTAGCTGACCCTCTGGCGTCTGACACCTCCCCAAATGTGCTTTTCAGTTTTATGCTTTGCCCACAAACCTAGTGACTCCTCCCTTGCTGGCCTCACTGGTGGGCTCTGTTAAAGAACGTATGCCCCTTATGAAAAATTATTAAAAACCTCTATCTCCCATATCTTTGTCTGGAAAACTCACAGAGTGACGATGGGGGGGGGGGGGGGGGGGAAATCACATTTTCCCCTGCGTCGTTACCATTCTTTTGAGACCAAATATGGCATGTCTGCGTGTTACTGGCGGCAGAAACTCATTTCCCAGGTTTCTGATGGCCCTAAAGGCTGCAAAACGTTGCCATGCGTTGCCACACTTTTCCTGTGTCTAGGATTATCGTGTGTTATGGAATTCGACCTGAAATATTAAGCCTGATAGACAAATGAGCTTAGGAGGGAAAAATCCACACTTAACTCTGCCAGAGCAATTAAAAGTGCCTATTTGGCTGAAGGGAGGGGGGAGTGGATAGAATTTCACAGAGGCAGACTCAGGGGGGGCTGGCAGTAGTGTGTGGGGAATGCAGACGGGACTGGGTTTTTCACAACCCAATGGGGGCGGGGGGGGGGGGGGGGACAGGCAGCCCTGTATGTGAACCTAGGACTGTAGGAAATAATTAATATTTTCCTGGCAGTGCATCAAAGAAATTACTGAAAGTTTTAAGAAATAGTCAATAATTATAAAACAAAGCATTGATGAAAGAGCCACAGTCAGCAGGCGTGGGTCAGAGTGAAGGAAATGTATACCTTAAAATGCCATGGACTCTTAACTATGACATGAATTTTCTATTGACATCTAGAGCTTTGCTGGAGACATCTGTATTTGTCGTGTGTATTGTGTTTGGTACCTCATCCAGACTCTACATAAAATTAAATGGATTAAATTTTACTATGCACAATTAGGAACTAACAAATCACTTCTTAAGGTATGATAAACAACAAAGTGGAGTAAGGACATTGATAAATAGGGCTCACAGGCATTAAAAGGGAGGGGATTTCACAGACCAAACATTTAAATGGCACCTGTCAGTAACTAATTGCAAGCAGAAATTTGTCTTGATATGTAAATTAGGTTTGCAAATGCACAAGTGGACATATCAGTGTACTTCTAGTCAATGGCTCCTCTTGGCTTATCATTAGGAGCACCAGCCCTGCTTCTTGACTGCAGCCCAGTTTGCTGTCAATAAAGAAACATGGGCCGTACAAGCGGGGAGAAGCAAATCTGATCCATAGATGCAAGTGCACGGATTCATGTCTAAAAGCGATGTGGAATTAAATAGCACTAATAAAAGTGAGTAAAATAAATAAAATAAATACACCACCAGTGTGATTGCAAAAATTTGCATATCACTAAAAGAAACATTTTAGAGTAACAATGTAGAGGATGCTGCTTTGATAGGGTACTGTATAACATTATGAACAATACTAAATATTTAAATGAGTAAAATAAACACTATAATGTCTAGTTAAAAAGGTATTGTGCAATATACCGTATGTTCATTACATGAATTCCCGTCTTCTGGACTGCTCCACATGTAACGTGATGACCCCAGTGCTTTTTCTGTCTTCCCGTGATGTTAAAACTGCTCCTCTGCATTAACAGCTGATGACACATGCAAGGTTTATTGTAAATAGTGTGTGTGTAGGGAACCTGCAATTATCTTGTAATAAGATTTAAACTGAGGGGAGGGGGAGTATCTAGGAGCTATATTTGATAAGAAATTTTAGACCTTTACAAAAGTGCATTAAAAGTAATGGAAAACTCCTTTAAAGGGAATCAATCACCCCCGGGACATCTTTAACCTATTACTGTGGGCATACAGGTGACAGAATGGTTAAACTAGTCATACCTGTATGCACATATCTGCAGTCTTGTTGTTGTGAAATTGTCTTATTTCTTTACTAGATTATGGCCCGATGCTATCGCATCAGGAGGATGCGATAGCATCACACCTCTTGCCATGTTAACCCTCAACACACACACTCCTCAACACACACTCCTCTCACCTTTCACCATCTCCACTCACTCTTTCACTCCACATACGACCCCTTCTCTCACTCCGTCTCTCATACTCACGCCGTCATCGCCGCTGCTCCACGATCCCCGACATCTTCTTCTGCCGGCGCCATCCTGGATCCAGACGTCGTCCACGCCGGCGACATGTTCTTGCGGCGACACCATCTTGAGTATCGTGAAATCCTGCGATAGTCAAGATGGCGTCGCCGGAAGAACATGTTGCCGGCGTGGACGACATCGGGATCCAAAATGGCGTCGGCGTAATCTCGCGAGATTTCGCCGACGCCATCTTTTTGGATCCCGAGTCGTCCACGCCAGCGACATGTTCTTGCTGCGACGCTATCTTGAATCTCGCGGGATTTCACGAAATCCAAGATGGCGTCGCCGCAAGAACATGTCGGCGGCCTGGAGAACATCTGGATCCAGGATCGCGGCGGAGGAGGAAGATGTCGGGGCAGCGACGATGACGGTGTGAGTGTGAGAAACGGAGTGAGAGAAAGGAATGTATGTGGAGTGAAAGAGTGAGTGGACGTGAGTGGAGGTGAAAGGTGAGAGGAGTGTGTGTTGAGGCGGTGTGGTGTGTTGAGGGTTAACATGTGCGTGTGTGTGTGGTGACGTCACCGGTTACAACTGGACGGAAGTTGTTACAACCGGAAGCTGCTTAGGGCATTTATTATTATAGATGCTATGGATTTCTTCCAGGCTCTGGGGCGTGCAGAGCCTGGAAGAAAACACTGCCTCCGGTCTTAATTTGTGTACCAGCCACCTCCCATCAGCGTCACAGGGCCCTGTGATGTGTATTGGTGGCCCGGAATCCCACACCTGCAATAGCATGATTATACGTACCTTATCTTCCTTTCTATGGGTACTGGCTTCCTCGATCTTCTGCGCAGGTGCTCAGTTGCAGTGACTCACCAGCATAGAAGAACGATGAAGCCAAAACCCATAGAAGGGCAGATAAGGTACAGTTGTGGCCAAGAGTATTGACACCCCTGCAATTCTGTCAGATAATACTCAGTTTCTTCCTGAAAATGATTGCAAACACAAATTCTTTGGTATTATCTTCATTTAATTTGTCTTAAATGAAAAAACAGAAAAAGAATTGTCCTAAAGCCAAATTGGATATAATTCCACACCAAACATAAAAAAGAGGGTGGACAAAAGTATTGGCACTGTTCGAAAAATCATGTGATGCTTCTCTAATCTATGTAATTAACAGCACCTGTAACTTACCTGTGGCACCTAACAGGTGTTGGCAATAACTAAATCACACTTGCAGCCAGTTGACATGGATTAAAGTTGACTCAACCTCTGTCCTGTGTCCTTGTGTGTACCACATTGAGCATGGAGAAAAGAAAGAAGACCAAAGAACTGTCTGAGGACTTGAGAAACCAAATTGTGAGGAAGCATGAGCAATCTCAAGGCTACAAGTCCATCTCCAAAGACCTGAATGTTCCTGTGTCTACCATGTGTAGTGTCATCAAGAAGTTTAAAGCCCATGGCACTGTGGCTAACCTCCCTAGATGTGGACGGAAAAGAAAAATTGACAAGAGATTTCAACGCAAGATTGTGCGGATGTTGGAAAAAGAACCTCGACTAACATCCAAACAAGTCCAAGCTTCCCTGCAGTCCAAGGGTACAACAGTGTCAACCCGTACTCTCCGTCAGCGTCTGAATGAAAAGGGACTGCATGGTAGGAGACCCAGGAAGACCCCACTTCTTACCCCGAGACATAAAAAAGCCAGGCTGGAGTTTGCCAAAACTTACCTGAAAAAGCCTAAAACGTTTTGGAAGAATGTTCTCTGGTCAGATGAGACAAAAGTAGAGCTTTTTGGGCAAAGGCATCAACATAGAGTTTACAAAAAGATATTGCCCCTCGGCAAGGAGGAAGCCAAGAGGCAGGTGAGCTGTGCCCTCTTAAACACACTCCTTTAAGTTATTTTACTATAATAAGAAATAAAAAATAAAAGTTGGTAAGTACTAGCATGAGAGTTGGGCAGGTGCAGCCAACAGTAGTAAATTCTCTCATCCGAGAGAATCAGGTCGATTATGCAAATGACATTGATCAAACTCTGATCAATGATTGATCAGTGTCAGGATAGTGTGGTCCGGTTCACTTGGATGTGGAGAAGATTGAGAAAAAAAAAAGCCTTCATATCCTTCATTGTGTCAGTTTCTGAAAATCGGACTGCACTCAGATGTTTTTTTACGCAGTCATTGAGTTGCATAGCCAAGTGCAATCCGAATAGCGAACAAAGCTTCGGCATGCTGCAGTGTTTTTTTCCCCAGACAGACTCTGTCCTGGGAAGAGACCCATAGACTAACCATGGGTCCGAGTTTGACCTGATGTTTTGTTGTATCATGCTCGGATTGAAAATACGTTCCATCTGCGCCTGACCGAAATAAGGCAAATTAGTTGATAGATTTAAAGGAAACGTGTCACATCTGTATCTGTGTTCTGTATTAAACCTCCAGGAAGACTTTTTAAAAAAATTTTTTGTTTATTGTAACTTTTGTCCTTGTTGATTTGCTGGAATGTAGGAGTTTTTTTTACTCTCTGAGCTAGTTTTATGGTTCGGTGAAAACCACCATGCTTCTGTCACTTTGTGTAAAGTTCACGGCAACCTGTAGATTTGCAGCATTTACACTGATTTATATAGGCAAGCTCATCTTTTATAGGTTTTATTACTTGTTTAACTTGTGAAGGTTAGGAGTCACGTTGTAATGATTGCACTGGAGTCACAAATCTTTAAGGTAGCGCTTACGGCCGCAGCGTCGGGCTGCGCACGGCCGCCGCTAAGCCCCGCCCCGCCTCAGCCGGTAGCTCCGCCTACGGACGTATGACGCTGCATGCGTCCCCTATCTTTAGCACTGGGGACGCAGGCCGTGCACAGGTACGCGTTTGGCGGCGCATGCGTCCTTTTGACGCTGCGCCGAGCACACCAAATGCAACAAAAGGACGCATGCGCCGCCAAACGCATACCTGCGCATGGCCTGCGTCCCCAGTGCTAAAGATAGGGGACGCAGGATGCATGCAGCATCATGCGTCCGTAGGCGGAGCTATCGGCTGAGGCGCGGCAGGGGGCGGGGCTTAGCTGCAGCCGTGTGCAGCCCGACAGAGCGGCCGTAAACGCTAATGTGAAACTAGCCTTATATCCTGAGCGATTCCCATTAAAAGGGATTTTCTCAAGACAGAATTACTGTTCAAACCAAGCACAGGCGGTCGGTGCACAAAGGTTTGGCCAATCATTTTAAATACATGTTTTCTCTCAAGATCCAAGCCCACACCCAACCCATCTTCTTTGATTGGCTCTATAAAGACAGAGCTGTTAAAGAAGGGTACAGATAGATGGGAAACCAAGCAGGAGAAGGGAATTTAAATGACTGGCTCCGCCGTGAAGCACCAAGTGCCTGTATTTGGTTTAAACAGTCATTCTGTGCAGAGTCCCTTTAACCAATGACATTAATTGCAGAAAAGCCATAGGAGTACTATGTTCTTGTGAAATGGGCCCCAAAATTTGTTGTGCAACTTGTGTGTCCACAGATACCTCATATGTGGGGGAAAACTACTGACTATCGCTTGTGTGTAGCAGAGGCGATCAAAGTATTGCAGCTTCTAGTCTCCCATGGAGACTACTGAAGCATCCAAAAAGTAAAAAAATAAAAACGTTTAACCATATTACAAAAATAAACAAAATATAAAAGTTCAAAATAAAAAAAAAATAAAAAAAAAAATCAAATGTACACATACTTGGTATAACCAAGTTCAAAATCGTCCGATCTATCAATCTAAAAGAGAAAAAAAAAAAAATTTAACCCATTCACTAAATGGCGCAAATAGAAAAAAAAAATTCAAAACACAAGATTTACATTGTTTTAGTCACCGCTACATTGCAATAAAACTCAATAACGGGCCATCAAAAGATCGTATGTACACCAAAATTGTATCAATAAAAACGTCAGCACAGCGCACAAAAAATAAGCCTTCATTAAACCCCAGGTCATGAAAAAAATGGAGACGCTACAGGTCTTGAAAAAGGGCGCTTTTTTTTTTTTTTTTTTTTTTTTTTTTTTTTTTTTTACACAAATTATGGAATTTTTTTTTCACCACTTAAAAAAGAACCTAGACATGTTTGGGGTCTTTGAACTCATAATGACATGGAGAGTTATGATGGCAGGCCAGTTTTAGCGAACATGTAAAAAAAAAAAAAAAAAAACAACCTGTGGAATTACTTGTTTTGCAATTTTATCGCACTTGGTATTTTTTTTCCCCCCATTTTCCAGTAGATGATATGCTAAAAACCATAGTATTGCTCAAAAGTACAACTTGTCCTGCAAAAAACGAGCCCTGACATGGCCACATTGACAGAAAAGTAAAAAACTTATGGCTCTGAGAAGAAGGGGGGCAATAAACGGAAATTCAAAAACTGAAATACCCCTTGTCGTTAAGGGGTTAAGCAAGACAGACTTGAGCTGACATTTTTCTCAGTGGATGACGAGATCAGGAAGCTGGGGGGAGAACGATGAAAGTGGGGAAGGAAGCCAATTTCTCTGATAAGATGCATTACAATAGTTTCTTATACTTTAATTGCATGTTCTGTTGATTGATGCAACATACAGTTCTGTGTAAAGGTACTGTCACACTTAGCGATGTACCAGCGATCCCGACCAGTGATATGACGTGGTCAGGATCGCTGGTACATCGCTAAGTGGTCGCTAGTGAGCTGCCACACAGGCAGATCTCACCAGCGACATCGCTGGGGACGGGGGTCGCTACTTACCTGTCACACCAGGCGATCCTGCGTCCTCCCGCCCGGCTCCACAGCAGGAAGCGCCGCAGGAAGCTGACGACGAGAAACAGTCCTGAACGATCTTGCGCGATCAGCGATAACCAGCGGGGGAGCGGGTTGTAGGTAAGTATCACACACAGAGATATCGCTAGCAATATCGCTATAACGTCACCAGTTATAGCGATATTGCTAGCGATATCTCTTAGTGTGACAGGCCCTTTAAGCAACATTACAAATATATTGCTCTAGTTATCTTGTGCTAATCATCAGGTCTTGTAAACTACTTATCCAGGGCTGGATACATATTCAGCCGATTTCCGGATATATATCACATCTACCAGCCCCTGTATAAGCAATATGAAAGGAGAAGACCCGGACCAGGCCTACCTACTACATGACGGAGCCGGAACTGTTGGGGCTGTCACCTAGGTTTCATGGTGGAACGCTTAGGGCGAGTGCACACGCTGCGGGTTTTTTCCCGCGGAAACACAGGTAAAACCGCAGGTAAAGTGACCTGCGGTTTTGCTGCGGTTTCACACCTCTACTATGTTAAAGGTGTGAAACCGCAGCAACAATTGACATGCTGCGGAAAAAAAAATGCAGCTTTTCCACAGGTAAAAAACCGCAGCGTGAGCACTGCGGTTTTGAAAACCCATAGGCTAACATGGTGAAGTACCATGTCTGCGTTACTGCTGCAGTTCTGCAGGGCCAAAACCGCAGCAGAACCGCAGCAGAACCGCAGCGTGTGCACATACCCTTAAGGCCCTGGACCGACTTCTGCACATAGGAGTAGGGGGCGTGGCTAAGACAAAAGGGCCACAGCGCGCAGGAAATCAGTTAATTGCCATGGGAACGTGCAGCGCAAAGGTGGACAGTGTCAGGGCTTCTGTAGAAAAGCCAACTGCCAGAGCAAGCTTAAACCACCAGAGGCTAAAAGCTGCTAACAGACTGCCGACAACGACGTACCGGGTCTCCGCTGACCGTGAGTGACAGGACGCCCAGTCAGGACATAAGCACGTGCACACATCGACAGGAGAAATGGGACATTCTTCATGCCCGATTCCCCCTGAGCTACGTACCGTGTGCCTTTATAGTGTTTTCTCCCTGCAAGGAGTATACCTGTTAAATTAAACCCCACGTTAACCCTTGCTCTGCCTCCGACCAATTACTGCATCTTGCAACCTGCTCACAAATACACTGCTGTAGTACATGGGATGTAGCACTCTGCATTATATACTATAAGTTATAGAATTTGGCACGAAAATGTTTAAGATTGTATAGTCAATAGGCACTCAAGTGTTTTTGCTTTTAGTTTGGAGCCCTGCAGCATGGATACAGAGTAACAGCATCATATGCTAATTACACCCCCACTAGTGGGAGCTTAGGGAGTGTATCTTTTAGTGAATAATAGTATGCAGTAAGCTTCTTTGTTCACCTTAAGGGCAGCAAACAACCGAAACATACAGCATATTGTTATCTGTACAAACTTTAGGCAATCTACAATTGTGTCCAATTTGTAAAATTTTGCTGTTTCAGTCTTTTAGATGTTTTAGTCAGAGGTTTCCATGGTTACTAAAGTACAATTATAAGCATTTCATATGTTTTTAAACTTTTGACAAATACACACGTGGTCAAAATTGTTGGTACCCCTCGTTTAATCAAAACCACATGTGTGAACATGGACGTATTGACAATGTCCAGTGCATAACTAAAGAACCAAAATAACAAATGGGTCCGTTAAAAAAAATCATATTTATGGATTTATTTTTAAAAATAAATGAACCAATATCATATGCAATTATACACAAGGTGCCTCACAAATGATGGAAAAAAGCCACCAAAACACTGAAAAAAAAAAAAAAAAAAACCACAGTAAAAATTAAGGAAGATACCCCTTTTAAGTCCACTGACAGCAATACAATATATCTGCTAGTGCAGTCATTAGACATATATATTAATGAAGATCTATAATCCAATATGACCGTGCTTCCACAGGTCCTGATTAGTGTTGAGCATTCCGATACCGCAAGTATCGGGTATCGGCCGATACTTGCTGTATCGGAATTCCGATACCGACTTCCGATATTTTTTCAATATCGGAATTCGGCATCAGAATCGGAAGTTCAAAGTTGATTGACAGACTGACGTCATCATGATGCGCGGTGTGTGCGCATCATGATGCGCCGTCATTTCGGGCCTTCCGGGGGTCTCTGCCGGCCTGCCGGGGGGCTGTGCCGGCCTGCCGGGGGGCTGTGTGGACTGCCCGGGGTCTGTACCGGCCTGCCGGTGGTCTGTGCACCCTGTGGGGGTCTGTACCGGCCTGCCGGGGGGCTGTGCCGGCCTGCCGGTGGTCTGTGCACCCTGTGGGGGTCTGTACCGGCCTGCCGGGGGGCTGTGCACCCTGTGGGGGTCTGTACCGGCCTGCCGGGGGGCTGTGCCGATGTCCGGGGGTCTGTGCAAGCATCGTCCGATGGGACTACAAGTCCCATCGGGCGATGCCTGCTACCATGACAGTGATTGACACATTAGCCAATGATGGGACAGTAGTAGTCCCATTATCCGGCTAATGTGTTAAATGTTAAAAAAAAAAAATACTACATGCTACATACATACTACATACATGCTACATACATACTACATGCATGCTACATACATACTACATATATACTACATACATACTACATGCATGCTACATACATACTACATACATACTACATATATACTACATACATACATACTGCATGCTACATACATACTACATGCCACATACATACTAGATACATACTACATGCTACATACATGCTACATACATACTACATGCTACATACATACTACATGCATGCTACATACATACCACATACATACTACATACTACATACATACTACATGCATGCTACATACATACCACATACATACTACATACTACATACATGCTACATACATACATGCTACATACATACCACATATATACCACATATATACCACATATATACCACATATATACCACATATATACCACATATATACCACATATATACCACATATATACCACATATATACCACATATATACCACATATACATAGACATACAGTACATATAACATAGAGTAACATACTTACCAATACTTGTCACATTGTTCCCCGAAGCCATTGTCTTTTCCGGAATAAATATTAACATAACAAACCACAAAAATACTCACCCACGATCCGAAGCAGTCCACGAGTGTGTCCCACGACGATCTTGGGTAGAGAACGGCAGCATCAGATGATGCTGCCGTTCTCTACGGGCTGCAGGAATCCAATGACGGAAGGTAGGTATCCTTCCGCACTGTATTCCTCCGCCACTTAAAAAAAAAAAGTCCCTAGTCTCACTTTATGCCATTGCTGCGTGGGAAATTCCCACACAGCAATGGCATAAAGTGAGACTAGGGACTTTTTTTTTTTTTTAAGTGGCGGAGGAATACAGTGCGGAAGGATACCTACCTTCCGTCATTGGATTCCTGCAGCCCGTAGAGAACGGCAGCAACAGCTGATGCTGCAGTTCTCTACCCAAGATCGTCGTGGGACACACTCGTGGACTGCTTCGGATCGTGGGTGAGTATTTTTGTGGTTTGTTATGTTAATATTTATTCCGGAAAAGACAATGGCTTCGGGGAACAATGTGACAAGTATTGGTAAGTATGTTACTCTATGTTATATGTACTGTATGTCTATGTATGTATTGTATGTATGTAGTATATATGTGGTATGTATGTAGCATGTAGTATGTATGTAGTATGTATGTAGCATGCATGTAGCATGCAGTATGTATGTAGCATGCATGTAGTATATATGTAGTATGCATGTAGCATGCATGTAGTATATATGTAGTATGTATGTAGCATGCATGTAGTATATATGTAGTATGTAGTATGTATGTAGCATGCATGTAGTATGTATGTAGCATGCATGTAGTATGTATATGGTATGTATGTAGCATGCATGTAGTATATATGTGTTATGTATGTGGTATGTATCATGCATGTAGCATGTATGTAGTATGTATGTAGTATATATGTAGTATGTATGTAGCATGTAGTATGTATGTAGCATGCATGTAGTATATATGTAGTATGTATGTAGCATGCATGTAGTATATATGTAGTATGTAGCATGTAGTATGTATGTAGCATGCATGTAGTATATATGTAGTATGTATGTAGCATGCATGTAGTATATATGTAGTATGTATGTAGCATGCATGTAGTATGTATGTAGTATATATGTGGTATGTATGTAGCATGCAGTATGTATGTAGCATGCATGTAGTATATATGTAGTATGTATGTTGCATGTAGTATTTATGTAGTATGAATGTAGCATGTATGTAGTATGTAGTATGAATGTAGCATGTATGTAGTATGCATGTTGTATGTATGTAGCATATAATTTTTTTTTTATTTTTTTTTTTACATTTAACACATTAGCCGGATGATGGGACTACTACTGTCCCATCATTGGCTAATGTGTCAATCACTGTCATGGTAGCAGGCATCGCCCGATGGGACTTGTAGTCCCATCGGACGATGCCTGCACAGCCCCCCGGCAGGCCGGCACAGCCCCCCGGCAGGCCGGCACAGACCCCCGAAAGGCCCGTATAGACCCCAGAGAGGCTGTACAAGGGCAGGAAAGGGTTTTTCTTATTGCGATACCGGAAGTCCCATAGACTTGAATGGGACTTCCGGTATCGGAATCGGCGATACCGATACTTTTTTTAAAGATCGGCCGATACCATCCGATACGATACTTTGAAGTATCGGACGGTATCGCTCAACTCTAGCCCTGATGCGTCTGTGTTCACATTACTCCCCTGCTTAAGATTTGTCTGCCTTTCAGTGTTTACCATGTTGACCCTCGTAAGCTAGATGTCAGCTTCTTGGACAAATCCAGGCTTCTTACAGCTGATTATTGCTGAATAAGCTCTGGCAGTTTATTACAATTTCTGTGTTTCTCAATGGGATTGAGATCTGGGTAGTTAACTGGACAAAGACCCAAAATTTCACTGTTTGTTCACTAGGCACTAGTGATGACTGAGTATACTCGTTGCTCGGGTGTCCTCAGAGTATTTTGGCGTGATCGGAGATTTAGTTTTCGCCGTCTCAGCTGCATGATTTGTGGCTGCTGGACAGGCTGAATACATGTGTGAATTCCCTAACAAACAGGCATTCCTCTCATGTATTCAGGCTGTCCAGCAGCGGCAGATCATGCAGCTGCGTCAACAGAAACTAAATCTCTGAGCACACCGAAATACTCGGAGGACACCCGAGCAAGCTCGGGAAAACCCAAACAACGAGTATACTCGCTCATCACTACTAGGCACCCATCGCTTTTAACATGATTCTCCATGGTGCAAGAAAAAGCATTGTTCATCACAAAATTGCTCTTGGATTGTTGGGAGGATGTTTAGATACTATTCTTTATACATGGCAGTGTCCTTTGGCAAAATTACGAGTACAGTACAGTCAGGGATCAGATTGGATGGAAGAGGAACAACAGTGTTTACACTAGGGTGGCACTCAAAACAGCTCACAGGCATCACTGGAGCATGGCTGGGGGGGGGAATTCAGGGGACCCAGACAATACACCTCATACCGAGGACAGCTTGTCATTGCCTCTAAGGCAGCATGGCACACAAGCCATGCTGTTGTGCCTGCGCTATGACTGCCGAGTTGCCTGTATGGTTACCAGTGCACATTATTGGGTGGCCATTCTGCTGGATTCCTTCTTCGGCGACAATGTACCATCATTGCTTCCATCTCTGTAGCGGAATGGAAAAACGCATGAATACAAACACATGCTGGTAGAGAAACTATTGATGGCTCTCTCATCTGACAGTGGGGTTGCTCAGTGAAAGAACAAGGCAGAGCTAGAGGAGGAAGTTGCCAACATTGCTGGGGCACCGCCACCACCTCGGAAGGCAGGGTTAGTGTGGCCGAAATGTGGCAAAACTTAGTGGTGCCGGATGTTGTGGCGTGCTCAATCTGACACAGTCCGTATTAGCAGGAGGCAGTGTTACAACAACATGGTGGAAGAGTACCTGACCACACATCTCCATGTACTACAGTAACTGATGGGATAGTTACATTTACAGTCATATGTTAAAGTTTGGGCACCCCTATTAATGTTAACCTTTTTTCTTTATAACAATTTTGGTTTTTGCAACAGCTATTTCAGCTTCATATATCTAATAACTGATGGACTCAGTTATATTTCTGGATTCAAATGAGGTTTATTGTACTAACAGAAAATGTGCAGTCTGCATTTAAACAAAATTTGACCGGTGCAAAAGTATGGGCACCTCAACATAAAAGTGACATTAATATTTCGTAGATCCTCCTTTTGCAAAGATAACAGCCTCTAGTCGCTTCCTGTAGATATTAATGAGATCCCGGATCCTGGATGAAGGTATTTGTGACCATTCCTGTTTACAAAACAATTCCAGTTCAGTTAAGTTTGATGGTCGCCGAGCATGGACAGCCCGCTTCAAATCATCCCACAGATGTTCAATGATATTCAGGTCTGGGGACTGGGATGGCCATTCCAGAACATTGTAATTGTTCCTCTGCATGAATGCCTGAGTAGATTTGGAGCGGTGTTTTGAATCATTGTCTTGCTGAAATATCCATCCCCTGCGTAACTTCAACTTTGTCACTGATTCTTGCACATTATTGTCAAGAATCTGCTGATACCGAGTTGAATCCATACGACCCTCAACTTTAACAAGATTCCCGATGCCGGCATTGGCCACACAGCCCCAAAGCATGATGGAACCTCCACCAAATTTTACTGTGGGTAGCAAGTGTTTTTCTTGGAATGCTGTGTTTTTTTCGCCTCCATGCATAACGCCTTTTTGTATGGCCAAACAACTCAATCTTTGTTTCATCGGTCCACAGGACCTTCTTCCAAAATGTAACTGGCTTGTCCAAATGTGCTTTTGCATACCTCAGGCGACTCTGCTTGTGGCGTGCTTGCAGAAACGGCTTCTTTCGCATCACTCTCCCATACAGCTTCTCCTTGTGCAAAGTGCGCTGTATTGTTGACCGATGCACAGTGACACCATCTGCAGCAAGATGATGCTGCAGGTCTTTGGAGGTGGTCTGTGGATTGTCCTTGACTGTTCTCACCATTCTTCTTCTCTGCCTTTCTGATATTTTTCTTGGCCTGCCACTTCTGGGCTTAACAAGAACTGTACCTGTGTTCTTCCATTTCCTTACTATTTTCCTCACAGTGGAAACTGACAGGTTAAATCTCTGAGACAACTTTTTGCATCCTTCCCGTGAAAAGCTATGTAGAATAATCTTTGTTTTCAGATCATTTGAGAGTTGTTTTGAGGAGCCCATGATGCCACTCTTCATAGGAGAATCAAATAGGAGAACTACTTGCAAGTGGCCACCTTAAATACCTTTTCTCATGATTTGATACACCTGGCTATGAAGTTCAAAGCTCAATGAGGTTACAAAACCAATTTAGTGCTTCAGGAAGTCAGTAAAAAGTAGTTAGGAGTGTTCAAATCAAGAAAATGATAAGGGTGCCCATACTTTTGCACCGGTCAAATTTTGTTTAAATGCAGATTGCACATTTTCTATTAGTACAATAAACCTCATTTGAATCCAGAAATATAACTGAGTCCATCAGTTATTAGATATATGAAACTGAAATAGCTGTTGCAAAAACCAAAACTGTTATAAAGAAAAAAGGTTAACATTAATAGGGGTGCCCAAACTTTAACATATGACTGTAGGTGCCTCCTCTCCAAATGAAATAACCCAAAACCTGTGATGACTACCCACTCTTCCATGTCCGCCCATTGTTTTAGCTTATTAGTTTATTTTGACTTCATTCTATGTTCTTTAAATCTCAGTTCCTAAGAGAGAAAAAAAAAAAAAAGTTGTTGGTTTACTCCTCCCTTGCCTCTTCCACCTACACAATCTTTTTTTTTTATTTCTGCTCTGCTTAGCATTGTAGCAGTGACAGGACAAGTAGCATAATTATTGGAGGGAATGGATGGAAGGCAGAAGGTGCGTTAACCCATGGCCCCACCCGGAGCTATGCTACTATAAACTGCGTGACGCTCCCTCTCCCATCATTCCCCTCTGTGTCTGATGTCACTGATGCAGACACTGACAGCGGGGGCGCGATGACCTCACTACATGGCGCCTGCTGTGCTGAGATGTTTTTGCGCTCACTGCAGAGACCGGAACAGCAGGGGGAACGAAGAGGAGAGGCAAGTATTACATTTTTTTTTTATGGGGCGTGCACTATACTGTATGGAGGCCTATGGAAAGTGTATTATGCTATGTGGGGGCCTATGGAGAATGCAGTATACTATATGGAGGTCTATAAGGTGCATTATACTACATAGAGGCTATTTAGGGGGCCATCATACAGTATGGCAGCTAATTTGGGGTCTTTGTACAGTGTTGGAGCCAACAGTTTGGGGGCTACTAAGGGGTCAGAATATTGTCGGGATGGTACAAAACAGTGAGGGGGCATTATATGGTGTATAGGAGTGCATCAGATTGTGTATAGGGGAGCAACTCAGGACTTTATTAAATGTTAAGTGGGCACTTTTTATAGGGGCACTCTGGTTATTGTGACTGTCAAAGAGACACAAAGAGGGCATTATTACTTTCAAGGGTGCAAACTGTGGGCTCCGTTTTCCAGGGCACTTGTACAGGGCATTACTATATTCTAGAGGTTTGTTTTACCATCTAAACACACAGAACCACACAGTAGATGCAGTAATAGGGACACATACAGCAGCAGCGTCTCAGCATTGGTGTATCAATTGAATGAGAAGTTTGTGCTGATTGGGAATAGATGGGGACAGTGTGTTACGGGCTGGCAGAACGCACCAAATAATATAATGATAGTAGGTGCGTTCGCAGCCTGGGGCCCACTGTGCAGAGGTGGTAAACTGCTGCTTAGTAAGGGCGGATGTATATAGCGGTATACAAAGGTCATACGCAGGTTAACGTCACCCGGTGTGAACAGGAGTGGTCTCTGTTACGTCACAGAGTCGCAGTACCGTGAAACTTAAATGCCGGAGTGTGTTAGCACTCACAGAGCTCGGCAAGGGGGCTTTCAGAATGTGGTCATGGAACTCTGCCCCAAGGACACGGGGTTAGAGTCCCTCTAGACCTTCTGAGCATGTGGCGTCGCACCTGCGGACACCACTATAGACACTGACCTTGGAGAAGTGTCGAGCACGTGCACCGTGGCGTGTAGAGCAGGCGGTGGACATTGATTCTAGTCTCTGACTCAGCCTCTACCTACACCTAGACCTGAGCGCTTGACAGGCTAGGCTGCACAACACATGCGTACCAAGGATAGGGGTTTCCAATGAGTCATTCACCAGAGACATTCATACATGCATACAACACTCACTCCACATGGTCTAATCTTTGTCTATACTAGCGCATGGCCGTGCGGCCATGCGACTCTTTTATAGCAGCGTCCTTCCGGGACCTTACTGACCTTCCTGATGGTCCAATCCGAGCTGGAGAAGGACCTGAGCTTGTGACCTCCGATCTCTAATGAGAGATCGTCCCACGGGCATGCTCAGTGGACCGAAAGGAGGGCTTAGTCCCTGGAGTAGCTCGCTGCTGACCAGCCTGCGTTGCTATAGCTGGACCAGAGGTGGCAGCAGCAACTAAACCTACAGAGCTGGTCTGAGCAGAGCTCTGGGATCAACGAGTCTGCTGAGCAGCCTCCTGTGCGGCCAGAGAGGAATGGGAGACTGCTGAATGCAAGGCTCGGGATTCCTGCTGTGCAGCGACCGGAACCCGACGCCTAACAGTGCTAGAAATGTGAGAAGTCAAATATGTCTTTGTTATAATCTCTGCAGAAGAGTCCTGTAGGTCTGGGCAAGATAGAAAACACGGGAAAAGTGAATGACTCCACTAGAAAAAATGTCAGCTGTAAGTCCCCATCTTTAACTGTACTGTAATGTCTTATATGTTCTGCAGGACTGGTATCTACCACTATATGGCGGTAACATCAGTGTATGGTTTTTTTTTTTCTTTTTAGTAACAGCACGGTCATCTACTGAGATTCTCCTACATCCACTATTATGATGCGCCACCATAGTTGTAATGTGAGTAACCTGGTTAGGGGCCGACTCATAAGTTTCGCCCCCCCAACCAAAACTATAGCTACACCTCTGTACAAGATGCAGCTGTTGTAAGGGACAGTATTACTGTAGGTCTTGTGTTTATGCAGTGTTCCAAAATGACTCTCGATGTGTACTCTGCACCCATGCACGTGATCATAGTGTGTGTATCGAAACGTTTTTCTAATCTGCACCCGTATCTGTGGGAGTCATGTGCGTCAAAACAAATTTTTCTAATTTGCAACCGTGTTTGTGGGAGTACATTGCCTAAAAACAGTAAAAAAAAAAAAAAAAAAAAAAAAAAAAAAAAAAAAAAAAAGGAGGAGAGCATCAAATAAGGGACGTGGCCGTCAAGTTCTTGCATTTCTTCTCGTTTCAGATCTGCTGGAAATGAGTGTTAACTCTGTTCACATACATCCCTTCCACAGTCACCAACATGATAGCTGCTTTCCATGCATCCCTTTAACGGTCATAATTTTATGGTGATCTGTAGCCAGAAATTCTAAAGCTGTAATCCAAACTGACTGATTGTATGTATATGACCATTCACAGTTGCACTATAGCATCTGTGTGTACGCGATAGTGGTGGGAGACTTGTGTACACAACTGGAGCTGGGATTACCACGGCTGCTGGCACCAGATTTGCCATCCAATAGATACTCAAAGTTTTTAACTACTCATTCCAATTACAGACCCTGAATCAGTTGAGGAGTGGTTAATTTGTTGGACCGCTGCCTTCCTTGGATGTGGTGGTCCTTTTTTTTGGGGGGGGGGGGGGGAAATTCTATGTTATTTTTAGCCACTTCCCTATCCACATTTTTTTGCAGGACATATGTCCTGCTCTTACCTCCCATTTTATAGCCTCCTATCCCTTATTGTGACCATTTTACATCCATTTTAAAAAGTAATGAAGTTCAGGTCGCCATTGACTTCTATCGGATTCGGGGTCATGTTCGGATACCAAACTGAACTTTGAACTCTATTTCAATCGAACCTGATCATCCTCGGGGGTCTCACATCCCTAATCTTCGGTTAATAGAGATTTTAATATTAGTAAGAAAGAAAAAATGTCAGTTGGTGTTCATAAAATTCTAAGTAGATGGGAGAGAGGAGCTAGAGGCAGACAGAGATTCTGTTGCAAGATCCCCTGAAACCAACTATGAGTCACATAAAAGAACTCTTTTGACTAAAGGGCCTGTCACACTATAACTATAACGTCCATGGTTTTGTGACTTTATAGCGATATTGCTAGCGATATC
This sequence comes from Dendrobates tinctorius, assembly GCF_039654945.1. Lineage (NCBI taxonomy): Eukaryota > Metazoa > Chordata > Amphibia > Anura > Dendrobatidae > Dendrobates > Dendrobates tinctorius. The sequence continues at coordinate 40,866,713 of NW_027361917.1, forward strand.
GCTATGTCTGATACTTACCTCCGACCGGCTCCCCCGCTGGCTATCGCTGATCGCACGAGAAGGTTCTGGGCCGTTTCTCGTCGTCAGCTTCCTGCTGGGCTTCCTGTGGCGCCAACGAGCGACGCGTGGACGCGGGCGGGAGGACGTCAGGATCGCCTCGTCTGACAGGTAAGTAGCGACCCCCGACCGCTGCTATGTCGCTGGTGAGATCTGCCTGTGTGGCAGCTCACTAGCGACCACTTAGCGATGCACCAGAGATCCATATAGTTGTCGGGATCGCTGGTGCATCGCTTAGTGTGACAGTACCCTAAGGCTCCATGCACAAGGTCTGTATGGCAGCAAGTGAGACCCTATGGCTCTGTATTACATACCTAAATGCTCTCATGTCACAACGCTTTATCTTTCAGATTAATGGAATCTTTTTAAAAAAAAACCCAAATAAATACAAAGATGTTCTGTATAATTACATGTGCAACTCAAGGCACGCAGACAGTATTGAGCCATAGCAAGCTATGCCCACCATATTATGTTCAGCACAGTTCCCTTTATAGACAGGTACTTCTCGCAAAATTAGAATATCATCAAAACGTTAATTTCAGTTGTTCAATACAAAAAATTAAACTCATTCTATAGAGTTATTACATACAGACTGATTTCAAGTGTTTATTTCTGTTAATGTTGAGGATTATGGCTTACAGCCAATGAAAACCCAAAAGACATTATCTCAGTAAATTAGAATAATTACCAAAAATCACCTATAAAGGCTTCTTAAGTGTTAAAAAGGTCCC